>NC_141691.1:380476455-381676455 GCF_964263255.1 Lissotriton vulgaris | reverse complement strand
TTTTGATAATGCTATGCCAAAGTTAGCAATAACTGCGAGGATTATAATGCACTTAAGAGTATATGGTATAGCGTTATCATGGAACAGCTATAAGGACATGGTTCCGAAAGCTGCAGACAGGCTCAGCTCATGCTAGAACGCCATCTCACATAATTCCAAGCACTCTGCCTTCAGGCTTGATAAGGCCTGCCATAGGAGTGACTTATAGGAGTATATGTGTCCATTTTGGGGTTAGATATACGTATACTATATCTAAAGCAAAGGGTGATTACACCACCTTGCCCCAGCTGTGTTACCAGCCAGTTGTGTCAGTTTGGATGGCCAGCCAGGGGTGGCATAATACATGCTGCAGCCCCTGGTAGGCCCTGGGTACACCTATGCCCTGGGTACCTAAGGTACACTGTACAGGGGCTGATAAGGTGACCCAGTATACAATTAGATATGTACCTAAGGTACATGGAGTCCATTTTAACAGAGAGAGCAGGAAGCCTGGGGTCCTGAATAGCAGGATCCCAGGGCAACTATGCCGAAAACCAGCTAAACACTAGGCAAAAAGTTGGGGGCAACCATAGTCAGATATCCACCTTCCTACACATTGCACACTCAAACAAAGGATGGGGCTCTTGTGAACAAGCTCTGATGAAAAAGCAGGTCTTAAAATCATGTTGTTCCCGTAGCGAGCCCATTATCACTCTCTCACATTTGTACCCATCACACTATCACATGCTACATTTGTCACTAATCACAATTTGTATCCTTTCAATTGAGACACGTTTCCGTTCTTACTAATGGATACCATTCCAGAGAACTGACGACTGAGAGGCTCACCTCTGCTCTGAGATACCAAACCGATACTTATTGGATAATTATCAAGCAAAACGGATGAAGCTGCAGGGTCAGTAGCTGAATACTGATGCTGCTATTAGTGCTAGTACTATGACTAACACCACGTGATAGTAGCAGCAAGAAATTAGTAACACTGCTTCGGAAATGCTGTCCCCCTCCATTTCAAAGTGGTGATGCTGCTACTTGAGACTTCTGTGATCTGACTTCCAGCAGGATAAAGGGACATGCATTAGAGTCGCTCAGAATGTGCCACGATAGAGCACAAACATGTCCACCGAAGGACAGCTCCATTGTCTCGCACTGGATGATAATTACTGTGCTGTAGTTACATTTTCTACAAAGTTGAGCATGTAGTTTCAAGCACACATGTATTTCCAATAGAAAACTCAGAATCACAGCTGCCAAGTATCTCTTGCCATCAATGCACAGTTTTGTATCTTACACAGCTCGAGACGACTACACAGGCAACACCAGGCCTAACCTCAATATCCTCTTTTATGATCACAGGGACCTCCAAGACACTGGCCTGATTATTTCTTTGAAGGACATGCCTTAAAACCCAAATTAATTTTAAAACAAAAAGTATACACAACAGGCTAATATGAATTAAAAACAGAGGCATGTGGCCATTTAAAAGGTGTGTGAATATCCAGCAAGAAAGGAGCGCCATCTTCAGTTGGGACATTTCCTCTCAATACTATACCCCTGCGCCCTAGGAAGAGATTTCCTAGCACAAGAGTGAGAAGGGCTAATTTATAACCGAATAAATGAACCCTTATTCTGTAAACTGTGACATAATAGATCTGCAGTATAAAGAATTTCTGAGATAGTGTGGAAAATAGAAAAATTGGTGTACATAAGCGACGTTCATTTCCCTTTTCCACTCCTCTCCCTGTAGGCACCACGTATACCCTGAAATATTGACCGCATCATAGGGGGCGCTAGAGGGCGCACTAGCTAATGGCCGCACCTCTGTGAGGCTCTGGCTGCCTGGCCAGCATTATCCTGTTTTTCATCCGTTTCCCCTGCAGATGGATGCCTGAAATTCGCACCGCTGCTGGATGCACCTGTGCTGCGGCGCCGGTCCAAATCTAGAGGTGATTCGATGCCCAGCGCCTGAGTTACGGCGCCTTGAGAGTGCCCCGGGGGTCGCTGCTGTGGAGGGCCGCTGGCCGGGACCGGGAGCGGTGACACCTGAGGTCGTGGCTCTACACGAGGCGGCTAGGCCCCATCATCGCGCAACCCGGCCGGGACTGCGGGAGACCTGCTGGACGTGTGCCGGACTGGCGGAGGTGAGTCTCGCCCCCCCCCCCCCTGAGAAAGCGGCACTGGGGAGCAGGGCTGAGCACCGCGCCACCTCCCCTGCAGCGGCGGCGACAGGTCGGGTGTCTGCACCCTGAACGCGGCGGAGGCCGCGGCGGCCATCCCTGAAGACGCGACCCCCCGCCTGGAGGACTTCACCCGGACCCGGCTGGGTGTGCTGCTGCGCCTGTGCACGGCGCTTGGCTGGGCCCCTGATCCCGACAGAGGCTGCGGGGGACTCCCCCAGGGGCGCAATCCTTTACTACGTGGGACTCCAGGGTCCAGGAGCATAGCGTCTCAAAACCACATCTGCAAAACAAACCTGATCACGGTACTTCCTACCTCCTCGGAGTCCTTGGTATAACCCATATGCGGATGAATCCCTGCTCTCCTAACTGTGCTGTGACTGAGCTCCGAGTACATCTGCAGTGAGCAAGGGTGCGGGGAGGAGGAGGACATCGGACTACTGCCTCGCCCTGTCACTGCCTCCCGCGGCTCTCGATATTGCCGGTCTAGTGCATCGGAGCATCTGTGCACCACCGGGACGCCGACTTGCTTCCTCCGGCCCCGGCGGCCTCTCCTGATCCTTGCCTCTCTGCCTTTGCACTGATTTCACCAACGAGTAGCCTACAGCCAGGTTCAGAAGGCACGGCGCACTCTGCTCCCATTCGATAGAGTCAATAGAGTCGGAGCGGGTGGGGAGCAGGGGAGACCCTGTGCGTGGATGCCGAGACTCTAGCTCTCTTTCCCGGCTCTCGGCCCATAGCAGCCGCTACACTCCCCTCAGCCAGCGGGGACTGACACTGCTCTCACACAGGGCGGCTGCGGGTACCGTCGGCGCTCTTGTGCCCCTGAGTGCGACGTCCCGCCGGCGGCTGCGGCTGGGGCGTAAGCCCTCTGATCTCGCCCTCCACTGCCCTATCCTGCCCAAGGTTCTCCTGCTGCTGTTGGGGGCTGATGTGCTGGGGGCTGGCCGGCTCTCAGGTCAGGTGGGAGCTGCGTTTACCCCGCTGACAGGACTCTGACGCGGTCGCCCCTGGGGCGCTATATACGGATTGACTTGCGCGCGGGCTCTGCTCGTGGGGCCTGACGGGCCGATCACGGATTGGGCACCATGGGCAAGAACGATGCCAAGCAACCCAAACTGTCCTTCGAACCTGCAGCCTCGAAGAAACCAACTCGTGGCGCAACGGGCGCCGGGAGCTCCACGGGACAGCCAAGCACCGAGGCTCCTCCTGCGGTCATAACACCGGAACTGCGCCTGATCATTGAGGAGATGCGTCAGGGATTCGCAACGGTTGTGGACAAGGTTGATCGGCTATCTTCCAGGATGGACGGCGTAGTACAAAAGGTGGAGGTGCATGAAGAGCGGCTCTCTGAGGCGGAGCGACGCATCTCCACGGCCGAGGACACTGCCGCGACGCACGACACACGCCTTACCCGCATGGACAACGTCCTCAGAGTGATAGCGGCGAAGAATGAGGAATTGGAGGCGAGAAGTAGACGCAATAACATCCGCGTCACAGGGGTTCCGGAGTCCACCAACACTGGACGCATGGAGGACTATATTGAGCGCATACTGCAAACGGCTGTGGGCAAGGAGGCCTTCTCGAGTCAATTCATAGTAGAGAGAGCGCACCGCTCACTGGCCCCGGTCCCCAAGCCAGGGGCGCCGCCGCGGCCTATCATCGCCCGGCTACTTAATTACCGCGACAGGGATGTTGCCCTTAGAGCTGCCCGCACGCATCGGAATTTATCCTGCGATGGTGTACAGTTTTCACTCTACCCGGACTTCACGCCCATGGTACAGGATCAGAGGAAAAAGTTCCTTGACGTGAAAAAGAAGTTGAGGGATATGCAGATCGACTACGCCCTTCTTTATCCGGCCCGGCTCCGGGTAACCCATCAGGGCAAACAGCACTTCTTCACGAACCCACAGCACGCCGAGGATTATGTTAAACGGATTCGCACAGAGAGGAGAGACAGGCGTAACGAGGGGGCGGACGAAGCGGGAGGGAATCCTGCTGAACAAGATGAATGACTCACAACGGCGCCCTCGTGAGTTTTCTGCCTCTCGCACCCTGTCGCACTGCTGGAGTAGGGGCTGGGGGCTGCTAGCGGCGACATCGGAGTCCCTGCCCTGGCTGCCCTGTGGCGGCATGCTCCCTCATCAGTTGCTTGTTGTACCTGCCTCGCTGCACCATGGACCCCCAGCAGACTACTGGCCCAGCTGGCGCGCACTGCTCCTTTGATTGACTAGCGCCTGGGACGCACGCACTGATATTGCCGCAGGTGACTGGGCGGGTGGCAGTTGGGAATGTAACTGAAATTATTATTGTTTTCTAAAATTAGAGGGCTGTGGGGCCGGTGCTGTTGGTTTATTCGTAGAGGCTTACATCTACAGGACTACTTTCGGCCAGGCACCACCCCTTCTTCTCTGTCTTCCCCATATGGTATATGCGGGAGGGGAGGGGAGTGTTGGGGTGAGTAGACGTGTACCTCTGATGCCCCCAGAAGGGGATTCCCCACATGGTTTTGCTGTGGTTCTTGAGTACGGGGTTTGGGAGGGGGGGAGGGACTGCAATACTGGCAAGTTTGGGTTGCTTCAGTGGGTTGGGGGAGGGCTCGGGGAGTGGGGTTTCTGTTACTGTGAATGGAGTGAGGGGGAATGTTTAACCGTTGAGGGGGGGATTGTTGGGAGAATGAAAGACTGTGCGGATGGTAGTCATGGCATGTTTGTTGGGAATGGACGCACGGGTTGTGGCAGTATCACTGATCTAGACACCCGACGATACTATACGCGGTGGTTTTTGGTACAGGAAGTGACACCACAGGGTGCTGGGACTATTTGCACTCATTGGATACGGGGATGTGATGATGAGCACGGGTGATCACGCTTTAAATACTGTGTCTATAATCTCCTGGAATGTCAGAGGCCTTAATAATCCGCGGAAATGTAGGAATGTGCTGGGATACTTAGATAGACACCAGGTGCAAATAGCTCTACTCCAGGAGACTCACCTTAATCCACGGTGCATCCCTCGCTTTGCAGACAGATGGGCGACCGTGCGGGAGTTCTCCTCTTATTCCACCTATTCCAGGGGCACTGCCATTTTGATTAATAAACGACTAACGTTCCAAAAACTGGGTGTTCGGACGGATAGTGAGGGGAGATATGTGATCCTCTGGGGGAGGCTGGGCACTGATGTTGTTATGCTCATCAACTGTTACGCACCCAATATTGACACACCTGGGTTCTTCTTGACGCTATGGGGACATGCACTTGAGGTCGAGGCCGCACATGTGATCTGGGGGGGGGGACTTTAATCTCTCCTTGTACCCGGGGGCGGACAGGTCAGACGGTAGCGGACAATACAATATGAAAGCCGGGGAGGCGTTGCGGGGCATACTGGAGGAAGCGGGACTGTTGGATAGCTGGAGGCACTTACATCCTGGGGCTAGGGAGGGCACACACTTCACCACGCATGCACGTTCATGGGCCAGGATTGATTACTGCTTCGTCTCACGTGGTCTGGCTGGTGGCATCGCCAAGGTGCGGCACCTACCTCGTACATATTCGGATCACTGCCCAGTGCTGACCGTCCTGGAATTGCCTGGATATGCGAGAATACGCCCACCGTGGCGGCTATTCCCCTCGGCCCTCCTTGACCCGGTATTCAAACAAGAACTCGGAGAGGAAATTGAGGCCTTCTTCCCTAGGAACAAGGGTTCTGTTGCTAAGGTTGAGACGATCTGGGAGGCTTTTAAGGTCACCGTGCGCGGTGTCACAATTTCTAAAAGCTGTGGCGTGTTACGGGACATAGTGCGCACGTTGACGGGTATTGAATCGGAACTTAAAGCGTTGGAGGCGGAGATGGTCGGTAACCCTTGCCCTGACCTAGCGATAGCATTCAGAGCCAAGTTATCCGAATTTGAGGAGGAGGCGGCCAGGGAAGCCAAATTCCGTGGTAAGTACTGGACGGCTCGACGCTATTGCGAAGGAGATAGGCCGGGAAAAGTTTTGGCGGCGCTCACCAGACACCAGCGATTTGCCACGCACATACTGGAAATCACTGATGGCGAAGGCAGGACTCATCAGGACACTAGGGGGATACAGGACACCTTTCTGCAGCATTATAAACGGCTGTATACCACGCAGCAGACTGGAGAGGTTGACCTCAGTGGGTTCCTCGACGACATTGCATTGTGTTGGCTGAGCGATAGTGATAGGGCTTTCCTGGGGTGCCCTTTCGAGATTGATGAAATTCGAGAGGCGATCATGTCACTCAGTAACGGTAAGGCCGCGGGACTGGACGGCTTGCCGGCCGAATTTTATAAATGTTATATAGACATAATGGCACCAGTGCTGAAGGAGGTGTTCGAGGAGTCGCTGGAGGAGGGGACACTACCGGGCTCGATGAGGGAGGTGGCGATCACTTCGCTGCTTAAGCCGGGGAAAGACCCGAAGGATACCGATGCCTATAGGCCCTTATCGCTACTAAATTGCGACGCAAAGATTCTTGCGAAAGTGCTCGCCACTAGGTTATCCCTACTTATGACTACCCTGGTGCTGCCGGATCAGGCTGGCTTTGTTCCGGGCAGAGCTACGTCCCATAACCTCCGCACCCTGTTCTCCCTCATTCCTACCATTTCGCCGGACCTGCCGGTCGCTGCTGTCTTTCTGGACGCCACCAAGGCGTTCGATTCCGTGGAATGGGACTATCTCCTGGCCATACTAGGCAGGATGGGCTTCCCCCGGATTTTCATTGCCTGGGTGACATTACTTTACACCTCTCCAGTTGCCAGGGTCATCATCAACGGAGTGTTGTCGTCGCAGATATCCATCACGAGAGGGACTCGTCAGGGCTGCCCATTGTCGCCCCTGCTTTTTGCCCTAGCTATCGAACCCCTGGCTTGCAGGATCCGGCAGTTGCATAAGGACAGCGCCTTTAACTGCAACCAGAGACAGATCGGCATATCCCTCTATGCGGATGACGTTACCTTATATGTGCGGCGCCCACAAGTACACCTCAACCCCCTATTGAGAGAATTCGTGTTATTTGGTGGAATCTCCGGCGTTCACATCAATTGGAAGAAGTCGCAGTTCTTCCCCCTCACGCCCTCGGTGACCCCTTTCCCGCTTGATTATCCGCTGGAGTGGTGTAGTACGGATTTGAAATACCTGGGAATTGTTGTGTCACTCGCTAAGGAGGACACGGTCCGCCTGAATTATGGGGTGGCCATCTCCAAATTAGCCGATACTGTGACTCGCTGGTTGGCCCTCCCACTGTCAATGGCGGGAAGAGCCTCCCTGATAAAAATGGTCATCCTTCCGCGCTTCCTCTACCTCTTTCAAAATATACCCTATTACCCGGGAGCCTACTTCTTCAAAAGACTTCGGTCTGAACTGCTTCGCCTATTCTGGGGCGGGAAGCAACCGCGCCTCAGCTGGAAAGTGTTGACGCAACCGTATGACCGGGGTGGATTCGACGTGCCTGACTTGGAGGTGTATTACCTCAGTGCGCAGGCTCAACATGCTTATTACTGGATTCACCCCACTCCCTTCATGCCTCAGGTGGCAGCTGAGGACTGGATAGTTCACCCGCTGCCGCTTAAGGGCATGCTGCTGGGCCAGATCGGGGACGTTGAAACGCCTGCCACCACTGTAACTTGCACCATGGACGCTTGGCGCAGAGTGACTAGACTACTGGAAGCCCCCATGCTCTACTCACCGGCGCTGCCCCTTTCATATCACCCGAAATTGTCGCTCCTGACGGAAAATGGGTTTCACTCCATGTGCAACCGCATCCAACTTCATACCTGGGGGGACTTATTTCATGAGAAGCGGTTCCGCACTAAGGAGCAGTTCTTTGGTGCTACTTCCCCCACGCCAATGGAGGTCTTTTATTACATCCGGCTTCGACAGGGTATGAAGGAGATAATTCCTGGCTACCCGGAGGAACCGGGCGCGGTCCTGCCGCTGCACATCATGCTTGTTTCGGACGGCAGACATTTGGTGTCGAAGCTGTATTCGGCCATTCGAAAGCAACGGCCCCCTGTTCCGTCCAAGGCACGTACTGCCTGGGACGCTGACCTACCCATTGCTCTCACTGATGACCAGTGGGGATACTGCTGCTCGGTTACCGCACGAGTCTCCTCTAGTTGCAGATTGAAAATTATCCACTATAAATTTGTGCAACGGTATTACTATACCCCAGTTCGGAAACTGCGATTTCGACTGTCGGATGACGACAGATGTGCGCGGTGCCGTGTGGAGGGCGCAGGTTTCCTCCATCTGGCCTGGGAATGTGGAGTAATTCGGGAATACTGGGAGCAGGTACATGCCGCGCTGCAGGTGATGATCGATGGTCCTCTTGCCCTTGAGCCGGTGATGATGCTGCTGGGTTATACCAAAAACATTCCCAAATCGGTTCGCAAGTTTGTCGATCTCGCGCTCCTACTAGCTAAACGGAGGATTGCATGCAGATGGGGGAGAGGGAGGGCACCTAAGTTTAAGGAGTGGCTGGACGACCTTAAGTACTGCCAGGATCAACATGGCGTTTATGCGGAACTTATGCCTACCCGCTGTAGACCCAGGGACTTCTGGTCCCCCCTGCAGGTTTACTGGCTGTCCCAAGCTACCGGCAGCGACTCCTCTGGTGAGGACGAGCCGATTCCTGGCCCATGAACATGAAAATGCACATTACACTACACTCACCTTGATGCACACCACCCGATGGATTGGCCCTTGACCAGTAGTGCTCCGCCCCTTATACTCCTCCCGTGGTTAGCTCCCTGGGGCGCGCAGCGGCTCCCTATCCACCTGGGCACACTCATAACATATTGATACACCGGGCGCCGGGGGTGTCTCACTGGGCGACGATAGGGAGACTTCGGACTGATGACATCACGAAATCCTGGTTCTCCTTGCTAAGGGGTTGCCTGACTACGAGGGTGGGGGGGGTCCCCCCCTTTGCAAATTGCACAGCCACGATGGCGGGGGGAGGGATGCGGGAACAGTGGCTTCTGACTCCGGAACATTGTTGGAATTCGTCTCTGTTGTACCTTGCCCGCTGCAGATGATGGGTGTCCGCTGAATGTACCATGATCGATATTGTACAGGATAATTGGTGCTGTTACTGTCATGACTATGTGATGCACAATGTTAATAATAAAAAAAGGTTTAAAAAAAAAAAAAAAAAATATTGACCGCATCATTCTGCCAATGAAAGCCCGTGCCCATATGTACATGACAGCCTTTCTAGGCACCATGGCCTTTTGCCCATTGGAATCCCCGGCTTCCCTCCTGCGCGTATCTTAAACCCTCTCTCACATGCATAGACCATGAAACCCAGCACTCTGCGCGACCCTGCTATGAAAGGCAACCCTCCTGCTTGACCCATGCCCCCCCCATTTTCCTCTTGAAGAAGCATCCTTCGCCTCAGCTGACATAACCCCCCAGCTGTATCTGACTGCCCCCGTTCTCTCATGTACGGGTCATAAGACCTCTCTCTCTCTCTGTGCGACTCTGTCCCTGCGCGCACCCTGACCCCCTCCTTCTCCCTCACATGGACAAGTCATAAACCTTCCTCCTCTGCAAGACCCTGTCCTTGGGAGTCACGGCCGCGCCTGACCAACATCTCCTTTCCTTTCATGAATAACCCCTCTATTAGTAAACCCTCCCTCCGCGATGGACTGTCCGCACATGTCCGAGGCCATCGCCTAAGCCGGGAGATACTGTTTACTGCCCTTTATTGTATGGAGTCATTCCTCTTCAAAGGACCCACTATTGATCCTGGCTTCCCCACCCCCTGGGCTACGATCAGGCGCACACATCCTAATAATCAGCGGAACATTCAGCTGCGTCATTGCCCCCTCTCTTATCTACAGTTCAAGGGTCTCTATTGATAACATATGTGGGGTAGGATTGACACGAGGATTATAGGGATGTCTTTTCTTTGTGTCACAATGTCCTGATTGTAATGCCAAGTGTTTTGTAAGGTATAAAAGACGGAGTCTCAGCTCACTTGTTAGAGCACCTCCCGATGACACCTTGTTTCGTGTCTGAAATGACTGGCTCTCCTCATGAGAAATAAACTCTGTTCTTATGATTCCTGCTCCCAGCGCCCGTCTCTTTATTTTGGTAACTATTCAGAATGGGAACTAATAGGCGACTTGCGCCAGCCATCCGGGCATTGACACTAGTATGTCGCTCTCTTTTTCTACAATTGGCGTCCCAACGCGGGGTCCATCAGTGACATAGGGTCCAATGAGAGAGATCCAGACGATGAGGTGAACATCTAAATGATCGGAGTATACCTGCCTTGAGAGGGCCCTCGTCCGGCTGCCGATTGAATGAACTTCACCAATTCCGAACGGACCTCTCTCGAGTGACCTACTGTCCTGACTGGAATCCCACAGGATTGCCGCGGTAAAATCATGGAGTAAGAGAACGATCGGGCGCTGGAAGGAGGAAGGCGAAGAACTGCCCACACGGTCCGGTCCGGGTAAGGTCGCGTAAATGCGACAAATTGTGAATTGATTGTTTGGTTTGGATAATACTAGTATTACGCTTTGTTGAAACCTCTGGAGATTCGCTGTCTGCAAACGGAGAAAACAACAGGCTCTCTCTTTGCAAGCAGTGAAGGATAGGTAACGCAGACTTTTGTCCCCATTGTAATCCGTCGTACCTATCTTCCTCCCCCACTGTTTCCCGAACTGCCGTTCGTGGATTATTGTCTGGAGATTCTTTGTCTGCAAACAGGGAGGAACAAGGTCTCTCTTTGCAGGTAGAGAAAGAGTGGGTAACGCAAACTTCTCGTACCCACTTATTCTCCCCACTGATTGTTTGGTTGACCGAACACTGGTTGTTCGGTATTGGTTCTTTTGAGGTATTCACCGCCTGCAAACAACGGAGAATAGAAATATTCTGTCTAGTCTTTGCCCGCCGTGATAAGATAGGTAGTGCAGACTTTTGTCCCCGTTGTAATCCGTCATGCCTATCTTCTCCCCATTGGTTGGTAGCCTGTTTAGCCCGGACCACTTATTAGAGTCGAACCATCCAGCTCCACTGGAGGGCACATCTAATAAGGACCTGTTCATTAAAGTGTGGACTAGTCGCTATAGCTTATAATAAGTTATGGCATAAAAATAAAAGAAAAGGAGTTGAGCGAAATCAGTAGGCCACTGAGGAGTTATCAACTTCGCTAAAAATAAAAAAAGAAATGTTAGAAACAACCCGTAATAAGAAACATAAAAATGGCGAGGGAAGACAAGCTTGACACCAAGGCAAGCCACGAGGTAACTAGGTTCTGTTGCCTATTCCTGCCCTAAACATGTCTGCCTCATTGCCCACCACGCCCAAATAACGGTCACATGAAATAGATACAAATCAATAGGTACCTACCCCCGTTCCGGAAACTCCCGAAGTGCCACAGGTCCGCGGTTACGCCCATCCGGTAGGCGAGGCCTCGAAGCAATCGGGGCTCGCCTGGCCGCAGTCGGAAGGGGAGGCTGTGGGGCGGACGGCCCAGAACACCGTGATGGCCTCTCCTTCTCTCCTCTTCTGCTGCCCTGCAGGCCACGGGGGGGGGCTGTCTTGCCTCAGCCACCGACCACCCCCCCCCTCTGTCTCTCGCCTGGTCCGGCCCGCAAAGAAGGCCGAAGCCAAAAACAAGAACGGCGGCGCTTACATGTAGTCCCGCCACATGTCGACGCCTGGACAATTGCAGGTAGTCCCGCCACATGCCGACGCCGGGATAGTTACAGGTAGTCCCGCCACATGTCAAATTCCTGGAGAGTTGGAGGTAGTCCCGCCACGTGTCGGAAAGAGGGGGGGGGGCTGTCTTGCCTCAGCCACCGACCCCCCCCCCCATCTTCAATAGCCGGCACGGCCAATATCGAAACGGCGGAGCCGAGGATCGGCGAGGGGTCGCTGGAAGGGGGAGGCGGCGCGAACGAGCCTCCCCCACCTCCCTCCAGGTGGAGACTTCCAGCGACACCCCAACGCTCTTACTTAAAGAGGGTCCACATCGAAAAGCGGTCTTTTGCCCGGGGCGGGCACACGCCCCATGCCATCTCTCCTCGACCTTGAAGATTCTATAAGAGCCGGGGGGCCCCCGACCCCTCTGCATGGGTGCCCCCGTCCCCCCTCACTGGGACCCGCGACATCGACACACTCCTGCCGGCGCCAGCCTCAGTTTGGAAATGGCTAAAAACACAGCCAAAGTACAGACTTGTTCAGTTCCGGTGGAACACCAGAATGACCCGGTAGGAAAATTGTTGTTACCCTCCCCACTCTTTGACTGATGGTCCATATTGTTAGACTGTTACCACATTGCGAAAAACTTTTTGAATTGCCAACGGAAGGTTCTGGTCCAACCATGAGTCATTGGAGACATTCTGACTATACCGGAACCTGCCTGACCTCGCCCAAAATGGCGCCGATACACGAAACGAAAATTTCGAACTCCCTGTTCACCCGGATTGCTCGAATATTGATGCTCTGAGATATGTATGCATTTTTGGACAATGAAAGTCGATAAGATGGATAGTGATTATGTACTTATAGAAGAAAAGCAATACCGATATTGATCATGTGTTTGGACAATGAACTGATTTAGGGTGGGTACTTATTATGAATGGGAACAATGAATTGGTGTAATTTAGACAGTGAACGAGCATCTGGATAATGAATTAATGAATTAATTGAAAAACTGAATTCTTGACATGCATCATGCTTGCTCTGTAGTAAAGTTTTTTACGATTTTATTGCACTACCGCACTTTATGCAATGAATTGCCACCAACTTCGTTCTTCTTATGTACATTTCCAATCTGCTCCATGGCCGGTCCACTGGGTTGTAGGCCTGTATTTATACACCAGCACTTTTTATTAAAGGTATTTTTGAAAACGAAAGCATAGTTGTAGCGGTTGCATTAATGAGTTTTGAATGTATTACTACTGTGAGCAACGAGAAAGTATGATGAAGGCTGAAGGTTAAAAAGGACCCGATATTTAGCAGCTACATTATGTGTCACAGGCAGCCGGAAAAGTGTTTTAGAAGCCTTAAAGCGACACCACAGAAATGCCACCTGACCGCCACCCTTGCACCCAACCAAAAGGGGTTACGACCAAGTAAACTCATGTAGATACACAGATCGTCAGTGATTATCTATCTGACATTTCTGGTCCCTCTAGGCTTAAACGCCGAGATGGCAAAGAAATGCACTACGTGGGGATAGGTCGAGTATGTGGTAGGTAAAAACATTTCCGGATTACTGCATGCTGATGTGGTTTGAATGCTGCCCCCCCCACCCCCTTCTTTCTCCTCCCTTCTGCAGGCCGCGTTGGAACATCGGCTGAAGTGTGGGAGAACGATGATCGAACCACCGACGAAAAAGGGAAGGAGGGAATATGAGCATAGTCCTTATGACAATAAGTTTTTAGAGACGTAGACTTAAATATGACTGTTCCTCCATTAAGAGCATAGCGACTGGGAAAATGGACTGACATGGAAACTCGGCGGGTACTGTATGACGAAAATTGACTTGAAATAACACATTAAAGAATGTAACTAGACGTTTGACTAGGTAGGGAAAGGACAAAAAGAAAAAGTGCACGGGTAAGGGTTACCAAGACTGCACCCATCGGGGAGGTTAGAAATGCTGCTGATGTTCAAAATGTACTGCCCCCCTTCTCACACTCTCATAGATCTAGCCAAGCTGTCCGACTGTTCTCCCGATCAATACTTGCAGTTGCATCAGCCTGAAGAACTTCCCACCAAAGGAAGAAACTGGAGAATAGTTTAAAATCCAACCATGGGTAAATAGCGCGACCAGGTTCATTTCTGATCGACTAACCAAGGTGTAAGTATTGGCAATTGAGAACGCTCGAAAAGATAACAGGCGAGAGGGAAAAGGGAGGGAAAGGTAGACAGAGCTAAGCACGTAGGTAAATAGGATAGTAAAAGATAAGTAGGATATAAAAATATATAGATCTCGTTGGCCAACTATTGTTTTGTTGTGAATGTCTTATGTATGTAATACATGTACTGTCTTCCTTCGTCTGAGTGTGTGTGTGTACTGTAGGGGTTTGTGTTCTTTCTTTGTTTACGTCTCTCCGTTACCTGACCCCCTACTGTTCTGTGTTGTGAACGCACCAAATGACCTATTTTTGTACACGTCTCTCCCTTTCTCTATCCCTCTCCCTCACTCTCTCCCTCTCTCTCTCTCTCTCTCTCTCTCTCTCCCTCTCTCTCTCTCTCTCTCTCACTACATGTCATGCGTGTACCAAATGGCTCGTTTAGATCGCGGACGACTCTCACTCTATGAGAGTCTCCTTATTTCATCTTCCTTTTTATGGTAAAATCGTGCCTCGCAGGCACCAGTCTGATTGGATAATTATTGAACACGAAGGTGTTCAGCGAAATTGACCAAAAGTAAAATGATTGTACCTCGCCATATTACTACCTCTCCTTTCTGCAAAATGAATGAACTCGAATTGGCTGAGAAAGAAAGGACAGGTAAGACGACTAAGGTCCCCCAATCTGGCCTTTATAGGGGAACTGTATGTCAATGGCACCTTATTTTTCTGTTCATCAGAGACGAACGCCAATGTCCAGATTGACCCCCAATGCCCAGATTGCCCCACCCCCCTTTCTTTTTGCACCCAAGCGCGAGCGCCTGAAGCATCCCCGCCCCATTTGATAGACCCCAGCTGCTGTCCCGGATATAAACATGATGACCATGAGTAACTGTCGTCCCTCGAGAAAAACCTGTTTTACGTGACTCTCGATGATAGCGCCCCCGCCTTGCTTGGAAAGGTTAGCCAGCCTTGAAGGAAAATGTTAGACTGTTAAGGGCTTGGGTTTGAAAGGCAAGTCTCCACTGGAAGTTCCAGAATGTTGTAATCGATGAAATGCGCAGTTGATGGGAATATTATTTCTATACATTTATGTCATGAATAGACGATGAATACACTTAGCATGAACACAGTAGGAATGTTGACATATGCACTGCCTGGTAATGGATCTCTGACTGTGACCGATGAGCGTATCTCCCAAGTGCGCAGGAATGAGGAAGGAATTCACCTGCATAAATGACTTCTTCTGTCAGTTCTCTAAAAACTTGTTTTGTACTTATTCAAAGATTTGCGATCACCGGAGGAGAAGGGTCGGACGTGCCTGACTGCAGACCTTGAGACACGCGCGACCTCGACCAAAGGTGGAGCTGCAGAGCAACAAGATACGGGACGAGACAGCAATTTTAACGTGGAAAATGAAGCTTGATGGGCTGCCCTGAAGCCCTCTGTCTGCTAACCCACGCGTGCCTGGAGTCTCCGTCCCCCTTCTTTGGGCCCGATTGATGGGCCTGCCTGCTTGTTATCCTTTGCTCCCCTGGTCCCTTTTGTGTGTCCCAGGAACTCCGACCCAACTCCACTCTCTCTCCTATCGACTATTTGAACCACACACCCTCTTTTCCCCGTGACTTGTTGCCAAAAGGAAGAACAGCGTTCAGATGGAAAAAGGGTGTTGCCACGGAAATATAGGTGCCGAGCATAAGGCACCGCTAAAAGGACTGGTTAGGGAACAGGACTGTGGTCTAACAGCAGAGGACTGACCGCACCCTGCAACGCGTAAGGATAGACCCGAGCTGGACCTATAGCTCCACCGCCGGTGCTCAACAGCGCCAACGAAAGGACACGGACTAGAGCCTACCAGTGATGGCTCATTACTAAAAGACACTGTGACGAAGAGATCTTGTGTATTGAACTGAATTCCGCCCTCGACTACTTGATCAAAATGCTCATTGGTCACATTTTTAAGTCAGAAACATTTATGCTATGTAGTGCTTTGAAACAACAGGAACTCGACAAATGTAATCTCCTATGTGCTGCATTCTGCCAAACACATTAACTGTCCATGATTACATGCCCTATGCTAGTATTGACAAATGCTATTTCATCGACAACATGTTTATATGTACCACAATCAACTACAAAAATGAACTATGTTATGTAAAAAGGGGCGACTGTGGAAAATAGAAAAATTGGTGTACATAAGCGACGTTCATTTCCCTTTTCCACTCCTCTCCCTGTAGGCACCACGTATACCCTAAAATATTGACCGCATCATTCTGCCAATGAAAGCCCGTGCCCATATGTACATGACAGCCTTTCTAGGCACCATGGCCTTTTGCCCATTGGAATCCCCGGCTTCCCTCCTGCGCGTATCTTAAACCCTCTCTCACATGCATAGACCATGAAACCCAGCACTCTGCGCGACCCTGCTATGAAAGGCAACCCTCCTGCTTGACCCATGCCCCCCCCATTTTCCTCTTGAAGAAGCATCCTTCGCCTCAGCTGACATAACCCCCCAGCTGTATCTGACTGCCCCCGTTCTCTCATGTACGGGTCATAAGACCTCTCTCTCTCTCTGTGCGACTCTGTCCCTGCGCGCACCCTGACCCCCTCCTTCTCCCTCACATGGACAAGTCATAAACCTTCCTCCTCTGCAAGACCCTGTCCTTGGGAGTCACGGCCGCGCCTGACCAACATCTCCTTTCCTTTCATGAATAACCCCTCTATTAGTAAACCCTCCCTCCGCGATGGACTGTCCGCACATGTCCGAGGCCATCGCCTAAGCCGGGAGATACTGTTTACTGCCCTTTATTGTATGGAGTCATTCCTCTTCAAAGGACCCACTATTGATCCTGGCTTCCCCACCCCCTGGGCTACGATCAGGCGCACACATCCTAATAATCAGCGGAACATTCAGCTGCGTCATTGCCCCCTCTCTTATCTACAGTTCAAGGGTCTCTATTGATAACATATGTGGGGTAGGATTGACACGAGGATTATAGGGATGTCTTTTCTTTGTGTCACAATGTCCTGATTGTAATGCCAAGTGTTTTGTAAGGTATAAAAGACGGAGTCTCAGCTCACTTGTTAGAGCACCTCCCGATGACACCTTGTTTCGTGTCTGAAATGACTGGCTCTCCTCATGAGAAATAAACTCTGTTCTTATGATTCCTGCTCCCAGCGCCCGTCTCTTTATTTTGGTAACTATTCAGAATGGGAACTAATAGGCGACTTGCGCCAGCCATCCGGGCATTGACACTAGTATGTCGCTCTCTTTTTCTACAATTGGCGTCCCAACGCGGGGTCCATCAGTGACATAGGGTCCAATGAGAGAGATCCAGACGATGAGGTGAACATCTAAATGATCGGAGTATACCTGCCTTGAGAGGGCCCTCGTCCGGCTGCCGATTGAATGAACTTCACCAATTCCGAACGGACCTCTCTCGAGTGACCTACTGTCCTGACTGGAATCCCACAGGATTGCCGCGGTAAAATCATGGAGTAAGAGAACGATCGGGCGCTGGAAGGAGGAAGGCGAAGAACTGCCCACACGGTCCGGTCCGGGTAAGGTCGCGTAAATGCGACAAATTGTGAATTGATTGTTTGGTTTGGATAATACTAGTATTACGCTTTGTTGAAACCTCTGGAGATTCGCTGTCTGCAAACGGAGAAAACAACAGGCTCTCTCTTTGCAAGCAGTGAAGGATAGGTAACGCAGACTTTTGTCCCCATTGTAATCCGTCGTACCTATCTTCCTCCCCCACTGTTTCCCGAACTGCCGTTCGTGGATTATTGTCTGGAGATTCTTTGTCTGCAAACAGGGAGGAACAAGGTCTCTCTTTGCAGGTAGAGAAAGAGTGGGTAACGCAAACTTCTCGTACCCACTTATTCTCCCCACTGATTGTTTGGTTGACCGAACACTGGTTGTTCGGTATTGGTTCTTTTGAGGTATTCACCGCCTGCAAACAACGGAGAATAGAAATATTCTGTCTAGTCTTTGCCCGCCGTGATAAGATAGGTAGTGCAGACTTTTGTCCCCGTTGTAATCCGTCATGCCTATCTTCTCCCCATTGGTTGGTAGCCTGTTTAGCCCGGACCACTTATTAGAGTCGAACCATCCAGCTCCACTGGAGGGCACATCTAATAAGGACCTGTTCATTAAAGTGTGGACTAGTCGCTATAGCTTATAATAAGTTATGGCATAAAAATAAAAGAAAAGGAGTTGAGCGAAATCAGTAGGCCACTGAGGAGTTATCAACTTCGCTAAAAATAAAAAAAGAAATGTTAGAAACAACCCGTAATAAGAAACATAAAAATGGCGAGGGAAGACAAGCTTGACACCAAGGCAAGCCACGAGGTAACTAGGTTCTGTTGCCTATTCCTGCCCTAAACATGTCTGCCTCATTGCCCACCACGCCCAAATAACGGTCACATGAAATAGATACAAATCAATAGGTACCTACCCCCGTTCCGGAAACTCCCGAAGTGCCACAGGTCCGCGGTTACGCCCATCCGGTAGGCGAGGCCTCGAAGCAATCGGGGCTCGCCTGGCCGCAGTCGGAAGGGGAGGCTGTGGGGCGGACGGCCCAGAACACCGTGATGGCCTCTCCTTCTCTCCTCTTCTGCTGCCCTGCAGGCCACGGGGGGGGGCTGTCTTGCCTCAGCCACCGACCACCCCCCCCCTCTGTCTCTCGCCTGGTCCGGCCCGCAAAGAAGGCCGAAGCCAAAAACAAGAACGGCGGCGCTTACATGTAGTCCCGCCACATGTCGACGCCTGGACAATTGCAGGTAGTCCCGCCACATGCCGACGCCGGGATAGTTACAGGTAGTCCCGCCACATGTCAAATTCCTGGAGAGTTGGAGGTAGTCCCGCCACGTGTCGGAAAGAGGGGGGGGGGCTGTCTTGCCTCAGCCACCGACCCCCCCCCCCATCTTCAATAGCCGGCACGGCCAATATCGAAACGGCGGAGCCGAGGATCGGCGAGGGGTCGCTGGAAGGGGGAGGCGGCGCGAACGAGCCTCCCCCACCTCCCTCCAGGTGGAGACTTCCAGCGACACCCCAACGCTCTTACTTAAAGAGGGTCCACATCGAAAAGCGGTCTTTTGCCCGGGGCGGGCACACGCCCCATGCCATCTCTCCTCGACCTTGAAGATTCTATAAGAGCCGGGGGGCCCCCGACCCCTCTGCATGGGTGCCCCCGTCCCCCCTCACTGGGACCCGCGACATCGACACACTCCTGCCGGCGCCAGCCTCAGTTTGGAAATGGCTAAAAACACAGCCAAAGTACAGACTTGTTCAGTTCCGGTGGAACACCAGAATGACCCGGTAGGAAAATTGTTGTTACCCTCCCCACTCTTTGACTGATGGTCCATATTGTTAGACTGTTACCACATTGCGAAAAACTTTTTGAATTGCCAACGGAAGGTTCTGGTCCAACCATGAGTCATTGGAGACATTCTGACTATACCGGAACCTGCCTGACCTCGCCCAAAATGGCGCCGATACACGAAACGAAAATTTCGAACTCCCTGTTCACCCGGATTGCTCGAATATTGATGCTCTGAGATATGTATGCATTTTTGGACAATGAAAGTCGATAAGATGGATAGTGATTATGTACTTATAGAAGAAAAGCAATACCGATATTGATCATGTGTTTGGACAATGAACTGATTTAGGGTGGGTACTTATTATGAATGGGAACAATGAATTGGTGTAATTTAGACAGTGAACGAGCATCTGGATAATGAATTAATGAATTAATTGAAAAACTGAATTCTTGACATGCATCATGCTTGCTCTGTAGTAAAGTTTTTTACGATTTTATTGCACTACCGCACTTTATGCAATGAATTGCCACCAACTTCGTTCTTCTTATGTACATTTCCAATCTGCTCCATGGCCGGTCCACTGGGTTGTAGGCCTGTATTTATACACCAGCACTTTTTATTAAAGGTATTTTTGAAAACGAAAGCATAGTTGTAGCGGTTGCATTAATGAGTTTTGAATGTATTACTACTGTGAGCAACGAGAAAGTATGATGAAGGCTGAAGGTTAAAAAGGACCCGATATTTAGCAGCTACATTATGTGTCACAGGCAGCCGGAAAAGTGTTTTAGAAGCCTTAAAGCGACACCACAGAAATGCCACCTGACCGCCACCCTTGCACCCAACCAAAAGGGGTTACGACCAAGTAAACTCATGTAGATACACAGATCGTCAGTGATTATCTATCTGACATTTCTGGTCCCTCTAGGCTTAAACGCCGAGATGGCAAAGAAATGCACTACGTGGGGATAGGTCGAGTATGTGGTAGGTAAAAACATTTCCGGATTACTGCATGCTGATGTGGTTTGAATGCTGCCCCCCCCACCCCCTTCTTTCTCCTCCCTTCTGCAGGCCGCGTTGGAACATCGGCTGAAGTGTGGGAGAACGATGATCGAACCACCGACGAAAAAGGGAAGGAGGGAATATGAGCATAGTCCTTATGACAATAAGTTTTTAGAGACGTAGACTTAAATATGACTGTTCCTCCATTAAGAGCATAGCGACTGGGAAAATGGACTGACATGGAAACTCGGCGGGTACTGTATGACGAAAATTGACTTGAAATAACACATTAAAGAATGTAACTAGACGTTTGACTAGGTAGGGAAAGGACAAAAAGAAAAAGTGCACGGGTAAGGGTTACCAAGACTGCACCCATCGGGGAGGTTAGAAATGCTGCTGATGTTCAAAATGTACTGCCCCCCTTCTCACACTCTCATAGATCTAGCCAAGCTGTCCGACTGTTCTCCCGATCAATACTTGCAGTTGCATCAGCCTGAAGAACTTCCCACCAAAGGAAGAAACTGGAGAATAGTTTAAAATCCAACCATGGGTAAATAGCGCGACCAGGTTCATTTCTGATCGACTAACCAAGGTGTAAGTATTGGCAATTGAGAACGCTCGAAAAGATAACAGGCGAGAGGGAAAAGGGAGGGAAAGGTAGACAGAGCTAAGCACGTAGGTAAATAGGATAGTAAAAGATAAGTAGGATATAAAAATATATAGATCTCGTTGGCCAACTATTGTTTTGTTGTGAATGTCTTATGTATGTAATACATGTACTGTCTTCCTTCGTCTGAGTGTGTGTGTGTACTGTAGGGGTTTGTGTTCTTTCTTTGTTTACGTCTCTCCGTTACCTGACCCCCTACTGTTCTGTGTTGTGAACGCACCAAATGACCTATTTTTGTACACGTCTCTCCCTTTCTCTATCCCTCTCCCTCACTCTCTCCCTCTCTCTCTCTCTCTCTCTCTCTCTCTCCCTCTCTCTCTCTCTCTCTCTCACTACATGTCATGCGTGTACCAAATGGCTCGTTTAGATCGCGGACGACTCTCACTCTATGAGAGTCTCCTTATTTCATCTTCCTTTTTATGGTAAAATCGTGCCTCGCAGGCACCAGTCTGATTGGATAATTATTGAACACGAAGGTGTTCAGCGAAATTGACCAAAAGTAAAATGATTGTACCTCGCCATATTACTACCTCTCCTTTCTGCAAAATGAATGAACTCGAATTGGCTGAGAAAGAAAGGACAGGTAAGACGACTAAGGTCCCCCAATCTGGCCTTTATAGGGGAACTGTATGTCAATGGCACCTTATTTTTCTGTTCATCAGAGACGAACGCCAATGTCCAGATTGACCCCCAATGCCCAGATTGCCCCACCCCCCTTTCTTTTTGCACCCAAGCGCGAGCGCCTGAAGCATCCCCGCCCCATTTGATAGACCCCAGCTGCTGTCCCGGATATAAACATGATGACCATGAGTAACTGTCGTCCCTCGAGAAAAACCTGTTTTACGTGACTCTCGATGATAGCGCCCCCGCCTTGTTTGGAAAGGTTAGCCAGCCTTGAAGGAAAATGTTAGACTGTTAAGGGCTTGGGTTTGAAAGGCAAGTCTCCACTGGAAGTTCCAGAATGTTGTAATCGATGAAATGCGCAGTTGATGGGAATATTATTTCTATACATTTATGTCATGAATAGACGATGAATACACTTAGCATGAACACAGTAGGAATGTTGACATATGCACTGCCTGGTAATGGATCTCTGACTGTGACCGATGAGCGTATCTCCCAAGTGCGCAGGAATGAGGAAGGAATTCACCTGCATAAATGACTTCTTCTGTCAGTTCTCTAAAAACTTGTTTTGTACTTATTCAAAGATTTGCGATCACCGGAGGAGAAGGGTCGGACGTGCCTGACTGCAGACCTTGAGACACGCGCGACCTCGACCAAAGGTGGAGCTGCAGAGCAACAAGATACGGGACGAGACAGCAATTTTAACGTGGAAAATGAAGCTTGATGGGCTGCCCTGAAGCCCTCTGTCTGCTAACCCACGCGTGCCTGGAGTCTCCGTCCCCCTTCTTTGGGCCCGATTGATGGGCCTGCCTGCTTGTTATCCTTTGCTCCCCTGGTCCCTTTTGTGTGTCCCAGGAACTCCGACCCAACTCCACTCTCTCTCCTATCGACTATTTGAACCACACACCCTCTTTTCCCCGTGACTTGTTGCCAAAAGGAAGAACAGCGTTCAGATGGAAAAAGGGTGTTGCCACGGAAATATAGGTGCCGAGCATAAGGCACCGCTAAAAGGACTGGTTAGGGAACAGGACTGTGGTCTAACAGCAGAGGACTGACCGCACCCTGCAACGCGTAAGGATAGACCCGAGCTGGACCTATAGCTCCACCGCCGGTGCTCAACAGCGCCAACGAAAGGACACGGACTAGAGCCTACCAGTGATGGCTCATTACTAAAAGACACTGTGACGAAGAGATCTTGTGTATTGAACTGAATTCCGCCCTCGACTACTTGATCAAAATGCTCATTGGTCACATTTTTAAGTCAGAAACATTTATGCTATGTAGTGCTTTGAAACAACAGGAACTCGACAAATGTAATCTCCTATGTGCTGCATTCTGCCAAACACATTAACTGTCCATGATTACATGCCCTATGCTAGTATTGACAAATGCTATTTCATCGACAACATGTTTATATGTACCACAATCAACTACAAAAATGAACTATGTTATGTAAAAAGGGGCGACTGTGGAAAATAGAAAAATTGGTGTACATAAGCGACGTTCATTTCCCTTTTCCACTCCTCTCCCTGTAGGCACCACGTATACCCTAAAATATTGACCGCATCATTCTGCCAATGAAAGCCCGTGCCCATATGTACATGACAGCCTTTCTAGGCACCATGGCCTTTTGCCCATTGGAATCCCCGGCTTCCCTCCTGCGCGTATCTTAAACCCTCTCTCACATGCATAGACCATGAAACCCAGCACTCTGCGCGACCCTGCTATGAAAGGCAACCCTCCTGCTTGACCCATGCCCCCCCCATTTTCCTCTTGAAGAAGCATCCTTCGCCTCAGCTGACATAACCCCCCAGCTGTATCTGACTGCCCCCGTTCTCTCATGTACGGGTCATAAGACCTCTCTCTCTCTCTGTGCGACTCTGTCCCTGCGCGCACCCTGACCCCCTCCTTCTCCCTCACATGGACAAGTCATAAACCTTCCTCCTCTGCAAGACCCTGTCCTTGGGAGTCACGGCCGCGCCTGACCAACATCTCCTTTCCTTTCATGAATAACCCCTCTATTAGTAAACCCTCCCTCCGCGATGGACTGTCCGCACATGTCCGAGGCCATCGCCTAAGCCGGGAGATACTGTTTACTGCCCTTTATTGTATGGAGTCATTCCTCTTCAAAGGACCCACTATTGATCCTGGCTTCCCCACCCCCTGGGCTACGATCAGGCGCACACATCCTAATAATCAGCGGAACATTCAGCTGCGTCATTGCCCCCTCTCTTATCTACAGTTCAAGGGTCTCTATTGATAACATATGTGGGGTAGGATTGACACGAGGATTATAGGGATGTCTTTTCTTTGTGTCACAATGTCCTGATTGTAATGCCAAGTGTTTTGTAAGGTATAAAAGACGGAGTCTCAGCTCACTTGTTAGAGCACCTCCCGATGACACCTTGTTTCGTGTCTGAAATGACTGGCTCTACTCATGAGAAATAAACTCTGTTCTTATGATTCCTGCTCCCAGCGCCCGTCTCTTTATTTTGGTAACTATTCAGAATGGGAACTAATAGGCGACTTGCGCCAGCCATCCGGGCATTGACACTAGTATGTCGCTCTCTTTTTCTACAATAGTTCAAGAATACACTAGCAAAACACCTTTAGAATGACCACTATTATGTACAAATTAACCAGGGCATCTGAGGAGGACATCACAAAATGTCCTCTTATAACCGTGTGATCATTAATCAAACTGGAAACTGCTTTCAGCTGCAATTTTTGTTTCATGGCATACTGGTATTTATACTGGTACAATGCAATATCATTTCTGCAAAGTATCACTTAACATGTTTTGTTCATACAATAGACAAGACAACCGGAAGCCAATTCAAAGCAGTCTCAAAACCACTTGCTAAGGTCAATCTGTCAAAATATTTCAATCAGTCAATATCGACCATAAAAGCACATAAAACCATCATCAACTTAAAATAAATAAAGCAGCTACATAAGACAAAAATAAAAATAAATGTCATCACACCTAAACTTGTACGCCACAGAAAATAGTAATTCAGAGTTGCAAATTCAGAACACCGCGGAACAGGCGCTGCACCTCCAGGAGACTCCCTCAATATTAACATGTAAACAAAAGCCGAGAACGAAAGAAGGGGTGGGGAGGCACACAGTTCCGAAAAAAAGGGCAAACACTCCACAACAAATTTAAATTAAAATACAAGTACCCTAAAATGTAATTAGAATGAAGCGTAATTCTTGCTGATCTTTATGGCTCAACGAAAATAACTGATTTAGTGGAACTGTATTTAATAGGCATCACTCTTGTTGAATATAGAATCCACTTGTTATTCAGTTATTAGAGGTCGAGATTAGAAAGTAACTCGCTCGATGACTATTTCAGCGTCCATAAACCTCCGTGAATTCTCCAGGGTCCCTGGACACTCACACACTGCTAACACGCCTCGAGTCATGCTGAAACGGTCAGACCCTTTTGCTATACCATGGCGCACCAGCCTCTCTTTGTTCTTCTTCTCTCTCTCTATTCTTTCCTTCTCTTCCTTCTCCTTTCTCCTTGGCCTTGGCCTTAGTAAGGCCTAGTAACGATAGATGTGATGCCCGGATAGTGCCCGGACACATATGAAGTAACAATGTCCACCATAAGTACCCCATTGCAATGTGTTGTGATTATCAGGATCGTAATACTATGATTTTACCTATGTTTTGATTGTATTTTACCTGCACACGGAGTGTATGCACATCGTAATTTGATTGTACTGAAATATCCAATAAAACTTTTTGAAATCAAAAAAGAAAGTACCAGGATACACAGCCCCATGACTCACGAGCTGGCAAATCTAGATTCGACTTGGGGCTTTTAGAATAAAGATTTAACCACCCCATTGGTATTAGTATTGATACAAAGGGGTGAGTTAAACTAGTCAGGCTTACTGATGTCCAGAAACTCTTGCTTAACATATGCTAGGAAAGGAATTGAGGCGATATTATCTAGCCTGGTACAGTCCACCAGAACCAAGCGGGAAAAACTTGTCTCAGAAGAGAACCATATTTTGGTCCAAAAAAGCAAGGGAGCAATTCTCATGTGATCCTCCAGATATTAATTGACAGATTCTGTGTGCACAATATAACAAGCCGTAGTTTTGGGAATGGCTAACAATTGACATGTGAATTTATTTTCTAGAGCTTGCAGAGTCTTTGATTAGCATATCCCCAGACTCCTGCCCCGTACATCTCTATTGGGAGACATTTACGTTTGTACAGCAAAGTCACCTCTTGAATGGGCTTGTGGCCTAGCTTCCCTGCAAAACTAAAGACTGCCTCACAGGCTCCTGCGAACTTCAGTGCCCTTTTTGTGAGTAAATTATCTCATTTTAAAGTAGTGTCGAATAGTATTTCTAGATCATTCAAGTTGGAAACCTTGGCCATTGGAATCCCCCCTATAAGGAATTTATGGCTTGTCTTAGAGCCATAAATCATGATGTATGATATTTGATTATTCACCGTTAGGTCAAGCTTACCCATGAAATCAGTGAAGGAATCAAGCAGAATCTAAAGGCCGTTTACCGTACCAGCGATTAAAACCTCATTGTCGGCAAAATAAAGAGCGGACTGAACAGGACCCTTTAGCTAAATCTTTCTAGCTTTTGCAAGTGCTAAATTGAGGGCATTAATGTAAATTTAATTAAAGAAGGGAGTTCAAATGCATCTCTGCACAACACCTTAGGGGACAGGGGGCCTGCCGGCAGCCTGCGCGGCTCTGCAGAAGGTGCTGGCAGTGGCAGCGGTTCCGGGCCTGGGCGGCCTCCCGAGTGCTGCGGACGGGCAGGTGGACCTGCTGCCCATTGGGATTCAGCAGTGAAATGTGGCCACAGTGGGGCACGGATGCACCTAGCTGGCGGTGGTGGCCTGTACACTAGGCACAGTTCTGCCTCCTCCGCATGGCCAGGACCGCCCTCCTCACTTCTTCCTCACTTTCACCCTTACGCTCTTGCCTTTTTCTCTTCCTGTCTTACCCTTTTTACGTCTCGCTAGAGTCAGCGCATGTGCTGCTCTTGCGAGACATTTAGTAGCTGCTTCAAAAAGCGCTACCTTACCGGCCACTAGCTTGCTAGAACGCGCATAAGCGTTGCGCGACGCGCACAGCACTTTTTCCCGTCGCGTGCGCGCACCACTCGTTTTGGGTTTTTTTTGCCGTGCGGCTTTACTTTTACGGCAGCGCAGCCAATGCGTGACCACCTCGGCCTCGTAAACACTTTTCTTCTAGGCAGTATCTATGAGAATCATACTGTGAACGCAAGACGTGGGGGATTTATTAGGAGTTTTATGCCCCTCAGCACACATGCAGTATTCCATACCAGCAGGTCAAAAGCCCTCTCCTTTGTCTTCCCTGGCACACAAGGGCAGTGAAGGTACACACCAGCGAGCTCCTAAACTCATTTTACAGACCCAATACTTGGTGTCCCGCCTTTTATCACTCGACCATTACAACCAACTCGCCATATGTTTATGCTTTAACTTGTTCCTCTCCATAATGTGGAAAAGGGTAACGCACATCCTGCACTTCCACACGCACTTTCCTAAATGTGGAACCTTCCACCAGAATCATCTGCAGTGTACAGACAAACCAGCATATTATACAGACCATTGTTAAATTATTTTGTATTTGGTGATGCTCTGCTATGTATCTGCTGTAAAGTGCTCCGATACCCTAGGGTCAGGCAGCGCTATAGAAATCTTCTTAAATAAAAAGAAAAAATATTGGGGCGTTGCTGTGACAGGCAGCAGCTTGTTTGGCAGGGAGGAGCAGCAGGGGTCACCCTGTCAATGAGTGCACAGGCGGCCTCCTTCCTGAGACACAGCAGGAGCATTTGTTTCACAGCGTGGCGCCGGTTTTAAATGCTTCTCCCATCAACCTGCTTTTATAACACGAGTAAACAAAATGGTCTTTCCGGGTTGTCAAATTGTATTGTAGCACGGGACACACTTTGGTCTGTCCCACCCCTTAAAAGTGATGGCAATTATTCCAGATATCCGCTTAACAACAATATATTTTCCATTAGCACCCTACAAGTTGGATCCTGCCCTTTTAAGCATTAATGCCGTATTCAAATTCTATTGGTTTAAGTTTCTGCTATGTAGATTGTGTACTCTGATGTCCCTTGATGCAAGATGAGATTGAAGGTGGGAGAAAGGTGGACAAAGTCAGAGGGTTTGGGGGCAGTGGTTAAAACAAGCAACTGCGCCAAATGCAAACTCTTAAGTCACTTCTTGGTACGCCTGAGCTTGCGTCCCCAGCACAACACTAGTCTCACAAGTTAAGGCCTTCAGGCTATCACATCCGGACTAAAACGCAAAAAGATCACACAACTATGATTTGAACAGTTATCTTGTACATGCAATTCTGCTGGCAGATTTAATGCCATTTAACTTAATTATTATAAACCTTAGCTCAAGTCTTCATTTTTTTGATCTCTATTAATTACATTTACGAAGGCCTGCTCGCCTCAATCAGGGAAAATGAAGCTCTGTTCTCTGCGGATTGCCCGGAGTCTGTCCAGCTGTAGAACTGTAACCGAATAGTTGCTGCTCCGTGCTGACCACAGGGACAGGTCCATCTTTAAAGAAGGCAGAAAGCGGCTGAGATCAGACTCCAATGGCCCAGGTACAACCAAGACCGCCCTTCTCCCCTGTGCAGACCCTCTGGCGCTTTTTGTGGGAGTCTGATCAGCCTTTCTTGCCTCGGAGTTAAAATTCCTTGCTCAGCATGTAGCAGATTCAACCCAAGCCAAGTGAACTTTATAGTTCAGACTCCATATTTCCTTGGGAACCAGCAGGGCTAGTGGCTCTGACCTTGTTGTCCACGGACTATACTTGCTTTAAAGCTGCCCTGTCCGTAGCACTACACACTCTTAATAAATATTTGTTTTCTTGCAGGTCCGTATTCTCTCTGGCCATGGCTCCTAAAAAGGATACTCCGCTCCTCCAAAGGCCTAGCTTTCTTCTCCATTGTGGGGACTCCGAAACGCAAAGCTTCTGCTATTATTTTCAGTGGAAACCCTTTTCCCTCTGTCTTCTGTCACCACTTTCCATAGTTTAAAACGTGTGCTAGCTCACCTTGCAGTCTGGAACTATGATTGGCGACTATGTTTGTGCCCAGACACCCACTGCATTGGCTGGCGATTAATGAAGAAATGTGGGAAACTAGCAAACTTCCTTGCACCCTTTCTGTTCCACACCATCTCCTCACACTCCATTCTGGGCAGTTCGTGTCTGCTTGTCCGAGGTCTGGGTGTGTGACATAGGTTCATCGGTACGCCACTCATTGTGTTTCGATGTTTTAACTGGCTCTCATGGCTGTCCGCACAGCTCTGAGGCTGCCCATCACATTCCGAGACGGGCACTTGTCTCCTCTTCCCAGATGCACTGCTTTGCACCTTCAACCACTGATGTCATTAAACTCCTATAAAACTCTGACACCACAACCCTACTTCAGCCAGGGTTATCCTAAAACAATAAAACTGAAGTTCTTGAAACATAGACTGGGGGTTCTGCCCAGCGGAGAGTATCTTCCACCATGGCTCAGGAGAAATGGCCACGAAGTTTGTCCGTTTTGCAAAACAGACAAGGGCGATATACTTCATCTGACCTGCCTTTGCAAAGAGCTACGGCCAGCCCGTCAACAGCTCTTAAAGGCCCAGCTTAAGCAGCTAGGAACTCGCACAAGAAGGCAAGCGGTTCTCGCCTGCCTGAACCCTTCGAACACGAAACTGAATTGCAGATACGTTAAGTTCCTTGCAATGATCGAACAAAAATTGTCAAAACAAAAAACTTCCGAACATTGACACAGACAACATGTAGGCGGCCCACAGGTCTCACAGGAATACGCTGCCCCGCCTTAAAGACAATTGCTCCTTGCTAATCAGACTGGGTTTTTCTGTGTATGCTTTTTAACGATGATAATAATGCACAAATCTTAATGATTTTTTAATGTCTATTTTTTACTTTTTATTTTATGTTTACTGTTTGTAATACGCTTTGCACTGGTTTTAATTAACTATGCATAATAAGCTTACTTACTTACTCACTGATGGAGGGGTGATCTCCTCGGGACTGGGTGGCACTTCTCCCTAGAGACCCAAACTGTCAGTTTACCCGCTTCTCTTCTTCAAACAGATACTTTTCGGAGCAAAAGCTTTGTAGCTCCAACGTTAGGCAGTCCTCTTCAGACCAGCTGGATGCATCCTCTTCTCTAGATTTCAAAATTACTCTTCTCCATTGGAAACCTGTTACTGCATTTAGTGCTGAAGGAAGCCGCTGCAAATTAGTTTCTTTTAGAGTTGTTTTCAGGGAAAATCTACTTTTTGAGTGCATAAGCCAACATTTTCTGTAAAACCTGAAAAGTACTGGAGTATTGAAAGTACTGGATTTAAAAAATATTATGCCTGAGCCTTGAAGCAAGCATTCCGCTGAAAGGGTGGGTGCAGTCCAGTTCCTTTAGTGTACAAGTAACTGGATCCCTGCGTTGACTGTATCACGAGAACACTTGAGTTGGTGGATTATTCTGAACACCACACCTTACCAAGGCTAAGCGGACCCCTGGGGGACGGGGTGGGGGTTTAGTTAGAGGCCAACACAGGGTCGGATTGGCCCTCGCTAGAATTGTTGTGGTGCTGACTGCATTGCATGCTGGTCTGGGGGTGGTCACTGCTTCAAGGCTTTTATCCGCTTACCTGGGCCTGGTCATTCTTTGTTCCTAAGCCCGGGGGGACCAGCCGCAGCCTCACTCATTCCTTGAGCACAGTAAATAGTCTGTAATGAGCATAAAACATACCACATTCAAATAAACATATACACGTGGTGCACCTGTCAGTGTGCCCTGGAGACAAACATGCTTAATCTGTCTACTTTTCACATGATTTAATGTTGTGTTAGTGCTTCAAATCACTCACCAGAAATTCATTAACGCACATTTTATGAATTATAAAACGTTTATTGATGATTTGGTGCTATGATTTTTCACCACAGGTTTCGGCCCTTTGTAGTCTTACCTAAAAGGAACAAGCATTGGCATAGCCAACAGGTCTCGCTTTTGGGACCTTATAAGTATTTAGTTATGCAGCACAATATCCTTGGTGCATCAACATCAACTGTTGCATGGCTAAAAACGTATAAGGTCCCAAAGGCGAGACCTATTGGCTATGTCAATGCTTGTTTCACTTAGGTCTTTAATGTGGAGCTACAAGGCTCAAATTGCTGGCACACATTGCTTAAGTATATTGCTGTATGAACGAGCTGGCAATGGACCTATAAGTGACCACTGCCAACTCTCCAACTTACTTTTAAAAAACTAGACTTTTTTCTTTTTTAAAGTCAGATCCATTTCCTCTAAAATGGGCCATTAAAAAAAAAAAACTATTTGAATGTGATACCAGACATGGTGGTTTGAGGAACCCAACAGGCCGCCATCTCGGTGAGGGCACCCACTTTGAGTAAGTCTCAATGTGTGACCTATCGCACTAATATTGATGAGACCATTTGAATTACGACCCATTCCAACTTCTGATCGATCTTGAGAACGGACCTAATAGTACACAGGTCGGTTCACAAAGTCTCACTGGTTTCAGAAAAAGTCTGATGCTCAATTTCTGACCACTTTCTGCTAATCCAGTGTCAGCACATCTGGCACACAGTTTGCAAATCGGGCACGCACCACCACCAGCTCCACGAAGCTGCAAAATGGATTACACTTTTTAAGCGCCAAGAACGTCAGGATAACAGCAACATGGACAGGGAGTTGCCCCATGATCCTGTAGGAGAACAGAAGGAAAAGTGTGGCTGGAAAAGTCAGCACGGTTACAAAATAACACAATCAGCCCTTTTCAGTACTTCTCTGGCTGGACTGAATTCACTTTTTCTGCGCTTGAATTCTATCCTCCAAAGACTGTCCACACCCATGTCCTCTGAAGCCAGCTGGCAACAGTCGGGGTCTGATTTCCAGTGAAAATGAGAAAGAGCGATGGTTTTAGAATCTGCTTATTTTAGAAGCCAGCCACAGCTAAACACAGAGACGAACACAGTGGCAAAAGAAGAAATAAAGAAAAAGATATGAAAACGAGAGTATCAGATTAATGCAACGAAAAAGCTTGGAATAGAAAGAGTTACCCTTCGTGGTGGTAGATAAACATAAGCCTTGGCATGCATGCGTGCCATTGGGGAAACGCTCTTTCATATTTCAAACACAATAAGTTAGAAGTAAAGCAGCTTTAACTTTGTCAGAGTGAACAAAAAAAGGATATCCTGTTGCCCGGTATTTCCCACAGAGAGAACATAATTCCGAATAAATATGAAGGCGCCCAGATTAAAAATGTTATGGTATTTTCAGTCTGAAATATTGTGTTCTAAAGCTTTCTATGTAGAATGAATAGAGAGGGTGATTTAAAAAACTATGTTGTCTCGCTATGCTACCTGCTTTATCGGACCTTCGCTTCACCAGGGATCACACTCGGCAACTCTGGGCATTAGCTTGCCTCACCTCCACAACGGCCCCCCACAGATGCCGGGATGCCTGGTTTCACCCTGGAGATAACCAGTAGGGTCCATCTCACAGGGACAGCCAGGACGGGTTCCCCAGCGGTCTACAGCGCGGAGATACCCCATGTGGGGTGATTCATGCGCTTTACAAGACATCATTACATTACATTACTACTGCGAGTGGAGTGTGAGGTCACTCTTCTAGATTTGCAACAAGATGCACTGAAGGTACAAAATGAACTAAAGGCAGCTAAACTTCCAGGGCTCCAACGAAGCAAAGCATCCTAACTGCATCTGGGTTCAAGAACAAGATATGCAAGTCCTGCCCCATCGAGGTCTGAACGGGCTCCTTTTCTAAAAGATCCAAAATTGCCAATTTTTGGGACTGCTCTTTACCGCCATGTCTTTTTATTTTTATTTTTTTATTATTGAATCTCAAACAGGTTACAAAAGAAAGAGATATTCAGGACCCCCCCACCCCCACCCTCCTCCCATCTCTCATGGGTGTTGAAAACCAATGGGACAGGCACAAATAAACATACATAATAAACAAAAACTAAAGAAAATAATGTCTTAACAAAGAGAGTACGACAAAAAAGATATTATAGGTGCCTCGTGACCCTATTATGTCTCTGGGTCCCCTTGTCCTTGTTGACCTATCCATTCAGAAAATGCTCCCCAGATTTCCATCCCCGTCCTCCTTTTCCTTCATCCTTTTTTCGCGTATATGGATTTTTCCAAATGATATGTAGCGACTAATCTAGCCAACCATTGTGCATAGGAGGGGGACTCAGAATCTAACCAGCCGGAGGAGACACATATCCTCCATACTACCATTGCAACAAAGATCAGCCGTTCCTCCTTTACTCTTACAGAGTCAGATTGTGTTCCTAAAAGAATAGTTGTAGGATTTAGAAGTATTGGTTGATTATTTAATTTTGCAAAGTAGCTTCTGGATTCCGAGTAGGGTGGAGTTGATGGTTGGACATGTTGCAAATATATGTATAGAGTCTGCCCCTACTTCAGAGCAGCGTGGACATAATGTTCCTCTCCCAGATCCCCATTTGATAATTTTGCTAGGTGTCATGTACAAAAAGAATATAGTTTTGAAATGTTGTGCTTGGAGTTTGGCAGAAATTAAAATATGTTGTGATAGTCGCAGGGAATTGTAAAATATACTTTTGGGGGAATCAAGTTTAATGTGCCATTTAGAGGCAATGGTTTCTAGATCATCTGGGGTTTCCTTGTTTATGATTTGATAAATAGTCCCAATGCGAGCAGAAGTTGCGTTTCGGAGGGTGTTCATAAGCTCAGCCTCAGCAAATCCGTTGGTTCCTCCCACCTTCCTAGATAAGTAGTGGTGAATGGCCATATATTTAAATAGTTCTTGACTTTTTAGTTTAAATCTAGTCTGTAAGTTTGGAAAGGATTCGATCCCCCTAGTTGTTATAATATCTCCCAGTTTTGTTACCCCTGCTCTGTGCCATTCAGACAAATAAGATGAAGTAAATAAAACCGGTAAATTGTTGTTATTGGTTATAGGGGAGTAAAAGTTATACCTACCAAGTCCCAAGATTCTCCGGACATGGCGAAAAACTTTGTAGGAGTTCATTAGCATCTTAAATTTAACGCGATTGTAATATCCATAAGCTATTTCTCGTAGTAGGAGGCCCCAATATTGTTCCCCTACCAAAGACCGAAAGGGTGAGGGTAAAGATGTTTCAATTCCAAAAGTGGAATCTTTTAGCAAAACTGAACTATACTGCAGGACTGCCGCCCAGTAATATAGGGTAATGTTAGGAAAAGCCCACCACCCTCTGTCTTTTGGTAATGTGAGGTATTTTAATGCACGTCTGGGCTGAGCATATGCCCAAATAAATTGAGTAAAAATTTGTTGAAATTTAAGTAAGTCTTTCTTACTAAACTCAAGGGGAATGCACCGAAAAAAATATAATAGTTTGGGAAAATAAGTCATTTTAAAAACATTACACCTACCGACCAATGTTAAATGCAGATTATCAATTTGCTTTAATGCCTTCTTCGTCTGGACAGCAAGGGGAGCTAAATTGACTGCAACTATTTCCTCTAGTCTAGGTGACACTAGGATGCCCAAGTATTTAGCCTGTGGTACAACTCTGGTATCAGTCCAGATGATTTTGCTATTTATTAATATCTGCGTTTTGTTTTTATTTAGGGCGTATCCAGATAGTTTCCTAAATTTATAGGCTTCATCCTCTAGTGCCAATATGGAGTTGACAGGGTCTGGAGTGGAAATAGCAAGGTCGTCAGCGTAGGCCAAGATTTTACAGCTGCTTTGGAAGTATGTTATTGGAAAGATGTTATGGTTTTGCTCTATTTTTTTAATAAGCGGATCTAAGTAAAGGGCGAACAATAACGGAGAGCAGGGGCATCCCTGCCTGGTACCTCGTGATATTTTAAAGGGTTCCGTCAGTTGTCCATTTATGGTGACACTAGCAGTTGGATTATGATAAAGTGCCTGAATCACCTGCATATATCTGTTACCAAACCCCATACTATCCATAACTTTCCAAAGAAATCGCCATGAGACCCGGTCAAAAGCCTTCTCGGCGTAGAGTAATATGAGTGACATCGGGTCTCCGGCTACTTGGGCAGCATCAAACAGAGTGATAACTCTCCTGACATGTTCACTAGTCCCTTTCTTAGGTATAAAGCCGTGTTGCCATTTTGAGACAAGGGGTTCCACTACTCGGGATATTCTGGAGGCTAATACTTTAGAAAAAATTTTGGAGTCGCAATTGATAAGGGTTATTGGTCTGTACGGGCTCATTTCTAGTGGAGATTTATCCTTTTTTGGAAAAATAGAAATTCTAGCCCTAGACCAAGACGCTGGGGGGGGGGGGGGGGGAGGGGGGGGGGAGTACCGTTGAAAATGGATGTAATCACCTCTGTAAGTATGACTTTAATTTGACTAGCAAAGATTTTTAAAAACTCAACGGGGATGCCATCAGGGTCAGAAGCCTTCCCGTCTGGGAGGCTATTAAGGGCATCCAGGATTTCTTCCCATGTAGGAGTAAGATCTAACAATTCACTATCTCCTGGGCTTAGTTTGCTTAGTTCTATCTCGCTGAGATATTCAGAAGTCTCTCTGTCTAATGTGTTGGTCGTGCAACACATTTCTTCCTTATACAGCCTAGCATAGAGCTCCTGAAACTCATGCCGAATACGGCTAGGATCCGTAACCTCTGTTCCTGAAGCAAGCCTGATTTTATGAATTTCACTTGAGGTAGTTTGTTGCCTCGTCCTAACAGCTAAGTAATGCCCAATGCTATCACTACACTCGTACGTCTTCTCCTTTGCTGCTGCCCACTTAGCCGCAATTTTGTCCATAAATACTGCCCCTATTTCTGCCTTAACCAAAATTGCTTCTTGTTGAGTTGGCTGACAGTCTAGCCCTGCATGGATTGCTTGGGTTAGTTTAATTTCGATTTTTCTTAGTTTTTCTTGAAGATCTCTGATCTGGGTTTTTTCCGCTCTATTTTTTTGCACAGAGAACCTAAGAGTCTCGCCTCTGATCCCTGCCTATAGGGTGTCCCAGACTATCATTTGGGAGGCAGAACCAATGTTTATATCTAAGAACACCTGAATCCATCCTTGCATGTGGTTTATATAGCTAGGATCGTATAATAAGGCTTTTTCAAAGCTCCATCTAGAAGTTTCTCTGGGTTGCCCGAATTCCCTTATAGTGAGAATAATAGGGTTATGGTCAGACATGAAACGGGGGGCAGTATCTATAGTGAAGCTGGAGGCCAGTGATGCAGAGACAAAAAAATAATCTAGTCTTACCAAAACTTGATGCGGGGCAGAATAAAAAGTGTACCCTGAAAGTGACGGGTTTCTGCTTGCCCAGCAGTCTATCAGACCATGAGTTTGAATGAGGTTAGTTAAAGCTTGGAAGACTTGGGGTTTCCTTCCTTTATATCTCCAGGTTGTGTTGGCATCCCAGTTGCTAGGTAGATGTATGTTAAAGTCTCTGCATAGGACTATCGGGGTAGGCCAGTGCACTAGTTCACTAGAAACTTGATTAATGATCCCGGGATCGTCAGCATTGCTGCCATACAATGAGCAAAGAGTAAAAGATGTTATTAGGGAGTTGAATCTGAGTGATGACCCACCTTCCTAGTGAATCTGATTTGATTCGTGGGTTGCTAATACCAGACTTTCTGTCAGTTAAGATTCCTACGCCCTTTGTCTTAGCTCCTTGCGTAGTAGCACCCACTACTTTAAACCCTAATGTGTTTAGTAAGTGTATTTCTGACTGTTCTACATGAGTTTCCTGTAGACATATGATGTTACCCCCAAGTGTTCGTAGGCCCATCGCCACTTTTTGTCTCTTTGACGCATCATTCAAACTACAAATATTGACAGAGACGATTTTTAATGGTTCTATCCTAGCCATTTAAAGGGTATAGCAGTACCCATCTGCATTTTAAAGAAAGGAGAGAAGACAAAACTAGTCAACACGATTTGATGTGTATATGTATGATTAGTGCCTATATGTGCCTTTTGTGTCCCTATCCACCCTTCCCACCTTCCCCCCTCCACCCACCCTCCCCCCCTTTGTGTGAGCAATCAGGCAGAGCCTGAATGATGGTTGTCAATCATAAGCCACTACCGCCAACCACACGAAAACGCCTTAGAACAGTGAATGTGCTAAAAAAAAAAAAAAAAAAAAAAAAATCAGTTTGCTCCTCTGTTTCCCTTCTTGAGTCTGATCTCTTCCAGGTACTCTTTGGCTTTGATCTCGGATGTAAAGACCTTGGTAGTGCCATGTAGAATAACCTTTAACCTGGCCTGGTTCATGAGGTACACCTCTGCACCTAGTTGTTGTAGGGGAGAGATCAGCTGTCGCAGAAGCCATCTACGCTCAACAGTCTGATGGCAGAAATCCGGTTTGGAGAAAAAGGTAATTCCATGGGCCCCTTTTTTTGAGTTAGGGCGGGCCTTGTCGTAAACCAATTGTCTCAAAAGGAAATTACCAAAATAAACAAGAAAAACCCGGGGCTGTCCTTCAGTCAAGTTGCCATTTTTATGTTGTTTTTTTTTTAAAGAAGGGAAACCTGTGAGCTCGCTGTACTTCGCGGTCCCAGTCCCATTCAGTATTTTCTGGAAAAGAGTCTTGCAGTAATTTGACGATGAACTGTCTAGGGTCTTCCCCCTCCTTTCCTTCAGGAATCCCCAGCAGGCGCAAGTTATTCCGGCGTTGTCGGTTTTCATTTTCTTCAATTTTCACCATTAGGTCCATGAGGCACGCGGAATTGGAATCAGTGACCTGTTTGGTTGCCATTGCTTCAGTATCCAAATGTTCTGTCCTGGCCTCTACCATGCCCACTCTTTCGCTGATGTCTGTGCAGGTCTTATTTAATCGTCTGAGACCACCCTGGAGTTTTTTTGCTGCGTTTTTAGCTACCTTGTTTTCGTTTCTTATCTCCTCCTGAAAGTCCTTGATCGAGGCAAGAATGGCAGCAAGTGAGGGCTCCAATGTCTCTCTAGTTTTAGTTTGTACTCCTTGAGGTATTGGTTGCAACGTGGTTGGCTCCTCTTCTTCTAAGTGGTATGACATCTGCGAGTCTGAATAGTCCCATTTAAGCTGGCTCCTCCGTTTAGTTTTATTTCTTAGTTTTTTAGGGCGAACAATTGTACCAGTGTTGTCACGGGAAGTCTCACTTTCTTCTTCACTGGTGCTGTTAGTGTTGCCTTCATTTTCCTCAGTCTGTTCTTCCCTTGATGAACTCGGAGTACTGTCTGAAACCGAGTAGAAGGCCTCCTGACCAACTTCTGGGGTCCAAGGGGCGGTAGTGCCAGGAGGAACTTCCAGGTTTCAGATGGCAGCTTCCGTCTTTGTAGGATAGTCACTGGTATTCGAGTTCCCAGAGTGAGTACATAAGGTATTGCCACTGTCTCTTTCATCAGTTTCTAGTTGTTCGCCCTCCTTAGGGAGTGGAGTTAGAAGACAATTAGGGGGCGCAGGAGGTTCGAGTATACAGTCATGTTTTTCGATTGAAGTGGGCAATGGTAAAGAAGATTCTGCTGGGTATTTCAGGTTACTGGTCAAGGTCAAAGTGGGGATACCTTCTGATCTGAGAGGGGCGTTACTGGGTTCCGTACTAGCAGCATGTGTTTGATTGATGTCACCGTTTTCGCAGTTCTGTTGAAAAGAGTCTTCAGTTCTGTTAAGACATTGCGCATTCGTAATGTTGTTTTTAACATTGGTGACCTGGCTTTTAGCCACTAGAAAGATTTTGGCTGGAGGGGGTTGCACTAGAGTAGCATTATTGTCTTTTTTGTTCTTAAGTTCTTTGCTGGAGACCCCTACCCCTGCCACTATTGGACCAGTGTTTTTTTTCCCCCCAATAGCCCCACTGACCTGTCTGGACTTGTTCTTGCCAGCATCGTCTCCCGCCGAGGAATCCTTTCCTATAGTGGGTGTCTTTACTTTTGAAACCTTTTTGCCGCGATAGCTCATTTCTTTCGTACTATTCTCTTCACCAATACCAGGTTTCTTTAATATGCTTTGCAGCTCCCAGCAACTCCCAGCTCCCAGAGATCAAAAAGTGCAAAATATACTGTCCACACCAGCGCTAGACAGAAAAAGCTCCTGGAAAGTACTTTTTGTTTTTCCAGGCAATATCTCTTTAACTGAGTCTCGGAGTGCTTGGAGTGCTCACCAGATGTCTGTGTCCGTGTCTTGGCTCCGGTTCCGGCTCCGTAGCAAGAGTGAGCAAGGACCTCACTCCAAAAGAGGGTTTCAAAGTTAGCCGCGGGGAAAGCAAACAGGACCGCCAGGCAAGTTTCACCCCGTCTTTCCAGCGCTCTGTCCCGTATCCCGAGCGCAGCTCTGCTTGTGCTCCGCTGAAATCTCCGCTTCCTCAATGCTCGATGCGCACAATGCTCACAATGCTTCTGGGAGCCCAGCATCACCGATCACAGGGCAGGTAGCAGATTACCTACGGCTCCGGTAGCTGGCGTGGTGTGGCGGCGGCAGCGCACACAGGCTTACGCTGACACCATCTTGCCTCTTTACCGCCATGTCAATGAAGTCACTGCTTGAGACTTCATTAATGTTGACATTTAACACAGAAACAAATTAGAAGCTCTGGACAGGAAAGCATGGTAGTCCTATATCTCAGCTCCTCCAATGCCTCTCACTCACTGATGCCCTCAGAGAAGATTTAGCCACCACCCTCCTAATGCATGTAAAGTGGCTCATCCACTGGCCAATGTGGATCTTAAATGGACCCTGTTAGGTCTAAGTCTGCACTTGAAAGGAAATGTGCAACTCTTCTTCATTTATTGTTAAATGTCCAATAATCCCATCTACTGACGTGTCAAGATTTTTACATGTTTCTGCTAGCTATTCTCACACACAAAGTTTTCCTGGGACTTGGTCCAACATACTTGCAAATATTTGTGTCTGGTTAGAATGTATGAGGCGCTGTAGAAAAGGCCATGTGATCCCGTGATTTCCGGAATCCTTAGTGCGGTGCGCAATGGTTGTTTCTTGAACTCTACTTTGAAGCATGGCGATCCCTTTTTTGTGGGCCCAGTTATAGCCAGTGGAGACAAACAAAGCTGGACACCGTCCACTTGAAGAATTCACCAAAACGGAAGGAAAAAGCCTGAGGCATAAAAAAAACTCGAAAGTGGCAGTTGTCAATAGCATGGGAGCTGAAGGACCAGCCAATACACCCAAAAGAATCAAATTAAAATCCCAAAGTAGAGGCAATATGACTCAATGCAGATGAAGGGAGAAATGAGGCAGAACACCTAACGTAGAGACCAGGAAAATTAAACGGAGGAGGGCAAGGAAAAAAAATGGGACAAGACCGAAGCAAACACTCCAGACAAAAGCACTACCAGGTAGAATTGTAATGCAACCAGTGATGGTTGTGGTGGCTGATATACTTACTAACAGGAAATGGTAGTCTGCACACCGCGAAACAAAAAAATGAAACTCTTATACTGAGATATAGTTAATTTATCAGAAGGTAGCCACAATAGATTGGGTCCAAAGATCCTAAAGGACCTTCCACATGACCTCATGAACCTCTACGCCCCAGGCAAGCACTCATGCCAAGCAGGGAGCAATGTTCCACCCTCCAGCTGCTTATCAGCAAAGGCACACAAACGTACCCCCCCACCTCCCCCCCCCCTGCCTCATTTTAGGGGTTACAGGAAACTAAGCCACATAAGAAATCTTGCAATGGCCTCTCTCATCTCGGCGATCCCTATGGTGTTCCTGGGCACTCTCAGACTATCAGCCGACGATAATCATTAAACAACTCGCCATGAACTCCACCGTACCTGCAAGGATGGGCCACCTCTTCTAACCCATTTATGCAATAAAAGTCTAGATCAGTAGTAAAATAACTTCTGAAAAGAAATTTCGTTGACGATGGCCTACAATAACAGTTTTTCGTTGTACAAACAAATAAAACACTTTTAGGAAATGCATACACGCTACGGTTTCAAGAACATTTTGTAATCCAATGCCATGTACCCAGTCCTTTAATACATAATGATATGAATAGAAGCTTTTGTAAACTGCAAATAAATATTTTATGTTGCATCAACTCTTTTATGGATGTTGTAGAAAAGCTCTTCTATTGCAGAATTGGCAAAGAGTGCTAGATGCACTTTCCTTTAAGTGCTTTGTGAGAAGTCAGAGCGTGTGCAAGGTGATGGTGTGCCTGACCAGCAAGCCTGAAAACAGGAACTATGAAAGCAATTGAGTATATCTGCAGAGCTGATCTATATTTAGATCTCACATGGCACAGATTTAACCATTCCATTGCCATGTAATGGCTAACAATCCCCCAGATTCATCATGGTCATGTTTTGCGAGTCCTTAATAGCGAATTTTAAGGATTCGCTATTAAAGACTCGTAAAACGAGATGCATGTAGAAATCGCAATATTTTATGCGATTTCTACTGCTTCCTTATTTGCGATTCGCTAATTAGGCCCATAGGAATAAATGGGGAGTCATTCCTTATTTGCGATTCGCAATTAGCAAATCACAAATAAGGAAGCAATTTCAAGGGTGCCAGGGTGTCCAAAGGACACCCTGTAGCACCCCTGAAATGGTAATGTACACTGGTGTTACACACACACATGTCCTTTGGACATGTGTGCGCGCAACATACAACTTAGAAAGATGCACTAAAGTGCATTTTTCTAAGTTTTTGCTATTTACCACGTAGTTAGACTTCACAGTAAATAGCGGCCCCAGATTATGAATTCGCTATTTTTAAATGGTTCATGAATTGCATTTAAGGAATCTCGAATTGAGATTCCATGAATGCAATTAATCGCAATTTAGCGATTTCTAGAATTGCGATTTTTGCATTTGGGATGATGAACCCCAAATGCAAAAAAAGCGCTTGCAAAGGGCCAGATTCTCAGAATCTGGTCCTTTGCGAGCCAATTTCGGCTTGATGAATCTACCTGTAAGTGACTTAAATCATTGAACACCTGGTGCGATTAACACGTGCTGAACTATGACTTTATAATGCTAAGGAATGTTCAGAAAAATTAATTTAATTTACAAAGCGATTGCATCCTCTAATATGAAGCCCATGCGCTGGTTAGAGGTTTCCTTGTCTAGAAGATACAGTCAGATTGACGAACCTTTGTAACCTTTGCAGGCAGCCATGCTACTTCAAGGCCGACTTGGACAACCAACTTTCTAGCTGAAGTGTTGAGCTGAATAGTAGTATCTTGGAGGATTTTATTTAATGGCATGTTTGCCTTTCTCTCAAGAGTGAGGAATTCTCTAAATCCTGATAATGTAACATTCTTAAAGCATACAGTGCTAAGACCTGCTCCTCTTATATCACAATGTAATTCACAAACATGTGTGGTTCAATTAATCCGTTCTTTAAACGTTTTGGCTTTAGGGGTTTCAGTCATTCATATGGATATTTCAATCTAGCTGAACAACACCCTGGAAAATGTGCTGATCGCAGTCCCAGAGGGTATGTAGTGGAAGGGCTCATATCCAGGTGGATTTTGGTTTGAGGGGCCACTTCCTTATATGTCTAAAAGAAAAGTATGTGTTTTCACCCCGAGGCTGTTTAGCTGATGGCCCCTCTGTCAATTCACCTCAACAAGCAGCTTTTGATCCTCACCCTACTGGAAATGTTTTCCATAACCGATATGGCCAGTCACGCATCACACCATTATCCAAACAATTATCCCTGAAGCCGAGATGTCCACTTGTTTATGATACAATAAGAGTTAAAATAAATCCTGTTAATTTAACTTACAATAATTACAAACCTTAGATTGAAACTTCTCCCCAAGGAACAGGTGTACATGAAAAGCAGTATCACTCTATTCCACAAAACCAAATAACAAATAACACCTATAATAATCTTGTAATGTATTTTTAAGTCATATGGATTGTTGGTCGAGGAATGACGTATATTGGGCTCAGCCCAGGCAGTTGCCCTGAGGGAAATCAAGGAGTCAGCCACTGAATGAAGCAACAATAGGTCCAAAACCAAAACATAATCACATGAAAGAACATTTTGGAATGCCTACTGTTGGTGATTATTAGTGATGCAGGACTGAGTAGAGAGAACTGTTTGTTGTACTCTTCACGGAAGGGCCCAATTGAGAGGGAGTGCTTCTTTTCTAGTTCATAGTTCACCCAGTGCATAATTTCTAGCACCAATGAGCTGTGCAAACTTGCTAAAGCCTCACATTTTCATCTTGAAACAGTAGTAATAAGGACAATAGCAACAAGCGTGAAACCAAAGTATTTCCATCCAATACTTCTGGATCCTTGTCTTTGGACTAACAGTCGGACTGCCTACTCTTGAGACAGCCACCTAACCCTTTTAACTTAGTCAACCAGAGGCTGGTGAGAGAGCAGTTCTATAAATTCTGTTCTTCAACTCTACCAGACTTTATCTGGAGCACAACATCAACTTCTCATCTTTTCTTCCCGGCACCGTGTACCTGGACTCTAATGCAGAAGAGAAGCGCCTGGATTTGAGGGTCAAGTAGTGGCTGTGCTCAGATGAACACATTGGTCCGGGTTCTGCAGTCTTCTAAAGCTGCATTGCTGCAGACCTGAGACGTGAAATTCTTGAACCGCCTGCTGCAGATTAGTCTTAATACTCCCTTCAATAGCAGTGTGACACAGCCCTGGATGCACTCCAGAATCATAATATTAAGGTGTTGTGTATCACTTCTATGCACAAACTAGCCCTGTTCTGAAGTTATGCAAGTGACATAGTGCATGTTCACACTATCCTCTATTCTACAAAAATGAAGGGCATGGTGGGGAGTACACACTGCTGATGAGCACGCTTGTGTGGGCAAAGAAGAAGATAAGAGGCTTACGGCCTGATGTAGAGATTGGTGGATGGGTTACCAGGGTCAAACTGGGACAGAAAATAGGCCCTGACACCAAAATATTAGGTTGCCATTAGTGACTTATATAGCTAAAAAATTGTCCTAGGTTTGCAAATTGTTGCAGTTTTGAACTTGTAAAGACACGCTGTATTTGTGTTTTGCAAGCTATGGGAGACTGCATGGATTTGAACTCGCTGGAGGCAAAGTTTGCTTTAATATCATGGATATCAAAAGTAATAACCATCCTAGCAGACTATAAAATAGGCCCACAAACACCCAAAAAACGGCCCACACACTGACCTGTCAGATCAGCCCATCAGGCACTGCCCGATTTCCCAACAGGCCTGACCAACCCTGAGAGATACTCTATATCGCAGCCGCTTAAGGCAATCAGGATATGTGTTACGATGTGATGATGTAAGCCGTCCACCAAACTATAAATCAGGCCCTTGCAGACTAAAAGCAAAGTGAATGGAGGAAGACCCTGTCCTCGAAAATGAATCCCCTTCACAATAGAATAGGGAACAACGTGTGACAGAGCTGAGGGGAGCGACTTTGTTCTTTCTGCTGAACCAACTAGTTAGATCTGCAAGTATTGTATCCATAGAGATGGCTTGGTTAATGCCACGCCTTCGAGAAGTATTGCGTACTACCTTAAATACATGTGGGTCTGTGGGAGCTCTGTTTCAGGGTGGACACTTATGCCTTCAAGGAGCATCAATAAATTTAAATCTGCTTAAGACGCCAAGGCTGAAGGATTATTGTAAGGCTTTTTTGTTACATTTTGGCTATGGGATGCATTAATCGCTAAGTTCGGCTTCGAAGGCCGTCTGTCGTCCATTTTCACTTCACAGCATCTGTGCTTTCCTTTCTTCCTGCCAAAGGACATCGTAACTCATTATTTGGTAGCTTTTCCAGGCTCCATTGATATTTCCCCTCGGGAAATGCATATTTTCTTTAAGTTTTGTAAACTTTTTTCGGAGACATTTCAAATTGTGTGTTTTTCTCACATCTACTGGCTGTTCGCTATCAATGGATGTTGCGTTGGCGCGGCCTATGAAAGACAGCTTTGTGTTCTGGAATCAAGACATGCTTTATTCACAGCAACGTTCTGTAAGGAAATAACGACGGCACACAGAGAAGAAAATATATTTCTTATTCTTCGGGCTAAGAAAAAGAGTTTGTAAAAGCAACACGCAACCACGTTCTCTGAGGTGGAATCAAGACTAAGGGGCCTCGGTATTCGACACCCCCAACATTCGATAGCACTTGCTGAGGGCTATCCAGCAAAAAATAGGCCCCGGCACCACTTCTTTTACAAATTAAGCACTGATACTGGCATTGGTATGTCTGGGTGGGCATTGCTGTTCTGAGCGCATCAACACCCACTGTATGAATTCTGCCTCCAGTGTTCTGTTGGAGGCTCAGCTATAGTTGAGTGCTGTTGGAGGGAAATGATAAACATTTAAGTCATTTATGGGTGGTGGGGGTGGTGGGGGTGGGGGGGGTGAGCTTTTGTGATGGGTTCTGTTCTGAATGCCGAGTTGGACTAATGTATGGAGTATCTTAAGGAAAGATTCTTGACAAACAAAGGAAAATAAATACCAGTTAATATGTTGACGAGTCGGGTTTTGAGCAACAGACAAGTTAAGGAAACCTTGGCTCGTGGAACTAACTTGGAGGGCTGAGATGCACTAGACCTATGCCCTTGCCATGCGGTTCCCAAACTCCTGCCCAGTCTCCTGAGCAGGCACAGGCGATGGAAGTCAAAATAGACCAAGCAGAAGAGAGCAGATCGAAGGACAGCTAGACAGCAATCATTCAAGCCGGAAAGAAGGAACTGATTGGGCTGCAGAAGAAAATCCAGGAACCCTCACAACCAAGACAGGTCCCAATGCTGTTGCATCCTCACTCCTCTCCAAAACAGCCTCCAAATGTTCACATCAGGCCCACACAATCCCCTCTTCATAAGGAGCAAGCTGCAGATGAGATTATCAATACGTCACACTGTATTTTGCCAGAGAAAGCGTGAAAGGAGGCAGATGAGCTTGAGACAATTCCCAGACATCTCTTCCAACCTCTTTCTTTCTCAGGCCCTGTGTAAATAACAGCCACGCACACCCTGGACCCTTATGAAATCTCATCTGCTTGCTTTTCCAGCTGCTCCCTAGTCACCACTAGGCCATATTTGTCCCTCTAGCCAGACTTCGATGTGGCTCTAGCAAGGTTTACCATTCCTTTCTCATCTGGAGCTAAAGGCTCTATTCTGCCTCTCTCAAATTCTGAGCTGTTCTCACATAGAATAGCTCTTAACTTAAGGGGAGTCTCTCATCACAGGATAGCACAGGGCCCAAATAACTCACCAGCATACTGTGCACCTCCTGATGTATGAATCATCTCATGCTCATTCCTCATCGGACTATTCTCTCAAGTCCAAATAACCACAAACGCGTCACCTCCCACAGTTCTACCAAAGAGTGCAGGCCCAATTGCGGACCTTAGAAGCAGAATTACAGCGATCGTGTCCCCATCCCCACACTTTTCAATTCTCCTGAAATTCTGAAATTCATCTGCACTGCTAGCAAAAGCAGTGTTAGGAAATCAAATCTTGAAAATCCTGAGATGAGCAATCGGGTATAGGGGAGCGGAAAGTGTGTGTGTGTGTGTGTGTGGGGGGGGGGGGGGGTCAAACAATGTTGGCAAATATCCACATCCCACTAAATCCTCACCTTTGCTTAGCTCACAGCCCATGAAATCAAAGCAGACAGCCAGGAGGGCACCTGGAACAAGCAGTAATTATGCGTTTTTGAGATGGTCACCCTAGATGAGCAGGACACACCCTTTAAACTCTGATCTTCCCTGCTTCCTACCATTGAGGCGCAGGTGACACGAGATAGCATACCATGTACGCTCACTACTCACACCAGTTAGAGTTAGCTCATGTTTCTTACGCACACATTGTCAGATGGGGTTTCAGAGATAGGGACTGTCCTGAAGTCCAGATATGGATGTAGGCCCTCTTTCTTTGAAGCAGAAAGACCATCATCCAGCCCCTTCAACCCAATGAACCATGCCCACAGAGAGCCTATTCCCCATGCCAAAATGTCTGTAATGGTGAAGAGACCGGGGCATATTTAAAAAAAGACCCCATAGGAACAATCAATTAGGGAACAGCTGTGAAACTACAGCCTGGTTGTGCACTAGTAAGTAGGTACCAATTAAAATCAGTAAAGTCTGTATTGGAAACAATAGCCCCACCACAAATTAACCTCATGAACTGCACATCTCTATAGGCAAAGGAGGCAGACAAATAACCTTGATTGTGAAGAAGTCGGGACAGCACCACCTCTTCAGATCTAAGCAGTCACAGGGAATAGTAGCCACAGGCAATAAGAGAAGGACTTAAGAGCAACATAGCACATCTCGTAGATGGACCTCACCATGCACATAAGCATAGGTCAGGTAGGGGTGACTTAACAAAAAAGACCCACCACCAGCATCATTCAGCAAAGTGAGGAAAATGGTAGTTCTTAAGAAGACATCATGGTCTACACACAACTGCTCAAACTAACACTATGGGCAGAGCAAGATCATTGAATATTTTTATACTGCTGGGCACCAACCTTACAACCAGCCAATTCATTCTGGGAATTGCAGTCTCATTTAATTTAAACTGTTTTAGAAGGACTAATACACCGGAAATAACTAAAACAAAAAGATAGACCAGGACCAGGTCATGAAATGGCATGCTCTTTCTTTTTCGCTATCCAAGTCTCAGGCAGCTAAAGATGTGATGATCCATTGTAACAGAACGCCTCTAAGTCTGGATGTGGTCCTTTTCTCACCACCTCTAGGCAAAAAACATGAAGCACCGCCCCCTACATTCCCTCACCTACAGAATACCCTTCTGCATAGAGAGTCTAAAGCACAATCCCCATGCAGGCAGTGAAGGAAAATTCACACCCACCACTTTACAGTGTTGCAGCAGCCGGAGGTGAAAACCCTAGCATCATGTACTCACTTTTTTAATGGGCTCCTCGGAAAGCACAGAACACTTAACAGCAGGATCCTGTATCCCCTCCCTTTCTTAGAGTGATTGTCAGGTATACCAAACCACTCTCTTAGGTGGAAGGAAAGCTCCCTCTAATAGGCAACATGGTTATGTCAGGGAGAGCCCACCAAGTAACACAGGCATAATTGGGGTGCAGTGGCCACTAACACCCTTAACCTCGGCCCCACAGCATCTGCTGTACTAATGGTAGGGACGGCTCTTGAAAATATATATATATTTCACACATTAGTCTGGGGCATCTCTCCAAGGAAGCCTTGTCTGTCCAGTTGTAAACAAAAAAATTATCCCCCACATTGATACTTCTCTTTGACACTATCCATGGATCTGGCTGAAAGGTTAAGATTGACCTTAAGATAGCTCTTCATGAATGTGAAGGGGGAAGCTTCTGTGCTGTGAAGCTGAAGGAGGGGAAAGAAAACTAAAGAAGAAACAAGCCTTCATATCAGGGTGCCTGCTACCTCGAAACAGTCAACACTTTGATTATAGTGTGTGTGATTAACTGTAGATTGTAAAAGAGGGTCAGCTTTGGCATTGGTGTTGTTGGATTCTGAGGTGGCTCAGACATTCTGACGTTAAGAGCCCAACCCCGTCTTGTGTACTTTAAAATTACATCAGCATTTGTAAAGTCAATAGGAGGGCTGGCAGTCTTGGAATTTTATTTAATACTTCAAAGATGTCTGAAACATATCGGTTAGACGTAACATGGCAGCCATCTTGGAAATATAGACAATAACATTCAGCCACGTCAAAGTTATTTTCAAAGCTTTCAAGTTGGCCACCATGTTCCCTTAACAAGCCTTGTGGGATTATAAAAAATACAGTTCCAGTATGGCCAGCTACTACTGTTGACTTTGCTAACGCATTTTTAAAAGCATCTACCATTGGCAAAGATAATAGAGGCAGGTGGGTGGGTAGGAGAAGTGGGACAGGGGCAGCGGGGGAGGGAAGTGAAAAGCAAGGGAGTGGAGACAGAGGTAGAGGAGGGGACAAAGCCCAATACTTTGCTACATCAGTGCTCAGTGTCAGAGGAGAGAACTAAACAAGACTGAATTGCGGGGAGAGAGAAGGGGCTGGCGAGTCATGGAAAGAGCATGAGCGATCACTTGAGAGAGAGAGAGAGAGAGAGAGAGAGAGAGAGAGAGAGAGAGAGAGATCAAGAAAAAGAAAGGAACAGAACATGCACTCTGAACGAGGGCTAAATCGCATATGTGGGGTGGTGGGGAAACAACTTCGCCAACCTCAACAGTGGATGGATATAATTCATCCAATCAAAAATCAGGATGAAACAAAGGCTAAACAAACACGAGGAAAGAGAGGCATCCAATCAAGAGCAGGAGTTGAAAGGACAACCAAGACATCAAATTATGAGTAAGGGGGCAACACAAAGCCCTTTCTACCATGTACTGCATACCATGCTGCCAGTAGCAGGATCATAAAAAAGCAACAAAAGTAACTTGGCAGCCAATAGAAAAGTATTACAATAACCAATACGTTAGCAAGAAAGTAGCAAGGTAACTAAAACAAGACTTAAATCTCTGAGAATAAACAATGCAATAAAACTGAACTGCTAAGGAAAGAATGAGTTTAAAATAGAGGCGAGTGTTGAGTAGCACTGCTCGAGATTCAGGAAGAGCTCCAGTTTTGGTCCCCAGGGAGCCCACTGAAGTGGCTATACAAAGATTCACTCCAAACGAAAGTATTATAAAATATTCAAATAATGCAGAGGACAAAGCAATCTAACAAGTGAATCTATGGAAGAACGATATCTTAAAAATTAGCAGGTCATATAATAAAGTGATTACTATGACATACTGTTGTTGTGGATTCTACACACCTAAAATCGGCCGAGGATAGAAACAGGATATAATAGACAAAAACAAGGTATAATTGTACTTATAGTAATACAAATTGCATATGACCTTCAAAGAGCATTTGGGTAGGATGAAAGCGTGGATTTAAACTTTGCTCACAAGTAGTTACTTCTGCCCACCAGCAAAACGGTGCATAACCAATGGCGACGGCCAACAGCAAAAGAACTCCTAGCCAACACGCCTTTCGTCTACGTGGAAGTATCTACTGACTTCTTCAGGGCTGGAATTAAACAAGGAAGCCCACATTATAACCACTACCGCCACAGCAACAAGCATCTCTATATTCAATAATTAAAGGGAGAGCAAAAAGCAAAAAGCCTTGTGTGTGAGATGTACATTGAGTGCGAGAGAAAAATGTGAGAAAAAAAAGGTTTAATGCCAAGGATCAGAAGAGAGAAGTGTGAAGTTCACCTCAAGACACCACCAGAGAAATCATCGAAAAGAACTTCGAAATAAGACAAAACGTAAGTGGCCAAAAATAACCGGGAAAGCGCTCACTATTTAGGAGAAAAAATTAATCCAACCGACCTGTGGGCACACCAAGCAAACTATCTAGATTCCAAACCAACTCAACAATTTTGTATATAGTCCAGCAAAGCGATTATAGGCTCAGGTTCTAATGTTAAATACTGATGTCTTAAAAGAACATCCAGGCGAAATCCTGCAATATAATGCACATAAACAAAAATTATAAGAAAGGTTAATAACCATAAGTCTATGGATAAGTAGTCATCACTAATTACGGCAAATGTATAGCACTACAGCAATATACTGGTATGTCCCTTATATGGATACTTTTTTGGTTTTGGTAAGATTAATATTTACTCGTCCCTTTCCTTAGTTTCTGTTCTTAAGAACACTTAAGATAGTTGTCACAAATTTACTGACTTAGTATACTGAACTGATGTATGTGTTAGCACTTTAGAGTATTTGTATGCACTATGGAGTCTTTCTAAGATGGCACCCACGGCGTCCTTTGACGAGTGTAGTTTATTTTTCTTTTAAAAGATAGTCTCAGAACTGTTTTATTTATTGACTTAGCACAATGGCTTGCATTGGTGTATTTTAAGTACAACTGAGTCATTTAAAGATGGCGCTCACGTCGTCTTTTGACGCGTGTGGTTTGTCCTTTTTCTATGTAGGTTACACTGTGATTTAACTCGATGACCAGTCCTTCCTTTGTCTCTTAATTTGGTTATTCAAAGGCATTTTGAGATGGCGCCTTTGCCAGACGCCAAACTGTCTAAGGGGCACTTTCCTTGGGATCGGTGCAGTATCAAGTTAAAATTAACGCCAACCGTGTTACTTCCTCATGATATTGCTTATTTGGCTTGGGATGTTAATTTACTTTGGTTCGCTGTTTTTTGTTATTATATGTGAAACGTTATTAATCGTTTGTTCGTGGGGCCTTGGTATTTGCAACAATAACTGTTCATACTTGAGCATATGGCCTTTAAGACAGGTTTTAAACGCATTTTGTCTGATTTCAGAAAGGCTTACTAGTATATTACCATTGGGTTATACATTTGCAGTAATTAATGATGAATACTTATCCATAGACTTATGGTTATTACCCATTCTTAGAATTTTTGTTTATATGCATTATATAACAGGATTTCGCCTGGATGTTCTTTTAAGACATTAGTATATAACATAAGATCCTGAGCTTATAAGCGCTTTGCTGAATTACATACAAATTTGGTGAGTTGGTTTGGATTCTAGATAGTTTGTTTGGTGTGCGCACAGGTCGGTTGGATTCATTTTTTCTCCTAAATAGTGAGCACTTCCAGTTATTTCCGATCACTAACATTTTGTCTCATTTAGAAGTTCTTTTCGGTGATTTCTCTGATGGTGTCTTGAGGTGAACTTCACACTTCTCTTTTCCGATCCTCGGCATGAAACCTTTTTTTCTCACATTTTTCTCTTGCACTCAATGTACATCTGACACACGTGGCCGTCTGCTTTTTTCCCTCTCTCTCTCTTTAATTATTTAATATAGAGATGCTTGTTGCTGTGGCCATAGTGGTTATAATGTGGGCTTTCGTATTTATTCCAGCCCTGAAGAAGTCCGTGGAAAATTCCACATAGACGAAACACATGTTGGATAGGAGTTCTTTTGCTGTTGGCCGTAGCCATTGGTTATGTACCATTTTGCTGGTGGCCAGAAGTAAATATTTTTGAGCAAAGATTGAAATAAACAAAGACCTAAGAAGACTTCTGTGAAGCAAAACTGTGTGGACCCTTTCTAACTAATATGAACTCTCTTTGCCTGGGATATTAATCATTTGGTTCATTTCATGTGTGGACATTTGTTTACACAGTTAATACTCTAGGGTGGTCGTTACCCTATATCCATGGAGCATTGTTACTTGACTGTAAGATTTTTGCATGACTTAGGGCAGACCATACCCTTCCACCTGTTTTTTGTATCTTAAACTTAATCTTACCTTCTTAGATCAAATACAATTGAAAATAAAGTTGTAGAAATTAAGGAATTAGTTAAAACTTTAAAAATCTTATTCAATGTTGTTAAAGCCTCTACAAAGCTGCTTTTCAACAAACTGGCAAGTACCTCAATATAAATGCAAAAAACGTTGTTACGAAACCTATGATCACAACATGGCTCTGAAGTTGACCAAGAAGAAAAGTGCACTAAAAAACGATATAGTAACAATATACTCCCAGTAGAAATAGCGTTTATTGGTGCTTGATATTTTTTAATTTTCATTGTGAACTGACATTTTCACTGTGTCTATGGCATCCGGGATTAAAATAAAATCCACTCTGTCTGCCTAACGTTTTAAATAAGAGATGGAGAAAAAAAAATCATGTTTTCTTAAAAATTCACTCTTACTCGAAAATATTTTACTTTTCTGGTGGGTGTATTTCCAGATGTTTTCCGTATAATTAATTTGTATGATAAAATGTGCAATTTAAATGATTCATGGTTTAATGTATGTAAACATTTTGAACAAAAGACCAATATTTTAGCATTCTCTCTGTACTGAACAACTGTTTTTGATCTCCATTTCTTTATGTAACACGTGTGGAAATTATTTTGTGCCTGACCTGCCCTCATTGTTTGTGCCCCTGGAGACAAGGAAAGGGAAAGGCCATCAAAAATTGCGCGGTGTGGTATGTTCACACCTACAAGTTAAAAAAATAAACATATGTGTGTCTGTACGTCTGAGCAACTTATTTAACTTCTCCACGCAACCCCTCACCAACACCATATGCACAGACTTCCACTATCTTCGACGTTAAGTCCAACAGGATGCCAAGGCGGCCCAGAGCAGTGTCAAACAAGGTCTCCTTTTCAAAAGGCTCTGTTAAAGAACTAGCCTTCCCTTCCACTGTTATGTGAATACGCTGTGTAAGTTGCACACTCGCTTAAGCAGGGGCAAAACACATATTGAAACTTGTGCACCCACTATGCTGATGGCAAGCTGACTGGATAGAGGGAGGGTCTAGTTCTCAGTGATTTGGCTCTGGCACGGTCTGTGAGCAATCGTAGCACTCTCTGATCCCTTCCACCCAGAGTTTCTCTTTCAAACACCTCCATGAGTCTTAATCTAGTCACAATTTCTGCAATATCTATCTGTATTCACCAAAGTCACCCACCAAGGCCTGTGTTAGTTTGTTTCTGGAAAATCGCATTTAACTCATTCTACTGACACGCTACAACATTAAACCTTTTAGGTCTGGCTTAAGACAGTCTTGCTAGATTCTTGTAATCAAAAAATCTTAAATAAAAATCAATGTATACATTAACCTACACATAGTTGGAGGGGCTTTTTGTTTGCCTGCTTCAGCCATTGGTCTGTTTATAGGTCTTGACAGCCTCATGTATTTGTTTTAAATCACAAATAAGTAAAATAAAAAAGGGCCTTGGGTTAACCCTCTTTCATTTGCCTGTTCATCTGTCATTCACATTTGATTTCTGCCCACCACAGCATATTCACTGGACGTCTTGCTCAAAATTACCGCATTTCCATGTGCGCATATCAGACCATAAAGAAGTGCACTTGAGTGCAAGGGTTGGTGTGCCAATACTTTACTGTGTAAATGTTTATTCGTTCCATTTGTTAAAAATTTTTTAAATCTTTCTCAAGGTTAAAGCCTCTTTCGCCTGTCATCAGTGCTTTAAATGGAAAGAAATTTCTAATGAGAGAGTCATGACTGACATTCGGCCTCCAGGCCAGAGCAGACAGAGAGGACTGACATCCGGGCCTCCAGGCAGGACAAGACAGAGAGGACTGACATCCCAGCCTTCAGGCCAGATCAGACAGAGAGGACCGACATCCGGGCCTCCAGGCCGGACAAGACAGAGGGGACTGATATCCCGGCCTCTAGGCCAGAGCAGAGAGAGAGGACTGACATCCCGGTCTCCAGGCCAGATCAGACAGAGAGGACTGACATCCGGGCCCCCAGGCCGGACCAGACAGAGAGGACTGACATCCCGGCCTTCAGCCCAGAGCAGACAGAAAGGACTGACATCCGGGCCTCCAGGCCGGACCAGACAGAGATGGTGATCCCCAGTTAAGAGAAACCAAGCCGTAGCATGGATACTAAGGAATGTACCTACCTTGAGGGCAACACATCTAGACCGGTATGGTGGGTAATCCCCCACGACTGGTGATAATCCATTTCCACGCGTAAGACGCTGTTACGAGCAGCGGGACTTTTGACAAGGGCACAATCGGAACAGAGCTCCTATTGAGGCAGCGGTTTCCGTCCTGACTTACCATTGACAATTCTCACCAAAGTTCCGCCCTCACCTGTCCTGGCCTATTACCGGCTCAATAATTTTCCTTTTGGACTAACGCCACAGCGCGCCTTGACTCCTCTGGCCTTTTCACTGAACAATCTACTGACACCCTGACTGGGTTGGAATTATCACCAGTCGTGGGGGATTACCCACCATATCCATTAGGATTTAGGCCTGAAGATTTGGAGTTTATTCCACTTCAATGAAACACGTGTCGGCTGGCGCAATAAATACAAGTGCAACATATACCGACTGCCCGTCTTCATTGCTTCTAAGAACACTAAAAAGATATTAATTGTCAATATTTAGATTGTGTGTGCACAGGTCTTGTCTCTCAAATTGTAAATGTATGCTTAGTAATACATTGTCAAGGGGTTTGTTAGGGTCACCCCTTTCCGCGTAGCACCACATCAACCGAACGAGTCGAACTAACCCAACCAAATATCCAGTGGAGCTCAACTATTCCCTTAAACTAAGTGCCCTGGTCATGGTAGAAAGTGTCTGAAGTGCTTGGTGCACAAGTGTGATGCGTCGATAATCCGGCCCAGCTGGGTCGATGCAGTGATGGTGAAACAGGCTCTACATTGATTTTCTAGCTGCTTGGAAGGTGATGTGTTGAATTCTTTAGCTGCGTAGCAGGGCCTGCATCTGAGTTGGAGCCGGTGGCTTGGACGCCGGAGGCATGGTGCTTAGGACTCGCGCAGTGGCGATTTTGCAGCCGTAAGGCATACACTGCGGTGATCCTTCGCCTGCACTGGAGCAATTTGCCTCCGCCAACACTACCGGGTAGCCACCGGCCACCTGCAATGCCATTTGCCTAACTGACTGCAGCATTATACCATCGCCAATACTGCCGGTAAGCTCGCTTGCCTCATTTTCGACCCTCCCCTTACAAAATAATCTTTCAACCCGTCGCCGGCATTTACATCGGGTTCTCCTCTCACATTAGGACGAACCTTCACCCCTCTCGCGGTGGTTCTTCCCCGCACCCTTCCTTGATACCTTCCAGCCAGCAAGGATTCTTCCATCAAGTAAGGCTTGCCTCTATCTCATCCGCATGGTCTTTCATGTATTAATCACATGCCCTTAACCAGCACCGGACACTCCAGGCATCAGGCACAACCATTCTTGCATGTAATTCTAGACGCATGCATGCGAGCAACTTCAAACCACTTGAGGATTCCCTAACTCCGTCCCTTTTACCCCGTTCATATCACGCCCAGGCTGTTATTACTGAGCCCTACGCAACAACCTTCTATCAACCCACCCTGCTCATATGATATCTTCACCAAGTCACTGCGTCGTTACTTGTTATGCCAAATACACTATGTAAATGCGCCGTAACTTTTACGATGAAACACCTTGTCACTGCGCCATTTTTATTCTCTTTTTGCTAGTGGATGACATTAGGTAACTTCATAGTGGTTTTATGTGCTCTACTAAATTGCTTCCGTATTTTGACTAGCAAACAAAGCATATGAGGCTACGTTCACATACATCCCTCTAACTCTCCCTTTTATGTTTTCTTTTTTTCCCCCACTGTATTTTTACCTTGTGATTGTGAATTAACAATGTACCAAAATTAGGCACGTATTAACAGGCATGCTTATTTAATGTCCTGAAGATGATCCTTGCATTGCTCTCTTGGATCGAAACGTTGTCAACACCCCAAAACTGCTCATACATACATTATGATGTTACTATTTACCATGTAGAGTTGTTCCTTGCAATTTGTTTAATTGATGAATTGTCTTGAAAACAAACCGTGAGTATTGCCTGAGACTCCCCTAAATGTTTCCCAAACTGTATGTCTCGATGTCTTCATAGTAGGACGCAGGCTTGTGTCCCACTTTCAGTATTCTTGTGTGTTTATTTTTTTTAAATTGTCGTTAAAATAAATATTGAACTTCTGCCCAGCTTGACAAGATTAACCAATACAGCACTGATTGAGTCTGTATTTATTGCTATCTGTTCATTCCATTTCTCCACTAGGGACCACTTTCGTGTTAAACACTTTCTAGAAGTGGCATTTTCAAACATGTAATTTATAGACCAATTTCACTAAAAGATGTATTTTTAAATTGTGAGTCCAGGGACCCGAAACTCCAAATCTCTATCCCTTCCCAATTGGAAGTTATACTTGTAAGACGTTATTAGGTAGCTCCAGTGATAACCTATGGGAGAAATAGTCCTTGCAATAGTGAAAAATGAATGTAAAAGTTTTTAACTATCAGGACATGTTAACCACACCAGATGTCCTATCTTTTAAATACACTGCACCCTGCCCATTGAGCTACCTTGGGCCTACCAATAGGGTGCCTTCCATGTAGTAAAATAGAAGGTTTGGGCCTGGAAAGTGGGTGCACTTGCCAGGTTGACATGACAGTTTAAAACTGCACACTCAGACACGGCAGTGGCAAGCATGAGACATGGTTGAAGAGCTACTCATGTGGGTGACACAATTAGTGTGGCAGATCCACTAGTAGCATTTGATTTACCTGCCCTGGGCACACACAGTGCACTTTACTAGGGACTTACCAGTAACTCAAAAATGCCTATCACCAACCACGGATAACCAATCACAATCACAATTTACACAGGGAGCACTTGCACTTGAGCACTGATCAGCAGGGGTAAAGTGCCCAGAGTTTTAAAACCAGCAAAAACTTAATGCATCACACAGTCAAACACTGGAGGTCAGAAGCAAAGAGACAGGGGAAGAACACGCCAAATATACCAGGTCTAACAGTAGTATTTTGTTTTACAACTTTAAATGTTTCTACTAATGCAAGACTAATCCAATTGATGGTCGGTCTGTAAACTATATTGTGCTACTGTGTAGCTTTTATACAGCACTTATATCACAGACACAATTATACGAAAAATGCTATGGCTAATCTAGTCTCCCTGGCACACAAATTCTTGGAACCAGGGAAGTCCCGGCGGCTACAGAGGTCCTCGATCACGAGGATAGAAAGGACACATTCTCCCTATTTTATAAACTCATAACCAATAAGAATGTCCTTTCCACAACTTATTGTTATATCCTTCAGAAGTGGAGGAAAAACAAAGGAAAAACAAAGGGTGAATGTGGGGTTCCCAAGTGTGTGATGGTAATAATATCAAATAACATTTATAGAGAGCATTTTAATATGCAGCCAACCCGTTGTAACGGGTGGGAAGGGAAAGAGACCCTTTTCTTTAAATAGCCCTCACTCGCTCTAGTAGTGACATGCTTCATCATCGGGCTCACCCAAACTCCTGAAGGTCATGGTGGGCTCAACCATCTTCCAGGGAGCACTCACAGATAGAGTGTATGGGGGCATATCATTAAAGATAAAAGACACTAGAATCAGCACCAACATGTTTTAGCCCTTCTTAGCTGGCCTAAATAAGTCCTGGTCTTTCGTCAGGGTGAAACGTAAAGAGGTTACTTTTCCCAGAGGTGTGAGTGCATACAGGCTACTTGCCTAGTGCACTTTTAAGTGTTAAAGAATTGGAACAAGTCTAATACTTGCCACCGGATTTGGTTAAGAAATTACCTCATCACCTCAGAGCTAATGATTCCCAAGGGAGTGCAGGAGGGAGGCCTTGTAGTCACACATTCGTCAAAGGTCCTGCCCTGCTGAAACCTACTCGTTCTCGGGGGGCTGTGTTCTGTACAACCTGTAGCTTGGACATCAGTGTGTCATTTACCAGCAACCAGCTGCGCATTTCCATAGCCCAGGTGGCCCATAATTTAGGCCTGGACTATGAATGTACTTATTTCTGACGGAAGCCAAAGAAAAGCTTTCCTTAAGAAGCCCATGGTAGCAAAGAATGTGCCAAATGTAGCGATAATCTGATCCTTCATTGATAGTGCCTGATCCAGCTTTATTTAGACCTCAAGGTGGCCAGAGATACCCTCTCCTTAGTAATCTGGCTATAAAATACCTTTAATCCATGCACACTGAGTGACATAGGGGGACCAAAGGAGCGAAAGCGCCTAGCCGCCAGAAGCCCCGACTCGGATCAGGGAGGCAAACAGGCCTCATCGGGACTTCCATGGCGGCTAGGCCATCAGGTAGCGGCATTGGAAAGTATTGTGCGCGACCAGATGGCCGGGCTTGAAGAACAGCCATCTGGTCGCGCTGCTGCTTAACGAACATGGCTTCTGCTTGTCCTTGGAGGAAAAGGGAGCTCTGCGGCCCGGGGGCTCGGAGCCCCACCTGGTCCTCAGGCATAGAGCAGAGAGGGGGTTCCTGACAGGCCTCTGACCCGGGGCCGAAGGCACCTTAACACGCAGGCAGAGTGGGGAAAGCCTGCCCGGGCCTAGTGGACCCCCAACCTGGGACCTTGGCCGTGGGGACTGAGGCCTGGGTGGAAGTAAACGCCCCGGGCCCTGGTCAGACCTCCTCAGCCCATACGAGTAGGGAAGGCCTCCCTGGGCTTGCGGGACCCTGTCCCGGGACTTTGCCACACGGTGGGCTGGAGGATGGAGCCCAGCGTGTGGTACCCAGCCCAGAACCCTGGTTGGACCTCCTGGACACTGCCAAGGAGGGGAAGCCACACACTGAACCCTGTCACAGGTGCTCACTCACTAAGAACTGCCAGACCCTAAGGGGGTCCGGATTACCCTGTTCACAGTAATCCGGAGGAAGGCTACCCCCTTTCTTGTCATCCGTGCGCAACAAGTGAGAGAGGGGACCAAAGGGGCAATTGCACCCAGCCTCCTGGAAGCGTGGCTGGGCTTGAGGAGGCAAATGAATCCCCCCATCCGGACTTCCAGGCCATTTGGTACAGCCGGAAGAAAGCACTGCATGTGACCAGATGGTCGGGCTCAAAGAATGGCCATTAAGGGGCTTTCACTTGTCCTTGGAGGGGGAGGATCGGTGCCCCATCTGGGTCTCATGGACGGGGCTGCGAGGGGGGCACAATGGGCCTCCGACCAGTGGGCCGACGGCACCTCAACCAGCAGGTGGAGCAGGGGAAGGCTTCCCCTGGCCCGTGGACTCCCGACCCGGGACCTCGGTCTTGAGGATGGAGCCCAGGGTGGGAGCGCCCACCCCGGTGCCTGAAGGGGCCCTGTCAGAGCCCCTGGGCCCAGATGCCCAAGGAAGGCCTTCCCGGGCCCACAGGACTACAGGGCGCTTTGCCACGTGGTGGCCCATAGGACAAAGCCTAGGACGAGGGTTACGCATCCCAGGTGGAGCTCCTGGACCCGGCCAAGCAGGGGAAGCTGCCCTGGGCACGTGGAACCATGTCCGGGGTGCTCTGGCACGAAGGGACCCAGCAACAGAGCCCAGGACAGAGGTGGGCCGGTCCTGGGACAACTGGTCACTGGCTGAGAACCGCCAGACCAAAGGGGGTGCGAAGTACCCTGTCCTTAGTAATCCGGAAGAAGCTAACCACCAACTTTTTTTGTGTGCATGGTGTGACCGATGAGACTACCGGCACAAACACACCCAATCTCCTCGGGCCCTGCCTGGGCTGGAGGCCTTCAATGATCCCTTATTGTGACTTCCAGGGCAGCTGGGATGGCAGCTTCATGCCCCTGCCTGCTCTCTGGGAAGGCACTCTCAGTGGAAAGGCCCATGGGGCAGGTCTGGGAGAAGGTGTTGACCCGGGCCACTAGGGGTCCCAGTGGCTCAGGACCAGTTAGCACCCAGCTGAGAACCGCTAGACCACAGGAGGGTCTGGAGTACCCTGTCCCAAATAAGCCAGAGGAAGGCTAAGACCCTTACTTGTATTCCATGCGCCCCGAGAAACAGAGGGAACCACAGGCCCGAATGCACTCAAACACCTAGAGCCCTACCTGGCCTACAGAAGTAATTGAGCACTCATCTGGACTTCCAGGGCAGCTGGGATGTCCACTTCATGTCCCTGCCTGTTCTCTGGGATGGCAGGCTCAAAGGAAAGGCCAGTCAGGGAGGGCGGGTATGTAGGAGCAGACCCGGGCCCCTAGGCGCCCCAGCGGGAGGGCCCTGGCTTAACACAGCTCAAAATCGTTGGACCACAAGGGTGTCTGAGGTACCCTCACCCTAGTAATCTAGAGTAAAAATATCCCCCTTTCTTGTAATCCGTGGACACCGAGTGACAGAGTGGACTAAAGGCATGACGCACCCGACCTCCTGAAGCCCTGGCTGGGATCAGGGAAGCAAATGAGCCCCAAGCAGGACTTCCAGAGCAGCCCGGCAATCCGGTAGTGCCATTGAAAAGCACTGCGTGCAACCAGATGGCCAAGGGGCTCGATGCGACCAGATGGCAGGGCTCGAAGAATGGCCATCTGCTTGCGCTGTGCCTCAACAAAAGAGCTTCTTCTGCTTGTTCCTGGAGTGGACAAGGACTCTGTGGCTCGGTGGCTTGGAACCCAACCTGGGCCTAAGGCGCGGGCTGCGAGCGTGCCCCTGGCGGAGCTCCGACCCAGAGTCTGCAGGCACCTTAACATGCAGGCGAAGCGGGGGAGGTCTCCCCGGGCCCATTGGGCCCACATTTAAGGCCCTTGGCAGGTAGGTAGGGTAAAGGACAAAGCCAAGGACAGGAGGGCCTGCCCCGGGGCACTGCAAGAGCCCCGGGCTCAGCTGGAGCTTCGGAACCCAGCCAAGCAGGAGAAGCCTCCCCGGGCCAGATGAACCCCTGTCCCGGGCCCATGGAAGTGCAGCAGGACAGAGGACAGAGCTCAGGGCAGGGGCACTGAGCCCGGCTTGGCCAAGCAGTGGGCCGGAAGACAGAGCCCAGGATGGGAAAGCCCTATCCCTGGGCCCCGGTCGGAGCTTCTGAACCAGGCCAAGAAAGGAAGACTCCCCAGGCCTGACAGACCACTGTACCGGGTGTTTGGCAGTGTGGCAGGCCGGAAGACAAAACCCAGGGCAGGGGTGTCTGCCATGGGGAATGGCGGGGCCCAAGGTCCCGTCCACGACAGGGAGGCCTCCCATGGCCCGCAGAAGCCTATCCCAGGGGCTTGGCCATGCGGTGGGTCAGAAGACGGAGCTCAAAATTGGGGTCCTGGTCAGGGCTTCAGAACCAAGCCAAGCAGAGGAAGCATTCCTGGTTCTGATGCACCTTGTCCCAGGCCCTAGGCAGTTTGGCAGGCCGGAGGACAGACCCCAGGGTGGGAGCGCCCGCCCCAGGCCTGGCGTGCCCCGGTCGAGTTCCTGGACCCAACCGCACAGGGGAGGCCTTCTCGGACGTGCAGGACTCCGTCCCAGGCACTCAACCACGCCGCAGGTCTGAGCAATCAGGATAGAGGGGCCAGAACACCAAGGCCCGCCGGGGCTCCCTGTGCTAGGCCATCTGGTATCTGGCAGAGAACCACCAGAACACAAGTTGATCCTGGGTACCCTGTCCCTACCCTCCTTTCTTGTATTCCTTGCACAACGAGTGACAGAGGGGACCTAAGGCACGGCCGCACGCATTTGGCCTATTGGAGCCGAGGCTAGGCTCAAAGAATTAAGGGAATGCCCTGTTCGGGACTTCCTGGGCAGCCCAGCTCTCTGGTCCCCACCTCCAGTGGTAAGCATAGTGTGCGACCATATGGCCAGGTTCAGGGGACCCTGCAGCCAGGATGCTCTGATTCCCAACTGGGCCTCGGGAATGGGGCTGCGATAAGGGTCCTGACTGAGCTCTGAACCGGGACCTGAAGGCACCTTAACAGGCAGGTGAAGCAGGGAGGCCTCCCCAGGTCTGACAGAACCCAGTCTTGGGTCCTTGGCAGGGCGGCAGACCGGAGGACGGAGCCCAGGGCCTGGTCGAGCTCCGGGACCCAGGCTCCCTGAGCCCAGAAAAATGATCATCACACTTGTTCTACCATTTTTGTTGTCCATGATTTTGAACGCTAGCTCTGTCAGCAACTAGGGAAACCTAGCCAAACTAGGGCTATCCAGGGTAGGCTAACTTGTGTGGCTTTCACTAAGTTTATTACCCAGAATGCCTTGCAAACCTCAAAGTTTGATCATAAAAAACACATTTTCCTCACATTCCAGTGAAGGGAGGTTCTGGTATCTGCAGAGAGCCACAAACTTCCTTCGACCTTGCCTTCCCCCAGGTCTCCCAATACAAATGGCAAGGGAAGCACTTCTCCTGCTCCAGAGGATGAAAAATGTTAAAAAAATAAAATATAAAAAATCCCACCGTTGTATACAACAGAGCGATTTCCTGGACTTGTGCAGAGAGAGTAACGGATGCGTCCTCCGCACATGGCCACCGTAGCGAAGGACGCAACCGTTGCGTCCTTGGCACACAACGGGTTAAACTGCCTCAGAACATAAACATCAATGAGAGATAAGTGCAGGAAATATACAGGCAGCAAGCCAACGAGGTCGGAGAGATCCAGTTAGCATTCCTTTCTGCATAATTTGTTCAGCGAGGTTTTTAAAAGCATCGCCAAATGCAGAACTACTGTTGAGCTTCCTTCACCTTCACAATCTTTTTGCCAACATACGGTGAACTTTTATATCCTACATTGCTTGTTAGAAATTAGATCTAAAATCACAATTCAACTTAGATCTTACAGCAGAGTAGTTATTTTTTCTTCCACAAGAGTAGACTAGTTTAGATAGATTTCTGTCCTGCCAGCTATGCAATCTGCATCAGTGGTACAAGCCACTAAGCCACCTCAGAGGACTTTCTATCACAGCATATAAGGGAAGGTCAGGCACTTCCACTAGAGTCACCAGCAATATAATCTCTGGCACTGCTCCAAGAGGCATTCTGAGACAGAACATGTTTGCAGAAGGATATGCGAGACACAGAAGGGTCAATGTTCACTGTCTCTTATTGGACGCACAATTTTAATTGCATTCTAAAAAGTCTTTGAATCTGAAACATGTTTTGTGAATTTTGAGGCTTGCACAGATACATAAGTGGCCATTAAGATGTTCAATATGTCAATTTCTTTATGGCTTTATTGTTGATAGATTTTTCCATAGCAGTCACTAGTTCCTAGTATTCCACTTGTAGGCCTTCTTGTTTGTGTGGGACAAAATGTGCAATTCCCAAATACACACTAGGAGCACAATAAGTTTATTCTTCAAAGAGCTGTCTTGGTGTTAAGATGTTAACTAAGTGACCGCCCGCCCTTATCAACTCATAAGGTAAATCAGTGCTATAAATTAGTTATTTCTCACTCAGGCCTGCCAACTAACACAGCGTCATCGTGGGTCACACAACATCTGCTGCTTTCACAGAGTCACCTAATGAGGAGCTGATATCACACGGTGGCTGACAATGTGAGTTGGAAACCCTTGAAGAGAGCGTTTCCAACTTGCGCTGTGTGAAGACTGAAGCACAGCTGACGTCCAATGGGGTTTGGACACCTCCCCAGGACATCTCCGACAGCCTTTGAATCCTTAGTTTGTTTTTAGGGCAGTCAGAGTAGCTCATCCGTATGGACTTGCAAAAAGCCCTGCCTCTCTCAATGGGAACGCCCTCACAGAAACACTTTCAATGCTGGAGAGAAAAATGGCTCAAGGCCACACCCCTCCCTACACTCAAACTCTAGGGTTATCTTCTCTCACACAGTTTCGTTTTTTGGGAGGTTGGCGGATCTGCTTACTATTTTTGCTTGTGGTAGGAAGGTCAAAAGAAAGGTAATGTAGAATAATGTCTCTACCCGGGAAACAGGGCAGTGAATGTGCTCTCAGTTCAGAAGCATGCAGTTATGTTTCCCTTGGCTACAGAGCTTCCGCAAATTGAAACAGGATCTGCCATACTTTGGAGCATCTAATGTCCTTCTGAACAACATTAATTCTAAATTGGCTGTCCTTTCAAAATACCACATGCTTTATGTGAGGCATAACAGGAGAAAAATGATTAAATTACCTGTACAATGATACACTGGGATGAAAAAAACACAGCAAAGGCAAGTACATGATTATCTTGTCTGGAACATAGAAAGACGATAGCTTTTAACACCAGTATGAAAAACACCAGTATGAAAATAACAACGTCTTATCAGTTTTAAACAAGGCTTAACAAAAGTAGGACAAATACACTGCATATGAAACAATTAATTTCAATCAATATGAAGATTGTTAACCGCTTGCGACATTGTTTGGTGACATTACTGAAATGCAGCTGAAAAAAAACAGATTACAAAAAAATCCATGTTTTAACAAAATATGTGTTTACCGTATGCTTGCCCCTAGCCAGACAAATCTTTAGTAAGAGCATGAGATTACTCCTAAATTTAATTTTATCAAAAATGACAGCGGTCTCATGTTTTACAGGTCTAATCTTAGTATTTCATGTGTATTCTATGCACTCTGGGGGTATAAATCATATAACACATAGAAAAAAAATGGTCTGGGTCCATTGCGTAAGTAGGGACCTGGAAAACTCTGGAGCTCAGAAACATTCACGTAAACACATGGGCAGTAGTAGTGAAAAGCAGAACCAAGATTTAAAAAATGGATAAATAATACATTTCATAACGATAAATTTGATAAATTCGATTAGGGAATTTAATTAGTTGGAACCATAAAGCAACACCAAGTTCACCTCCCGATACGTCTGAGATGAAAGATAGCCAGTTTACCACCATGTCTCATCCCTTATATCAATATGTGAAAAAAAAGAAACGAAGGGCCTGATTTAGTCCATGGCCGACGGTGCTGGATATCCCGATTGCCGAAATACAAATCCCATAGTGGGGTTTATATTTTGGCAGACGTTACCGTTGTGATGCAGTAACCGGTCTGCCAAGTATTATGAAAGACTGGATATCTGTCACCGTTGTGATGGAGTAACCCACCCGCTAAGGTCAAAATCAGATACTAGGTTTGGAAATATGTTGACAATGGTCTGGAAGATTCAAACAAACTTAAGTTCCTCAACTATTCAATTGTGAATCCCATTTGTAGTTCTTTAACAGAGATGGAAAGGGGGTTTGCCAAAGAAGGCATGGCAGTTTTTCTTGTGACATGCTTGGTACTAATATTTAGGAAGCAACATCAAGGTGTGGGTGCAAATATGTTGAACAGCAGACATTACAATTAACTGCACAGCCCACATATACGCCTATTTCCATACTATAAGTGGGAATTTTTTCTTCTTTTGTAGAGCAATATGGCTGTCCCAAAAGAAAATGATAGACACTTTCTTTTGTGACAGCCGTATTAGAAAAAAAGTAGAACATTAAAGTAGACCAGGCGGCTACGAAACTTTGAAAGTGCTTTTGGGTGTTGCTCAACACTCATAAGACTCTGCTTGTTCACACATGCTAATATTTGGTAACAATTAAGTGCTTGATTCAAATTAAAAAAAATATATATATATGGGGCTCCAAGTAATCTATTAACTTGTGTTAGAGCAGAGGTCATTCTAAAAGAAAGAAAGAAAGAAAGAAAGAAAGAAAGAAAGTATAACATTTTTGCTAGAAACATCTGGAATTTCTTGTCTACATGTTTTGTACAGGCATGTAACTTTGTGTACTGTGGAAGCACATTGTGTGAAAAAGAAGGCAGATTTAAGAAGACTGCAGAGGGACTGTGAGTTGGCAAGGAAAAGGCCAATCAACCTTTTTCTCAGGACAGGGAACTCCCAATCGTTTTAGATTGAAAGGTACAAACCCAATTAGGGACCAGGAAAGAAGCTCATCCAGAGGTGGGAGTGTACAAGATAAATCAAGAGAGCTCAGGAATGAACCTCCTAGTCAGAACTGCCCTGTGGGTGCAGAGTGAAAGGAATTCCTTTAACCAAAAGAGCAAGGGTGTTAGACCTGGCATCTTTGGTGTGGTTTCCCCGGTCTTTTTGCCTCTACCTCCTGTATTTGTGATGCTGTGCTGGATTTCGTTTTTGCTGGTTTAGATGCTTTGGGCACTTTGCCACTATTGATCAGTGTCAAAGTGCACGTGCTCCCTGAGTAAATTGTTATTGTAATTGGTTATCCATGATTGGCATTATTGTATCACCAAGAAGTCCCTAGTAAAGTGCAATGAGTGTGCCAAGGCTGGTGATACAAATGCTACTATTGGGCCTGCAGGACTGATTGTGTAATGGTGTCTCAGGCCTGCCACCGCAGTGCCTGTGGGCAGTCTGGACTGCCACGTCAACCTGGCCAGTGTCCCACTGACCAGGCCTAACCCTTCCCTTTCTGTACACATTGGTCACCCCTATGGAAGGCCCAATGTACCCCCTTGGGCAGGGTGCAGTGTATGTGAAAGGTAGAGCATGTACTAGTGCAGGTGACATGCTCTGGTAGTGAATTACCACCATTTTCGTTTTTCACTATTGTAAGGCTATCTTGCCCATAGGCTATCATGGGGAATGATGGCTATAGTGGTTACCTGCATATCTTCCCACAGGAGCAAGATAGGACACAAAGGTCTGGTACCCCTGAACTCAGAATTTAATAACACATCTTTTAGGAAAGGTGGTTTTTAAATCCTATGTTTGAGAACAGCACTTTTAGAAAGTGGCTGTTCTCTTGTCTGACCTTTCTGTGTGCCTTGGCCTGTTTGTAAATGGACTGTCTGGTTTGTGAGTGACAGGGGCTGGGTAGTTCCCAGAGGCTCAGTGGGCCATCCCTGGGCTGAATAGCTCCATCTGCATGTAGAGCGGTGGGAGTGGGTAGCACCTGGGCCTGAATAGGGCTGTGCCTGCCTTCCACAATGCTGGCTCCACCTCCTGCTGGGCGGCTGACGACCCTGCCTCTCTCTCTGAAAGGAAAGGAGAGGCCAGGAAAACAAAGTGCTCAAGGAACACCCAGAACTGGTTCAGATCGGGCTCGGAGCCCTCCTGCACAAAGGGAACAAAGACTTTTAGGGGTATAAGTATAGGACCCCAAACTACAGAAAATTAGATCATCCTGGAATCAAGAAGGAACCTCTGCCAAGGAGGAAGCTGGAAGACTGAAGAGGAAGGACTGTCCTGCTGTGTGTTTGTGGGCTGACCTGTAGTTGCTTTGATGCCAAGGAGAGGGGAAGGACTTTGCTTTGTGCTGTGTCCCCTTGCTTGAAGAGATCTCCAAGGACCCGAGTTGAGCTGGCTCCCTGTTAAGAATTCCCAGGAACAAAAGGACTTCACCCCCAACTTCCCCCTGAACTCTATTGATAGAGTTCTGTCCTTCCTAGAGTCATTGTGCCAGTTGTGGTGCCTCTGGAAGTTGTACCTGTTGGCTGGGAAGCTGGACAAGAAGAAACTGAGTCTTTCTACCAAGTTTCACGCATCGCCTGCTTGGGGAGAGCATCCACGTCAAAGCGAGGAAATTCCCGCCACCGCGAAGATCGAGATCATTGCAGCACCTGTTGCCGCTGCAAGAACTGACGCATCCTTCGCTTGCGGAACGCATCACTTCGGTGCGGGAACAGTACCATTGCTGTGAGTATCGTCGCAGAGCCTGCGTCACTGGGTGAGATCGTCGCACCGCTTGCTTGCGGACCGCATTACGTTGCTGCGAGAGTCGTCGGAGAGCCATCGCATCGAGAGGCCGCAAGTGGAGAGGATAGACACTGCGCCGCGCATCGCCTCCGCACCTGAGATCGTCGCCGTCCCAAAGATCGTCGCATCTTACCTTTTGCGAGACGCTTCCTGCGAAACCTGCGCACCGGAATCCATACAAGGTATCGCCTGCCTCCACATACAGACCGGATTCATCGCAACACGCCCGCTGCGTCCAGCGGGGTTGTCGCATCGCCTCCCCAGGGTCTCGGGAGTGACGCGTTGCTTGTTTTTCAACACTGCAGCTTTCACTTTGAACTTTTGTCGCATCTAAAGGTACTTTTGGCTAAAACGTGATGTAACTGTGGATTATTTTAATGCAACCTTAAGAACTCTTTTGAAACCATATTCATGAACTGTGTTTGTGTTGGATTTTGGTCGTGTTTAGTTTAGATTAAATACTTCTAGGTTTCTGAACTGTTGTGGAGTCCATTTGTGGTGTTTTCACTGTGTTACTGTGAGTATTGGTACAAATACTTTACATATTGCCTTTGATAAGCCTGGCTGCTCGTGCCAAGATACCAAGGGGGTGAGCAGGGGTTATCTAAAGAGTGTATCGTCCTTACCCTGACTAAAAACAAGGGTCCCTATTTGGACATTGGTACCTACCTCTGCCAACTAGAGACCCCCAGATCTAACAAAGGGCATGAAATACTTTAGCATGGTCAGCAAACAAAGAACATGGGAGAGAACAGAGTACCTCCTTAACTGCAATGCAAGGTCTTAAAGTCAGCAACGGACGCATACAACTCATTCAACTAAGCCATCAAATCATAAGCAGGGAACTGAGGTAGATAAGAAAGCCTTTGAATTATGGGAAAGGGATGGAGCCAAAGCCCTCTCTGAGTCCATAACGTATAGATATGGTCTGCTGCCAAAAGTAAGAGAAACCTAAAAAGCAGAAAGGCAATTTCAAGGTGTGTTGCCCGCTGCACAGTGAAAAAGCGAACTATAAGGTGGTAGATCACTATGAAATGCATCAAGACCTACTGCATTCGGTACTTCATTTTTGTTTTTTTAAATGGTGACCGGCAGCAGAACAGAAGAGTAGGATAAACAGCACCAAGGACTTACAATGGATAGCAAAATGGCTTCAATGTGTGCTTCATGAGCCCTCGCTGGCATCCATAATGGCGGCCATAGCAGACCTCAGAGGTACAATAGAACCAAAGATCGACGCAGTCAAAATTGAAGTGAATTTACAGAGGGCAGATCTTCAGAAAATTATGGATAAAGTAACAACTGCTGAAGCCAATATAGTACAGCTGCACACCACGATCCAACAATTGAAGGAGCAGGTCCAACAATTGAGGCAACAACAAAGCACTGGGGTGGCAAAGCTTGATGATCAGGAAGGGCGTGCAAAACGCAACAATATAAGGGTAGTGGGCATGCCAGAGGGAATGGAGGGCCAGAGCGTGGACCTCTTTCTGGAAGATCTCATTCTGAATCACCTGCGCCCTAGAAGACTATCAACTTATATCACGGATGAACTTGCGCACAAGGTCTTCACAGCAAAACTAAGACCGGGTGCGCCGCCTCGGACAATAATTGCAAGGCTCTTGAACTTTAGGGACCGTGATGCGATCCTACAGGCAGCACGAATACAGTATGACCTCCTACATGAAAATGCGACAATAGACTTCTTCCCAGTTTTCACGCTACAGGTCCAAAAGTTGCACCGTAATTTTGGAGCAGTAAAAAGAGAACTGCGGAAAAAGGAAATTCAGTACATGATGTACCCGGCTTGGTTGAAAATAATGGAAGAGGGGAAATCCTGGCTCCTCGCCACACCGGAAGAGGCCTAGGAGTGGTTGAAGGGGTGGAGAGTTGTAAAACAGAAGACTCCCAAGGCAAGAGCACAACAGATGCAAGCAGGCCCGGACGGAGATGACAGAATGGCAAGGAAAGGAGTGGAGATATCTAGAAGAGGTGGTGGGCACTCCAATAACAAGCATTTACAATGCAATGGTCTCGTCTTTGTTTAAGTTAGAGCTATTGGCATTGTTCATGACATTTTTGTTTTTAAAACATATAAATAAATGGCATTATCATTTACAATGCCAATAGCTTAATCTCTTGCAAATGCGAGACCTATTGCATTTGCACCCACACACACACAGAGCCACACCCAGAGCCACATGCACCCACACAGAGCCACACACACACAGAGCCACACATACAATATTAGGCAATACTTTGAACATATTGCGCTTCCTGCCATACCTTACTCAGATGTAGAGAATCTAAAGAACCCATTAGAGCTAAGTGAGCGGCAACATGTACAAAAACTATGCTCATGAACAAAACCCTCAACCTTGATGGCTTTACACTAGTGTTTTATGAAGCCCTAACTTAGTAGGCACCTAAAAATACTAACGCAACTATTTTGCTGGGGGGGTGGGGGGGGGGAGGGGTGCTGCCTACAATGAGAGAGGCAGCTGTTGATATAATTCCAAAATGCAGACATTATCGCATGAGTTGTGCCTCTGATTGGCCTATCACACTTTTAAATACGAATGTCAAGCTATACACTAGAATTTTGGCCAATCGCCTGGACAACTGGATGCCCTTCTTGCAGGATTCTGGCCAGATGGGCTTTATCAAAGATAAATTGAGGGCCAGATAACACAAGGAGAATTGTACCCTTGGTGGAAAAACTTAGCAGGTAAAAGGTCACTATGGTACTTCTCATCCTGGATGCCCAAAAAGCCTTTATCATGTGAGTTGGACCTTGAGGACTGGAAGGAGATTGGGCCCCCTGCGGCTTACACCTTGTAAACAGCATGGTTGCTTGCTCTCACGGCTTCTGTTTTGCGCTGGCGGTCGAACTCCTAGCGGATAGATTTAGGAGACGAGGTGAAATCAAAATGTTTAAATTCGTCTACGAAGAACATAAGATCTGCTTATACAAAGATGATGTCCTGCTCTCATATTTCAAATGCATTGCACTCATTGGCTTCAACCCTGGAGGAAATTTACAGGTTTGAAATTTAAAATGAATAGGTACAAATTAGAGATACTGGGACCGTAACTTTTACAGGAGGATCCGCAGCAGACTGTAGATCGATGTCCCCTGAGTTAGAGTTGAACAGTGGCTAACTGATCAGTTCTCTGTAACCAAATAAAGGTGCACCTTAAACAATTGAACTCAATGTCTATTTCGGAGGTGGGTGGAATCAATGTGAACAAAAGTAACCCGATGCAGAGGCTACTCTATGTTTTCTAGGTACAGCCAGCCCTCATCACTATAAAAGAGTTGCAGACATTCAAAGAAAGGTAGTTGGTCTTCTTTGGGCAGGCTGTAGGCCCCGCATAAGCAGGAGGTTGCTGATGGGACCTAGCAAACGATGAGGCATGGGATGCCCCAACATTCTACACAACACATATTAGGCACATTGTAAAATGGACTGCTAGGGAGAGAGATAAGAAGTGGGTGTTCATCGATCGGGCAATGGCTCGGAGACCACTCTAGGAACTAGCTAGATTGCCGATATTTCAAATGCCAAAAGCATGTATCTGCCCAGACCCATTTGAATTGAGATCTGGGACAGAGAACGAGAAAGGGATCGCTCACCTCCTTTCCCTTGCCTAATACCCTGGAATTTACACCAGGAATGCAATAAGAAGATATAACAAGGTGGCGTGTAGAGTTGTATCAGATCTTTTTTTGCACAAATACATTAAAAAGTTTGCACAATGTAAATATGATGATTTCAAGCTGCAGGAGACAGATAAGATGCAATACCCACAAATGGGCTCTGGAAAATCTGTATCTTAGAAACATATCAGCAGTGTGATTATGAGCACTGTGATTCTTTGGACTACGAACACTGCTACAGACAATGCCATCGAAGGTGGCTCCCATAGCCATGTAGCAGCTTAATGTAAACTATTTTAAAAAGATAGCCAGATTGTACCGGACCTTCTCCTCTGAGCCAAGACTCTAATGGGCTGGGCTGGAGTGGAGGAGATGGGTAAAGGGAGAATTGACTGAGTGTATCTGTATTCTCAGATTTGCTCTTTATCTCCTACACCAGGAGTGAATGTAAGGTAATTTTCCTCGGTTTTGTTTTCTTCCCTTTGATAAACATCCATAAAGAGGCACAGGTTTAAAATTTCAACACAAAAAAAAGCGGAGAAAAATAGGTCGCTGGCTGACCGGAATAAGCTAAATTGCTACACCCCAATTCAGTGGTGTATTAATAATACATTTTTTCTTAGGTTTCATTCCATTAACATTATACTAGCCATCAATGGATCAGGTATCAGCAGCAAGGTAGTCTGGCACCGCATTAAGGACGTAAAACCAACATATTCCTCTGCAGAGCAATCTGCCTTTAAAAATTCAAGTTTGTTCCCAAAATGGGGGGCATGGCTTGGCCGTGCAGCAAGATGGCCGCTTGCTATAAGGGGCTCGTCCGGCAGGGCTCATTATCCTTCAATATTCTGAACACTGGGAGATCAAGAATCCTGACATTGTGAGCTGGATTCCGCAACCTACGGGGGATACGATCATCCCTTTCTTGTGTCAATACGCGGCTCAGAGACGCAGTTACGTCAGAGGAGACGACATTGTGGAAAGAAGCATGGCCAAGCTGCCGCTGCGGAGCCTGGGGCGGTGCTCTACACCCTAGTACTCACTGAGTCCCCAGTGCTGAACAATACCGCCATCACCTCCCGACTACCCTCAATTGTTGGCAATCAGGACAGTGCTGCAAAATCCTGGCAGCCCGGCGGTGCAGCGCACCGGAAAAACTGTAAAATTACCTTGCTGGCCTGTAGCTGGTGGAAGGTGCGGCTAACGCTTTGCCCTGTCGCATCGTGCTGGCGGTCCGTGAGCGAGAGACTGAGTGGGGCACAGGAGGTGGCGGCCGTAGCCGACGTGACCACAGCCATCTATCCGGCCACAACAGTCCCTTGTAGCAGCGGAGCGCGAACGCCGTGCAGGCAGATGCGGCTGGGGCGGCACGCGGCTGTGGCGGAGACCAGAGGAAGGACACGCACACCTCCGAACTGGGCTTGCACGGACCAGCGGACTTGTGGAGCTAGCCGATTGCAGACGACCTCCGCCACGTGAGTAGGCCTTGGGCCCCAAGGGGGCTGCTGATTGCTGTACGGGTGGGTGGGGCCTCCTCTACACTGGGGTTCGCAGTAAGGCCTTCTCCTGCTGTTGACAGACTCCCGCTGGCAGCATGCTTGGTCGGAACTCTGTGGGCACTGCGCAGAGGGGAGAGAGCAAGCACTGAGGGCAGAGAAGGACGGTGCGGGTGTATGGACCCAAGTAGCTTAGCTCCCTGCTGCTGCTGCGGCGCGACCGCCCCCCTCTCCTCCCCGGCTGGACCTCGGCTGCAGACTCTCGCTCACCCCTTCAAAGCATCAAGGGGGAAATCTGTCTTTAGTTAAAACTAAAACAAACAAGATGGTAGCCCAGGAGAAAGGTGAGAAGAGGGGTGGGGGAGAGGAGGTGACGTCATTTTTGGAAGCTGAGCCCCGTCCTTTGCAGACTGGGAGGCGTGTTTTTCGAGGAGAGAAAGAAATGAAAACCTGATACGGACGGGGCTTAGCTACCAAAAATGACGTCACAGTACCCTCTTCTCTAATGGCTGGCCGCCGTTTAGGCAGTCAGCCAATGGAGAAGAGGGGCGGGTTCAAACCTCCCTACTCTAAGACATGAGATCTCGCAAGCGAGACCGCGCATGCGCAGCCTACGCTAGCCGAGACGTAAAAATGACTGAGAGGGACAAGCTGCATGGGTAATTGTGTCTTCATGAGACTGGTGAGAAGGTTTCGGGGGCGGGGGAGAGTATCTGGGGTGAGGGGGATAGTATGAGCTAAGAAACACCACCCTGATGTAGAGAAACGGACAAGCCAGAGACGAAGGGGCATGATGTAGTACTAGCTCACCCCAGTATGGCATACTTTAGTAAGAGTCGACAGGCTCTCTGCAAGTTAGGGGGGGGGCGGTGGTTCTACACCTATCCAGAAGGGTAGCATGGTGGGGGGGGGTTCTTAAGTTTTGGGATATAGATAGTCACATTAGGGAAGGTTAACTTTTTGTTACTCTGTTTATGCTCAGACATTACCGATATGGGTCGACATGAACGTATAAGGCTACCCACCCGCCAACTGCGATCATCCAATCAAGCACTCGCTGCAGTTCCACGCATCCATAGATCCACCATGGGAGGAAGATCCTTCTCCTACTTAGCGGCCAAAACCTGGAATTCTCTCCCCACTCACCTCCGCCTTACACAGAACCACCTTTCCTTCAGAAAGCAGCTAAAAACCTGGCTATTCGATAACTAATGCACACACCCTCCCCCAAGCGCCTTGAGACCCTCTGGGTGAGTAGTGCGCTATACAAATTTCCGAACTTGAACTTGAACTTGCAGGCCATGGGAACGCTAACTGGCCCACATCATATGGCAGATGACAGTTACCACATGGCAGTCAGGGGACATTTTAATATATGTGGAGGGAGGTTGGGGCTATAGTACCACGAAATTCAACAGGCTACAGCTCTTAAAAGTTTGACATGGAAAGTCAATGGACTGGGCAGTAAGATAAAATGAACGCTTGTGCTGCAATATCTGCGACGACACAACCCAGACAATCATTGTAAGGCGCCAGACCAATGGGGGTACAAGCTTCAAGCACACGTGGGATAAACTTTGGGTTCTAGGGGCCTTGGGATACCTATCAGGACACCAGTCTCATTTGTACCAGGTAGGAGTTGGTGCGATAATATGGGTAGATGCGTTGCTTTAACCGGCAATTAGGAAGGCAGGGCACTAAACATATGATAAGTTTATGTTCCCCCAAGACTACATACAGACACCCTCCCAGTAATCGGAGACATCATACTAGAAATATCCGTGGGCACGCTGATTATGGGTGGTGACATGAACTCAGTCACGGAGCTTCCAAAGATAGCAGAACTGCATGCTCCTTTTGTTTAGCCTTGGACCAGTGTAGTTAGCTCCCTACACTGGTCCAAGGCTAAACAAAAGGAGCATGCAGTTCTACTATCTTTGGACACACAAATGGCGTTCAATAGTGTGGAATGGGGGTACATGTTTGAAACGCTGCACAGATTGGGTTTAGGTCCTAAGTTTTGCGAGTGGGTAAAACGTTTGTATCAAGCTCCGCAGGCCAGAGTGTGGGTTAATGGAGTAGTCTCACGTCCCTTCTCACTAAGAAAGGGTACAGGTCAGGGTTGCCCGCTCTCACCAATGGTTTTTACAAAAGCTCTGGAACCATTGGCAGCGTGGGTGAGGAACAATCTAATCCGGTCAGGAATCAGGGATGGAGGCAGCTGGGAGGACAGAATATCCCTGTATGCGGACGATGTACTGCCTTATTTGACTAATCCATATAGATCAGTGCATAGGGTGCTACAGATATTCTAGTTGTTTGCTAGCTACTCTGGGTTTACGATTACCTAGAACAAGTCCCTGAACTTTCAATTAAAAGAAAACATCCCTCAGCGATTGATTGGGACGATACCACTGACTCCTAAACATACGTTTACATACCTAGGCATACAAATCTCAATAAATGAAGGTAACTTTTTGGAAGATAACCTACACCCTCTGATACAGCGACTGAAGAGTGACGTAGATAGCTGGAGAAGGTTGCCCATATCACTGATGTGGAGTGCTGCGATTTTTAAAATGTTGTCATTACCCAAACAACTTTATAGCCAACAAAATGCCCCATGCAAAATACCTAAGTCTGTGTTCCAGGGTATAGATAGCGAGCTGCGCAGACTTCTGTGGAACGGGGCTGGTCAAGAGTTGCAATCTGTAAATTACAAAGAGGGGTCTATGAGGGAGGGTGTGCAGTCCCTGGCATTAGGAAATACTACTGAGCCTCGCAACTGATGGTGGTAATCGACTGGGCATTCACAGATCATAATGACCCGGCCTTTCGGGCAGATCATTGGGCTATGGGAAAGAGAGGTTATTTAGCAGCAATCTATCGTAGAGGAAGAGAAAAACAACTTTCACCAGACACACACACACAGAGTGGTGAGGGCATGGCGGGAAACGTCCAAATACCTAGGGTGGGAAGGGAAGTTGACGGGAGGACACTGCTGTCTAACACCGACCTGATGCAAGAGGTGGGGGCCTTGTCAGGTTTTAAAAAATGGGAATTGCTGGGGATAGAAAGTCTGGGTGACATCTGGAGAGGGGACACACAGGTAAAGTTTGAAACTCTACAAACTGATTATAAGTTGGCGGGCTCAGAAAGGTACAAAAATCTCCAACTGGGACATGCCCTATGCCAACACATCAGAGAGGGGAAAACACCTCTGGAATACTCTCCACTAGAGGATAGGTTGTTGATCGACACCATGAGGACCAAGGCAACCTCTCTAACATATAATAACATATTTTATTACTCACCTAACCTGGGGGAGTGTGGGAGATGGAAGTGGGACTCGTAGAAGATGAGGATTGGGAGGAAGCGGTACAAAGCCCGTGGGAGGTAGCGATAAGGGCCCGTTTTCATCTCATCCAACTGCGTACCCTACATAGATCGTACGCTTCCAGAACAAAGCTACCGTGAATAGGTCTGGGTACATCCAAGTTTTGTTCGAGGGATTGCTGTGAGGTTGGCTCCTTTTATCACATAATCCTGGAGTGTAGATACATACATAATTACAGGACAACAGTGACATCCATCATGTCACAGGTAATCAACCTGGAGATCCCAGGGGAGCCACGATGGCTACTTTTGTGTGTAACAGGTGACAAAATGGGCTAAATACACACTAATATGGCTTAAAATAGCAGCAGTTGTTGGAAAAAGAAATAAAGCCAGAATGTGGGGATCAAATCGTACACCTGATTCGAGAGAATGGGAAGAAGACATGGATTGGTGTTCGTGTGCCGATAGCAAAATATGAAACTAAAGGTTGCCCTTAAAAATGGGACAAAGTGTGGGGTTCAAGGATGGCATATCGGGAACAATATACAAATGAGCAGGAATTGGGATGGTAAAGTATAGATAGATCACTAAGGGAATAGAAATAGGATCCCATAATCCTAATGGTCGACAAATGTGATAAGCAAAGTTCAGGAGGGAATAGGTGCAAGCCATGAGGAAAGACTTTTATGTGTTCTGATTCTTCCATTGATAACGATATCCATGTCATGATCTGATGTATGGATCTTTGTTTAATAAAAAGACTTAACAATGTGTGCATCATTTAGCAGTTGCCTATACTCAATATACAATGTGCCATGATGCACACAAATGGAAGCTTTCGATGAGGCTTCTTGTGAAGAAGAAGCCTAATCTTCCACTCTTACAGTACCAGCCCAATAGTGTCACCCCAGAGTAGCTAAAGTCCACTAGTCTAAATAAGAAAAAAAAGTGACAGTCTTCATTCACAGTAAAAATGAAACTATTTCTCTCTTAAGGAGACGAGTACTGGGTAGAACTACGTACTTTGTCACTCTGCTACCACCCATTTCTGCCTTGATAATCATTCGGCTGACAAGAGAACATAGAGCACATTATTCCTGAAGATAGTAAGTTGGCACACAAATGAAGAAATGGTCTAGCGGAAGTATCATGTTCATTCTGTGCACTGCAAACCTAAACTACAAGCTACTTTTAGGAGAAATATACTATTTGTACCAAGGACCTAAAGCAACGGGTATAAATAAGCATACTTTACAAGCACCCACTCTGTGTGTTACTGAATGGACTAGTGATGTTTAGGGTCAAATACCCTTAACACTAGGAGGAAGATGCCCCATGCATTTGCTAAGACTGTATCTTCATTGTGGGAGGACTAGCATCTACTTGAGTAGTCTCCAGGCTAGAAGCATCGTTTTCTGCTGCACTGAATGCTATGGAGGCAGGATACAGTGTACTCTTAACTCTCCTTCAGACCACCGGTCAACAACGTGGTTAAGTAAATCAACTTACAGCTACTCCATGAAATCCTTCCTCCAACTGGATCAGGAGGAGTAAATAATAATGACTTGTTTAGAAATCATAAAGGCTCATCAAAAGGCTTCTAAGGGTCCAAAATCAAGCATCCAGGAAATGTCTGAACCCGTGGCTGTGCAACCCCACAAAACCATAACTGAAAACCCTCCACCATCTCCCATTTTTACTTTTTAGTACCATACCCAAGGCTTAATGTTGTAGAGGACAGGATGCCTATGGGGAACTAGCCAGCCAGAATATTTCCAACAGACGCCTTACCTTTCAATGACTATGAAACAGCACAAACATGCAGATCCCTGGGAGTCGGAGACTCAGACTGTGGGTCTCACTAAACCCAAATCTCCAGAAATAATCAAACTAAACCCTGTCAAGAAAGGTCTGAAAACTGAACATTTCCCATAGGAATATCATACTCAATATCATGCTCTGCATAAACTGCTTCGTCTCCATGGTATGTCGACAGTAAATGCACTGGTTCTCCGGTTTTCGGATAGCTGTCATTCTGATCAGATGAACTTCCCAGAGCAACATCAGTCACCTGATAGATGCCCCAAGGCTCCATATTCACATCCACAAAGCTCAGTTTTTAAATGGCACCCTAAACAACCATGTAGAAATCTCATTCCATGACATGGACTATACTTTAAATATTGTTAGTCAACATCCAGCACCTCGGATCCTTCATGGAAACCATTCAAACCTAGGTTTCTACAAGCTACTTGTAGGTGAAGCCAACCAAACAGAGTTCTTGCTCATCAGTGAGGACAGCATGCTTTACGCCCAGAATGAAGCATCAATGTCCAACATGAGCCTAGATGGCTAGTGTCTATAGTTCACTCACTATGTCATGGCCTTTATCTTCCACACACACCAATATTTGCTTAGCTATCAAGGTCATCCTATGCTCCACATTAACAAGGGCAATGCCCTGCTCTCTGGACTTGCAGACACCACCCTAGTTCAATGAAGAGCTGCATGCAGCCATATGCCTCATCACCAAGTAAATTGGATGGACCAGAATGAAGAGAAAGAAACACCATTTCACTATCTACGCCGCCCTGAGAGTCATAAACAAATGTACCTTATATCTCCGACTACCCTAGATACAATTTAGGAGCCCTATCAATAAAGCAGAATCCTCTCCTGTTCCTGACTGCAGAAACATTGCTGCGCAACACCCTGCAACATTGGGGGATGACGTACCTCTGTGCAATGTATGACTAAGGGACATTAGTGTTCATAGAGCATAGAAAATCTACAAATAGATTTGATTCCATTAGAACAGTTCCTTTACTCTCTATTGAGATGCACGGCCTGCGAGCACCTCCCTGGTTTACCAGAGGAACCAGCAGATTGTATCCTACTGAAAGCCCTTGTACAGTTCACTGATGCAACCTGATGGGCCCACAGACTGTACCTGACTTTCGCATCACTCAAACCACAACACTCAGATCGTGCTTCAAGTGCATAGGGGAGAGAGAGATAAGCGACACCAACACATAGGCATAGTGGTGATTTTGTTGCATGCAGATCAAACTTGTTTCATTCAAATCACTGCTATATGCTACTGCATTTCAAATTACTCCACGCTTACTCCACATTCGCTAAACGGGCTAAGGTAGACAACACAATGTCACACATAAGCCCCAAATGTGGCTAAGACTATGTGGACGTCATTCACCTAGTCTGGTTGTGTCAAGCTGTACAGCCCTTTGGAGCACGGTAGCAACTATGCTGTTGGACATACTGGACTATCATCTAGACCGAAAACAGCTCTCTTGAGTTATGTCAAAGATATAGTATCCGGGATCTGCCGACTTGCAGGCCTGGCACTACAGTTAGCCAGCAGGAGGATGGCCATGCGTTGGGAAAGTATTCACTCAGCCCGTATGCAAGACTAGCAAACAGACTTTGCCATTTGCAATACGAGGTGTGCAGTATATGCCAAACTACAGCCCCTACTTCCCGCCCCAGGGACCTATGGGGCCCCACCCGCACTACTTAGCGAAGACTGCAACGGATACTGAGGATTGGGGAATTAGACCCTCTGACTCAGGTGCTCTATTGGACTTAATGGACCAGTCAACGCAGTGATCTACATACATTGTTTGGGGGAAACAGTACACACCATGCTGCCCTCTGCATACTGATAGACGACTGCTGCACCTAGTTAGCATTTCAATGATTGCAAACGATGGTATCACACTGCCAAAGTTCCGCAATGTGATATGTGCTTATCGAGTTAAGCCTCCTGTGCTGCTGATTACGTGTTCTGTTCTGCTAACGCACCTCTAAACCTTTATTGCAATAGGAGACTGGTCCATAATAAGTTAAGGGCTTCTGTCTGTTAAAAAACGAATAAAATATGTTTTAAACTATTTAGTGAAGAACTCAAACCTACTATTGCACTATGTTTTTGTCAACCACTGTTTAACTTTGTCTCTGCTTGTAATCACCAACCTAACATTATAAAGACCACCCTTGATGTATGAACACCTAACTGCCTCTTCAAAAATATATTAGTGAACCACCTCAACTCTGTAAACACCCTTGCATGCACACCTAACTCCCACATCAAGGTTATGATAAAGAGAGCTTTGTTGCCCTCCGGAATCAAGTCTGTGGTATATAAATACCTACCCCCTTCAAAGTAAATGAAATCAATGTGAACAGAAGCGGCATTCCTTGTATACATAACTACAGGCCACCCAGATCTCTACTGCTAACACTAGCATTCTCCTAGATGGTTGCGTCCAAAAAAAGTGCCACATCAGCTGCTGCATCTAGTTGGGTGTGTTCATTGGAGGACAATGCAAAATGTAGAAAAATGTTCATCAGTGTAGCAAAACTGGTTAATGTATTAATATCTGAAACTATGTAGGTCAACGCTGTGCAACAAATGTATTTCCATAAAATCAGTTTGAGGGAGGAAGGGCCTTGCTACTTTTAAGAGCAAGATACACCCTGGTCGGATTATGTGGTTATCCTTCCCAAGATAATCAGTCACAGAAATGCACTGGAATGTCTAAGTGGAATGAGAAATGCCCAGTCTGTTTAACAGTTCGCTCTCTGAGGGGTGTTCACATAGCCAAAACAATCCCCAGATGTCACAAAGCATCACCTTCCTGATCTCACTTTGCATTATTCACTTTCAGTCACTCCATCTAAGGCATCAGCTCTCTACAAGGTAGAATGCGGCAGTCGCTCAAAAAAAGTGCCTCCCACAGTGTGCTTAACTCAATCATTTCAAACAGAAGAAACACCAGATAATTTTAAAAAAAAATACGCCTTTCCTAATGACTGCATCTATAAAATAGATCCACATTTCTGTGGTTAAAAAAAGCTAACTCACCGGTTTAGATTTTCATTAAAAATCCTTATGGCGATCACGGACAGAAATCGCGGCTGCCTGTATACAGTGAAAGCCCCAATAGCAGTGATCGTGTATTTTGTTTACAACTGAAACATGTCAACCCACTGGTTCGTGGTGCGTAGTTTATAATAGGTTTAGTATTTTTAAGGACCCCCTACGCCTGGAAGTAAACCAGGTCAGAAATAAAGGTGCTATAAACTAAATGCACCTTAATACCAACATCCTTGAGGATTTTACGAATTTATCAAGGACAGCAACTAAGTAAAAAAAAAGGCCCCGATTTTAACAATTACTCCAGGTAGGGTAACTAAAAAAATAAAATGAAATGTGGGGGTTCTACTTAACGTGACATATTTAACATAATAAAACATTTCGCGTGTTGTGTTCTCTACGTTTCGCGAATCTCTTGATTCATTAAAGATTCCTAAGGCACAAGATACAGTCACAGTCGTGAGGAGCCGACCTCAGCATCTTAAATGATGCTGAATGCTTTTCCGTTGACGTCACAACAGTTCTACTGAGGCGTCTGTATCCCAAGGACTGATCGATGAACAATGCCATAGCCCATAGGTGATCTCATGAAACAGGATGATTCGCTCTCCGTGTTTCAGGGGTGTCTCGAGTGCACGAGACGTGAATGTAGCTCCCAAGCACAAGTTAGGTAATGACAGCGCGAGCAGCGATCTTTAAACACCACGGGCAATGCACATCACTCGCGAATTCGTCTTATAGAATAATGCAAAGGATACCTTAAATGTCTTCATCAACCCTTCTGCACAACTTAACTAAGTACCACAAGTTAAATTAGCTATGGTAAACAAACAACAAAACCTAAACCTTCTCAAAAGTACACGTACCTGTACAGCTAACTTTCTTAGACAGTTCAAGACCATCACACAATACACCACGCACTGCATTTTATATATACAGCATCAGACATTAATGTCTTAAGGGAGGTAAATATTGCAAGTGAATTGCACCAGAAAGTTCGCTGAGAGCACAAACTTGATTCCACAACACAGTAAAAGGGCCATTTTCAATGTCAGAGGAGAGAACAGAAGTTGCTCGCGCCTGCACACAAATAAAGAGAGGGTTGCTTACGGATGTGGAGCCGGATGAGGAGGCAATGTAAACTTTGATGACCATCCTGCCGAGCTGTCTTCTTCAGCTTGTACTACTGGAAACCAGGCGCTTTCTTGCGAATGAGATGCACAGGCTGCGGTTTCGGCTCGTCCAGGAAGCAGGAGCCAGCGGGAGCACATTGCCCCGCCCACTAGTCCCGCCCTTTGGCCCGCCCACCGCAGTCTCTGAGGTCACATCAGAGCTGCCTGCTGGTGCGAGGGCTGCAAAACTCGGAGCAGGCTGTGTGGCCTTTGAAAAGTATCCGTATCCACAGACCACCAGATTCGAGCGCTGCAAGAGCCTCTTTCTTCTATGCAGTGCACTGAAAACAACTGTACATGGTAATCTCAGGAGAAACAGAACGCCGTTTCCTACGGCAATGGTTAATGTAAATACATCTTTACTGAGTGCCAGGCCAGAAGTGGATATAATCCATGCCTGGATTTATTGTTGTGCCGCCACGTTACAGCTCTTTTGCTGCGACTGTGAGTGAAAAAAATGCTTTTATTTTAAAACGGTAATGGTTGTAAGGCTACAGATTTCTTGGCAGTAATTTTTCAGTTGATGAATTTACGAATATATATTTGATTTATATCGCTCTGTATTTAATTATGGCTGGCTCATCACAGTCCTTCGTTCTCTCACAACCTCTGGGTTCTACTTTGGTGTCAGGCGACAGAGCTTGTGTTTCGATGTCTTAACATCCCGAAATTACAGACCTTATAAAGCCTCAGTTTGAGTCGGCTCCGGCTTTTAAGCTAACAATATGGTAAGATTTTTGAGGCCTACATTGAAAATGTCCCTACTCAAAATACCACAATGCAGCTTCCGGTTAGCTCAAAAGGTGTCAAGTTGGAATTTGAATTAGTGCAGCAGCTCCTCGCCACACACCGCGGAAGGACCCTTCACCTGACACCACTGCCGCTTCACTTGCGATGTAGGAACCCCCAGAACATCTACTGTGCTGAAATCCGACTAGAGACCACAGCTTAACTGCACACCGAATGCCCAATCCCTCTGCAAGCACGCTACGGAAATCTGGGACACCAAAACCAGCCTCACCCTGACGTGATATTCATCACAGAAACCTGGCTCACCCCTTCACCAGGTCCCGACATCGCCTCTGTGACACCTGGATTCAATATGATCCACCGCCCTGGAAGACCTGGCATAGGCATCGCCATCATTCACAATGACTCTCTCAAATGCACCGCCTCGGGCGACTACACAACACCTATCATGGAACACCTTAATTTTCAGATCCAACCACATGCCAAAAACACCGTCAGAGAAACCCTCGCCTACAGACTCCCTGGCCCCTGTCCTAGCTTCTGCAACTCCAACCCAGACTTCATCGCTCTCCTGGCAATTGACTCCAACCACTACATACTCCTGGGAGACCTGAACTTTCACCTAGAAGCCCTCAACAAATCCAACTCCACTCCCTCCTAGAGAACATGAGCAACATTGGATTCTCACAGCTGGTCACCACGCACAGCGCAGGGAACACACTGGACCCCATCTTCTCCACCAGCGACACTCAAGTTCTCACACACATTAGAACTTACCTGGACAAACCACAACATCGTCCATTTCACGTTCAACGACCCTCTAGAAGCCCAGACGAGACCTCCTACCCAACCACACCAAAACTGGAGCAGAGTCACGGAACCCCTCTGGATCGCCTCCCTCAAAGAAGCAAGACCCATCCACTCAGAAACCTTCAAACTCAGTATTCAGAACTACTCCAACTGGAACTCCACTGCCCCCGATACCATTGCCCCTGTGAAGAACACCACCAGCAACAGGCCCGCCAAGCACGCCAGTTGGTTCATCCCTGAGCTGCTGACACTCAAACGCCACTGTAAGAAGCTAGAGACAAAATGCCCAGTTACTCACCAGTAATATTCATTACTCCGAGTCCTGGTGTTCCCCTCCCATTCCTTAACAGTGAGCAGGTAGTCTGTTCCCCAGAAACCTAAAACTTAGCAGAGCTTTTCAGCACTTTCGCCAATATGGCGCCACCAATCCGGTGAGGATAAAGCGGGAAGTGCACAACATCACATCCTGAGAATACCAAAGAAACCCAGAAACTAAAAAACAATCACCACAAACAAAACCCTAGGGAGGAAGGGAAGGACACAGGAATGGGACGGGAAGATCAGGACTCTGTGTAATGAATATTACCGGTGAGTGACCGGGTATTACCTCCACCTCCTATCTTTCCGTCCCATTCCTTAACAGTGAACCCATACCCAAGCACACAGTGATTGTAAGGAAAAAGTCCAGACAAAGTGTCAAACAGGCCAATCAAATAAACGAAAGCAGTACAAACATAAACCATGTACCGTAGTCAAAACATGAGCGACAAAGGCAGCCAATGCCGCCATCCCCAACTGAAGGCGACAACGGAAAACAAAGGAATGGGGAGAAGCAAACATGGCAGCACCAGAAAGCCATGCAAGGAGGTACCTCTGACCAGAGCCCAGGCGAAGGAGACACCCCGGGCGTACCAGCCCCAGACCGAAGAAGGGAGAGGACAGTGCTCGGACCCGTAGTCTCAAGCAACCACACCCTCAACCCAACACCCCAAGGCGAACAAGGAAGGACAAAGACCCTTCCCAGGGAGGCTGTAGGCAACAAACAGCAAAACAACCGTCCGAAAACCATAGGTCCAGTCCAAAGGGATGCATATAGCCCTCAGCACACCCAAAGAACGGAAAACCACCTCCTCCGGGAAGGAAGGTTCCGGAAAATAGACAGGGAGGACAATATCCTTCTAACAGTGGAAAGAAGACAACATCGAGCAGAAAAAACTGACCAGGACAGAGAATTATCGTGCCAGAGCAGAAACGAAAAAAACTGGGCGGAGCCATGAAAGCACCAAGCTCAACAACTCGCCACCCAGAAGGAAAGGCCATAAGAAAAAGAACCTTAGCAGAAAGGAACTGAAGGACCATGGAAAGCAGTCGCTAAAAAAAAGGGGCCCAACAAGGCCTGGAGAACCAGAGGAAGAACCCAGGCCAGTCACAGGAGAGCGAGAGACAGGCCGCAGAACCAAAAAAACTCCACAAGAGGCGAGCCACCAAAGGAGAGACATAAAACACAAAGGAACCCCAAAAAGTCAGAATGGCAGCCCATTTTGTCCGGAGCACAGAGGCATCGAACCCCAGGCCAAAACCATCTGGCAAGCAGCCCAGCACCTGCACAGCCCCACCAGAGGAGGAAAGCAAATCCTTCCCTTGGCACCAGGAAGAGAAGGTTGTCCAAAGACGGACGTAGAACTCCAAGGCAGAAGGGTGCCTAGACAACCGGATGCAGTGGGCAACTACAACAGAACAACCCTGACCCAATAAACTCAACCTTACCAAGTGCCAGACCCCCAGGGAGGACACACGGAGAAGAGGAGCCCCCAGAGGGGAGGGACACAGGGGAAACTGCCAATGGGGGCACACAGTCAAAGACAGAAGATGGGGAAACCAATGCTGACGGGACCACTCCGGAACCACCAGAAGAACCATCGCAGCGGACTCGCTGTCACCTGTAAGCGGTGCTCTTTTAAAATTGCTTTAAATCGTGTAAAATAAGTTGTTAGATGTAATTTGCTAGCTGTGTTTTTACTGATTTTTTAAAGTTACTCACTTTTTGCTGCTGAACAAGGGCTGTGACTCAGGCTCCCCGGTCCACCACGAGCGTTGCTCGATTGTTGTGGAGGGAGTCTTTTTTCTAGCTCTACCCATTCTCTTGCTGCTATTTTTCCTCATTTCCGGTGGAAGGAGGTGAGCGCTCTAGTGCTCAAAGCTCCTCCCTATAAAAACGGATGCTGCAGGCGACGTGCAGCGGACGCTCTGTCACCTGTAAGTGGTGCTCTTTTAAAATTGCTTTAAATCGTGCAAAATAAGTTGTTAGATGTAATTTGCTAGCTGTGTTTTTATTGATTGTTTAAAGTTACTCACTTTTTGCTGCTGAACAGGAGCTGTGTCTCAGGCTCCCCGGTCCACCGCGAGCATTGCTCGATTGTTGTGGAGGGAGTCTCTTTTCTATCTCTACCCATTCTCTTGCTGCTAATTTTCCTCATTTCCGGTGGAAGGTGATGAGTGCTCTACTGCTCAAACCTCCTCCCTATAAAACAGATGCTGCAGGTGACCCGCAACGGACGCGCCAAAGGCAAGCCCGTCTGTGCCAGTCCGTCTCCAGGAGCCAGGAACCCTGCAGGTTCCTCCATAGGTCAAACTAATAACTCTAAGGTGAGCGCCATCTGTTCTAGGCAGGAGTTGCTACTCATTAGAGATCTCACTCCCTCTCCTATTGTAGGCAAAGGTACCTATCCTTGCACTTACCAATTTCCCCCCACCATTGAAGGCCCTCTAACGTGTATTCCCTGTGGTTTTCAGAGTATATCACCACCATTGGTTAATGTTCCTTATACCGTTTTCCATGCTGACAATAATAACTTATTCAGAGCTAATTAGGACTGTTTCCTGATTAATGTTCATTCCCTTCCTAAACATGCCACTAACATCTGGGACTTACTTTCTTCTTCTCTCCCAGACATTGGGTTCTTGACGGAAACATGGATAAAACCATCCTCCACCCCGGCTATTGCGACCGCTTTACCGGAGGGTTACCGTATTTTGAAACTAGACAGGCCACACAAAGCGGATTGTGGGACTGCAATTATCTACAAAGACCCAATAAAAGCTACACTACTGGATCAATATAGTAGTGACATGATAGAAATTCTTATATTTAGATTAGATCTCCACTCACAGTTGAGTTGGAAGGGAGCTCTCGTCTACCGCCCCCCCAGACTTCTCTCCAATTCCATTTCACTTCTTTTGGACTGGATTGCCCCTCTTGTGATTTCATCCAATAAATTTCTCCTTCTGGGTGACAATAATGTCCAAAGTGAAAACTCCGGTGGCTCAGAGGCCGCCATATTTTTGAGGTAAATGTCAGCCCTAGGCCTCACTAAAAGGAGCAATGCTCCTACTCACATTGCAGGCCATACTCTGGATCAGGTCCTCTCCAATTCACCTGATATAGTTTATAAATCTACTAATTCATTGACATGGTCAGACCATTCGCTAATCTCATTTGATCTCGCTGGACCTTTCGAACATGTAGTTAAAAAAGTCCCAATAACCCGGATCTTCAGACAGTGGGACAAATTAACACCAAATCTATTTTATGAAGCATTTATCTCCTTCTGCCCATCTTCATTGGACACAGTTGATAATTGTCTGACGGCCTTTCATGACACTAATAAATCCACATTAGATGCTCTGATCCCTGAGGAAAAATCCTGCGCGGCTCCCACTCGCATTTAGACACCTTGGTACTCATCGGATCTTCGATCACAGAAAAGCAAATGTAAAAGGCTTGAACGACAATGGCGCCGAACCAAAGACCCTATAGACAAGGGGCAGTACAAAGCAGCCTTAGATACTTACCATAAAAATTTTAAATCCACGCAGAAAAATCATATAGCCACCCAACTTGAGCAATATGACAACATCTCTAGAACTCTTTTAAACATTCTTAATACCCTCAATAACCCCAAGGCCTGCAACCCAGATGAGGAACCTACTCAATTACTTTGCGACAACATAGCTGAACATTTTTCACAAAAAATCGAGGATATTTATAACAAGATAACAACCTCCAATACCAACACCAACCATCATCTGATGATTGATCATGCCTCTGACTCTTCTAGAGGGCTCACTTTAAAAGAATTTCCTTTGCTCACTATTCAGGACACTGAGTCTCTACTAAAATCTGCCAAATCAGGCTCTCCCAAAGATCTAATTCCTGCTAAAATTGCCAAAAAACTTGCAGCCGAACTGGCGTAGCCTCTTTGTTCCATTCTTAACTGCTCTATCAAAGAAGGGAAACTCCCTAAAGAATGGAGAGATGTTCAGATCATGCCCATCAGGAAAAATTTAAACTGTCTCCTAATGTTACAACATACTACCGCCCAATTTCACTGCTCCCCCTTTATAGTAAATTGTTGGAAAAGCACATCAACACTCATCTTTCTGCTTTATTGAATCTTCCAACTGTCTGGACCATTCTCAGTCAGGATTTCGTCCCAGGCATAGTACAGAATTAGCCCAGGTTAATGTAACAGATGATATTAGAGTGCTGGCGGACGCCGGCCAATCTGTAATTCTCATACTGCTTGACCTGTCCGCCGCATTCGACACCATCTCACACCAGATCCTGCTGGACAGACTGCATTCTATAGTTATTCAGAACACAGCTCTAGACTGATTGCAGGACTTCCTCAAAGACAGGACACAAACAGTGAAACTTGGACCATTCAAATCCAAGACTACCTCAGTAACTAAACGGGTACCACAGGGCTCCTGTTTAAGCCCATCTTTGTTTAATGTGTACGTCGCCCCCCCTTGCAGTACTCCTTAGGAATATCGGGTTTATCCCCATTTCCTACGCGGACGACACTCAACCTTTTTCTTTCTTACAATAAAGATACCCTCAAAATCCAAAACATGTACGCGGAAGGTATGAAAGCTCTAACATCTTGGATGAGCAGTAACTTTTTGAACGCAGGGAAGACATAAATAATGCCTTTCAAGGATGCTTTTACCAGCTGGTCCCCTAGCTGGTGGCCAGAAGAATGAGGCCCAGCACCATCTCCCAAGCCAGTAGTAAAAAATCTAGCGGTACTAATAGATAATGACTTGAATCTGGATGAACATATAGCAGTAACTAAAAGAGCTTGCTTCCATGCCCTTAGCCTGCTTCGTAAGGTTTTCCATTTCCTCCCTGTATCTACACGTAAAACCCTGATCCATGCCCTAGTACTCAGTCATATGGATTTCAGCAATGCTTTGCTGATCTCTGCTAAGGAATCTGCCTTGCATAGTCTTCAGGTGGTGAAGAACACAGCGGCCCGTCTGGTAACCAGTGCACCCTACCGTGTCCCCTCACTTACCCTATTACACAAACTTCACTGGCTACCTATTCGCAAAAGAATTCATTTTAAAATTTGCTGCATAGTGTTCAAAGGCCTAAGTCAGATGGGTCCAGCCTATCTGGCTGATAAACTAGTCCAATACACACCGTCACGCACCCTTCGCTCTGAAGGGAAAGGCCTTCTTGTCATCGCTGTATCAAGCAAGCCAGACTGGGAGGGAAATCGTTTTCCCACCTGGCCCCCAAACTATGGAATCAACTGCCCCTGGATATCCGCCTCACCACTAACTATCTAGGCTTTAGGAAAAAACTTAAAACTCAGCTTTTTTAACTCTGCACCCCTTACCTCTATATGTCCTTAGTGCGGAGATACCCCATCTGGGGTGATTCAGGCCCTTTACAAATGATATAAATAAATAAATCAATTGAATCTCCCGGAGGACGCGGGGGATCAAAGCAAACAGCAGGAAGGCAAAGAGGCGGCCCAGAGACCACAGAATGGAGAGAGTGTTGATCACCCAGGCCAGCCGAGAGGGGACAAGGCCACAAAACTGAGGAAGAAGAGCCGACCCCTTCAAGGCAAATAGAACCAGCCAGGGAAGGCGGAACCAGAGGACAACCGCAGGCCCATCCACCGACTCCGGAAGACAGACAGCCGTCATGTAACAGAGCACATGTGAACATGCAAAGTAAAAAGAAAAGCGGCCGCTACAGCAGTGCGCCATCGAAAAGTTCAAAACACGGAGAAACAGTACTCACCCGACCAACAGCACCGCTAGGCAAATGGAAACTGACGAAGTCAGAAAAAAAGGAACAGGATGTGATGTTGTGCACTTCCCCCTTTATCCTCACTGGATTGGTGCCCTGCCATATTGGGGGAAGTGCTGAACAGCTCTGCTAGGTTTTAGGTTTCTGGTGAGCAGACTATCTGCTCACTGTTAAGGAATGGGACGGGAAGAGAGGACGAGGAGGTAATGGTGCTCTGGCAGGACCCGGGATATCCTTATCACCTTCAGATATGTCCTCAACAGCTCCCATCACCGTCACAGGGAGGCCAAGAAGGAAGCCTGCACCAACCGCATCGAGGCGAGCACCAATCACACCAAGGAACTGGTCAACATTGTCAGAGAATTCTCCTGCCCCTCCACCACCAAGAATATGATCCACCCCTGCCAAGATCTCAGCGACACTCTGGCGGACTACTTCCATCACAAAACCACTGACATCTACAGCAACTTTCACCCTCAACCACCTCTGCACCCAAACCAGCACCTCCCACTCCCACCAGATCACAGACTGGAAGCTGCTCACAACCGAAGACACCATCTCCATCATGAGCTCCATCCACTCCGGAGCCCCCATGGACCCCAGCTCGTACCACATTTATAACCTAGGAAGGGAAGTAATCAGCAGAATCCTCACATAAATCCTCAACACCTCTATCACCTCAGCCACCGTTCCCGATGCCTGGAAGCACACAGAAATCAAGCCCCTCCTGAAGAAGCCCTATGCCAACCCCAATGAACTCAAGAACTACCGCCCCATCTAGCTACTCCCCTTCCATGTCAAAATCTTGGAGAAAGCCATCAACCGACAGCTTACAGACTACCTTGAAGAAAACAACCTGCTCAACCTCTCCCAATCTGGCTTCCTGCCCAACCACACCACTGAGACTGCCCTGATCGCAGTGATAGACAACATCAGATGCCCTAGGTGGAATAGCTACCCTCATCCTCCTCAACCACTCCGCAGCCTTCAACACCGTCTCCCACCACACCCTCGTCACCAGACTCCACCACATTGGCATCCAAGGCAACGCACTCAGCTTAATCTCGTCCTTCCCTACCAGCTAAACACAAAGGATCCATCCATTACCCTTCCAATTGATCCACGTCCTGACCAGGAAGACAGTCTCCCAGACCCTCATCTCCAGCCAACTCGACTTTGGCAACCAACCCTACACCTGAACTACTATAGAGCTCCTGAACCGCCTCCAGACCATTCAGAATTCAGCAGCAAGACTCATTGTCAACCTCCCCAGGGGAACCAGCATCTCTCCTCACCTCAGGGCGCTCCACTGGTTCCCCGTCCAGGAAAGATGCCTCTTCAAACTCCTCACACAAGCCTACAAAGCCCTCCACAGATCCGTACCCGCCTACATCAAATAACTGCCTGATGTTCCTCCAACTGAACAGGGAACTCGGATCCTCCTCCCTCGCCCTGGCCCACATCCCGGCATCCATCGAAGCCACTGCAGAAGTCGCTCCTTCTCCTACCTCCAGTCCTGGAACGACCTCCCTCTCCACCTATGCAACTCCCCATCATTAGAGGACTTAAGGAAGAAGATCAAGACTTGGTTATTCGACCGGCATTGCCAACCGACTGAGGCTCATAGAACCCCAGCGTTTGGAGACCACCCGGGGTGACAAGTCGTGTTTTACATGATTCGATGATTGATGGTATATAGTTGTGAGCGCATTTACTCATCTGCTTAAGGTCCTATTACAAGTGGCTTGTAATAATGCAATCTATGCATGTTGCTCCAGGTTCACATGTACACGTGGTTTGATATTTATTGCAGCCAGTATTTACAGGATCTGACAAAGTTAACATTCGTTGTTATTTTTAGACAGGTCAAATCTACAGAAATTTAACAGGAGAAAGATATCCCAGGGGTAATGTCTGGGAAGCCTTCAAGACGGTTCTTCAAGACAGGGCCAAAAATAGACTAGTGTTGAGAAGAAACGTAGAAAGACTGGAGGTGGTTTCAAGACGTTTATTGCCAGAAAAAAGGAAAGTGCAGGCAGAGCTAAATACTTTGGAAGCACAGATTCTAGAGCTAGAGCGCAGGCATGTGGCTGATAGGGGCGCACAGACTCTCAGACTTCTACTAGACAAGCAACTGCAATACAAGGCACTGGTGACAGATGAGGCCAAAACAAAAGGCACAGACGACCCTTCACAGACTGTACGATGTAGGGGACAAGTCGGGAAAGCTCCTGGCGTGGCTAAGTCGGAAAGAGCAGGAAGCCCGATGGGTGAAACAGGTGCTTGATAAACAGGGGCAGCTTCGGCGGAATGATGTGCAGATAGTTCAAGCCTTCACCTCCTACTATGAAGATTTTTACAAAGCTAGGGACCTGGGAGCGCTAGAAGATACACTGACGTACATTGACAAAATTGAGACCCACGTCCTAACTGAAGAATACCAGCTGGACCTGGAGGGTGAAATAACAATTGCCGAGATTAAAGAGGCCCTGAATAGACTCCGCCCGGGAAATCTCCGGGCCCGAACGGGTTTCCTGCTGAATATTTTTTTTAAACGGCGGTTCTCCTTGGTGGCCACCTGTTGGCCCTGTTTGACGGGGTATCCCAAGAGGGCATCTTACCGCCAGACTTGCGTATGGCCACAATTGTTCTGATCTATAAGCAAGGTAAACCCCCAGAGGAGTGCGAGTCGAATCGCCCAATCTCACTCCTGAACGTGGAGGTTAAACTCTTGGCGACAATATTGGCCCTCCGACGGAGGCCGTAATTCCCGACCTGGTCCACTTGGATCAGACAGGTTTCCTGCCGATTGGGCAACTAGGTTGAATCTCAGGAGCACCAATAACTGGCTGATGGAGGGGCAAAATCATCAATATCCCCATGCGTTTTTATCCTTGGACGCCGAAAAGGCGTTTGACGTGGTGCACTGGCCCTTTCTCGAGGGGGTACTACTCAAGTTTGGATTTGGCCCCAAGTTCCGAAAGTGGGTGAGACTCCTCTTTACGGACCCACGAGCCAGAGTAAAAGTCAATGGGGTGCTATCAGAGGATTCCCCCATAGGAAGAGGGACCCAGCAGGGATGTCCCCTGTCCCCATTGCTCTTTGCCCTTACTATATAAGTAGTAGCGTGTGAAATTAGGCAGGAAAAAGAAATTAGAGGGTTTGAAATTGAGCAGACAGACACGTATGAGGAAAAAATATTGCTATACGCGGATGACGTCCTCTTGTATGTCACCCACTCTGCCACCACGATTCCGGTGCTGTTTACCACGCTGAGCTGTTATGGCGCTCATGCAGGTTACACGATAAACTGGCATAAGTAAATCTTATATACCCCCCGGCGGGGAGAGGGCTGGCCCCTCTTTCCGGGTGCGCTTAGGGTTACAGACGAGGGGTTTATGTACTTGGGGGTATACATAACCTTGGATAGAAACCTCTCATACTAAAGAAATGTTAAGCGGGTGTCTGCAAATTTCGTTGATGACGCTGCTAGGTGGAAGATGCTCCCCCTCGCGATATTAGGGCATGCTGCAATGTTTAAAATGATTACGCTACTGCGGTTCATGTACGCCTTACAAAATGAATATTTCCCACTCCACTGGTAGGTTTTTAATGACATAAATGCTGAACTGAGATCACTGCTCTGGCTGGGGAGACAATCCAGGATAGCCTTAGGCACCTTGCAAAGGAACCAGTACAACGGGGGGATCTCCCTGCCGAATATTGAAGTTTATTGCTGGGCGGAGCACTTATCGCCAATTAACGACTGGTTTCACGCTCCAACAGACCATCCCATATGCAGCTTAGAGAGGAGGACAATGACACAGCACACCTGTTTACACTATATATATACGGGGGTAGGGGGAAGGAAAGACTGCATTCAGCAACACGGGTTATGATAGGAATATGAGAGAGGGCGACCAAAGCAATTGGTTGGACTCATAAACCGATGAAACAGACCCAAATATGGCACTGCGCATGATTAAAGGAGATGAAGAAGCTGCTAGGGTTCAAGAGATTGGACGACATCGGAATCTCCGTACTGGGGGATTTGACAAAATGGGGGGACCGAAAGTCATTCCAGGTCTTGAGGGCAGAATACAGGCTGCACCGCACTCATTATCTCAGGTATACGCAACTGAGACATACCTGGCGGGCGGAGGGGGCGTTACCAGAGTACGCCCCACTTGAAGGTCGCTTACTGCAGGAACGCATCCCTTGCAAGATAGTTTCCCTGTGGAGTTCTGGACTTTTTGGTTCCGTCCAGAGGTGTCAGGGATAACACCCGAAGACCCCGGAGTTCTACCTGTCTCGGTGCACAAATAAACAGAAACACTGGCTTCTCGATGGTGGCGTCAAAGACCAAAGGTTTATTACTGCAGGGACACAGAAGTCACAGAAACTACACACGGGCAGTATCTAGGAGCCTGTTCGATTTGTACAAAGAGGGTTGCTCCTTATATACTAAATATTAGGCTTCGGGCAAATTCTTTACATGTTAGTACATTCCTAAACATTTGCGTCCTAAACAATAAATATTTGGCGTTGCACAGGAATCGTCGACAATATCTGATGTCAAAACATTATGAACGAGGGGTTCCCACTGTTCCATCATAATTCCATGTCAACTTCTCATTCAAGAGCCGGACCGCCTCATCGTAAATTTCGTTACCTCCCCCTAATAAAGGCCCAGAAGGAAAGGAGCAGAGCCAGGTGCAGAAGATAGAAAAGCAGGATAAGAGATGTTTGTGGGTCGTAAATGGGCAAGGCTACCAGCTTCGGCCGCCTAATCATGATCAGGCCAACGAACACGAGAACCAGTATAGCAGGACTGGCCTCAGGCAGAGGAGGCAGCTTCTGTCGAGTCATGCGGCCATGGCATGTTCTTGTCCTAAGGTGCACGTGTCACTAGCAAGGTGAATCGCCGGCTAAAGCTTACGTGTCCTTAATTGAAATGAAGTAATCAGAGGTCATTGCGTGTCCATTGACTATGTGAGGGCAAGAAATACAAAATGGCTGCCGTAATCTAAGATGGATGCCATGGGTAGTTCAGAAATGTGTTTGTAACAGGAGTACTCTTGCTCGTAGCATAGCGAAAACACCAGGATATGCTAAATGGATCATTTGCGGTTCACTGATACCAAAATTATGTGTTTACGACAATATTGAAAACACGGGTTAAAATCGTCACGGAACCTCAGACCCTCCTTTTGCCCTTACATAGGCAATTACTCAGTCTATGTCAGAGTCTAACTCTATGCTCATCAGGTCAATGACATGTTGCTGTATTATCATCCTTTCTCGCGTCTTTTCTCCAAACGCAGGTGGTTTTCTGAAACAGGTTGCAGCACAGAGACTACACAAACTGGGACCACATTGGATAATAAGGCAGCACGAGAACAGGAATACTAGGATGACACCAATGACCATCAGAACCTTCCATCCCCACGCTGATAGCAGAGTCCAAAACCACTCCATTAGGGACCAGTTTCCCTTGTCTACGTGTATAGAGTCGGAAATCTTGTGTAGCTTAGAGATAGCCTCATAGACAGTTGGAGCATTATTGGGAATAAAAACACAGCAGCTCGATTGGATCATTCTACATACCCCACCTCGATCTGCAAGTATTACGTCTAGAACCATACGGTTCTGCAACGTCATGAGAATATCCGCCTGAAGCTCAGCTGTTAATTTACTAAGGGCACCAGCAGTTTCCGTAATAGTAGATTCAACTACCCGTGTTAGCTGACGTAGATTTCTACTATTGGCCATAGGCCCCCAGAACGGAAGGAAACCTTTGAAGAAGTCTCCTGCTTCCTGACCAGCGGTATCTTCCTCGCTGAAGACACCTCTTGCTACTCTGGTCTTGTGATAATCTGAAGAAGCAGTGTACGTTGGAGGCAACAGTCGGGCAATATAACATGAACCTGAAAAGTCAACAGGCAACCATGTATACGCTCTGTCTTGACAGATGAAGTAGGTACCCCTAGCAGTAAGAAAGGCAGGGGAAGAGTTAGACGGAAATACGTAAGTCTCAACGCACTCACTCTTCCCTAGCCGAGCTCTCGGATTTCTCCCATTTCCTTGCAAACAGACTTGACCTCGGTGAGGTACGACCCCGACTGGAGTGGAGCTTTTACGCTTGCTTTCTCCCAAACTAAGGCTATACTCTGTAGAATTCCAACTCAAATATACCCGTAATTCATCTCTAGGGTAAGACGGAGTATTATTGACGTCTTTAATCATATCAATAATTCCCTGTACTAAAGCTTTGTTGGCAGAGTTGTATTTAGTGGAACGTGGTGGACGCGGAGGATAGGTCTCAAGGGCATAAGCAAAAATGGTCTGAAAGGCCTGAAACGATCCATTATAGCTAAAAGGCAAGACTAGATAGGGAATGCCTTTCTCCATAGTGTGGGGTATCAAGCCACACACCCAGCAGTCTGTAGTTTTAACTACCAGTTGGTGTTGGTGCAAGAGCTGTACAAATGTGTTATTAATGAATTCTGAGCGTCGAGCTTGTTTGTGTTCAGGAAACGAGTGAAAAGAATGCACAGAAGGAACAGTAGAAGAAACAGGATCAAGGGGAGGTACTGTAGTTGTTAGCGGTGTAAAAATTAAATGCACGCCTAAGACGATTCCACCCACCAACATTATTAAAACAATCAAAAACGTAACTGCACATTGCATTAGAAAGCATTTGCTGTGAAGAATTTTGTAAAGTCTATTTCTGCGAACATAAATTACTTTTTCTCGTTGCAGCTCAGGAAGCTCCATCTTCTACAATCCGCTCGCGACCACTGATGATGTGTACGTAGATGAAAATGCCTCTATCAGCCCTGGGAGTTCCCAGAACTAACAGAAAGATCGACCTAGTGTCTGACCCCCGCAGATTCAACTAGGCACACAGCCACGACCCTACGGCTACCCAGACGGCAAGGCAATTTTAAAACAACAAAGAAATACAAAGTATGAGCAAACTTCCTGGCTGGAGGCAATATATCAAAATTCAAATGTGTAAAATCGGCAGTTTCCTGCTTTATTTGTCCATATTTCGTGATCGTAAATTGTATCTCAATTTTGCAGGAGCTGTTTGATCTGGAAACAGTGTTTTTTCAGCAGGGGTTGCAATGTTCAAGTTCGCAGATGGCAAAGTTTCTTCCGATTCAGAGGGCAAATGTTCAGAATTCAAAGGAGCAGTTTCAGAAGGGAAGTCAAAGTTCGAAGTACCAGTGATTAGTTCTGCATAGCTGAAAGGGATAAACCTGGGGATTTGTTCAGATTCAGAGGCACCGATTCCTTTCTTTACCCAATCATCATAAGGAAGTGGCAGAGGCACACGCTTGACGTGTGTTGTATGAATCCAGTTCTTCCGTCCAGCCACACGAATAGCAGTTCTCGTCGCCAATAACACCTGGAAGGGGCCAACGAATCTGGGTTGGAGGTTTTTCGTCCGGGCAAAATTACGGATGACTACTTGGTCGCCTGGTTTCAGCTGATGACCTGGACTCTCCGGTGGCTTTGGCAATGCATCGAAAGCCTGTTGGTGAATAAGACTCAATTTAGCAGTCAAGTCGAAAAGGTAATCAATTAACATTGGGTGTTCCAACTGTTTAAATTCCTTCGGTCTAGGTACTCCCCAAACATTGGCCGGACGACCAAATACTATTTCGTATGGACTAAGCCCTACTCTAGAATGCACAGTTGCTCTTGTGGATAACAGAGCCAAAGGTAGTGCATCTGGCCAGGGCAAACCCGTGGATGCTTGTATCTTAGCAAGTTTTAGTTTGAGGGTGCCATTGTAACCCTCAACTAAACCAGCAGACTGGGGATGATTTGCACTGTGGAACTTCTGTTTGATCCCTAAACCGGAACACACACTCTGCATAACTTTCCCTACAAACTCACTTCCATTATCTGACCATACAATCCGTGGCATGCCATACCTGGGGAAGTATTCTTTGAGAAGAATTTTGGCAGTGGACAAGGCAGTATTGTCCTTCAGTGGATATGCTTCGATCCATCTGGAAAAAGCACAGACTACCACTAGGACGTACTTTAAATTGTTGCACCGATCCATGTGAATGAAGTCTAACTGAATCACTTCAAAGGGGCAAGAAGGAGGAGCGAAGTGACCAGCGGGTGTGGGGATTCCCTTGCCAGGATTATGCATCAGGCATACCATACAATTTCTCACCACTCTCTCTGCACACTTACTAATCCCATCATTCTTCCAGACTGGAGCCAACATCTTACAAATCCCTTTAGAACTGATGTGCGCTGCTCCATGCGCCATCGTTACTACTGCAAGCACATACGCATCAGGCAGCATCCAACGCTGTTGTTCCGACAGATCAATCCAACACCCACTCGAGTCCAATTTACCCGTGCTTTCTTTCCATGCAAACTTTTCCTCCTCAGTCGCCTCTTTCTGAATTTCTTTCACACTTTCCACTGTGTCCTCACACATTCCAGACTCAGAAATCCATCTTGCAGACGTAGCAACATACATTCTACTCATCATATTTCTAGCTGTCTGTTTAGCGGTCTCATCAGCAAAAGCATTCCCACGACCAACATCATCCGTGATTGCTTTATGAGCACTGCACTTCACAATCGCAACTTCAGTCGGCAAGGTTAGAGATTCCAACAAGTCATTAACTAGCTGACCATGTTGAATCTTAGTCCCATGGGACGTAATGAAACCTCTCTCTCTCCACAAACGGCCAAAACTATGGGCCACACCGAACGCGTACTGACTATCTGTGAACACATTCACTCTCTTTCCCTTAGCTAAAACACACGCTCTCGTTAGTGCAATTAATTCCGCAGCTTGGGCAGAATTCTGACTCACTCTCGCAGTCTCCACAATCGTACTCAAAGTCGTTACTGCGTAAGCAGCAGTCACATCACCATTCTCCAATTTAAAACACGACCCATCAACATACAACGTGCCATCTGGATCTGACAACGGAGTGTCTTTTAAATCAATTCGTCCTTTTGTCTCTTCCTCGGTTCTGAAACAGCAATCATGTGGCTCAGAATCACTCGACTCCTGACTAGTCGGCAACAATGTTGCTGGATTCAATACATTGCATCTTTTGATCTGAATATGACTCGCTAGTAATGTCAGCTCATAGCCAGATAATCTAGCACTGGTAAGGTGTTGCGTCTTGGTTCGGTTCATGAGTGTATCCACAGCATGAGGAACCATAACCACCAGCATGTTGTTCATCACCAAACCAGCAGATTGTCGAATGGAAGCTGCAGCTGCCGCTGTAGCTCTCAAACAACTAGGCAACGCTCTCGCTACCGGATCTAATGTTGATGAAAAATACGCACAAGGGTGTTGTTTATCACCAAATCTCTGTGTCAGAACACTCAACGCGCAACCTTCTCTCTCGTGAACATAGAGCGTGAATGGCTTACTGTAATCGGGTGTACCCAATACAGGAGCTGAACATTTCGCAACTCAGAAAAACTCTCCTGACATTCAGCAGACCATGGCACCGGACTCGGAACACCTTTCCCAGTCAAAGCTACCAATGGTTTTGCCAAAAGGGAAAAATTTGGGATCCACTGCCTACAGTATGAGGTAATACCTAAAAAAGGCACGTACTTCTCTCTGTGTGCTGGGAACATTCATCTGCGTAATTGCTTTTATTCTCTCTGGGGTCAACTTCCTTCCCTCCTTTGACAAGAGATGACCTAGGTAGGTCACTTCTTGGCAACAGTATTGCATTTTCGAAGGTGACACCTTGTGGTTCAAACTAGACAAATGATGCAATAGGGAAATTGTAGCTGCTTTGCAAGTTTCTTTGTCATCGGCAGCCACTAGAAGATCATCGGCATATTGCACTAGAGCAGAACCAGGAGGAAGTACAAAGGAATCTAGCTGACTTTTTAATGCCTGACTGTAAATGGACGGACTCTCACAATAGCCTTGTGGAGCACGTTTAAACCTGAAGCTTCGACCTCCTAGAGAGAAGCCGAAAATATCTCTGCTTTCTTCGGCTATCGGAATGCTGAAAAAGGCATTCTTCAAGTCGATAACTGAAAACCATGTGGCTGTAGCAGGAATCAACGTTAACAATGCAGTAATGTCTGGAACTACAGGAAACTGCGGAACCACAATTTTATTAACCTCTCTAAGATCAATTACAAACCTATACACTGGAGGCTTTGAAGGATCAGTACGTTTCAAAATTGGCAATACGGGACTGTTACAGACATTTCCTCTAGTTTCTTCAACCACGCCTTTCTTAATCAAGTCTTGTACAATCAATAATAGTGCACGTTCACCTTCACTAGAAATCTTGTATTGTGGAATTCGTGGAAATTTGACATTTGCTTTCAAAGTGACTACATATGGTGGTATTTCCAAAAGGCCTACATCGTTAGGACCAGTCGCCCAAAGAGTATCAGGGAGTGAACGCAGCTCTGGCGGGAGTGCATCCATTGACAAGTACATCGGAGAGGTTATTCTTTTACCCAATGTAAGCTGTACTCCTGAAGGAGAACAGTACAATGTCGCATATAGGCGTTTTAACAAGTCTAAACCAAGCAGATTTTCATTACAACCTGCCGTCAAAATCAAGGGTGCTTTCAATTGACGCGGTCCAACAGAGATAGACAAAGGACCAGATACGGGGTTGTAAACAGGGGCGCCTGAAAAACCTACAGAAACATTTGTTAAGCCAGACAAAGGTGCGCCAGGGAGTTTCGCATGAATGATAGAACTTTTTGCTGCACCAGTATCCAACAGAAACGGTTCGACTCCACCTGAGGTTGCTACTGCGACATAAGGCCCACTCTGATCCACTGGAACTGATACTACTCCCTCTCTTTGTCCATGGCTGTCCTAGTACTCAGTTTGTTGAAATCCCTCATCAACCTCACAATAGTCTTCAACATGATACTGTTGAGATCTATTTTGTTGGGCAGACTGTCCATTCCACTGATCAAAATGATTAGAAGGGCGGTCATTCGTCTGTGGAGGCATAGCACCTCGTCCTCGACCTCTAGAATTTTGCATGGAACCACCACGACCTCTCTGAGCTGCTGCAGCATTATTTTGTGCTAAGACTGGACAGTCATTCTTATAATGACCTTCTTTCTTACAGTACGCACACTGATTCCACTGGTATTGTGGCCTCGGCGAACTATAATCTGTCCTTTGATATGACCCTTGCTGTGTATTAGTCTGATTCGTGCGAGGCGGATATGCTTGCTGCAAAAGAACTTTAGTTTTTAAGTCTTTCGTCTTCTTATCTGACTTTTCCTTCTCTTCTTTATCCCTATTTTCATAATACTGTGCAGTTACAAGTATTTGCGCAGTTGTAGAGACAGCCCACGCACTCTCGGAATCTTTCAATTTATTACTAAGCTCTGGTAATAGATTGTGTACAAATTTATCGACAAACAGTCTCTGTCCTCCTTCCGTGCTCATATCCTGACCACTGTGATCTACAAAAGTCTCTTCGAACCTTGTGAAAAAGTCGGAGACACTTTCGTCTTTCTTCTGCCTGCATGCGGACAACTTGTCCCAGTTAACGCGCAATGCTGGCATCAGAGTCTTCATTAAGTCAATTATTCTACCTGGTAAATTAGCAATTAGAGGTTCGGGTTTAGAACCACCTATTTGTTGACCATCTGCTGCAATTATAGCTGCCCAATCACCACCTAGGGCAACTGGATGATTCTCTTTACGAATTTTAGCCCAAATTGGTTGCGGAACTACATTTCCAAATAACATGTCAATGTCCGCTAAATTCATCACACAAGCTTCAACTGTCTGCGCTAACTCTTTGTAGTATCCGGCGGGATTCTTACGCGGATCAGGCAAGGCCTGTTTCACTGCTAACACTTCGGCTCGCTTCCACGGAATGTGTATCCACACTCTCTGGAATTGGGCCGGAGCAGCAGCAATACCAAGATTCGCATTAGCTTGCACAGCTTCGCGCCAAATTGGAGGAACCTCCCTCATTGGATATTGGCGATTCTGCTTCGTACCACGTTTCTCTAACTCCCTCGGTGAACGAAGGGATGGATCATTCCTATAGCTTAAAATCAGTTCCATCGCCTCTTTTATATTTTGACCAACTATCACACCAGCAGCAAACTCTTTCTGAACATTAATTAATTCTTCTGAATTTGATTCAGAGTCATCCTCTTCCAACTCCTCACGCAAAAGGGAGCACATTTCGTCGAACACATATCGTTGTGTCGGTTCATTCCATTGCATAAATGTATCTAATACATCTCTAGTACTATATCTTCTACCTTTTGAAATCCATCTAAGAGCGGTGGAATCTAATATTCCCCGTTCTTCAGTACTGGGAAGCTGACTACGTCTCTGAAGAGTGTCAGAGGCAGGAGTCTTAATTAAAGTTTTATAGAAGGGAGACAGAATATTAGAGACAGAATCAGTGATTCTCCGACGAACAGAAAGTGGAGTCATAATACTAGCAGAAGCAGAAAATACAGTAGCAGTTGGAACAGATAAAACAGGAACAGTAGAAGTAGCAGGCAAAGTAGCTTGTGAAACAACAGGCGTAAGTGATGCAGGTATAGGTAAAGAAGCCGGCAACCCTGGAAGAGGGGGTGCCGAAGGAACATTAACATTGACCACAGGAGGTACAGGAGCTTGATTCAGGGGAGCGGGAGCAGGAATACCAGGTTGTCCAGCAACCGGTAATTGAACATTCGGCAAAGGTGGAGCCGTAGCACCCTGTGCATACGGTGGGGGAGACCTTAACAAATAAGACAACAGAGGATCATTTTCGGGGTCCTCTACTGTCTTAGCTGTACTCGATGGCAAGGCAGGGTAGCACTTGTCTATCGCTAGATTACGCTCTCTTAACAGCCACCTCCATTGCTTTCTCAGACTCGTTGAGTTGCAGCTGCTTAGCAGACTGTTCTAAAGTCAACTCTTGCTCTTTCTGTTCTTTCTTTAACTTTTTAATTTCTATTTGTTTAGATTCTTTTCGCCAATAACGGAAAGAATCAAACATTGCCGTCCGGGCTTTCTTCTTAAACAATTTCACTTCCAAATTATCAAGGACTTCGGGTTCAAAACTACCATGCAATGGCCAACTAAGGACACCGTCTTTCTTGGTATATCGGATCCATACCTCATTATAAGATATTGGACCCACACCAAACTTACAATATAGATCATAAAGAGGAGTTCCGATCGGAGGAACCAGACATGAGTGCTCCAACCGGGAATCACTGTTGCAACCAAAACACGACAACATACAATTTTTCCGACTTACCATTTTATAATCCGGAACACAGAACAGACAGAACACAAACAAAAAATGTGCACTCGAACCAAGAACTTAGGCCTACCAAAGCGAACAAATGTATCCATACCCAAACTAAACCAAAAGATTATCGTAACCAGAACAACCAGTGATAATCTTGCGAAACCAAACCAAACCAAGAACTAAAAAGGATTATCCAAACAGGAGCAACCCTTACGAAGTAACCAACTAGCAACCACTTAATACTTAACTGAGGCACTGAAGACGTCACCAAGGAGAAACCCGTCTACGTCTCGCCGTACTAAGGACTGCACCTCGGGTCCAAGACAGGGCGACGGTCAAGGCAACGGACCACTGCAGCAGTCCGAACGGGAACCCTCGTGGAAGAGAACGTCGGGCCACTTTTGCGATATGCCGGGATCGATGAAGTGGGGCGCCTCCCTCAGGAATCTTCACACGAAGCTTCTCGAACTCTTCAGGCTTTTGGACCGGTACCGAATGACGTCGCCCGACGTTGGGCGCCAATTGGAGTTCTGGACTTTTTGGTTCCGTCCAGAGGTGTCAGGGATAACACCCGAAGACCCCGGAGTTCTACCTGTCTCGGTGCACAAATAAACAGAAACACGGGCTTCTCGATGGTGGCGTCAAAGACCAAAGGTTTATTACTGCAGGGACACAGAAGTCACAGAAACTACACACGGGCAGTATCTAGGAGCCTGTTCGATTTGTACAAAGAGGGTTGCTCCTTATATACTAAATATTAGGCTTCGGGCAAATTCTTTACATGTTAGTACATTCCTAAACCTTTGCGTCCTAAACAATAAATATTTGGCGTTGCACAGGAATCGTCGACAATATCTGATGTCAAAACATTACGAACGAGGGGTTCCCACTGTTCCATCATAATTCCATGTCAACTTCTCATTCAAGAGCCGGACCGCCTCATCGTAAATTTCGTTACCTCCCCCTAATAAAGGCCCAGAAGGAAAGGAGCAGAGCCAGGTGCAGAAGATAGAAAAGCAGGATAAGAGATGTTTGTGGGTCGTAAATGGGCAAGGCTACCAGCTTCGGCTGCCTAATCATGATCAGGCCAACGAACACGAGAACCAGTATAGCAGGACTGGCCTCAGGCAGAGGAGGCAGCTTCTGTCGAGTCATGCGGCCATGGCATGTTCTTGTCCTAAGGTGCACGTGTCACTAGCAAGGTGAATCGCCGGCTAAAGCTTACGTGTCCTTAATTGAAATGAAGTAATCAGAGGTCATTGCGTGTCCATTGACTATGTGAGGGCAAGAAATACAAAATGGCTGCCGTAATCTAAGATGGATGCCATGGGTAGTTCAGAAATGTGTTTGTATCAGGAGTACTCTTGCTCGTAGCATAGCGAAAACACCAGGATATGCTAAATGGATCATTTGCGGTTCACTGATACCAAAATTATGTGTTTACGACAATATTGAAAACACGGGTTAAAATCGTCACGGAACCTCACCTGACCAACAAAACTCTGATCAATAATATGCCGGATGGGTTGGTGAAGCTCAGAGAGTTGTGGGAGCAAAATGTGGGAGAGATGGATACAGTGGACTGGGATGCAGCCTTGATGCATCCAAGGGAAGTCGCAATTAAGTCCAGTTTGCAGCTTATTCCATATAAAATCCTGCATAGGGTATATTATGGCAGGGTACGGCTGCACCGCATGGGACGAGCTAGTGACACTAATTGTCTGCGATGCGGTCAGGGGCACGAGGACTTTTACCATACTGTGTGGAAGTGCCCCATAATTCAGGCATACTGGGTTGAGGTTCTGGGGGAGTTGAGTGAGGTGCTGGAGGTCACACTACTGGTAGACCCCAAATTGGTGCTGTTGGCCATGACAAATTATGTAGACTTAAACGCCCTCTCCGAATTTTCGTAGTTCTAGCATTGGTGGTGGCTAAGAGGGAAGTGGCCCGGGCTTGGGGGGCCCCCATGCCTCTGCGGATAGACGACTGGAAAAGGGGCATGAATTTATATATGGCAGCGGAGAGGGTCACATACAAGGCAAGAGGGTGCCCTAAGAAAAGAGTATGGGGAAATGGAGACAATACCATGGCCTAGATGGGGGACTATGAATAGGAGAGGAGGAGGTACCCGGCTGAACAGGCTGCAGGAGGGCAGATTCGGAACGATTTTTGCACTTTACAGAGTCATGTGAAAGTAGTATATAGTCCTGTCAGGATGACAATTGGAGTATGGGTTGGCAGGAGGAGAGAGGAGGGTGGATGGGAGACGGGATATGGAAGATGGTTATAGGTGACATGCCTGTTATGTTTATGCATTATACAAAAGCAAATAACATTTTTTTTAAAACATTGCTGGACTAGGTGTCGAGCAGCAAAATTCCAGCTTCTGTCCGCTCTGCAATACCCCTGGGTAGTCTGGAGGGGCCCAAGAATGCTCGGTTGAGGGAGCTGAGAGCCTAGGTTAGAGCTAGGAGCACGTTCAACATCCAGTGATTCTGGACTTAGAAATCATCTCCCCGTGCTAAAAAAGGAGTTGTTTTCTGTGTGCAGGTAACGGGCCTCAGTTTATTCCTCCATTACCGTGAGGGTGGGTTGGAGTGGGAGGGGACTGCGCCCACTGTAAATTCCAGAATGATTGCTGCTTGAAAAGTGCTGCTATGGATAAAACCAGTCTTTTAGCGAGGGGCTGGTGAAATTGGTGTTAGGTGCCCCTCTTTTATGTTTTCATAAGCATGGAGGTTAGCAACTGTTATAATAAAGTAATGTAATTTTCGGGCAAAAAAAAAAAACTGATTGGCATATGGCTGGGTCCAAACTGGGGTGGCGTGGCGAGCAAAAGAATGATGGATTAAACCCAGTTCCTTGTGACTGGGGGTGAATGTTTACACTGTTAAGCATTCTGTCCATCAATAGTGTGTTTGCATTTGTCGCTGTGAGTGTGAAGGGTATGCCCAGACATGAGTCTCGAGCTCACTGCACCATTGGATTCAAGCTAGATTGGCTGATGAGGGGTGATGCCCTGAAACCAGTCCCAGGAGGCTTGTTTCCGGTCCAGGGAGGCCCTACATGGCAGTTCGGGCTGGACTGTTCCCATAAGGAACAGAGTCAAGACTGATTTGCATATGGCTGGGTCCAAATTGGGGTGGCATGGTGAGCAAAAGAATGATGGATTAAACCCAGATCCTGTGACTGGGGGTGAATGTTTGCATTGTTAAGCATTCCGTCCATCAATAGTTTTTTTGCACTTGTTGCCCTATGTGGGAAGGGTATGCCAAGAATTGGGTCTCGTGCTCACTGCATCACTGGATTCAAGCTAGCCTGTCTGATGAGGAGTGATGCCCTGAAACCGGTCCTAGGATGCTTATTTCTGGTCCAGGGAGGACCTGGCTTGACACCTCGGGCTGGACTGTTCCCATAAAGAACAGGGTCAAGACTGATTTGAATATGGCTGGGTCCAAACTGGGGTGGGGTGGTGAGGAAAATATTTATGGATTAACCAAGATCCTAGTTACTGCGGTTGAATGTTTGCATTGTTCAGCATACCGTCCATCAATTGTTTTTTTCTGCATTTGTCGCCCTAAGTGGGAAGGGTATGCTCAGATGTGGCTCCCATGCTCACTGCGCCACTGGATTCAAGCTAGCCTGGCTGATGAGGGTGATGCCCCGAAACTGATCCCAGGATGCTTGTTTCCAGTCCAGGCTGGACCTGGGTTGTCAGTTTGGGCTGTACTGTTCCCATAAGGAACAGGGTCAAGACAAATTTGCATATGGCTGAGCCCAAAGTAGAGTGTCTTGGTGAGCAGAAGAATGATGGATTAAACCCAGATCCTTCTGACTTGGGGTGAATGTTTGCATTGTTCAACATTCCGTCCATCAATTGTTTTTTTACATTTGTCACCCCAAGTGGGGAGGGTATGCCCAGATGGCATCAACTGCAGCAACAAGGTGATGGATAGAATGCTTGGATTAATCTTAACCACTGGCAATTGCTTCGAGCCACACCCCAGTCCAACATTTTTCACACATCATGCCACCTCAGTTTGGACCCATTCATATGCAAATCAGTCTTGACCCGCCTGCTCCAGTGGGAATGGTCCAGCTCGCACAACCCGACCAGGTCCTCCCTGAACTTGAACACAAGCAACCCAGGAATACTTTTGCCCTGATACATGGTCATCAACCAGGTATAGATTTGTTCCAGTGGCACAGTGAGCACAGGACTCACGTCTGGGCATTCCCACAGCACTTACGGCATCAACTGCAGCAACAACAGGGTGATGGATGGAATGCTTGAATTAATCTTAACCACTGGCAATTGCTTCAGGTCGCATCCCAGTCCATCATTTTTCACCCACCATGCCACCTCAGTTTGGACTCTTCTATATGCAAATCAGTCTTGGCCCTGCTCCAATGAAAACAGTCCAACCTGAACTGCAAGGCAGCTTCTCCCTGAACCAGAACACAAGCAATCCAGGACAGGTTTGACCCTGATAAGGGCTCTTCAGCCGGGCATAACATGCTTCCAGTGGTAACTTGTTTTTGTTCCTCCAGCTCAGAGCACTGAAATTGAAAAAAAACAAATGTAAAAAGTGACATTGTGAATACATGAGAGTTATTTCCAGACAGATGAGAAGGATGGAACATAGCTCTTGTATTAATAACCTCATAGCTGCTATTAAACATTCCTCCCCAGTGCTGCGCTGTCCATTAGAACTAGTGCTGAATGGACGTTCAATGGTCGTGCGCAGCACTGGGGAGGTAGTGCTGCCGTCGGCCAATGCACCGAGGCAGCACTTAAGGGGTTAAGTCACTCCCGTAAAGTGTGCTGTATTTACCTGAAAGTCTGTTTGAAAAATTCATTTTTCAAGTGTTTCCTGCAATGAAAGTACCCTGCTTACGGTAGACAGGGAGGGCGAAGCCTGTTCCACAATTTCTATACCAGCACTCCCATGTATCATCTTCCCAACTTAGGTTTTTTTAAAAACAGATGTTGTAAGTTCAGGAGGGTTGCCTGTGAACACCAAGTGACTGGCTGGAGTGTTGTCATATTCCATATTTTAAAGGTAGCCAGAACCTTTGCCCCAATATACTTTTGCATAAAGCATAGCATTTGGAAATTGATCATGTATTTAACTGGGGACAACAGAGAGCTTCCAGAGCTGGCTTAATATGTTCACACCTTTTTAAGTGGAGGCACATACTTGCTGCTTGATTTTGCACTCTTTGCTAGCTAGCAATTAGTTCTTTAGAGAGTCCCATGTAGATTATGTTTCAGTATTTAAGTCATGCCTTGATAGGTGCACTTATTAATTCTATTATGTGTTTTGATTGCTGGAATGGGAGGATTTCCCAGAGGAGAGCATGTTGGAAGTTAGTTCTTTCAAACACTGTGTTGATTTGAGTGACAACGTTGAGCTCTAAAATGAAAAACATCCCAAGCTTTCTCGATTTCAAAATATTTTATTGAAATTTTTATATGCAGGTGAAACAATACAAAAAATATTACTAAATGGCAAAAATACATTAAAACATTATCAAAACTAGCAGACAATACATTATACAATTGCAAAAGGTAAAGATAAAACACTATTTAAAGGAAATTAAAAGGGGAAAGGGAAGGGTAAATATATGATTAGAATAAGAATAAATTGAAAGGAGCTACTGTAATAAAGAGAGAAAAACATTAAGGGAAAATGGATGCCACCAAGATAAAACAAATATTCAAACATTACTTTATATCTAAATATAAATCAACAGGTAACCAGAATGATTGAAAAGAAAGCGAATTATGAACAATCCCCTTCAAAGATAATTGAGCACATCTTCTTGTAAAAAGAACCCAAGACCACCATGCATGCACAGATAAAGAAGAACAGTCTTTCCAACAATAAGTAATGGATTTCAATGCAGCTGAAATAAGAAAATAAAAAAGTTTACATTCTAAAACATTTAAATCATGTAATAAGATATGTGATTTACAAATCAACAATTTATAAGAAATATCTTCTTGAATATTTAAAATCTTAGTTATAACGACCCAAACATCAGACCAAAACTTGAAAATAGACGGGCAATCAAATAACATATGTTGCAATGTACCAGATTCAACTTTACAATGCCAACAGTCAGGAGAAGGGAGAAGTTTAGCATGAAATAAAGGTCAAGTGGTCCACAATCTATTAAGTAAAATATAAGAGTTAGTTTGAAAGAAAGAAACTGGGAGCCAGCCAGATATACCATTACACCATATTTCTCTCCAATTGTCATTAGATAAAGAAAGCGATAGCTCATTATTCCAGAAGGTTGACAGCGTATCAATATTATTACCAAGAGTGTCTGATAACTTTTTATATAAAATAGAAACACCATGAGAAGAAGAAGAAACCGTTTGAATGTAGCGAGCCAAATCAACATCAATATTAGAGGGAATAGCATCTGGAAAAGAATCTAAAATTGAATTACATAAGTATTGGTATTTGATAACATGGGATCGAGGTAAACCAAATCGAGATTGTAAATGTTCAAACAAAAGGAAATTATTATTGGTATACACATCTTTCAGATATAAAATACCTGCTTTAATCCATGAGGACCAAAAAGTAACATTTCTATTTAATTCGATAACAGTGCTATACCAAAGGGAATTATCTCCAGTAGTATTCATGGGGGAAAGAAAAATAAGATCTAAATCATTAAACATCATTTTAGTAGATTTAATAATGGTTGATATATGGAAAAATGCTGTGGTATTAGACATTTTTAATAGAGATGAAAGTGGGTGAGGATTTACTAACGATTTCTCAATAGATAACCAAGCAGGCGGAGTAATTAATAAAGAGTGACTAAACCAAAGAGAACTTTGTTTCAAAATAAAGGCTTTATGATAAAGAAAAAAATTAGGACTGCCAAAACCGGCATTACGTTTGGGAATTTTTAGTAATTTATAACTAATACGAGGTGACTTGTTATTCCATAAGAACTTAGACAAAACTTTATCAACATCTTTATAAAACTTCAAAGGAAATTGAATTGGAAGCATTGCAAGTGTATAAAAAAATGTAGGCGCTAAAGTCATTTTTATACAATCTAATCTACCCCACTATGTAAGATGTAGTGATGACCATTTGGAAATGTTGTCCTTAATATAAGTTAAAAGAAAATCACAATTTAACGTAATGGGTGACTTTATGGATGTAGAAAATAAAATCCCAAGGTATTTCAGTTTATTTTTTGCCGAATTAAACCATTCAAGGGAAGCATATCAGGGGTACAATATACATTCAAAGGGAAAAATTCTGTTTTATTTGTTTTTAAAGTATAACCAGAAATTGTTGAGTAATTTTTTATAATATACATTAATGGTGGGAAAGAGGACACAGGATCACTTAAAAATAAAAGCGCATCATCAGCATATGCAAGGGTTTTAACAAGAACACATTTAATACTGACACCTTTAATCTCATCACATTTTCTAATTGAAGAAAGAAAAGGCTCAATGCCAATTAAAAATAAAAGAGGAGAAAGCGGACAACCTTGCCTTGTACCTCTAAAAAGACAAAAATGATGAGAAATGTGTCCATTTATGAATAAACAAGCATTGGTGCAGAATATAAGGCAGAAACTATACGAATAAAGGAATCTCCAAAATTAAAAAAGGATAATGTATGAAATAAGAATTGCCAATGAATCTTATCAAAGGCTTTCTCAGCATCTAAGGCTAATATACCTGAGGGGGATGATAGAGTAGAACTTTGTTCAATAACGTGAAGTAGCGTTCTGGTGTTATTAGCAGAAACTCTATTTTTCATAAAACCAGATTGGTCGGGAGAGGGAACTGAATCCAAAATAGGTGCTAATTTAGACGCGAGTATTTTTGCATATAATTTACAGTCTTGATTAATCAAAGAAATAGGGCGGTAATTAGAAACAAGAGTGGGATCTTTATCAGGCTTTGGGAGTACAATTATTAATGCTTCTGTGAATGAACCAGAGGTTGTACCATTGGATCCAAAAAAAGTAAAACGTTGATTTAAAAAGGGTAGCAATTGTATTTGAAATTATTTATAAAGTTCTGCTGCCAACCCATCTGGACCAGGAGACTTATTTTTCTTAAGGGACTTAATGGCAAGTAAATTTTCATCTTTAGTAATGGGTGAGTCAAGACCAATTTTATCAGATTGGGAAATCTTAGGTAAATCACAGGAAGATAAAAAGGAGTCAATTAAAGATTCATCATGAAGATCAGGTTTGTTATATATTGTACAATAAAACTTCAAAAATTCCTTGACTATATCATTTTGAGAAAAAGCTATTTTACCATGAGAGCTGTGAATAGAATTGATTTGAGTTTTGTTGTTTTTATTGCGTAAATAATTAGCTAACAGTCGGCCAGAGCGATTAGTATTAAAATTAGATCTAGCTTTGGCATTAGAAATTTGAATGCCTGCTCTCTTACTAAGAATGGAGTTAAATTTATATCGTAATTTTTGAAGCGTAAACCTATATTGGGGATCATTACAAGTTATAAAGAGTCTTTCATTTTTCGCAATTTGTTTTTGTAAATCTAAAATGGATGCATTGAAGGTTTTATTTTCATGTGCCATAATTGAAATTGTAGTCCCCCTAATATAAGCTTTAAATGCATCCCATCTGTTAATTAAAGACGTAGAACGTTCATGATTAAATGAAAAATACTCAGTTATGGCTGTTAAAAGTTATCGTTTATGTTTCTCGTTATATACAATATCAGTATTCATTCGCCACCTAGATTGTTTAGTGTATGTTGACTGTAAATTTAAAAATAAAGAAACCAAGGCATGGTCAGAGCTTTGATATTACCAATTCGGGGATCTCAAACAGAATTGATTAAGTGTCTAGAAATTAATAAACAATCAATTCAGGAATGGGAGTTATGAGGATTGGAGAAAGAAGTGAAACTTTTTTTCTGTGGGAAAATGTAATCTCCATATATCAACTAACTTAGTGGTTTGAAGAAAAGATTTAAATGTGAAATACATTTTAGAAGGGTGGAATTTGGTTCGCGAAATTCTATTCAGTAAGGGGTCATAAATTATATTAAAATCCCCACCAACAATTAAAGGAACATTGCCAACCTCAAGACCTCTGTAGCAAGAGTGGACCAGAAAGTAGGACCGTCAGCAGTAGGCCCATAAACATTCAATAAAAATAAGAATGTATCATGAACTTTAATTTTTGCTAGTATATCTATATATATATATCAGCATCAGAGTGTTTTCTTAAAATCTGACAATGTAATCTTTTTGCAAACAAAATCGCCACTCCATTTTTCTTGCCAGAAGCAGGAGAAGAGACAATGTTATCAACCCATTTCTTTTTCATATAATCTAAAATGTTGTCATCAATATGAGTCTCTTGAATAAAACAAATATCAGCATCATACCTTCCTAAATAATCTAATATTTTCGTACGCCTAACTGTATGGTGCAATCCTTTAACATTTAATGACACTACATTCAACTTATGAGTATTAGCCATAGTAGAAAATGGGAAGAAATGAGATGCAGAAGACCGGTATAAGAGAAAGAAAAGCAAAGAAAAAAATCGTCCTAAAATAAAAAGAAGAAAAAAGTAGCTCCAAAACAGATCAAAGGATAGAAGGAGAGAAAGAAACATGCAAAAAACAACAAACGAGAGACATAAATATGAAATGTGAAACGCACACACTGTTACAAGAATGGCCAGAACCGCTGGAGCCCTACAGAAGAAAGTCTCAGAATCCTGTAAAAAAAAGGCAGAATTTTCATAACTCAAGTATTGGAATCATTAGTATCCATTGAATGATGAGACTGCTGATCAAGAAAATGTCTCAAATCATCAGGACGTTGAAAAGATTTGGAATAATTATCCTTCCAGACACGCATCGTTGATGGGTCAAAAAGTCCATTCTTGAAACCAAGACGTCGAAGATGAGGATGGAAAGTAGAAAATTCTTTGCATATTGCGACAGTTTCTTTGGCAAAATACTGGTGAATAAAAATCTTATTTCTATTAACCATCTGCGAAGGAATATCCCGGGCTTCCTTTCTAATTAAGACCAAGTGGTGGTGACGCAGAACCTTAAAGATCATTTGTCGTGGTTTGGTGTGGTGAGGATTTCGATGTGAAGGAATTCTGTGAGCCTCATCTATTTCAAATTTTTCAGGAAATTTGATTTGCAAAAGACATGGGAGCAAATTTTCCAAGTATAATCTGCAGCTAGCCCCTTCAACATCATCAGGTAAATTAAAAATGCGAAGATTGTATTGCCTATTGCGATTTTCCAAATCCAGCAACTGAGAATACAAAAGTGAAATTTTTGTCACCAGAGGAGTGAAAGAGTCAATTCTACCCTTATTATCCTGAATTTTAATTGAATTGTCTGAATTTTTCATGGATAGACTAGCCTTCTCCTTGCGAACATTTTTAGTTCCAGACGTAATGGAATCAGTGTTGACTCTTAAAGCTTGAATTTCTTCTAATATTAAAGATAAGGAAGGTTCTGAAGATTCCACAACTTTAGATTTAATAGGAGGAGGGGAAATTTGCTGCTTCCTTTTATTATTAACCACAGCTTTCTTCTCGCTGTCGTAAAAAAATAAGGAGAAAACAGTAGAAATATAAGAAAGTAGCCCAAAAAACTGTAAAAGTTGTGAGAATGCAGCAAAAATCTGGTACAGCAGCTAAAATGAGCTGTGGGCATGGCTAGGCCCAAGCCAGGCCCTTTCCTAGAACTGCACTCCGCCCCTCTGACAGAAAGCCCTGCAGTACCTCAGAAGCTGGACTGGGACCAGGAACCACATCGCCGAAAGAAGGACCTCCAGTGTACAAAAATAGCTGAAAATCGCCAGTTATTGCAGGGAGGCATTCATAAGGCTCTCCATCCACTTTGCTGATAAATGCTGACAGGAATCAGCGTTTTTATAAAAAAAACGGGCGCAAAACGCGCCACTGTAAAGCAGCGGCTCCCTCTTGTTCGCGCGCATCTCCTTACATCCCAAGCTTTCTAATCTATTGGGAATCGGTGTAAGGCGTTCTCATGTTGTAAGTTCTTTTGGAAGGAAGTGCCTCTGTGCTCCCCCCTCCATCTTTTAGTACTTCAATTTTTGATCTGTTCAAACAAAGGCAACTTTTCTTCAGCCAAAGGTGGACGTGCCAAGGCACTCTCCAGTACTCTTATGCTTCTATGCACTGTCTCTTAGCAGATGTATATGTATCATTCACACACATCTGGAATTATACTCGATGATGGCCTAGCATTTGAGCAAGCTGAGGCATGCAGATATGAAAGGTAACAGGGAGGTGGAAAACCTAGCAGGACTGACTCCACAACAAAGTCGCTTTATGTAGATGCAGGATGAGTCAAAAAACAAACATGAGTGTGACTTAAGTTATTTACTGTTGGCTGAGATTAAGTCAAGCATTTCATTTTGTTCATAGATCTTGTGCGCGAGGCATTAGCCTATCAGAACCATGTAGCCTAATGCATAGTTTTTCTATATGAGATCTTAGCCTGTAAGATCTCTGTTACCAAGTAATAGGTTTTCAGTCCACAGCCTGAGAGTTCTGATGTCTGAGGGTTAGCTCTGCTGTGAGATCTGAGCCTGTAATGTCTCTGTAATCTGAGTGTCAGGCCAGAGGATCAGGACCTAGGGACCTCAGGGACAACTAGCAATCCTTTTAACAAGCATTAACACTTATCTCTGGATTTAGATACTACTGCACATTCGCTGAAGCCATAAAACTTCATTTGAAGGTTTGACTTTCAGGGTTAGCAAGGATACCTTTTGGACGATGATGGAAGTCTAGGAAGTCAGATCCAGCTAACACAGGAATAATACTCAATAATTGGTTTATTCTCCTAGTCCTAAATCCTATGTTTAAAGAAGTAATTATATTAGCTCGGCTTTTTCTGACTTCCTATTTCATACAATGAAAATCACCCTCAGCACTTCGAGGTCTGTCGGAGTGGAGTAATGCCTTTTGATGGGTGCGTCAACTTACCGAAGAGATTCTTGACCTCGGGAGATACATAGTCACAGCTGATAGCTAGGTTGAAATGTCAACTTGCAAGAGCAGGCCAAAACACAGAATATAGAGTCCCTACTCAAGTATCTGGTGATGCAACTTTCCCGCTCGAACTAGCAGTGGACAGCTGAAAAGCACTGAAAGGCCTACAGCATATAAGACCTTCATAGACAAAGGAAGAAGAACTTGTGGAAAGATAAAATAAGCTGATAGCTAGGTTAATATGCCAACTTGCAAGAGCAGGCCAAAACGTGGAATATAGAGTCCCTACTCAAGTATCTGGTGATGCAACTTTCCCGCTCGAACTAGCAGTGGACAGCTGGAAAGCACTGAAAGGCCTACAGCATATAAGACCTTCATAGACAAAGGAAGAAGAACTTGTGGAAAGATAAAATGAGTTGGCAAACAGCAGGACACCACCAGTTCATCATGGAGGTTCTTGAGTTTTACCCCTGCACCATATCAGTCGGTTTAACGCCCAAACCTTAAATAAAATTCAAAAGCAGGATCATTCTTTGAGAGCAAGATATATTTTTTTTTAATCAAATGTTATTGTGTCAAGCAGTCATATACAGTGCAGTGCCCCTTAAACCAGGAAGCATCTGCCACATCAAGCATTACAGATCAATGATTTTGACAGTAAGTGGATACATTATTATCATTAAAAACATAAAACATAAAAGAACATAAACACCCTAAATCCCCTCTCACCCTAACACACTTCTGGGTTTGGATCATCACCAAATACCCGTCCCAGAAATCCATATATATCTAGTCCCTTATCTCAATGGCCCACAGATCAAGGCAGATATGAAGGTGTCCACCAAGGGCACCGGTTCTAATTCCAGGCCTCAGTAATCTGCCCATCGTTTCCAGATTTTGGGGTGTTTTTGCGGGCAGTCCCTGGCCTTAAATATCGGAACCTCTAATCCCATATTGAAGTCCAGTCCATTTTTCCATACCAAGAGAGATGGAGGGGTCGTCGCCTTCCACAACCTTGCTATGTCTCTTTTGGCCAAGGTCAGCCCCAATAGTAGTAAATGCCTCTTATATATGTTACCTCCTATACCCTCCATGATATGCAGAATTGTCAACCTCAGTGAGACAGGGAGCTCCCGGCCCAACACCTCCGCCAAGCAGACCAATACTCCCCTCCAAAATTTTTTGAGCGCCGTACAATGCCAAATGGTGTGCATCAGGGACCCCTCTTCTTGTTCACAGTGCAGGCACATCAGGGAGGCCACCAGACCCGCCCTCCAGAGCCTTGGCCTAGTATAGTAAACCTGATGTAGGTATTTAAACTGAAGGAAACGCAATCTCATCAATATCGCAGATCCTCTAGGGGAGGCCAGTGCGTCCATCCAGTTGTCTCTATCCAGCGCACCTACATCCCCAACCCATGTCCTTCTGAGGTCATCTAGCGTAGTGGAACTATGGGTGACTAAGGATTGATAAATTGATAAATCCCCCCCTCCCCCTGTTCTTGACGAAAGTCAATGCAATAATATCGCTGACTTCTTTATCCAGAAGGTTAAACTCATTCATAGGTCACTTTTGGCTTCTCCCTCCTTGTACAGTATGGCTTTTCCATCTGACCTGATGAATTACCGCACTTCTAATTTGACCTGCAAACTTTACTCCTGGGATCCTTTTGATGCGACGTCCTTTCAGAACTGCTTAAATAGCTTCAAGTCTGGCTCTCCACTCGACCCGTTACCCATTAACATCCTACGCCAGCTCTCTTCAACATCTAAAGGCTTTGTTATAGAACTTCTCAATGCCTCTATGCGGGAGGCTTCGGTCCCCCCTGAGTGGAAGAGGGCCATGGTCGTCCCTTTACTGAAAAAGGTGGGAGCAGATTCTTCTGTACTATCGAATTTCAGGCCTATATCTCTGCTCCTGGTATTTTCCAAAATTTTGGAAAAACATATCTATACGCAATTGACTGAACACATGGAAAAAGTGGGTTATCTCCATCACTCTCAATCCGGGTTCAGAGCCAATTTCTCAACCGAAACAGCTCTGCTTGGGGTCACTGAGAAGTTGCTGCAACATCTTGACGAGGGGAAACAGTGGCACTCATTCTATTAGATCAGAGTGCCGCATTTGACACTGTGTCACATAACATCTTGCTTAATACACTGTGGTCACTCGGGTTTGATAGCATTGCCTTATCTTGGTTTGCCTCATTTCTCAATGGTCGCACATTTCAGGTCTTTTCTGCCAAATCATCATCTAAGATCTGCGCATCAGCACACAGAGTCCCACAGGGGTCCATTTTAAGCCCATTGCTGTTTAACATCTATGTTAGACCCCTGGCTAAAATCGTGGAGGAGGCAGGATTATCCCTCTATTCGTATGCTGATGAAACGCAGATTGTGTTTTCATTGTCCACCACCAAAGACGCTACAACATCTGCCCTTCAGTGCGGCCTACGGCAAGTGACAGAGTGGATGTGCCTCAATTTATTGAAGTTGAATGGGGACAAGACTGAGGTTGTTATCCTAGGTAAGCATAAGGACCTATGGGGCCCTCACTACTGGCCTCTCGAAATGTGTCTCTTTTACGTTCCTGTCACTCATGTCCACAATCTGGGCTTCATTATTGATGAAAATCTTTCCATGAGACAATAGGTGGCTAATGTGGCTGCCATATGCTTTACGATCTTGAGATGGCTCCATAAGATCATCTGGATGCCTTCTGTCTCTGCCCAACGCACGAGGCACTAATCACCTCTCCCCTCGATTACGGCAACGTTCTTTATCTTGGTAGTTGTCAAACGGTACTGAGAAAGTTACAGGTAGTGCAGAACTCTGCTGCACGCCTTCTCTGCCAAGTTCCCTGACAGGCTTCCATCTCGCCTTATCGTTTTGACATCCACTGGCTACGAATCGATCAAAGAATTAAATTTAAAACTTTGTGTTACATCTTTAAAATCAAACAAGGGGTTGCACCACCGTATCTGCAAGAACTCATCCATCCCTACATTGCTTCTCGTCCCTTGCGCTCTACAGCTCATGGGGACTTTGTGATCCCCAGATTTAAATTAACAAGAATGGGAGGTTGTTCCTTCTCTTGTCTCGGCCCCAAAATCTGGAATTCTCTTCCTGTGTCTTTGAAAAATGACTTGTCTTATCTGAGCTTTCGAAGAAATCTTAAAACTTGGCTTTTTTAGCAGTAAATGTGCTTTGAACCTCTCGCTTTCTAGCAATTTGTGTGCTAGGCGCCGGGAAACCCTTTTTGGGTATCTGTGCGCATTACAAATGAAATTTAATAATAATAACAATATGATCTTGTAGGTCGCCCATAAAAATCTCAACCTCGATCTGACTGAATTCGGGGAGAGCCTCCAGACTAGTGACGCTTAGAGAAATAGCCTGCCGAAATTGGAGGTATTTATAGAACTGGGTTTTTGGCACATGGTACTCTCTCTGAAGATCTTGAAAAGACTTGTGCATCGAGCCTCTCATTACATCCCCTAGTATGGAGATACCTATATTGTCCCATCCTTGAAACCCAGCTAACGCCGCCAGCTGCGGTAGACGGCCATTACGCCACAGAGGGGTCTCCATAGTCAGCCTGTTCCACCACCCTATCTTACGGAGGGACTGTTTCCAAACACGGAATACCACCTGAGTGGCCAATGGTAGGCAACTGCGAATTGACGTGGAATACAGGATAGCATGCAAGGTGGACTCCCCCATAGAGAGTAAGAGCAGGAACTCTAGTACAATGTATGACAAAAAACTGTAAGCACATGTAGTTATACCCTCACACAGCAATGAAAATGTATTCTACGGGTCAGTTCTCAGTCACAGCAAACAGATGTATGTTCGTTATACATGTAACAACTCCTTTCTGAGACATTGATAACATTCAATAAAAGTTTATACCCACTGCAGATGCAACCTTGAGAAACACTTGCAAATACTAGAAGGAGAACATCATTTTTCAGTCTGCAGTCTTCTCATACCAACCCAGAGCTGAGCTCTGAAAAATATCTTTAATTATTAGTCATTGAAGCTCAAGCAGGAATTAGTGGTGTTATAGTGGTGAATACATTCATGGAAAGGGGCATCTTGCAACATAAACCTACCATGGTCTCAAGAGACTGTATCTCACAGGAAATTATATCTCACATTTGGGATAGAGTTTCAAGACAATATACCTTCAGACTGACTAGACTTTGTTTTGGACATCATGAAGTAGAGACTGAACCAAATTAAGAACAACCAGGCATGAGAATTTGAGAAATTAATAGAAAACCCACTAGTTGAAGCTACAGATACAACTCTAAAAATAAAAGGTTTTATTGAAAGAATTAAGTGTATATATATATATATATATATATATATATATATATATATATATATATATATATATATTCAATGAAAAAACCATTGGTTTTAGGCCATATATAGTTAGGGATTTGCATTTACAAAACCTTATTTTACTCGCATAAAACCATTGAAATTCCATATATAGTTATAAGCGCTAACTATATATCGCGCACCCGCAATCCACTGCTGATGATGTCACATATTACATCATTCATGACATGGTTAGTGACATCACTGATGACATCACTGATGACATCTCAAATGACATCACTGATGACATCACTGATGACAACATCCAGTGACTGTATGTTTCTGTAAAGTTAAAATATGTTTTACATATTGAAGAATGAGTGGATGTATAAGTGTCTGGATGAAGGATTTACTAGGTGCATGACTGACTGATTGAGTGAGTGATTAAATGTGTCTCACTGAGTGCATGGGTTAGTGACTAAACTGTTTTAATTTGTGCATCATTATATCTGTTGTTCTACAAACTGCTGCATATGTTTATTCGTAGCTATATGAGTAACTGTATGGGTTATTGATTGGTTGTCCAAGTATTTGTATGGGAGACTGAGTGTGTGTGTATGGGTGGCTGGGAGGTGTGTGACTCTGTACATAGATGTGTGAGTAGTTAATTCACTATATGTATAGATTCAAAAGTGCATGTGCAAACAGCTGTATGGGCGGTTGACTGTGTGCATGAGTGTATTGGTGAGTGAATGGATATCTCAGTGCTACATGTCAAAGTAAGTACATATGTAAAACACAGTACATGTGAGAGTTGACATATATAAATAACTGTGCATAAGAGCCAGTGAATGTGTGAGTGGCTGTATGGATCATTGTGAACTTGTATCAGGGATTGTATAATAGAGTAAATATGTGTTAGTATATGTTTGAATAAGTAAAGTTTGTATAACTGTATAGTTGAGGAAATGGAGGTGTGATTGATTCTTTGCATGACTGACTAGGTGTGTGAGTAACTCCATGGATGAGTGACAGTCTGTGAGTGTCTGTTTACACTGATTGTATCTAAGGTTATATTAGAGTCTGAAGAGGTTCATCGTATTATCACATGAATGATATCATCAGTGATGTTATCAGTCATGTCAAATGAGATGTTTTCAGTGATGTCATCAGTGATGTCATTTGAGATGTCATCAGTGATGTCATCAGTGATGTCACTAACCATGTCATGAATGATGTAATATGTGACATCATCAGCAGTGGATTGCGGGTGCGCGATATATAGTTAGCGCTTATAACTATATATGGAATTTCAATGGTTTTATGCGAGTAAAATAAGGTTTTGTAAATGCAAATCCCTAACTATATATGGCCTAAAACCAATGGTTTTTTCATTGAATTTTCAAGGTTTTGTAAATGCAAATTCCTAACTATATATCCACTATAACCTATGGTTTTTTCTATGAATTTCATTGGTTTTTTAATAGCAAATATGAAAAGCTTTAAAATGTCAAGTACGTGATAGATAAAAACATATTCGTATTCATGCACGCTGATGTGCTTTGAACGCTGCACCCCCCCCTCCCCTCTTTTGTCTTAGTAGTACTCTCTCTTTGCAGATAGTGAACGGTAGTTAACGCAAGCCTTTGCCCCCGTTGTAATCCGTCGTGCCTGCTTGTCTCTCCATTTGATTGATTGTTGTCCAAGCATTTACTGTTTTAGAATTGGTTCTCTTTGGATCATTCTCTATTTACAAACAAGCACAAAGTCGCAATACTCTGTTTAGTCTTTGCAGATAGTGAAAAATCGTGTAAAAAAATAAAAGTAATCGAGCAAAATCAGTAGGCCACTAATTGGATCTCTTTTTGACCTCGCTAAAATAGAAATATTAGGAACAACCCTTCATGAGAAATACGAAAATAGTGAGATGAACTGAGCTCCACACCATGAGGGCTGCAAGACAGCTCGCCTCCGTCACCCATCCCGCCCAAAATAACGACAAACCCTATGCAAATATTAAAAATATAGACAACACACCAGCAAATAAACAGGGTAAAACATTTTATTAAAAAACTATTTACATAACGTTGGTTTATAAGATGATGTCAGTAGTGGACCGATGTGTGAATAGATCGAAAACAGCACAAGGCTCCAAGATCCGGATGGCAAGCTCCTGGATGTTGGGTGCCAAAGTTTAGAGTTCTGAATTTCAGCCTTTTTCAATGCCTGTGCTTTGTTGAATCAAAATGGCGGCTTGACAAAAAGCTGACTCAAGCGTTTCTACTGATGCTATGCAGACCAAAACTGGTTTTCAGTTTGTACATTTTTCTAGATTTTTCAATCCAAGTTTGGTTGACTTTGTAGAACGATGGCTTCAGATTTTCAACATACGGTGTGGTGGCGCTGACTGGGAGGGGACGCTTCGCTCCTGCCCCCTCCCCAAGTAAGATTTTCATACGTGAAAGTACGTTAATGGTTTTGGTCCCTGAGATGCTTCGATGTCACTGCCATTCTCGAATAGCATAAGTTCTGGATGTTGGGTGCCATAGTTAAGAGTTCTGAGCAGTGCTTGTAACACTGTCTGAAGCTTATTTCCACCTACTGCAGCTTCACTATTCTCAAAGTAAGTGAGTGTCGTTTGTGGACCTGACTGCATTAGAAAACAATGTGATATGTTACCTTCCTAAACAGCTTGACAGAGGCCCCTGAGGGGCGGTGTGATGGCCATGGACTCGGAGAAGACGCTTGGCTCCGACACCCTCCCCAAGTCTTATAGCACTGGTGTAGCCTGAGATCGCCCCCGACATAGGCGGCCGGCTCCCGGGGTCCGGCGGAACTTTTTGCCTTTTGATGACTCTTCAATTCTGGACCTTGTCCCACAATCCGTTTGACCTGAAGACAAGCTGTAGTGGGGCGCCCCTTTATCGTTTTAGTTGCCATTCCGCCCGCTTTTGCTACACTGTGCCTCTTCCGCCATTCAGCTGTTTACCGCCCGCTCTTGCGACTACAGCGTCTCGCTCACCATGTAGTTGAGTTGCGCCCGCTCTTACGGTGCAGCGATAGGCGGCTGCCAAAGGACTCTCAAAATGGCGGCCGGCTCTTCGGTTTTGGGCCTGGTCCACTAAAATGGCCCTGGGACACCTTGGAACTCGGACGCTTCCCTGATAGGGCTTGGGTCCCATTCTCGAAAAGCGTCCCCTCAGCCGTGAAGATTCTACAAAAGTCTTGGGGGCCTCCGACTCCCGCAGGCTTCTGGTGGGGAGCGGCTGCCATGATTGCTCGTGGAATGGCCACGACGGAGCTACGAGATGGTAGTGGTCTCATGCTGACGCCAGCTTTAGTCTGAAACATCCAGAAACACTATAGACTACCAATTCGATCAGTTCCGGTAGCGCCCCAACATGACCCGGAAGAGAAGAACTTGCCCTCCCCTCTTTAACTGATGGTTCTTGTTGCCTGTCCCCTCTGTTGTCATTTAACAGAACTTTTTGGACTGCTGAAAGGGGTTGTGTTCTGAACGCTGGTTGGTGGAGACATTTAGACTATATTCTTGACCTACGTTGTCGCGTAATGCGTTTTATGACACGCCGCATTAGCGCACCCGGAAGTGATCCGAGGCGCGGCGCGCAGCGCTTAACGTAAGCATAACAGGTCATGTGACTTGTTAATAAAACTTTTCATTGGTTCATTTTACTTTTGTTAATTTAATGATGAAAAGCTTGGTCATATGACCTAAAAATTACGCTTTTTATTGTTTTCGAACAATATTTTTTTTTTTCAAACATATGTTATAATATTCCAGGCTAATGTACTTTCCCGGAAAATTTACAACTGTCTTGCAAGTAAAATATATTCCTTTTTCGAGAAAAAGGGCGTTTCTTCCTTCCATGACGGAGCCGTTGAGTAAAAGAGATTCGGCCTGCTGTCTTAGTCGCCGATACGCCAGATTATCAGATTCTTATCGATCACTTTATGTTGCAGACATGAAAAACACAACTGCCCTTGACCATTTATCTTTACTGCGTTCCTACATATTATACCTTTTATCCGTCATGTAATTGGACTGCTTTATTTCACTTGCCTTTTACTGATTCGAAAACAGTGACTAAAAGTAAAAACTTTACCAATGTAAATACTACTACCGTGTTTTGTTTTAAAAACCTTTATTGTGAAAATGTCAGTATACAAATACGGGCCTATAACCACGTGGGCCGGCCACGGAGCAAACTGAAATCGTATATGATGAGGAGACATTTACACTGTAGAGGAACGTAACGAGCGGGCCATTAGGTTGCAAGAACTAAGGTGTCTAACAGTTGCGGAATCGGTGGACATACATTTTGTAATTAAAATAGAACAGGGCCACTTACAATAACATTTTCTAGATATACATTTGCGGGCAAGGAGTTACGAGTCCCATTTATACCGGCGCCATTTTGGGCGAGGCCAGGCAGGTCCAAGATATAGTCAAAATGTCTCCACCAACCATCGGCCAGACCAGAACCCCTTTCGGCCCTTTATGCTACAAGATGGTGTCTTCCATTCAGAAAATATTGTTGGCAGCATTTTGAAAGGAAACAGAAAGAGCCGTTCTCCTAGTGAGTTTCACATTGTTACATTTAGGAAGAATGTTGAAGAGTAGTATGTGGAAAATCTGAAGCCATTTTTCTACAAACTCTCAATCAGACTTGGATGGAAAAAAAAAACCTGAAGAATGTACAAACTGAAAACCAATTTTTGTCTGTATAGCACCAACAGTAACGCTTGAGTCAGCTTTGTGTCAAGCCGCCATTTTCATTCAATCAATAGCGTCCCCCTGCACACATTCAGGGACCTGGTCGTGTCTTCAGATGAAACGGATTATAGGAAAAGAAGCAGAAAGGAAAAGGAAAAAAGTTCCGCCGGACCTAGTGAAGCTGCAGCAGGTGCAAATAAGCTTCAGACAGTCTTACAAGCACTGCTCAGAACTCTCAACTGAGGCACTCAACATCCAGGACTTGCCATTCGGATCTTGGCGCCTTGTGCTGGTTCCGACCTATTCACACATCGGTCCACTACTGACATCACCTCATAAGCCAACGGGGCACCCCACGCCGACTTTCGGCGCAGCATTGTAGGATGGCCACACCAGTGCGGCAACTTGCTGGACACAACATCGGGGCCATCCAGATCTCGGCGCGTTCGACTCACTGTACCGCAACAGTGACCGCAACTCAGCTGGACACGCCGTCTTTCGGCGCAGCATTGTAGGATGGCCACACCAGTGCGGCAATTTGCTGGACACCACCTCGGTGCCATCCGGATCTCGGCGCGTTCGAGTCACTGTACCGCAACAGTGACCGCAATTCAGCTGGACACGCCGTCTTTCGGCGCAGCATTGTAGGATGGCCACACCAGTGCGGCAATTTGCTGGACACCACCTCGGTGCCATCCGGATCTCGGCGCGTTCGAGTCACTGTACCGCAACAGTGACCGCAACTCAGCTGGACACGCCGTCTTTCGGCGCAGCATTGTAGGATGGCCACACCAGTGCGGCAATTTGCTGGACACCACCTCGGTGCCATCCGGATCTCGGCGCGTTCGAGTCACTGTACCGCAACAGTGACCGCAACTCAGCTGGACACGCCGTCTTTCGGCGCAGCATTGTAGGATGGCCACACCAGTGCGGCAATTTGCTGGACACCACCTCGGTACCATCCGGATCTCGGCCCGTTGTGCTGCCTTCGGCCTATTCGCACATCGGTCCGCTACTGACGCCGCCTCACGTGCCAACGGATTTTCTACACTTTTTGTAGCCCTATGCCGCATAACAGGTCATGTGACTTGTTTATAAAACTTTTCATTGGTTCATTTTACTTTTGGTTTCCTAAAGATGGAAGGCTTGGTCATATGACCTAAAAATAACACTTTTCATTGGTTTAGAACATTTTTTTTTCCCAAACGATGAAAGCCCCACCTTGTTTCTGGATCATTCAGACTGAAGCTGGCGTCAGCATGAGAGCACCACCATCTCGTGGCTCCGTCGTGGTCATTCCGCGAGCAATCATGGCAGCCGCTCCCCACCGGAAGCCTGCGGGAGTCGGGGGCCCCCAAGACTTTTGTAGAATCTTCACGGCTGAGGGGACGCTTTTCGAGAATGGAGCCCAAGCCCTAGCAGGCAAGCGTCCGAGTTCCAAAGTGTCCCAGGGCCAGTTCAGTGGACCAGGCCTAAAACCGAGGAGCCGTCCGCCATTTTAAGAGCCATGTGGCAGCCGCCTATCGCTGCACTGCAAGAGTGGGAGCAACTCAACAACATGGTGAGCGAGACGCTGTAGCCGCAAGAGCGGGCGCTACTCAGCTAGATGGCCGCCACCTGGGGAGGCCCGTTCACGCCGCCTCCCCCACGCCCCCCCCCGGGCCGCCGCACGCCAATTTTCGGAGCAGCATTGTAGGATACCAAAACCAGTGCGGCAGTTTACTGGACATCACCTGGGTGCCTGTCGTACATGTTGTGTCAGCCATGTGACACTGGACACAGACCGCTACTGACGAGGCCTCCCCCCGCACCACCCGGGACGCCCCACGCTGTTTTTCTGTGTGACGTAAATAATTAATTTACTCTCTTAATTTCTATGCAGGTAAGTACTTAATCAATAATAACTCAATCGGAAAGAAAGAAAACAGAGTCCGTGGTGTTAGAGTTCTTAGGGGTTTTATTCCTCAAAAAGGAATGGTCTAGACCAGGATATCATGTTCTGACCACCACAGGGGTGTCAGAAGGGATAGAGCGCTCTTTTATTACATTACATAGCTTATATACTTAATTCATGTCATAGGAAACAGTTATAATGGGCGTAACAGCTGAGAGAAGACAAGATAACAGTATACACGTGTTACAAGTGCGTAATCAGAAGGCGTGAACTAGAGGTGTGTGCTAGAAACGTCACAGGTAGGTGTCACAAAAAGGGGTGGCACTAACAGAAATGTTGCAATGTCAGCAGAAATCGGAAGCTTGGATGCGCGCGCAGCTGCATGACGTGTGATTGACGTGAAGCTGGAGGGTGCAGGGGACTTGACATTTACACTGACGGAAAGAGACAGAAGTCTGGCATGTCAGATCAACTTGTGCTTCTATCACATCTGATATCTGGTGTTTAGGAACTAAGCTATCTGGGCGGAAAGGTCTCTAGGGCAGAAGCTATTCTATACTTGCTGTGAGTGCGTGTATAAGCGCCTGAGTGTCTGTATGAGAAGCGTGGGGGCATGGGCCTTCCATGGGAGCATGGCAACAAGGGCTATGAATTACTTGAATTACTTGCATAGAGACAGGCCGGCCCTTTGGCTCTGCAGCTGAGGGGAATGTTTACTGAAGCTAGCAGGCAGGAATGTATTTTCGGGGAGCGGAACAGATAACTCGAAGGTTATAGTCAATCTTGGCAGGCAGCAGGCTAAGCTGAGCGCGAGGGGCCGCACTGAAAGTAAGTCAGAGTTCACGGGTACAGAGGCAGCCTGGGCAGAGGCCCTTGGAGTCAGAAGCCAGGAAAGAGGCTCGGTGGCAGAAATTCAGGGCCTACTCAGCTAGAGCTGAAAAACGTAGAAGTACACTACAAAAAGACGTTGGCATAGCATACTTAGGAACGGACCATTCAACCCATTCAGGATGGGTCTAAAAGAGGACATGTTGACGTTGGACGCAAATGTATTTGCGTCTTCATAGCTGGTACAGGAGGGAAGTTACATGCACTTTAACTCGTACATGGAGATGGTGGGGTGCGCGCTAGGGAACACATCTTGACCATAAAATTTATATTTCCTCATTCCCTCCTTGTTCCCTACGGACCCTTCATGATATATTAATCATCATAAATTGATCAGTTTGTTCTTGCAACATCATTTGCTCATCTTTCTTTCTTTGACGGTTTGAGAGGAAACTGGAATGTTCAATGCATGATGTGGCACACAGTCCACATATCGCCGGCCCACACTGTAGGCACAGGCAGCAGCTGAATACTATGACAAGGCCAAAACCTAGGAAGGATAGGATCTTCCATCCCCAAGCAGTTAACGTTGTCCAGAACCAACCGGACCAAGTCCAGGTGCCTGGATTCTGATGTATCTGATTTGCAATTTTATGCAGACGGGTAATAGCTTGATAGACAGATGGCGCATTTTGTGGGATGAAAACGCAGCAACTTGACCCGATGACCTTACAGGCTCCACCTCTATCTGCCAAGATGACGTCAATAACAAGACGATTTTGAAGGACAACAACCCGCATAGCAGATTGCTCCTCTGTTAAGTTACCTAAGGCGGAGGCAGTTTCATGTACTACAGCTTCAAGTGTTCTGGTTAATCTACGTATTAATTTACTGTTTTGGACAGGTCCTAAAAAGAAAAAGAATCCTTTATTAAAATCGGTGTACTGTTCCCATGCCGTTTCTGTATAGTCGACAAGTGGGATATCTCTTCTGGGTCTATTCTTTACTAGATTTGTATTTCTATGGTAATCAGGGGGAGCTAGAAAAACAGGTGGCAGAAGGAATGCAATATAACAGGTACCATCCCAATCTGGAGGCAAACGTATGTATGCGGTATGACCACAAACAAAATAGGAGTGATTGATAGCTTTAAAGGATGATTTACCATGATCACTGAATTCGACCACAGTAGTGCATTTACTATGACCTAAGTGTACTGACCCTTTCTTTCGGACACATAATTCACCAGTGACTGGTAATACTAGCATATGGGGCAGAACTGGTGCAGCTTCGGATTCAACAGTAAGGATCATAAGGCTAATTGTGTAGTTACCTAATCCATATACTTCATTTTCTAGATCAGTTCCTATTCGAGTGGGGAGTCCCTCCTTATCAGGGTAACAGACGTCGAGCAGGACTAAGTTCAAGTTTCCCCAAACCCAGCCCCCATCGAAAACAGCAATATCAGGATCTAAGGAATTAATTATTTTAAACCATGCACCACAGGAGCCATTGTGAGTGAACGGGTACGGAAAGAGGGGCAGAGCTCCCTTGTAATTCTGGTAGGGAGGGAGTCGGCCACATATCCAGCAGTCTGTAGCATTGTTCGTCTGATGGGAGTGGTGTAACATACTAATGAATGTATTGTTGCGCAGCGCAAGTCTGTAAGAGAGTTCGTGTGCAGGTAATTCACTAAAAGTGTGTTCAGCAGAGACATTGTAAACAGATTGTTCACGCTTGAAAATAGGCCAGTAGATAGGTAACAGAAGGCTAGCAACAATAACTAAAATACTTAGAATAAACATGATTAATAGTGTCACTATACAGTGACTACGGAGTGATTTACAATATGCACTTTTCTTAACTTGTCTCTCTCTATCTCGATCTAGGGGATACATGTCAGAAACTATTTAACCGATTCACCTAGGGGAGGACTTAAACAATTAAACTGTCTGACTTGCTAGATCGGAGTTTCGACCTGTACTCCTCTTGGGGAGTTTTTTCTCGTTCGGATACTGTAAAGTCTTTTGGCTCAACACAGTCTTTGGTGGGGGTGGACGAGTCTCGATCAGGTTTCAGTTCACAAAATTTTTTCACATGACTCGTGTGGACCCACCCCTTTCTCCCTTCGATCTTGACGGCGGTCCTCGTGGTGAGAAGGACGGTCTTCGGGGATTTCCAGCGGGGCTCCAACGGACTCTTCCTGTCGAAATTTCGGACCAGTACCAGGTCCCCAGGACGGACCTCGTGCGGCTTTACATCAGTGTTGTCAGGGAAGGCTGCGGCAACCTGTGAACGACATGATTGGAGTGCAGACATCAAGGAGGCAAGGTAATCTGTCAACATGTTACAATCAACATCAGTGATCTTTTTCGGAATGGGCGTCCCCCACATATTCGGTGGTCTGCCAAAAACCACTTCGTACGGGGATAGCCCTGATCTCGAATGGGCAACCATTCTCATGTAGAATAGTGCCACGGGCAGGGCGACTATCCAGTCGACCCCTTTCTCCTGACATATTTTTGCAAGTCGGATCTTTAGTGTTTGGTTATGCCTTTCTACGAGGTCTGCTGCTTCAGGATGTCGGACACAATGAAATTTCCACTGGTATCCTAACAGTAAAGAAACCTGCTTCATTAACTCGGACGAGAAGGGTTGTCCGTTATCTGAGTATACGACACGAGGCAAACCGTATCGTGGGAAGAATTCACGAACCAACTGCCGGGCAGTGGTCGGAGCAGTATAGTCTGGGACTGGGTATGCTTCGGTCCAACGGGACAGAGCACAAACAACTACAAGGACATACTTGAATCCTCGACATCGGTCCATCTGGATATAATCCATCTGGAGGACTTCAAAAGGGTGATCGGGAGGATGAAATCCACCTTGCTCTACAGGGACGCTTTTACCTGGATTGAACTGACAACAGATCATGCAAGTACGCACTTTCTGTTTTGCTGCTGCTCGTAAGTGTTTATTGCTCCAGAGATTTTGTAAACTGTCTAACATCGCTTTCTCTCCTAGATGTGCTGGGCTATGTGCTGTATTAATCATAACTTGAACCATAGAGTCAGGGAGAAACCATGTAGATTTTCCCTTCGTCATCCAACCTTGATCTGTCTGGATCCCTCCTAGTTCAATCCATTTCTTTATTTCATCTGGGGTAGCATGTGCCTGAATATCAATTACATCTAGAGCGGGATCCTTGACTGTCATACACTTTGTCGGTACTATTGTCTTTGCCACATCAGTTGTCTGGGTGTGAGTCAGTGCGGTATGTTTTGCTGTCTGGTCTGCCAGGTCGTTACCCTGGGAAACAGAATCTGTGACCTTAGTATGTGCTTTACACTTCATGACTGATATGCCCGAGGGCAAATGTATTGCTTCTAACAGGGCTTGAATGAGGGGACCGTGTTGTATCTTGGCACCATGGGAGGTCAAAAAACCTCTTTCTTGCCATAACATGCCGAAGTCGTGTACGACTCCGAAAGCATAACGGGAATCAGTGTATATGTTAACATTTCTGTTCTTGGCTAGTATACAAGCTCGGGTCAGAGCGATGAGCTCTGCTGCTTGAGCAGACAGTGTGTCAATACGATGTGTTTCTTTAACTTCGGTTTCAGTGGTCACTGCATACGCGGCCACTAATTCTCCTGTATTTGTTCTCAGGCATGAACCGTCCACATAAAGTGTCAGGTCTGGATTTGTCAGTGGACATCTGTTAAGTCTCGTCGTGGCTTTGTTACTGCATTAATGATTTCTATACAATCATGCGGGGCTGGATCTGTCATAATTGTAGGTAACAGTGTTGCGGGGTTCAGAATACTGCAGCGCCTGATTTCTATGTGTGGCTGGAATAGCGTTAATTCATAACCTGTCAGTCGTGCTATAGTCAAGTGCTGAGTCTGGGTTCTGTTTAACAGAACCTCTACAGAGTGTGGAACTTGTACTGTTAATTGATGGCCTAACACAATTGAATCGCTCTGTCTGATGGCTAACGCTGTTGCTGCTACTGACTTCAAGCACGCAGGGAGTGCCTGGGCTACTGAATCCAATGTACTTGAGAAATAAGCGCAAGGCTTATGTGAACCTGCTTGATCTTGAGTGAGGACAGACAAAGCTGTACCATCACGTTCTGTAACAAAAAGTGTAAACGGTTTGCTGTAACATGGTGTCGCTAAAACTGGTGCTTGGCATAAGGCTTTCTTTAATTCTTCAAAAGCTTGTGTGTGTTCCTGAGTCCAAGGGAGGGCAGTCGAAGTCGCTGCCTCCTGTGTCGTTAACTGGATGAGTGGTTTAGCTAGAAATGCATATTGAGGAATCCATTGTCTGCAGTATGAGGTGAGGCCTATGAAGGCCCGCACTTCCTTTTGTGTCTGGGGTTGTGGCATATTTACAATTAACTGAATGCGATCGGGAGTGAGCTGTCTCCCCACTTTGGACAGCAAGTGACCCAAGTACACAACTTGCTGAACACAGAATTGTAGCTTCGAAGGAGACACCTTGTGTCCCTTGTCGGCCAGGAAATGTAAAACTGTCAGTGATGCTTGTTCACATTCGGGCTCACTTCGTGCGGTGATCAGCAGATCATCGACGTATTGCAGTAAAGCGGTGTTAACTGGCATTTGAATACAATCTAGTTGTCTTTTCAGTGCTTGACTGTAGATGCTGGGGCTTTCTGTGAATCCTTGAGGTGCGTGTGAAAATTTGAAGCTGCGTCCATTTAAACTGAATCCGAAGAGATATTGGCTCTCTGGATCAATAGGCACGCTGAAGAAGGCGTTCTTGAGGTCAATTACAGTAAAGAACGTTGCTTCTGAATCAATAGCAGTCAATAGGGATGAGATGTCGGGAACCACAGGGTACTGTGGAATAATGCATTTGTTTAGTTCTCGAAGATCAATCACCAGCCGATATACTGGCGGTGCATTGGGATCAGTACGTTTAAGAATCGGAATAATGGGTGAATTACAGACATTGGAGTCGGTCTCTACGACCACTCCTTGGACAATGAGCTCTTCAATGATTTTCAGTAAAGCCACTACAGCATCGGGTGGTAACTTGTATTGTCTGATTCTTGGTAAAACAACACCTGCCTTGAGTGTAACGCGGTATGGAGTGATATGCATGCAACCTACATCAGTTGGGCCTTTTGCCCACAAGTAATCTGGCACATTTTTTAATCTGACATCGAATTCTCGCAAAACATAATGACCCTTGAAATCCCGTAGAAAGAGTCTAACTCCCTCCGGGGAACAGCATATTATAGCTCCTAGAGCCTTCAATGTTTTAATTCCTAACAGATTTTCCGGACATGATTTTGTAAGTAACAAGTCTGTAACACGTGATAATGGGCCCACAGCCAGGGGGACTGGTTCTGATACCTCATTTACAATAGGCTGTCCTGAAAAACCCAGGGAAACATTCTGTGAGCCTGAGAGGGGTGCCCCTGGGACTTCATCATGGCTGATCGTAGTGCGACTTGCCCCTGTGTCAATTAAAAACTTTCTGTCTTTTCCCAATATGTGACTGTGTACATAAGGACCTTCTTGATCTACAGGAATCTCAATAAGAGGCAAGCCACCTTCCCTCTCTAGGCTGTTTCATGTATATCGGGGATAATCTGGATATGCGGACTGGGCATACTGGTACATCTGCTGTGAAACTTGCTGAGACGCGGCAATGGGCTGTGGCTGTGGTACCGCTACTGTCTGTGCTGGAGGTGAAGAAGCATGCATAGGCTGTGTATTCTGTGTATTCTGTGAAGACTGATGCTGGTTATGGTCTTGTCTAGGCGGATGCGGTCTTTCTTTAGTTTTACCTGTCGCTATATTATGTTTCAGGACCGGGCATTCATGTACGTAATGACCTGGCTGCTTACAGTAATTACATGTCCCTTTAACGGGAGCTGTAGTGTGACTTGTCTGGGTCCCACCCTTTCTCTGACCGTCGGCTGGGACCGTCTGAGCTACTAACATTTTCATCTTCGTGTCTTTCATGCGTTTTTGTTCCTGATCTTGTTCTTCCCTAATTCTGTTCTGATGATATTGGAGCATCTGTAACATCTGGGATGGTGTATTTGCCTGCCAAGTACTTTCAACTTTGTACACTCGGTTTTTAACTAATGGTAGGGAATTCTCGACTAGTTTTGATACAAAAAGATGCGGATATGACTCGCTACTTGGTTTGAGGCCACTATTAATAATGAAACATTTCTCGAATCTTGAATAGAAGTCACTAGTATCTTCATCATGTTTCTGTTTACAGGACGAGATCGCGTCCCAATCTTCCTTTCTAGTTGTCAATAATCTTGGCAGGACCTGTACTATCAAACCTGGTAATGCTTTAGTTTTGTCCCCAAGGCCTACCCCTGGGACCCGTTTACTTTCTTCATCTTCTATTTCTGCCCATGCAATCTTTGTGTCTCCCACCTCCCATTCCTTTTCCTTTAGTTTCTCGTAGATGCCCGTGGGCAACAGTACTTTTAACATTTTCATGATATCATCATAAGTGTAATCCCCCATCAGTAACATGTCTTTAAGCTCTCTGTGAAAATCTGCGGGGTCTTTATCATGACACGGTACCAGTTTCTTCATTTCTAACAGTTCTAACTTGGTCAGAGGCGTGTGTACATATACACGTTTCAGAAGGTGATCCGTACCCATAACAGGGTGTACTTCTCGTAAGGGGTTCTGACTTTCAATGCCACCCCCGCATTGCATGTGGTACATCTTCCTTTCTGGAGGCGGGGCGGGAGCATATTCGGAGCTGATGAAAGTATCATATCTACGGCGTTGTTCTAGAATTATTTGTATTAACTTGGTACTTAAGCCTCTCCATCTATCCATGAGTAGTGCTTCTAGTGTTTCGTGTAAGGGCCCTGGATCAGAATGATGTTTTCTGTATTTGATGAGGAGGTGCTGAATCATGTATACACCTGCTAATTTCTACTCGTCTGGGGAGAGGTTCAGAAATGTCTGCGCTACTGTGTCATCATTATATATGTCTGTATTTTCGGCCCATGATACAGCTGATCGGGCTAGTTCTTGTTCATCCATAGAATTGAGCACGTGGTACCCAACCCGATCTCGAAGCCTTTTATCAGTTTCCTGGAACTGATGCTCAGCAGAATTCGGATTTGTCAAGGCAGAGAAGAAAACTCTCTTGCTTTCTGGACGGATGCCTTTCCTAAGGTAATTTCCCTTACCTACATATGCTATAGTATCTGCAGCTCTTTCTGGTTCTTCAAGTTCTTCTTCCTCCTCGGAGGAAGCTTTTTCTTTCTCTTTTTGGTGTACTGCTAGCACTGCTTTCCTAATTTTCCTATACATTGTGGCTATGCAGGTCCCTTTATCATGTTTTCCTTCAGCTATATTTTGACCCCACTTGTTCAGTGCATCTAATTCACTCTGATCTGTTCCAGGCCTATCTCGTTCTCTTATTAGACAGTTTATGAAAAATCGTAGTATCTGTGCTTGAATGTCAACTTTCTGTTTCTCCATGGCCTCCTTAATACTGTCAGGGTCTTTCCCTGTCTGAACAAACTCATATATTCTATCTAGACGATCCTTCATACCTACATAACATAGCAAGATATCAGTAGCAGATCTTAACCGTAGTGATGCCAATATCATTAGGTCGTCTTTTCCGGGTACTGGATCGTACCTGCAAACTGAAATGTTTTCTTTAAATGCGTCAAAGCGGGGTGACCTGAACGTGAGAGGACTCTGCATATCCCTGAGATTTAATCTGTGTGTCAATGGCGGGGTCCGAGGACCCGCGGTCGCACCTCCTGAAGCGGAGGCTTGTGCATTATCTCCCTGTGGAGTCTGTTTTTGAACTTGAATTTGTCGTTTTGTTAGATCAGGTAAACGTGGTTTCGGTAGGTCTGTTTTGGGTGCAGGAAGTGGCGGGGCTGGCGGAACGGGGGAGGTCTGTCGCGGTACTGGAGGAACATGATCTGGGGGCGGGGTGCCCCCGTCCCCGTCAGTAGGCAAGGTGCGAACAGGCAGATTGGTGTAAGCCGGTGCTACATCCTCTAGATAAGAATTTAGGAATATATCTTTGGTAGTCTTATGCATTATTTTAGTCGGAACTAATGGTGGCGGTAAGTTTTTCGGTATTTCTGATAGGGCCTCAGGTGTACCCTCGGCCACAAGATACATACCGTTTACAACATTTTGTCGTGCGCGGTCTATCTGTTCAGTTTTTACTCGGATCCCCTCGGCAACTAGTTCATTTTCTTGTGCTTTCTCTGAATCTTTAAGTCTGTCTTCTCTACGGAGTGCTCTTTCAGCACGTTTATGTGATTCCTTACGCCAAAATTCTATGGCGTCTTTCTGAGATTGTCTGGCTTTCCTTTTCCATAGTGCTTCCTCTACCTTCATGATGCACTCGGCATCCCATGTTCCGTTAACGGGCCATCTGTGTCTTTCGTCTAGGTGTTTAGTATAGTCAGTCCATAAGTCTAGATACAATATGGCGTCTATGCCATGTTTATGGTACATAAAGTTACCTGGAGTGTCCCTAGGGGGAATAGGAATTTCTTCCTCTAGTATCCCTTTCCTAGTTCCTATCTGCTTTAACTTGTTGAAAAACTGCATTTTGCTTACTTAGTACTGAATGCTCAATCCTTAGTTTACTTAATACTGGGTATAGCTAATTGTTACAAGAGACACAATAATTCACATAAAAAAAAACGGTCACATTCACATTCGTACCACGACATTAATCACATGAAAAGACATTTGAGACATAGATGACTACCCCCTATACTGGATGTACTGCTAAACAGTACAGATACACTGATGTAACAGTGCAGAAATTCAGAAATTCAGAATACTAGATATACTGCTAAACAGTACAGATACACTGCCTAAAAACAGTGCAGACCGGACTTGTGTACCCAAACCCGTCTAGATACGTCCCAGCAATGGTACTCACCGGGAAGCACGGAAAACAGAAGGCCTCGGAAAACTCGACTGGACTCGACTCGACACTTCGGAAAACTTCGGAAAACTTCGGAAAATTTCGGAAACCTGGTGGGCCTCTCGACACCTCGGACCTTGCTTCTTTCGGCTAGGCTCTGATCGGGATCCTCCGCACTCCTCACCGCCTCGTCTGGGTACTGATCGCAGTCTTCGTCACCTCCGTGGGTCAGAGGGAGATGCAGGAAATCCTGCCGGTACGCGTAGATTCCATCTAACTGATGGCAGGGGACACAGCTTGCAAATGCACCAACCGGCGCGTGAGGTGGGTCCCTGTTCGGGCGCCAAATGACGTAAATAATTAATTTACTCTCTTAATTTCTATGCAGGTAAGTACTTAATCAATAATAACTCAATCGGAAAGAAAGAAAACAGAGTCCGTGGTGTTAGAGTTCTTAGGGGTTTTATTCCTCAAAAAGGAATGGTCTAGACCAGGATATCATGTTCTGACCACCACAGGGGTGTCAGAAGGGATAGAGCGCTCTTTTATTACATTACATAGCTTATATACTTAATTCATGTCATAGGAAACAGTTATAATGGGCGTAACAGCTGAGAGAAGACAAGATAACAGTATACACGTGTTACAAGTGCGTAATCAGAAGGCGTGAACTAGAGGTGTGTGCTAGAAACGTCACAGGTTGGTGTCACAAAAAGGGGTGGCACTAACAGAAATGTTGCAATGTCAGCAGAAATCGGAAGCTTGGATGCGCGCGCAGCTGCATGACGTGTGATTGACGTGAAGCTGGAGGGTGCAGGGGACTTGACATTTACACTGACGGAAAGAGACAGAAGTCTGGCATGTCAGATCAACTTGTGCTTCTATCACATCTGATATCTGGTGTTTAGGAACTAAGCTATCTGGGCGGAAAGGTCTCTAGGGCAGAAGCTATTCTATACTTGCTGTGAGTGCGTGTATAAGCGCCTGAGTGTCTGTATGAGAAGCGTGGGGGCATGGGCCTTCCATGGGAGCATGGCAACAAGGGCTATGAATTACTTGAATTACTTGCATAGAGACAGGCCGGCCCTTTGGCTCTGCAGCTGAGGGGAATGTTTACTGAAGCTAGCAGGCAGGAATGTATTTTCGGGGAGCGGAACAGATAACTCGAAGGTTATAGTCAATCTTGGCAGGCAGCAGGCTAAGCTGAGCGCGAGGGGCCGCACTGAAAGTAAGTCAGAGTTCACGGGTACAGAGGCAGCCTGGGCAGAGGCCCTTGGAGTCAGAAGCCAGGAAAGAGGCTCGGTGGCAGAAATTCAGGGCCTACTCAGCTAGAGCTGAAAAACGTAGAAGTACACTACAAAAAGACGTTGGCATAGCATACTTAGGAACGGACCATTCAACCCATTCAGGATGGGTCTAAAAGAGGACATGTTGACGTTGGACGCAAATGTATTTGCGTCTTCATAGCTGGTACAGGAGGGAAGTTACATGCACTTTAACTCGTACATGGAGACGGTGGGGTGCGCGCTAGGGAACACATCTTGACCATAAAATTTATATTTCCTCATGTGCTGCATTGTAGGATCCCTAAACCAGTGCGGCACCCAGGCGACATCACCTGGGTGCCGTCCAGAACTCTGCACGTTGTGCTGCCTTGGGACTATTCGCACAAAAGACAGCTTCTAACCATTGTTGCTTTTTGTGTTGAGAAATGTTTAAATGTTTTTAGTTTTTGTTCCGTTCGTTAAAGTTAATAGTTAATAAAGTTTTATAACCTTACTTTGTTGGAGTGTTGTCTATTTTTTTAAAAACGGGTGAATGGGGCCTTGAATCGGGTTATTGTCATGTGTGGGCTTTGGAAGTGTGCTGCTGCAGGATCGGACATTTCAAACTCAAATGCACGTTCTTTTTCTTACCTTTCCGAAGCATGGGGCGCAATAGCAAGCAGAGAAAGGGTGATGCACGTGTTGAACACTACCTGACCTGGCAAGTTGCTGGCAGTGCCCCCCCGCCCGCTCCTGAAAGAGGGCACACACACACACCGCCGCTCCGAGTACTTCACAAATCTTTAAAAGACCATGCGCTTGTTCATGAGGCTTAAATGGTTTATCACCTCTTCTAGAACCCCTGCATCGACCCTCTGACGTTTCCTGGAAAAATTACCATGTAACACAATACCAAGCCCTGTCAGCTGAAACCCCCAAGGAATCGTGGGGCATATTATCAAGGGGGTTTATCTCCGCTTTTTTGGCTTTAAAAGCCTTGAAAGCGGAGATAAAATTATCTCCCTATTACCAAGCTGTCGCTAACACCAGTTAGTGACAGCTAAAAGGAGATAGCGACCATCTTGGGCCCCGCTTTGCATGTCAGTGATACTTATCACTAATGACATGCTAAGTGGCGTGCCAAGATGTTAGCGACTGGAAACAGTCCCTAACATCGCTACCTTCTATTACCAACTTTTGGAGATATTCGCGCTAAGCGCGAATATCTCCAAAATCTAACACCTGCCCTGAGCAGTTCTTAGCCATGTTATCCAATGGGAGGTGGATAACATGGCTAAGAGCATTTGCTCGATAATACATGAATATCGCTGACTTTTCTGCGATAATAGCAAGGTTTATCTGCGATAAAAATCGCCGATGTGCGGCGATAATTTTTGTCTCTAAACAAAAATTATCTCCCTATTACCAAGCTGTCGCTAACACCAGTTACTGACAGCTAAAAGGAGATAGCGACCATCTTGGGCCCCGCTTTGCATGTCAGTGATACTTATCACTAATGACATGCTAAGTGGCGTGCCAAGATGTTAGCGACTGGAAACAGTCCCTAACATCGCTACCTTCTATTACCAACTTTTGGAGATATTCGCGCTAAGCGCGAATATCTCCAAAATCTAACACCTGCCCTGAGCAGTTCTTAGCCATGTTATCCAATGGGAGGTGGATAACATGGCTAAGAGCATTTGCTTGATAATACATGAATATCGCTGACTTTTCTGCGATAATAGCAAGGTTTATCTGCGATAAAAATCGCTGATGTGCGGCGATAATTTTTGTCTCTAAACAAGTTAGAGACAAAAATTATCGCTAGTTGTTCGTAATATGCCCCCGTGTTTTTGCTTGCAGAAATCGGGAGGCGGGAGACTAGCCCTGAAATCAGTAGTCACACGCCTGAATCGGGAGGGTTGGCATGTCTGAATTCTCTACAGCTGGGGCCATAAACTACATCCGCAGGGGTAGGTGATAGCCTGGGACCAGCCTGGCATCTAAAATGGCTGCCGTGCACGACAAAATTGTGGCATTGGAAAAAAGGCAAGATGGCGCAGCGCTGGAAGAGATGTATCAACATATATCAGCCTCCTCAGCCACCCTCAGGAAACATAGGGGATTAGGATACGTCTCCCGCACCCACTTATACCTAGTAATTTAATTAACGAAGCACAAAATGGCGAATTCCCGTTTCGCTACCAGTTTGCGGCCCAGTTCGCGGCCCGTGAAGCGCTTCTACCGTGAAAAATCATTTTTTTTTTATTTTCCCCACGGGACCCTTTAATAACCCCAACAACATTCCTAGGGGGTCAAGAGGGGGATACCTTGCCCCCTTTCATTAAATTCCCCTTTCGTTTTTCACCTCTTCTTCTCTCTCGATCCTACCGAGAGACAAGATGGCGGCCGCTCCGGACTGTTTAGAATGTTGACAGACACCGGAGAGCCAATCAGCTTTCTGCGCGCAAAGTTCCGATAAGCGAAAAGTAAGCGGACCGGATCGCTGCCCGGAGCGCTGTTACAGATATATATCTTGATTTAAACGTTAATTTCTCAAAATCCACTGAAGCACATATATTGAGACCTAGCAAAGGCACATCGGGCTAACAGTCCCTACAATTTTGCCAAGTTTCGTGCAAATCCATTCAGCCGTTCGAGCTAAAAGTGAGTCCAACCGCCCTATGGAAAACTCAATGCAAAAAACACGTTTTGGGACCCCCCTTTTTTCTCAGCCCCCCCTTGACGAAACCCCACCAAATTTTCAGGGGCTGCTCAGAAACAAAATGTGCCATTTTCCTGAAAATTTCAGCCGATTCCGTCCACAAACGCAAAAGTTATTAGACATAGAATTTTCAGAAATCCCATAGGGAATTAATCCTAACTATATATACCTACTGGCGATAGCCAGTAGGTAATATATATATATATATATATATATATATATATATATATATATATATATATATATATATATATATATATATATATATATATATATATATATATATATATATATATATATATATATATAGATATATATATATATTATCTCTCCACGAATGCCGGTAGTGGAGGAGCGCTGTCAGCGGGCGGTTAAGCCTTGATCACGCTTACCGTCTCGCCACCAAAATGCCATTTAAATCCACAAACAAAATGTGAAACATAAACAAAGGACTACTATGCTGCAGGTACACCCGGAATCTAGGTGAGTGTGTCAGCCATCTTAGCATGTTATTAGAGGCAATTTGAAACGACATTGTGACACAGACACAGGTTGTAAAGAACCAAAACAAAGCTTATATACTTTTAAAATAAAAGAATATTAAACAGTATCAGCTCTATTATACAAGTTAGTGAAAGGCACAACGCCCCAGTAGGCGAATCCAAAATATGATATATGAATCGCAAAGTTCTCCTCACCCCAGTGGGCGTGGCAATACAAGTCATGTGATAATGTCACAGTTCTCCTGGCCCAGTAGGCATGATATTGAGGACGTCCAGTGCCTTTTCAAAAACAGGTTCTTCACACACAATAAACATAGTCTGCACAGCAATTTCTAAGTGCCTGCAAGGAAAGAAAAGTTAAAATTACTGAAAGTCAGCACTAACAAGCTATCATGCCAAATGAAATAATACTTAGTGAAGATGTATTGCCAGTTCTTCCTTGACATTGAGTCCTATGGGTACAGTACATTCGAAATCAATGATGTAGGTCGATTCAAGTTTTCTCAAAGACAGTTCACAGTTACCACCTCTCATCCCCAGGTCTACTCTGTCAATCACCACCATGCAAAGTTTGGTTTCATCACTAAAGTGGTGTGTCTGGAAGTGGCGAGCTACAGGGTATGTCTTAGTTTTGTTTCTAATAGCTCGCAGGTGTGCCAAGATTCATTTCTTGGCTGTGTGTTTGCTGCTCCCCACATACCACTTATTGAAAGGACATATCAAAATGTATATACAATATGTAGTATCACAAGTCAGATGTTTTCTTATATGGAATTCCTTCCCTGTGTGGGGAACCACCAATTTATCACAGTTGACACTCCCTCTGCACGCTTTGCACTTGTTGCAACATTTGAATCCAATTCTGGTTGAGGGGGTAGTGTTCCTAGTGTGTGTGACATGATTATGACTCAGCTCATCTTTTAGCGATCTGCTCTTTCTGAAAGTAATCTGAGGATTACTAGCAAGGCCAGATTTGAGATGTTCATCATTCAACAGCACATGCCAGTGTTTGTTGAATATATCCCTTATGTCTGTTGCTTGGCCACAGTAAGTGGTAATGAACCTGACAGTATTGGTGGCGTCTGGTTCTTTAACAGGGTAAAGCAGATCATTCCTAGAAACCTTCTCCACCCTCTCACATGCAGTCAAGATGGTTTTACTGCTGTACCCACGTTCAGTAAATCTGCCACACGTTACTTGTTTCTCTACTTCAAAGGATTCAATGGTGCTGCAGTTCCTCTTGGCCCTCAGTAGTTCCCCATAGGGGATGCTTTGTATCAACTTGCGGGGGTGTGAACTGTTGGCCCTCAGTATGCTGTTGCCTGACGTTTTTTTGCGATGTAGTGTAGTTTCAATGGTGGGACCATTGATGTTAACAGCTATATGTAGAAACTCAATCTCTTTATTGCTATAATTGGCAGTAAAGACCAGATTTAAATAATTGTCGTTGAGTTTCCTGACAAAATCAATGGCAGTTTGTTCTGAGCCATTCCAAATAATGAAAATGTCATCGATATAGCGCAGCCACAGGGCAACCTTGGTGTCGAATTCCTCCATGCGTGCGGCTACCTGCTCCTCCCACCAGCCCATGAAGAGGTTCGCGTAGCTGGGGGCGAAGCAGGTGCCCATCGCGGTGCCCTGTGACTGTCTATAAATGCCCCCATCGAAAACATAAAAATTGTTTTTCAGGCAAAATTCAATCATCCCAATAATCATATTGGAATGATCGACCATAGAGATGGAACGGGTCTTGAAGAAGTGTTTTATAGCATTCAATCCTAGTTGGTGCTTGATGCTGGTATACAAGCTACCAACGTCCAGGGTGATTAAGATGAAATTATCCTCCCAGTGTATGCCATTGATGCTGGTCAGAAAGTGGGTACTGTCTCTTAGATAGGATGGTAATGACAGAACATACGGTCTTAGAAAGTAGTCAATGAATCTTGACGTATTTTCCAAAAGAGAGCCCATGGAAGACACAATGGGTCTTCCTGGGGGGTCTGACCGGTTCTTGTGGAGCTTGGGCAGAAGGTAGAGAACTGGGATCCTGGGATGAGGACAATAAAGGTAGTAAAATTCTTCCCACTCAAGTAAACCCTTTTCTCTCCACTCCACTAGCATTTCTCTGTAGGTTACATTAGAGTGCAGTACTTCAGCCATATCTGATTTGGCATAGCATGAGGTATCCTGTAGTTGGCGGATGCCCTCAGCTGAGGGCATTCGCCAACTACAGGATACCTCATGCTATGCCAAATCAGATATGGCTGAAGTACTGCACTCTAATGTAACCTACAGAGAAATGCTAGTGGAGTGGAGAGAAAAGGGTTTACTTGAGTGGGAAGAATTTTACTACCTTTATTGAGGTGAGGGCATCCGCCAACTACAGGATACCTCATGCTATGCCAAATCAGATATGGCTGAAGTACTGCACTCTAATGTAACCTACAGAGAAATGCTAGTGGAGTGGAGAGAAAAGGGTTTACTTGAGTGGGAAGAATTTTACTACCTTTATTGTCCTCATCCCAGGATCCCAGTTCTCTACCTTCTGCCCAAGCTCCACAAGAACCGGTCAGACCCCCCAGGAAGACCCATTGTGTCTTCCATGGGCTCTCTTTTGGAAAATACGTCAAGATTCATTGACTACTTTCTAAGACCGTATGTTCTGTCATTACCATCCTATCTAAGAGACAGTACCCACTTTCTGACCAGCATCAATGGCATACACTGGGAGGATAATTTCATCTTAATCACCCTGGACGTTGGTAGCTTGTATACCAGCATCAAGCACCAACTAGGATTGAATGCTATAAAACACTTCTTCAAGACCCGTTCCATCTCTATGGTCGATCATTCCAATATGATTATTGGGATGATTGAATTTTGCCTGAAAAACAATTTTTATGTTTTCGATGGGGGCATTTATAGACAGTCACAGGGCACCGCGATGGGCACCTGCTTCGCCCCCAGCTACGCGAACCTCTTCATGGGCTGGTGGGAGGAGCAGGTAGCCGCACGCATGGAGGAATTCGACACCAAGGTTGCCCTGTGGCTGCGCTATATCGATGACATTTTCATTATTTGGAATGGCTCAGAACAAACTGCCATTGATTTTGTCAGGAAACTCAACGACAATTATTTAAATCTGGTCTTTACTGCCAATTATAGCAATAAAGAGATTGAGTTTCTACATATAGCTGTTAACATCAATGGTCCCACCATTGAAACTACCCTTGTTATGTTATGTTATGTTAGTTTATTTCTTCTATAGCGCACGGCTACTCCAGGGAGCATCCCGGCGCTTTGACGTAGAATATCGGCAAGAAAGACAACAACATAACAACTAAAATGCAGGCAGATAAGAAGGGGAAGAAATTATTTAGTAAAAAGCCACGTTTTCAGATCTTTTCTACCCTACATCGCAAAAAAACAGCAGGCAACAGCATACTGAGGGCCAACAGTTCACACCCCCGCAAGTGGATACAAAGTATCCCCTATGGGGAACTACTGAGGGCCAAGAGGAACTGCAGCACCATTGAATCCTTTGAAGTAGAGAAACAAGTAATGTGTGGCAGATTTACTGAACGTGGGTACAGCAGTAAAACCATCTTGACTGCATGTGAGAGGGTGGAGAAGGTTTCTAGGAATGATCTGCTTTACCCTGTTAAAGAACCAGACGCCACCAATACTGTCAGGTGCATTACCACTTACTGTGGCCAAGCAACAGGCATAAGGGATATATTCAACAAACACTGGCATGTGCTGTTGAATGATGAACATCTCAAATCTGACCTTGCTAGTAATCCTCAGATTACGTTCAGAAAGAGCAGATCGCTAAAAGATGAGCTGAGTCATAATCATGTCACACACACTAGGAACACTACCCCCTCAACCAGAATTGGATTCAAATGTTGCAACACGTGCAAAGCGTGCAGAGGGAGTGTCAACTGTGATAAATTGGTGGTTCCCCACACAGGGAAGGAATTCCATATAAGAAAACATCTGACTTGTGATACTACGTATTGTATATACATTTTGATATGTCCTTGCAATAAGTGGTATGTGGGGAGCAGCAAACACACAGCCAAGAAAAGAATCTTGGAACATCTGCGAGCTATTAGAAACAAAACTAAGACATACCCTGTAGCTCGCCACTTCCAGACACACCACTTTAGTGATGAAACCAAACTTCGCATGGTGGTGATTGACAGAGTAGACCTGGGGATGAGAGGTGGTAACTGTGAACTGTCTTTGAGAAAATTTGAATCGACCTACATCATTGATTTCGAATGCACTGTACCCATAAGACTCAATGTCAATGAAGAACTGGCAATACATCTTCACTAAGTATTATTTAATTTGGCATGATAGCTTGTTAGTGCTGACTTTCAGTAATTTTAACTTTTCTTTCCTTGCAGGCACTTAGAAATTGTTGTGCAGACTATGTTTATTGTGTGTGAAGAACCTGTTTTTGAAAAGGCACTGGACATCCCCAATATCATGCCCACTGGGCCAGGAGAACTGTGACATTATCACATGACTTGTATTGCCACGCCCACTGGGGCGAGGAGAACTTTGCGATTCATATATCATATTTTGGATTCGCCCACTGGGGCGTTGTGCTTTTCACTAACTTTTATAATAGAGCTGATACTGTTTAATATTCTTTTATTTAAAAGGTATATAAGCTTTGTTTTGGTTCTTTACAACCTGTGTCTGTGTCACAATGTCGTTTCAAATTGCCTCTAATGACATGCTAAGATGGCTGACACACTCACCTAGATTCCGGGTGTACCTGCATAGTAATCCTTTGTTTATGTTTCACATTTTGTTTGTGGATTTAAATGGCATTTTGGTGGCGAGACGGTAAGCGTGATCAAGGCTTAACCGCCGAAACGCGTTGTTGTTGCCAATAAATCTTTATTGAAATTGCACAGAAAAGGTGTCCGGGCGATCAATTCGTAGTGAACTGATTTTTGAAGTCTATATATATATATATATATATATATATATATATATGTATATATATATATTACCTACTGGCTATCGCCAGTAGGTATATATAGTTAGGATTAATTCCCTATGGGATTTCTGAAAATTCTATGTCTAATAACTTTTGCGTTTGTGGACGGAATCGGCTGAAATTTTCAGGAAAATGGCACATTTTGTTTCTGAGCAGCCCCTGAAAATTTGGTGGGGTTTCGTCAAGGGGGGGCTGAGAAAAAAGGGGGGTCCCAAAACGCGTTTTTTGCATTGAGTTTTCCATAGGGCGGTTGGACTCACTTTTAGCTCGAACGGCTGAATGGATTTGCACGAAACTTGGCAAAATTGTAGGGACTGTTAGCCCGATGTGCCTTTGCTAGGTCTCAATATATGTGCTTCAGTGGATTTTGAGAAATTAACGTTTAAATCAAGATATATATCTGTAACAGCGCTCCGGGCAGCGATCCGGTCCGCTTACTTTTCGCTTATCGGAACTTTGCGCGCAGAAAGCTGATTGGCTCTCCGGTGTCTGTCAACATTCTAAACAGTCCGGAGCGGCCGCCATCTTGTCTCTCGGTAGGATCGAGAGAGAAGAAGAGGTGAAAAACGAAAGGGGAATTTAATGAAAGGGGGCAAGGTATCCCCCTCTTGACCCCCTAGGAATGTTGTTGGGGTTATTAAAGGGTCCCGTGGGGAAAATAAAAAAAAAATGATTTTTCACGGTAGAAGCGCTTCACGGGCCGCGAACTGGGCCGCAAACTGGTAGCGAAACGGGAATTCGCCATTTTGTGCTTCGTTAATTAAATTATTAGGTATAAGGGGGTGCGGGAGACGTATCCTAATCCCCTATGTTTCCTGAGGGTGGCTGAGGAGGCTGATATATGTTGATACATCTCTTCCAGCGGCTGTGCGTGAGCTTTTTTTTTTTTTGCTGCGTGACAGTCCGGAGCGGCCGCCATCTTGTCTCTCGGTAGGATCGAGAGAGAAGAAGAGGTGAAAAACGAAAGGGGAATTTAATGAAAGGGGGCAAGGTATCCCCCTCTTGACCCCCTAGGAATGTTGTTGGGGTTATTAAAGGGTCCCGTGGGGAAAATAAAAAAAAAATGATTTTTCACGGTAGAAGCGCTTCACGGGCCGCGAACTGGGCCGCAAACTGGTAGTGAAACGGGAATTCGCCATTTTGTGCTTCGTTAATTAAATTACTAGGTATAAGTGGGTGCGGGAGACGTATCCTAATCCCCTATGTTTCCTGAGGGTGGCTGAGGAGGCTGATATATGTTGATACATCTCTTCCAGCGGCTGCGCCATCTTGCCTTTTTTCCAATGCCACAATTTTGTCGTGCACGGCAGCCATTTTAGATGCCAGGCTGGTCCCAGGCTATCACCTACCCATGCGGATGTAGTTTATGGCCCCAGCTGTAGAGAATTCAGACATGCCAACCCTCCCGATTCAGGCGTGTGACTACTGATTTCAGTGCTAGTCTCCCGCCTCCCGATTTCTGCAAGCAAAAACACGGGGGCATATTACGAACAACTAGCGATAATTTTTGTCTCTAACTTGTTTAGAGACAAAAATTATCGCCGCACATCGGCGATTTTTATCGCAGATAAACCTTGCTATTATCGCAGAAAAGTCAGCGATATTCATGTATTATCGAGCAAATGCTCTTAGCCATGTTATCCACCTCCCATTGGATAACATGGCTAAGAACTGCTCAGGGCAGGTGTTAGATTTTGGAGATATTCGCGCTTAGCGCGAATATCTCCAAAAGTTGGTAATAGAAGGTAGCGATGTTAGGGACTGTTTCCAGTCGCTAACATCTTGGCACGCCACTTAGCATGTCATTAGTGATAAGTATCACTGACATGCAAAGCGGGGCCCAAGATGGTCGCTATCTCCTTTTAGCTGTCACTAACTGGTCTTAGCGACAGCTTGGTAATAGGGAGATAATTTTATCTCCGCTTTCAAGGCTTTTAAAGCCAAAAAAGCGGAGATAAACCCCCTTGATAATATGCCCCACGATTCCTTGGGGGTTTCAGCTGACAGGGCTTGGTATTGTGTTACATGGTAATTTTTCCAGGAAACGTCAGAGGGTTGATGCAGGGGTTCTAGAAGAGGTGATAAACCATTTAAGCCTCATGAACAAGCGCATGGTCTTTTAAAGATTTGTGAAGTACTCGGAGCGGCGGTGTGTGTGTGTGCCCTCTTTCAGGAGCGGGCGGGGGGGCACTGCCAGCAACTTGCCAGGTCAGGTAGTGTTCAACACGTGCATCACCCTTTCTCTGCTTGCTATTGCGCTCCATGCTTCGGAAAGGTAAGAAAAAGAACGTGCATTTGAGTTTGAAATGTCCGATCCTGCAGCAGCACACTTCCAAAGCCCACACATGACAATAACCCGATTCAAGGCCCCATTCACCCGTTTTAAAAAAAATAGATAACACTCCAACAAAGTAAGGTTATAAAACTTTATTAACTATTAACTTTAACGAACGGAACAAAAACTAAAAACATTTAAACATTTCTCAAGACAAAAAGCAACAATGGTTAGAAGCTGTCTTTTGTGCGAATAGTCCCAAGGCAGCACAACGTGCAGAGTTCTGGACGGCACCCAGGTGATGTCGCCTGGGTGCCGCACTGGTTTAGGGATCCTACAATGCAGCACAGAAAAACAGCGTGGGGCGTCCCGGGTGGTGCGGGGGGAGGCCTCGTCAGTAGCGGTCTGTGTCCAGTGTCACATGGCTGACACAACATGTACGACAGGCACCCAGGTGATGTCCAGTAAACTGCCGCACTGGTTTTGGTATCCTACAATGCTGCTCCGAAAATTGGCGTGCGGCGGCCCGGGGGGGGCGTGGGGGAGGCGGCGTGAACGGGCCTCCCCAGGTGGCGGCCATCTAGCTGAGTTGCGCCCGCTCTTGCGGCTACAGCGTCTCGCTCACCATGTTGTTGAGTTGCTCCCACTCTTGCAGTGCAGCGATAGGCGGCTGCCACATGGCTCTTAAAATGGCGGTCGGCTCCTCGGTTTTAGGCCTGGTCCACTGAAATGGCCCTGGGACACTTTGGAACTCGGACGCTTGCCTGCTAGGGCTTGGGCTCCATTCTCGAAAAGCGTCCCCTCAGCCGTGAAGATTGTACAAAAGTCTTGGGGGCCCCCGACTCCCGCAGGCTTCCGGTGGGGAGCGGCTGCCATGATTGCTCGCGGAATGACCACGACGGAGCCACGAGATGGTGGTGCTCTCATGCTGACGCCAGCTTCAGTCTGAATGATCCAGAAACAAGGTGGGGCTTTCATCGTTTGGGAAAAAAAAATGTTCTAAACCAATGAAAAGTGTTATTTTTAGGTCATATGACCAAGCCTTCCATCTTTAGGAAACCAAAAGTAAAATGAACCAATGAAAAGTTTTATAAACAAGTCACATGACCTGTTATGCGGCATAGGGCTACATAAAGTGTAGAAAATCCGTTGGCACGTGAGGCGGCGTCAGTAGCGGACCGATGTGCGAATAGGCCGAAGGCAGCACAACGGGCCGAGATCCGGATGGTACCGAGGTGGTGTCCAGCAAATTGCCGCACTGGTGTGGCCATCCTACAATGCTGCGCCGAAAGACGGCGTGTCCAGCTGAGTTGCGGTCACTGTTGCGGTACAGTGACTCGAACGCGCCGAGATCCGGATGGCACCAAGGTGGTGTCCAGCAAATTGCCGCACTGGTGTGGCCATCCTACAATGCTGCGCCGAAAGACGGCGCGTCCAGCTGAGTTGCGGTCACTGTTGCGGTACAGTGACTCGAACGCGCCGAGATCCGGATGGCACCGAGGTGGTGTCCAGCAAATTGCCGCACTGGTGTGGCCATCCTACAATGCTGCGCCGAAAGACGGCGTGTCCAGCTGAGTTGCGCTCACTGTTGCGGTACAGTGAGTCGAACGCGCCGAGATCTGGATGGCCCCGATGTTGTGTCCAGCAAGTTGCCGCACTGGTGTGGCCATCCTACAATGCTGCGCCGAAAGTCGGCGTGGGGTGCCCCGTTGGCTTATGAGGTGATGTCAGTAGTGGACCGATGTGTGAATAGGTCGGAACCAGCACAAGGCGCCAAGATCCGAATGGCAAGTCCTGGATGTTGAGTGCCTCAGTTGAGAGTTCTGAGCAGTGCTTGCAAGACTGTCTGAAGCTTATTTGCACCTGCTGCAGCTTCACTAGGTCCGGCGGAACTTTTTGCCTTTTCCTTTCTGCTTCTTTTCCTACAATGCGTTTCATCTGAAGACACGACCAGGTCCCTGAATGTGTGCAGGGGGACGCTATTGATTGAATGAAAATGGCGGCTTGACACAAAGCTGACTCAAGCGTTACTGTTGGTGCTATACAGACAAAAATTGGTTTTCAGTTTGTACATTCTTCAGGTTTTTTTTTTCCATCCAAGTCTGATTGAGAGTTTGTAGAAAAATGGCTTCAGATTTTCCACATACTACTCTTCAACATTCTTCCTAAATGTAACAATGTGAAACTCACTAGGAGAACGGCTGTTTCTGTTTCCTTTCAAAATGCTGCCAACAATATTTTCTGAATGGAAGACACCATCTTGTAGCATAAAGGGCCGAAAGGGGTTCTGGTCTGGCCGATGGTTGGTGGAGACATTTTGACTATATCTTGGACCTGCCCGGCCTCGCCCAAAATGGCGCCGGTATAAATGGGACTCGTAACTCCTTGCCCGCAAATGTATATCTAGAAAATGTTATTGTAAGTGGCCCTGTTCTATTTTAATTACAAAATGTATGTCCACCGATTCCGCAACTGTTAGACACCTTAGTTCTTGCAACCTAATGGCCCGCTCGTTACGTTCCTCTACAGTGTAAATGTCTCCTCATCATATACGATTTCAGTTTGCTCCGTGGCCGGCCCACGTGGTTATAGGCCCGTATTTGTATACTGACATTTTCACAATAAAGGTTTTTAAAACAAAACACGGTAGTAGTATTTACATTGGTAAAGTTTTTACTTTTAGTCACTGTTTTCGAATCAGTAAAAGGCAAGTGAAATAAAGCAGTCCAATTACATGACGGATAAAAGGTATAATATGTAGGAACGCAGTAAAGATAAATGGTCAAGGGCAGTTGTGTTTTTCATGTCTGCAACATAAAGTGATCGATAAGAATCTGATAATCAGGCGTATCGGCGACTAAGACAGCAGGCCGAGTATCTTTTACTCAACGGCTCCATCATGGAACGAAGAAACGCCCTTTTTCTCGAAAAAGGAATATATTTTACTTGCAGGACAGTTGTACATTTTCCGGGAAAGTACATTAGCCTGGAATATTATAACATATGTTTTAAAAAAAATAATGTTCGAAAACAATAAAAAGCGTAATTTTTAGGTCATATGACCAAGCTTTTCATCATTAAAATAACAAAAGTAAAATGAACCAATGAAAAGTTTTATTAACAAGTCACATGACCTGTTATGCTTACGTTACGCGCTGCGCGCCGCGCCTCGGATCACTTCCGGGTGCGCTAACGCGGCGTGTCATATAACGCATTACGCGACAACGTAGGTCAAGAATATAGTCAAAATGTCTCCACCAACCAGCGTTCGGAACACAACCCCTTTCAGTAGTCCAAAAAGTTCTGTTAAATGACAACAGAGGGGACAGGCAACAAGAACCATCAGTCAAAGAGGGGAGGGCAAGTTCTTCTCTTCCGGGTCATGTTGGGGCGCTACCGGAACTGATCGAATTGGTAGTCTACAGTGTTTCTGGATGTTTCAGACTAAAGCTGGCGTCAGCATGAGGGCACTTCCATCTCGTAGCTCCGTCGTGGCCATTCCACGAGCAGACATGGCAGCCGCTCCCCACCAGAAGCCTGCGGGAGTCGGAGGCCCCCAAGACTTTTGTAGAATCTTCACGGCTGAGGGGACGCTTTCGAGAATGGGACCCAAGCCCTAGCAGACAAGCGTCCGAGTTCAAAGGTGTCCCAGGGCCATTTCAGTGGACCAGGCCCAAAACCGAAGAGCCGGCCGCCATTTTGAGAGTCCTGTGGCAGCCGCCTATCGCTGCACCGCAAGAGTGGGAGCAACTCAACTACATGATGAGCGAGACGCTGTAGTCGCAAGAGCGGGCGGTAAACAGCTGAATGGCGGAAGAGGCACAGTGTAGCAAAAGCGGGCGGAATGGCAACTGAAACGGTAAAGGGGCGCCCCACTACAGCTTGTCTTCAGGTCAAACGGATTGTGGGACAAGGTCCAGAATTGAAGAGTCATCAAAAGGCAAAAAGTTCCGCCGGACCCCGGGAGCCGGCCGCCTATGTCGGGGGCGATCTCAGGCTATACCAGTGCTATAAGACTTGGGGAGGGTGTCGGAGCCAAGCGTCTTCTCCGAGTCCGTGCCATCACACCGTCCCTCGGGGGCCTCCGTCAAGCGGTTTAGGGAGGTACCATATAACATTGTTTTCAAATGCAGTCAGGTCCACAAACGACCCTCACTTACTTTGAGAATAGTGAAGCTGCAGTAGGTGGAAATAAGCTTCAGACAGTCTTACAAGCACTGCTTTTGTAAACATTTTTTGTTTTTTTTGTATTTTTGCACAGTTTTATATATTTTTTTTGTGTTTGATGGAGGGGAAACAACAAAGCACAGGCATTGAAAAAGGCTCAAACTCAGAACTCTGAACTATGGCACCCAACATCCAGGAGCTTGCCATCCGGATCTTGGAGCCTTGTGCTGCTTTCGACCTATTCACACATCGGTCCACTACTGACATCATCTTATAAACCAACGTTATGTAAATAGTTTTTTAATAAAATGTTTTACCCTGTTTCTTTGCTGGTGTGTTGTCTATATTTTTAATATTTGCATAGGGTTTGTCGTTATTTTGTGCGGGATGGGTGATGGAGCCGAGCTTTCTTGCAGCCCTCATGGTGTGGAGCTCAGTTCATCTCACTATTTTCGTATTTCTCATGAAGGGTTGTTTATAATATTTCTATTTTAGCGAGGTCAAAAAAAGATCCAATTAGTGGCGTACTGATTTTGCTCGATTACTTTTATTTTTTTACACGATTTTTCCCGATCTGCAAAGACTAAACAGAGTATTGCGACTTTGTGCTTGTTTGTAAATAGAGAATGAACCAAAGAGAATCAATTGTAAAACAGTAAATGCTTGGATAATAATCAATCAAATGGAGAGACAAGCAGGCACGACGGATTACAACGGGGGCAAAGGCCTGCGTTAACTACCGTTCACTATCTGCAAAGAGAGAGTACTACTAGGAGAAAAGAGGGGAGGGGGGGGGGGCAGCGTTCAAAGCACATCAGCGTGCATAAATACGAAAATGTTTTTATCTATCACGTACTTGACATTTTAAAGCTTTTCATATTTGCTATTAAAAAACCAATGAAATTCACAGAAAAAACCATAGGTTATAGTGGATATATAGTTAGGAATTTGCATTTACAAAACCTTGAAAATTCAATGAAAAAACCATTGGTTTTAGGCCATATATAGTTAGGGATTTGCATTTACAAAACCTTATTTTACTCGCATAAAACCATTGAAATTCCATATATAGTTATAAGCGCTAACTATATATCGCGCACCCGCAATCCACTGCTGATGATGTCACATATTACATCATTCATGACATGGTTAGTGACATCACTGATGACATCACTGATGACATCTCAAATGACATCACTGATGACATCACTGAAAACATCTCATTTGACATGACTGATAACATCACTGATGATATCATTCATGTGATAATACCATGAACCTCTTCAGACTCTAATATAACCTTAGATACAATCAGTGTAAACAGACAGTCACAGACTGTCACTCATCCATGGAGTTACTCACACACCTAGTCAGTTATGCCAAAAATCAATCACACCTCCATTTTCTCAACTATACAGTTATACACACCTTACTTATTCAAACATATACTAACACATATTTACTTTACTCTCTTATTCAATCTCTGATACATGTTCACAATGATCCATACAGCCACTCACACATTTACTGGCTCTTATGCACAGTTATTTATAGATGTCAACTCTCACATGTACTGTGTTTTACATATGTACTTAATTTGACATGTAGCACTGAGATATCCATTTACTCACTAATACACTCATGCACAGTCAACCGCCCATACAGCTGTTTGCACATGCACTTTTGAATCTATACATATAGTGAATCAACTACTCACACATCTATGTACAGAGTCACACACCTCCCAGCCACCCATACACACACACTCAGTTTCCCATACAAATACTTGGACAACCAATCAATAACCCATACAGTTACTCATATAGCTACTGATCAACATATGCAGCAGTTTGTAGAACAACAGATATAATGATGCACAAATTAAAACAGTTTAGTCACTAACCCATGCACTCAGTGAGACACATTTAATCACTCACTCAATCAGTCAGTCATGCACCTAGTAAATCCTTCATCCAGACACTTATATATCCACTCATTCTTCAATATGTAAAACATATTTTAACTTTACAGAAACATTCAGTCACTGGATGTTGTCATCAGTGATGTCATCAGTGATGTCATTTGAGATGTCATCAGTGATGTCATCAGTGATGTCACTAACCATGTCATGAATGATGTAATATGTGACATCATCAGCAGTGGATTGCGGGTGCGCGATATATAGTTAGCGCTTATAACTATATATGGAATTTCAATGGTTTTATGCGAGTAAAATAAGGTTTTGTAAATGCAAATCCCTAACTATATATGGCCTAAAACCAATGGTTTTTTCATTGAATATATATATATATATATATATTACCTACTGGCGGTCGCCAGTAGGTAGTTATAGTTAGGATTTTTTTCAATGTTAAATCTCAAAATTCTATTTGGAATAACTTTGGCGCCGGTTGACGAATCTGCCTCAAAATTTCCTCAAAATGGCCTTGCAGCGTTCCCGTCCTTCCCTGAAAGTTTGGGGGGATTCGTCAAGCGGGGGCCGAGATAAAAGGGGGGGTCCCAAAACGCGTTTTCCCCATGTTAATTTCCATAGGGCGGTCGATTTCACTTTTAGCCCGAACGGCTGAATGGATTTCCACCAAACTTGGCAAAATTGTAGGGACTGGTAGCCCGATGTGCCTTTGCTATGTCTCAAGATATGTGCTCCAGTGGATTTTGAGTAATTAAGGTTCAAAAAAATATATATATCTATAGCTGCGCTCCGGTGCGCGCACCGGTACGCGCACCGGGCGCGCCACGCGACTTGCGCGCAGAAAGCTGATTGGCTCTGGGGTGTCTGTAAACATTCTAAACAGTCCGGAGTGGCCGCCATCTTGTGTCTCGGTAGGATGGAGACACGAGAGGTGGCCAAAACAAAGAGGGAAATGACCATAAGGGGGCAGAGTAGACCCCCCCTTGACCCCCTAGGTTTGATGTGGGGGCCATAAAAGGGCCCCGCGGGGCAAAAAAAAAAAATATTTTTTTTTTATTTTCGCGGGGGGAGCGCCCGGTACGCGCACCGGTGCGCGTACCGGGGAGCGTACCGGTGCGCGTACCGGGGAGCATACCATGGGGAAAAAGAATGACAGTTTTAAAAGTAGCTGTTTAAAAAAAAAATGTTTTGTTGTTTTTTTTATACCTACACATACATATATATAAATGCATATGCATATATATATGCATATATGTGTATATGTGTGCGTGTAGAGAGAGGTAGAGAGGTAGAGGTGTAGAGGTAGAGAGGTAGAGAGGTAGCGGTAGAGAGGTAGAGATTAGTAGATGGAGAAGAAGAAAGAGGTAGAGAGGTAGAGAGTAGAGAGTGAGTAATAGAGAGTAGAGAGTGAGTAGTAGAGAGTAGTAGAGAGCAGTAGAGAGAGTAGCAGAGAGTGAGTAGTAGAGAGTAGTAGAGTGAATAGTAGAGTGAGTAGTAGAGAGTAGTAGAGAGTGAGTAGTAGAGGGTGAGTAGTAGAGAGTAGTAGAGAGTAAGTAGTAGAGAGCAGTAGAAAGTGAGTAGTAGAGAGTAGTAAAGAGTGAGTAGTAGAGAGTGAGTAGTAGAGAGTGAGTAGTAGAGAGTAGTAGAGAATGAGTAGCAGAGAGAATAGTCGTGAGTAGTAGAGAGTGAGTAGTAGAGTGAGTAGTAGAGACTAGTAGAGAGAGAGTAGTAGAGAGTGAGTAGTAGAGAGTAGTAGAGAGTGTATAGTAGAGGGAGAGTAGTAGAGAGTGAGTAGTAGAGAGTAGTAGAGAGTAAGAAGTAGAGAGTGAGTAGTAGAGAGTAGTAGTGAGTAGTAAAGAGTGAGTAGTAGAGAGAGAGTAGTAGAGAGTGAGTAGTAGAGAGTAGTAGATAGTGAGTAGTAGGGAGTAGTGAGTAGCGAGTAGTAGGGAGTGAGTAGTAGAGAGAGAGTAGTAGAGAGTAGTAGAGTAGTAGAGAATGAGTAGTAGACAGTGAGTATTTGAGAGTAGTGGAGTAGGAGAGAGTAAGTAGTAGAGAGTAGTGGAGAATATTCCAAAGTTTGGCACAGCACCACTTTCACAATGAGTCCAATCAAATCATATCACTTAGAGTCCTTATTGAAGCGCTGAATCTTGGTGTATATTCAAATGCTTTTATTTTCCTTAAGTTTATGTACCACAGCCAGCCGAAACGTTTCGTTCTGTACAACAGAACTTCTTCAGGGCGTTCTTATTTCCTTCAAGTTATGTCGGTATCCAGTTGTCATATAACTAGATATTTCTTCCAAATGTTAGACGAGACATAAGTATATTCTTATTCAAAGTGACTAGGTATCAATTTTACCCACACAATTCGGGCAGACTTGAGTAATTTATAGCATCCTCAAAGTCAGTCTTTCAAAAATTCCAAAGTATAGGACATGATAATCCAAATCCAAATGTTTCTCAAGAAAAGTCATTTACAATCGTTCGGAATATCGGTGTTTGGGCAGATATGATCCAGGGACCCCCAGTATGCAAGGAGAATTAGTCCCCCCTCTGCAAACGCGCCAGTGGCCTGCATTGCAGAGAGGTGTAACAAGGGTGTGGCCTCATTACACTTCTCTGCAATGCAGCTCCCTCGCGCATACTGGAGGCTCCTGGTGGACTAGTTGACCCCAGGGACCCCCAGTATGCAAGGGGAATTAGTTCCCCCTCTGCAAACGCGGCAGTGGGCTGCGTTGAAGAGAGGTGTAACAAGGGGCATAGTCTCATTACACCTCTGCAATGCAGCCCCTGGCGCATACTGGAGGTTCCAGGTGGGCTAATTGGCCCCCAGGGGCCCCCAGTATGCAAGGGGAATTAGTTCCCCCTCTTCAAACATGCACGGGGGCTGCGTTGCAGAGAGGTGTAAAAAGGATTGTGGCTTCATTACACCTCTCTGCAATGCAGTTCCCTGGCGCATACTGGAGATTCCTGGTGGGCTTTCAGGTCTTATATAGTTAGGAATTAGCATAAAAAAACCTTTGAAATTCACTGAAAAAACCATAGGTTTCACACCAGTTATAGTTAGGAATTAGCATTTAAAAAACATTTGAAATTCACTGAAAAAACCATAGGTTTCACACCAGTTATAGTTAGGAATTAGCATTTAAAAAACCTATTAAATTCACTGACAAAACCATAGGTTTCACACCAATTATAGTTAGCTGGAAATTTTACTGACATAAAACCATTGAAATTCCCACGTTATAGTTAGTTGGACTCACTATAACTTGTGCGCCTGCAATGCACTGCTGATGACGTCACATATTACATCACTCATGACATGGTCAGTGACATCACTCATGACATCACTGATGACACCATCCAGTGAATGGGTGTCTTTCTGAAAAATAAATTTGTTTTATATATGTATTTGTAAAGGTCGATGGAAGAATAAATGTTTAAATAAGTGTGTAAATGGATGTTTTTAAAAAAAAAAATTGGTTGGTTAACTGGCTTATTAAGTGTATCTTAGTGAATACATATATTAGTGAGTATTGTTTAAATATTTAAATGTTTGTATCAGTGTTTCTCTTTGTGTATAAGTGGCTGCAGGGGTTGGTGACTGACTCACTGTTTGTATGTGTTTTGAAGACAGCATATGTGCAGGACTGTATGGGTGGATGAGTGTGTATATGTGTGTGTTAGTGAGTGAATGACTGTCTCACTAGTGTCTTCATTAGTAACGACATATGTTTTAATCTAGTATATGTGAGTATTGATGTATATAAGTGAGTATAGTATATATAGTGAGAGATTGTAGGAGTTCCTGTTTAAATAAGTATGTGTTTCTATAAGTGATTGTTTAAGAGAGTAAGTATGTGTAAGTTTCCTTAGAAGTAAGGTGGTAGTGTGTGTATAAATGTATATGCAAATAAATGGATGTTCAATAGTTTATTTGCATGTGTGAGTATGTGTGAGTAACTTTTGGATGACTGCTGATGTGTAACAGGATGTATAGGTGTATCACTACATATGATGAGTGAGTATATATATGAGTGACTATATAGAACTGTTGGTGAATGAGTGGATGTGTATATAGATGGTGGAATTACTGAATTGGTTGTTGTTACTGGTTTGGGTATCTCCATTTTTTTGAAAATGTTTGTTTCTATTTTTGAATATGTGTTTCAAGCGTTACATTACACTGAAATTAGGTCTGTCACTCTGTCACAAGGATGGTGTCATCAGTGATGTCATGAGTGATGTCACTGACCATGTCATGAGTGATGTAATATGTGACGTCATCAGCAGTGCATTGCAGGCGCGCAAGTTATAGTGAGTCCAACTAACTATAACGTGGGAATTTCAATGGTTTTATGTCAGTAAAATTTCCAGCTAACTATAACTGGTGTGAAACCTATGGTTTTGTCAGTGAATTTAATAGGTTTTTTAAATGCTAATTCCTAACTATAACTGGTGTGAAACCTATGGTTTTTTCAGTGAATATATATATATATATATATATATATATATATATATATATATATATATATATATATATATATATATGTATATATATATATATGTCTATATATATATATATATCACGCTCACTGGGGTAACCACAAGTCGAGAGGCACAAAAGCACAAACCAGCCTTTCCCCATTAAAAGCTTTATTCGGGACACGCAGCTTTGCATCTCAGTCCGTGCTGTCACAGCATTCCGCCTGACGCATTTCGTGATGAAATCACTTCCTCAGAGGCTCACGGAGCAGTGCTGGCCACACCCATTTTATCCCTTGGCGCATATTAACGCATTTCTGGGAGATGTAGTCCACCTTTACAGCCTTTGAATCGTTGCTCCTGCCGTGGCACAATCGAAAACCCTGGATGGGCACCGGGATGTTAAGCAGCGTGCAATGTCCAGGTATGTGCTCCAGTCAGAGCTCCTCAGATGCAGCCCCTCGGCCTCCTTCCCTTTACAAGGAGTGGTGCTCTCTCGGCGGCTGGTCTGCCGCTTTTAACATCACGCTCACTGGGGTAACCACAAGTCGAGAGGCACACAAGCACAAACCAGCCTTTCCCCATTAAAAGCTTTATTCGGGACACGCAGCTTTGCATCTCAGTCCGTGCTGTCACAGCATTCCGCCTGACGCGTTTCGTGATGAAATCACTTCCTCAGAGGCTCACGGAGCAGTGCTGGCCACACCCATTTTATCCCTTGGCGCATATTAACGCATTTCTGGGAGATGTAGTCCACCTTTACAGCCTTTGAATCGTTGCTCCTGCCGTGGCACAATCGAAAACCCTGGATGGGCACCGGGATGTTAAGCAGCGTGCAATGTCCAGGTATGTGCTCCAGTCAGAGCTCCTCAGATGCAGCCCCTCGGCCTCCTTCCCTTTACAAGGAGTGGTGCTCTCTCGGCGGCTGGTCTGCCGCTTTTAACATCACGCTCACTGGGGTAACCACAAGTCGAGAGGCACACAAGCACAAACCAGCCTTTCCCCATTAAAAGCTTTATTCGGGACACGCAGCTTTGCATCTCAGTCCGTGCTGTCACAGCATTCCGCCTGATGCGTTTCGTGATGAAATCACTTCCTCAGAGGCTCACGGAGCAGTGCTGGCCACACCCATTTTATCCCTTGGCGCATATTAACGCATTTCTGGGAGATGTAGTCCACCTTTACAGCCTTTGAATCGTTGCTCCTGCCGTGGCACAATCGAAAACCCTGGATGGGCACCGGGATGTTAAGCAGCGTGCAATGTCCAGGTATGTGCTCCAGTCAGAGCTCCTCAGATGCAGCCCCTCGGCCTCCTTCCCTTTACAAGGAGTGGTGCTCTCTCGGCGGCTGGTCTGCCGCTTTTAACATCACGCTCACTGGGGTAACCACAAGTCGAGAGGCACACAAGCACAAACCAGCCTTTCCCCATTAAAAGCTTTTTTCGGGACACGCAGCTTTGCATCTCAGTCCGTGCTGTCACAGCATTCCGCCTGACGCGTTTCGTGATGAAATCACTTCCTCAGAGGCTCACGGAGCAGTGCTGGCCACACCCATTTTATCCCTTGGCGCATATTAACGCATTTCTGGGAGATGTAGTCCACCTTTACAGCCTTTGAATCGTTGCTCCTGCCGTGGCACAATCGAAAACCCTGGATGGGCACCGGGATGTTAAGCAGCGTGCAATGTCCAGGTATGTGCTCCAGTCAGAGCTCCTCAGATGCAGCCCCTCGGCCTCCTTCCCTTTACAAGGAGTGGTGCTCTCTCGGCGGCTGGTCTGCCGCTTTTAATATATATATATATATTGCGTTCCACCACACGCTCAGGACAAGCGTGAAATGCACTCGAAATCCAGTAAGTATTCACCATTCAATTAAACCATCCAGCAGAGTTTGTGGGTATTCATTTTATTCCAGCATGGAAAACAGTTCATGGAACCAAACCCCCAACGCGTTTCAGCGACAACTCGCCTTGGTCACGGGTGAGTAGTGTTAGAAAGTAAAACATTAAATAAAGTTTTCAAACCTTCTTGTGTAAACATAAAAAAAGGACAATGTGCACAAAGTAAACACAGCGGCCATCTTGGCATGGTAAACTGCTAATACTAATGTGCCAAAATGAAAGACATTACCATCCGAATGTCTAGTTCTCGAAAAAGAACATGCTATCCCTGTTGCATATTATCAACAGTATTTACATTATGCTTAATAATCACACCAGCATAAATCCTACATCTACTGTCCCAAGTGGGAAAATTACACAGCTGCCATGTACAAACAATAACAAACAAAGCAACACGGGGCGCATGTATGCATATATTACATTCTGGTGACAATGCAGATCCTGCCATTCACAGTTCTTAATCTTATTGATAAAATCTCTGCTATCCTTCAGCCCAAACTGCACAAGGATGCAGCCAGGCCCCCGGGCAGGCCAATTGTTTCAGCAATGGGGTCCCTCCTTGAGAACACCTCCAAATATATTGATTTTTTCCTGCGTCCTTTTGTGGAGGGGATACCCTCGTATCTGAAGGATAGCAGAGATTTTAGCAATAAGATTAAGAACTGTGAATGGCAGGATAGTTATCTCCTCATTTCTCTCGATGTAGGCAGCCTGTACACCTCCATCAGGCATATGGATGGTATCGATGTCTGTCGTAGGTTTCTCAAGAAACGGTCTATCTCCTTTCGAGACCATACTGATATGATTTTGAAAATGATGTTGTTTTGTCTCGAAAACAATTTCTTCATCTTTAATGAAATTTACTTTAGACAGCGACAAGGGACTGCGATGGGAACTTGTTTTGCTCCCAGTTTTGCAAATCTATTCATGGCAAACTGGGAGCAACAGGTGGCTGAGACAGCACATTGTATCGTAGCCATGTGAAGACCTGGCTGCGATACATTGATGATTTATTCATCATTTGGGATGGTCCTGAAACACTGGCAAAAGACTTTATCCGTGAACTGAACTGCAATGATCTCAACCTCACTTTTGATGGGAAAATCAGCAACTGTATGATGGAGTTCCTGGATTTGAAGGTTGAGGCTGAGAGGAACAAACTTGTTACTAAATTATACCGTAAAGCTACGGCAGGTAACACTTTACTTCACGCTGACAGTAGCCACCCGAAGTCACTCATACGCAGTATCCCCTTTGGTGAGTTCCTCCGGGCTCGGAGGAACTGCAGCAGAGATGAGGATTTTGTAAGAGAAGGAGCTAACATGAAACAACGTTTCAGAGAACGTGGTTACAACCCACAGGTAATTGAGGCAGCTTTTGTGAAGGCTAGTAATATCAGCCATGAATCTTTATTGGTTCCCAATATCAATAAACCTGAGGAACAGGAGGTTGTAAGATTTATCTCCACTTACCATGCGAGCTCATGGCAGGTACAGAAAAGCTTCAAGAAACACTGGAATGTGCTACTTACTGAGCAGACGCTAACTGAGGTCTTAGGCAGCAATCCAAGCATTACCTATCGGAAGGCTGATTCTCTGAAGGACAGGCTGAGCAGAAATGAGGTGAACATCGCACCTAGGAAGATCAATGAGATAAAGGGCTTTTTCACTTGTATGAAGTGTAAAGCCTGTAAGTTCAGCAGCAATGTCAAATCAGTCTACTATCCCATAGAAGATAGAGAAAAACCGATTACACAACATCTCAACTGCCTCTCTGATCATGTGATATATGTGTTGGTATGTCCATGTGCCAAAAGGTATGTAGGGAGCACGATGTTCCCTGCGAAAAAGCGCATTCTTGAGCACATGAGGGCGATTGATAACAGGGACCAAAGCTCGCCAGTCGCCCGTCACTTTGAAGAAAAACACAAAGACAATCGTAACTTATTGAAATTCTTTGCGATTGATAGAATTCCCAGCATGAAGAGGGGTGGTGACAGAATACGCAGGCTGCGCCAGTTGGAAAGTAGATACATTCTTGACCTAGATACACGTATCCCAGGTGGGCTAAATTCTGAGGAAGAACTGAAATGGTATCTGGGAGACTAAACTGTATAATGTCCTGCCTACAATGATGTATATTTGTATACGATGTTGTTTGTCCTCTCGAACTCCTAGCAATGATTCTACTGTTTTTAAATCGCTTCACATTTAATTTGTTTCACACTTTATATACTATGTTGGAGGCCGTCTGAGTATGGTATCAACATTTCTGATGTGCCGTTCTTGTTTTCTCTATAGGTGACATATAATTGTGGAGAAAAGACCGGGCAGAAGATTTGACTACCCCAAGGGGTTATGTTTATGATTTCCCACTTGGGACTTAAGGACACGTCTTTGTGACATTGGTTCATTCTGATTGCGATTGATTTTGAGAATCGTGTGATTCATCACGCTCATATTATTTTCTTAAAGAACTTTGTGTGCTGACCTTCTCCCACTTGGGTATGAAGACACACATAGCCCGATATCTGCATTGTCACCAGAATGTAATATATGCATACATGCGCCCCGTGTTGCTTTGCTTGTTATTGTTTGTACATGGCAGCTGTGTGATTTTCCCACTTGGGACAGTAGATGTAGGATTTATGCTGGTGTGATTATTAAGCATAATGTAAATACTGTTGATAATATGCAACGGGGATAGCATGTTCTTTTTCGAGAACTAGACATTCGGATGGTAATGTCTTTCATTTTGGCACATTAGTATTAGCAGTTTACCATGCCAAGATGGCCGCTGTGTTTACTTTGTGCACATTGTCCTTTTTTTATGTTTACACAAGAAGGTTTGAAAACTTTATTTAATGTTTTACTTTCTAACACTACTCACCCGTGACCAAGGCGAGTTGTCGCTGAAACGCGTTGGGGGTTTGGTTCCATGAACTGTTTTCCATGCTGTAATAAAATGAATACCCACAAACTCTGCTGGATGGTTTAATTGAATGGTGAATACTTACTGGATTTCGAGTGCATTTCACGCTTGTCCTGAGCGTGTGGTGGAACGCAATACAGACAGGGTGCCTTTGACCCTGGTGTGCACCGCAGTCCGAGTGTCCCGGTTTTTCAAAGGAAGTGAACTGTGTATATATATATATATATATATATATATACACACTTTCCTGGCTACACTCCTAGGATGTATGGAGCGGTGCCAAGTGAAGGGAACATCTCGGGATGTTTGGGACTCCGCTATTAAGCAGGGAATCCACACTGAACTACACATCCCAAGATGCAGTCTGCCAGGCGCTACAAGCACAAACACCTGCAGAGGGGAGGTGAAGTCGTGAGACCGCCCTAGAGGGAGGGGTCCCCCCCAATGAGGTGTAGGACTGTCCTGAAAGGAGTGGTCAGCGATCCAAAGCCCACACGAATTTCCAGCAGCCTGTGACATCGGCACTGAAGACGGCCAAGACGGCCAGAAACGCGTCTGCCCACACAACAAAAGCGCATCACGGACTGCAAGGGAAAGTGCTGTAGGTTTCAATAAAATTCCTACCTGTTCTGAATCCGGAGCTGTGTCCCGCTTACTTTCGACGGAGGGTGAGCATTGGATGTCGTATGTTTCCGGTTGGCTGAGACCGGTGGGGCACGCACTCTCGGTCAGGAGCACCGCACCATTACAGCAAAACGAAACTTTGGACAGTACGAGGAGTACAAGGTGCGGCGCCCCCCCAGCGAAGACATTGCCCGCAGGTGATTAGTTTTCGCGATGGGGAGAGAAGAGGTAGCATTGAGCTACCCAATAGGATAAAGACACAGGTGGTGACGGAACAACACTTTCCTGGCTACACTGCTAGGATGTATGGAGTGGTGCCAAGTGAAGGGAACATCTCGGGATGTTTGGGACTCCGCTATTAAGCAGGGAATCCACACTGAACTACACATCCCAAGATGCAGTCTGCCAGGCGCTACAAGCACAAACACCTGCAGAGGGGAGGTGAAGTCGTGAGACCGCCCTAGAGGGAGGGGTCCCCCCCAATGAGGTGTAGGACTGTCCTGAAAGGAGTGGTCAGCGATCCAAAGCCCACACGAATTGCCAGCAGCCTGTGACATCGGGACTGAAGACGGCCAAGACGGCCAGAAACGCGTCTGCCCACACAACAAAAGCGCATCACGGACTGCAAGGGAAAGTGCCGTAGATTTCAATAAAATTCCTACCTATTCTGAATCCGGAGCTGTGTCCCGCTTACTTTCGACGGAGGGTGAGCATTGGATGTCGTATGTTTCCGGTTGGCTGAGACCGGTGGGGCACGCACTCTCGGTCAGGAGCACCGCACCATTACAGCAAAACGAAACTTTGGACAGTACGAGGAGCACAAGGTGCGGCGCCCCCCCAGCGAAGACATTGCCCGCAGGTGATTAGTTTTCGCGATGGGGAGACAGGAGGTAGCATTGAGCTACCCGATAGGATAAAGACACAGGTGGTGACGGAACAACACTTTCCTGGCTACACTGCTAGGATGTATGGAGCGGTGCCAAGTGAAGGGAACATCTCGGGATGTTTGGGACTCCGCTATTAAGCAGGGAATCCACACTGAACTACACATCCCAAGATGCAGTCTGCCAGGCGCTACAAGCACAAACACCTGCAGAGGGGAGGTGGAGTCGTGAGACCGCCCTAGAGGGAGGGGTCCCCCCAATGAGGTGTAGGACTGTCCTGAAAGGAGTGGTCAGCGATCCAAAGCCCACACGAATTGCCAGCAGACTGTGACATCGGCACTGAAGACGGCCAGAAACGCGTCTGCCCACACAACAAAAGCGCATCACGGACTGCAAGGGAAAGTGCTGTAGGTTTCAATAAAATTCCTACCTGTTCTGAATCCGGAGCTGTGTCCCGCTTACTTTTGACTGAGGGTGAGCATTGTATGTCGTATGTTTCCGGTTGGCTGAGACCGGTGGGGCACGCACTCTCGGTCAGGAGCACCGCACCATTACAGCAAAACGAAACTTTGGACAGTACGAGAAGTACAAGGTGCGGCGCGCCCCCAGCGAAGACATTGCCCGCAGGTGATTAGTTTTCGCGATGGGGAGAGAGGGGGTAGCTTTGAGCTACCCGATAGGATAAAGACACAGGTGGTGACGGAACAACACTTTCCTGGCTACACTGCTAGGATGTATGGAGCGTTGCCAAGTGAAGGGAACATCTCGGGATGTTTGGGACTCCGCTATTAAGCAGGGAATCCACACTGAACTACACATCCCAAGATACAGTCTGCCAGGCGCTACACGCACAAACACCTGCAGAGGGGAGGTGGAGTCGTGAGACCGCCCTAGAGGGAGGGGTCCCCCCAATGAGGTGTAGGGCTGTCCTGAAAGGAGTGGTCAGCGATCCAAAGCCCACACGAATTGCCAGCAGCTGTGACATCGGCACTGAAGACGGCCAAGACGGCCAGAAACGCGTCTGCCCACACAACAAAAGCGCATCACGGACTGCAAGGGAAAGTGCTGTAGGTTTCAATAAAATTCCTACCTGTTCTGAATCCGGAGCTGTGTCCCGCTTACTTTCGACGGAGGGTGAGCATTGGATGTCATATATATATATATATATATATACACATTTTATTACATAAAGAAACACCTCCCTCATCAATTATTTACTGTTGAGAATGTTTTAAATCACCATTAAGGGATGTGGTGTGATGCTCAACAATTTGGTCCTCTCAGTAAATCCTCTTCTGTTTGAGTAATACTTTATATAGTTACATTTATAGATGAACCATCAAGAAGGTCTGCCACTATATAATGCTATAGCTTGAAGCAAATGGGCCCGGTTTTACTGATTTTACTACAATGTGTGTGTAAACAGACTCAGAAAAGCGGGGGAGGGAAATCAGACATAAATATGCTGGTCCTTAAATAAAGAGATATCAATGATACATACTATACATTGAATGCAGAAAGAGAACATTTTAGAAATATTTTATTACATATTTCACAGCTATAAATCTATTACATTCTCAGTAACTACAGGTGAAAAGAAAGTGCTTGGTGCTCAAATGTGGTATTCACTGTGATAAAGTAATTTCAGTGCATAACACACAGTGCTTTGACATATGACCATAGAGTAAAAATAATTCAGTAAAAGCCTTGTACAATAGTAAACAGAGGGCCTTGTTACTCACCAATGTAGAAGCCGATGCCACAGTCAAGAGCAAGATGCTAAGCGCATTGGTGAATAATAATGTGAAGCGAATCCTTAGTAAGGGCCCAGGGTGAGGAGAATAACTGGGAGAGATATAATAAAGACATTGTTAATGGTGGTCGTAATGGGATTGTATGTAATACCTGTGCGGGAGCCGAACCCCAATACTTCACTGAACCACAATATTTTGGTCACTCCAAAATTTACCTCCGGCATCTCGGCTCCTTCACCCTTGATTTAGCGATAAGACTCCTCACCCTCTTGACACCAGACACAGAAAATTAGCAGAGTAAATCAAAATTGACTGAGATCGAGATCAATAACAAGTTGAGTTTTATTTACAAAAATCTAAAAATAGGCAGGACAGAGAAATGCAGTCAATGTCATGAAGGGTCAGTTACAGGGTACACAGTCAGAAATCAGAATTAATCCAAGTCCTAGGAGACAGCAAAATTAAAAATGGAACAAACAGTATCCCTAGAGAAAAAAAGCAAAAAGGCAGTTAATTTAACTGTCAGACTCATAAAGAAACCTACAACAGCTCTGGTAGAAAAGGGTAAGTCTTTCTCTAAATGGACAGAGTTCAGCGAGGGAAAAAAAAGTCTCTCTCTCTCTCACCCCAAAACCAGGGCGTTTTGTACACAATGTATGCATAAGTAAAACTGCAAATTCATCAAGGTATGACTAGTGATATCACATAATGAACAAATCAGAATCAAGATCACTATTAACATTATTATAGCACTAACCCATTGCCAAGGGTGAGGAAATATTCCATTAGCTTCCACAGCAACCACAGTCCAGGGATGTAAAACACAATATGAAACATTCCCAGAGAAAGACTCCTACTCAAAATCACCAATAAGCCAGCATCTGAACTTCTAGTGGAAGAGTCCTTTATAATAATAGTTTAGGAACACAATGAAAAGTTTCATTCACAATAAATGCTTTCCAAGAAAAATAACCAATTACGTCACAGTGTGACATGCTCTGCGAAAACTTTGAGGACAGAAGACTCGCTGGGAGGCATTAATTGGGAGGGCTGATGAGCATGAGTAGAATGAGCAAAACACTAGAAACCACATCCATCCATGGTGTCTCTATGAAAATGTGGCATTACAAAACTATGTTGGTAATCACACTTCTAAACATCATAATTAAATAATTTTAAGTGCAACATCATTAATCACCTCTATATTCATCATAAAATCATTAGTATGCAAAAATGGTTTGTCGCTCGAAATTGCAAATGATAAAAAGCCATTTAATTGCTGAAATTTAAAGGTCAATAATGGCCTGAAATAAGGTTTCCAAAATAAGGAAGTTCAGCAGCTAAAGTACAACTATATTAACGTTCAAAACCCATTGGGGAACAGGAGGACTATGCCAGAATGGTACTCAATTTAGAATGGCAGCCTGTCAATAAACAGGCTTGCACTGAAGTGTAAAGCAGCTGCACTTTGGCCAGGAGGAGTACAATGTCTCCACTGAATGAAGGCTATGGATAGCCTTTGTGGGAGCCATGCTACTGCTGTGGAGGACTACGAAGCCTTGATGGAAACCAGGTGAAGGCACCACATAGGGACAAGTTAATGCAGTGTGCTTGCGTAAAAAAGGGTCAGGGCATGACGCGTATTGTGATAATGGAATGATCTGTCTACAATAGTAAAGCTGATGATCAAGCCAGGCAACAGAAAAGAAAAGTGAAATAATGGAAATAGAAAGAATAGGGGAAATATATTTGTACAGAATAACAAAGATATATACACAGTTTTATTAGTAAACAAATAAGCAATCAGGGCCAGACAATTGCAGCGGCCATCTTGGAGGAGTCTATTGCTAGATATTACACATAACCAGCTTGGTAGACAAAGAGAGAATAGAGACAGAAAATGTTCTCAAACTTTACAGATGCTATCTGCATAATCTGTTGTAAAAAATAAATATATAGTAATCACAAGAGTTGTCCAGGCCCAAGGTGGTCATATTGGCTCTTGCAGAATAGCTTGATAAATCAGTCTATTTCAGGCTCTGCAGCTGCCTTTCACGCAGCAACTCTGAAGCAATTCCTTTAGCTCAAACCCCCTCCCGTTAAAAGAAGAACACACCACTCACCAAAATTAAAACATGGATTTTGTATATAGTCAAGGCTAGTTCTCATAGCAGTGCAGCAACTGAAAAAGGAGTGTACAATGTAACATAATTATCACTCAATTAGAGCACTGGAGAAGTTCAATGTATTACAATATCTATAAATATCCAATAAAGTTAGTTCCATTGAATTAAGTTCTTAGGGAGTTTTGCATTTGTGTTCAAATCCAACTTTATTGATTCTTTTTATGAAACAAAAGTCAATCAGCCCAGCGACTGCGTTCGTCACTTAGGACTTCATCAGGGTTGGACAATTCATGAGTCAATTATCCCAACTTGATACAAGATGTTCTCCCATATCCAATGTCTTCATAGAAAAAAGTCTTAAATGTGGGTGGTATAGTACCCCTATTCCACCTAAAACGTGGGTAATCAGCATAGGCTATGAAGTCATTGGATATGGGTGAATATCTTGCAGCTCAAGTCCAAGGGTACAGTGAGCCGGAGACCCATATCTTAGCTAAGCTGTTGCAGTTAGGTCTTCACACTGAGTAAGACAAAATGAACAAACATCATATACCAATTGAGTTTAAATAACCTGACAGAGCTGATCTGTTGCCCCTTTTGTAGCCTCTTTTGTTTTGCTAATTGCCAGAGGAAAAGTAAACCTGAAAATTCAAGTTCTGTTAACTTTTTTTCTTACCTTCGTGGTCCTTGAAATAAAAGGGATCACTGACAGAATATCGAGGAGCAAAATATCGACCTGCCAAAATATTGTGGATAGAATGCCAGAACATCGACTTCCTATCTTCAAACAGGTAAGTACAAAAATATCGACTCCAAAATATCGTTGTAAAAAAAAAAGACAGTCAAAATATCGAATTTTTTAAATGTCTTAAAAGTAATTTAAAAGTAATATAATAATAAATAAAATTAATTTAAACATACTTAAATAAACTTAAAATTATAAATAATTAATGTAACTTTAAAAAAATGTATTTTAATAAATATACACACATATATATATATATATATATATATATATATATATATATATATATATATATATATATATAAGTAATGTTCCTGTTTCGCCACTGCCCGGCGAAAACACAACCAGGTGCAGACCTCCAAAGCAACTCCAATTTTATAACTTGTAGTGGTACACGAAGAAAGTACAAATCCTCAAATGGATGGCAGAGTTCAAGATTTTATTTAATCAGATCATAGGACCAGTGTCCACCCACGACGCGTTTCACTCCTCCAGGGAGCTTGATCACATATTATTAACAAAACATATACAGTATTTTCAACGTAGGATAGCAAGAGGGTTAAATTTACTATTACCACTCCAGTGAGTGCAACAGTAGAGAAAACATTGGATAGCGTAGGGGTAAAAATTACTATTCCCACTTCAGAGACAAACGCGGCGATCTAGGCTACGGGCGCGTGACTGCGCTACTGCTGGTTTTAACTTCCTTATCTAGCTGATTAATAGCTGCATTTTAAAATTGAAGATCTTAGCGCAAAGTGTATTTTGCTGTATGTTACTGGGCACCGGGCTTGGCAATTTCCTTACCTGTTCCTCTCGCTCTTGACCCCGTTCCACCCCGGCATTGTGCCGTTTGTGCGGAGGGTCGTTGAACCGAGCGCCACTTCCTGCCCTCACACCACTTCCGCCCTGCCTTTCCACCTTGCAGGTTAGCGGTCTAGTGGGTTATTTTACTATTGGTACAAAATGGGGGCCTGGCGGAAGCGCAGCGGACGAGCGCAGCGGGAGCGCAGACTTCGCGCCAAAGTCGCGCCTAAGTTAAGCCCGTCTGCGCCCGTCCGCGGCCGGCCGCCTCCAGCGGCCACGCATTATGTCTGTCGCATCCTACACTCATCTCAGGAACTTCACTCCCTCTGACGCCCTGGGCCCCCTAACCCCCGCGCCGCCGGCATTGTCCAAGCTTGTGGCATCTTCGTTTCCCATTGCCCTTACCCTACTCTTCCTGATGTGCCTGCCCCCATCCTCTGTAATAACTCTATCCCCTCATCACTTGTGGATGCTCCATCAGCATCCCATCTCATTTCTGTTGTCTACCTCAACACTCGATCGCTACCCAAGCATCAACTTGAAGTTTTCCAACTGCTAGACAACAGCAATATTGATATTCTCCTTCTCTCCGAGACCTGGTTAACAGACGACTCCACCCCGACATCCTTGTGGCCATCCCCTCGGGCTATTACATCCTACAGTCCAATATGGTGACGGGCAGAACGGGTGGGGGCGTTGCTGCTATCATTCGCTCCCAATTCCACTTCACAAACTTAGCAACTACCTCCATCCCAAACACTGATATTCTCATGTTACAATTCACCTCCCCTAAATTTTCTTTTATGTGTGTCCTTGTTTACCGTCCTCCTGATAACATGCCTTTATTTTCCCTACAATTTGGCGACCTCATTTCCCAGCTAGTTATTAATTCTGCCAAAATCCTTATCATAGGTGATTTTAATTACTGGCCAAAGGACCCCTGGGAAAGCAGTCTGTCTGCTGAATTCACAGATCTGCTATATGGCCTGAACTGTGAACAGCACATTTCAGTCGCTACCCACACTAAAGGTCATATCCTCCACCAAGTCTGGACGGCCAATCTTGACATCTCCCCGCCCCTGGACTATCCCTGTACTTGGTCGGATCACTTTTTTATTTCTTTTTCACTGAAACTTTCTTTGCCCACCCGTCCCCCACCCACTGTTAATTTTACGGCACGCAACTGGAAGCGAGCCGATATTTATCATTTTCACTCTATTTTGCTTACTACAATCCCCAGTGATTCCACTCTAATAAACACCCAAACAGCCGTTCTTGATAAATGGTTGACACAGGCGAGCGATGTGGTCGCCCCGATGAGAGTCATTAAAACCAAACGCCCGCACGAAGCACAGCGTTGGTTCACAGGCCAACTCAAACAGAATAAGTTAGCTCTTAGACAAGCTGAGCGCCGGTGGAGGCGTAACTACGACCCCCTACTAAAAATCGCCTATACTGACCTATTAAAACTGTATAAAAAATCAATCCTTTCGGCCAAAACCCTCTATTTTTCCCAGAAAATTCTCAATTCTGCTTCCAAAACCAAGGATATCTTCTCAATCGTAGAAGAACTCTCTCTGCCTGACCGTATCACTGCACAACCCCAACCTTCACAAGTTCTCTGTGATTCACTCGATTCATTCTTTATTGAGAAGATCACTACCATTAAAAATAATATTCCTTCCCCTTCCTCATCCATTGCCTGCTCCTTACCCCCCCCCCGTGAATCCTTGCTGTCGGTCTGAATTCCCCCCATTTCCCAGACTAAATTCACTTCCCTATTACGCGCGGTCAGCTCAGGCTCCCCCAATGACTGCTGCCCCCCTCAGATTTTGAAAGCTGCCTTTTTGGCCTGTCCAGGTCCTCCGCTGGCTCTTCTTAATAACTCACTCGCTACAGGCTCTGTCCCCGATGCTTTCAACCAAGCTGACCGCCCTCGCCCCTCCCTCTTTCCACTTTCCATTTATGACCTATGACCCAACGCGCAGCGGTCGCGCTCCAGTTGCGCCAAAGGTAAGCCCGTCTACGCCCGCCCGCGCCTGGACCGCGCCCAGCGCCATACCCCCTGGTCCTCGCATCGCCCACCCCTCCCGCATTACTTACGATGCCACCACCCTCCTAGCCCTGAACCCCGGCCGTTCCCCCAACTGCGTCCAAGCCACTCCTGGACACAACCATGGACCCTTCTCCTGCAACTCCTGCAAGTTCGACGGCACCAAGAACAACCCCTCATCTACGAACACAAAACAGATATCCGACCCCAAACACCTACAATGCATCCTGCTCAACACCCGCTCGGTCCACAGACACACCATCGACCTCTGGAATCTACTAGACACCATCTCTCCGGACGTCGCCTTCCTAACAGAAACATGGATGAACGCCACATCAGCCCCAGACATCACCATTGCCATCCCGGAAGGCTATAAGATCATTCGCAAGGACCGTACCGGCCAAACAGGAGGAGGCATCGCTATCGTCCATAAGAAATCCATCCGCATCTCAACCAGCTCAGACGTCAATCTCGCCAACACCGAACACCTTCACTTCCAGATCCACATCGACCCCAAGACCACACTCAGAGGCACCCTCCTTTACAGGCCACCAGGACCCCGCGCACAATTTAGTGAAGACATCACGGAATTCATCACTCCACACGCGCTCCCCTCCGAGGATTACATCCTTTTGGGAGACTTCAACTTTCACCTTGAAAAGAACAACGACCGCAACACCAACACCCTTTTGGACAACCTCGCCAACCTCGGACTTAAACAACTTGTCACTACCCCCACCCACATCGCAGGTCACACACTCGACCCTATCTTCACCTCCAGCAAACATGTCTCCTTCAGCCACACCACAACTCTCCTCTGGACGGACCACAGCTGCGTTCACTTTACCTACAACAAGCCCACATCCAACAACCACCCCCAACCCACTCTGCGAAGAAACTGGAACAAAATCACCATCGACCAGATCTCCTCATCGCTTCTTCAAAACCCCCCCGCCCACTCCTCAAACCCCGACCAAGCAGCCACCAACCTCACCCAATGGTTATCCAACAGCGCCGACATCCTAGCACCACTGAAAAAACGACAAATCAAACTAGGCAGCAAAAAGGCCTCCTGGTTCAACGATGATCTTAAGAAATCCAAGAAACTCTGTCGCTCCCTTGAGAAGACCTGGAAAAAAGACCCAAACACCAGCACCAAGGGCGCCTTCAAAAACGCCACCCGCATACACCACCAACTGATCCGGAACGCCAAGAAAGCCGCTTTCAAGGACCGACTAGATAGCAACGCCCACAACAGCAAGGAATTATTCAACATCGTCAAGGAATTTACCAACCCCTCAGCCAACTCCAACAACATCACCCCCTCTCAAGCCCTCTGCGACTCCCTAGCCTCATTCTTCCACAACAAAATTGCAGACATCCACAACAGCTTCGACAACCGACCCGAACACCAACCCACCCAACCGTCTGCAGGACCCCCACCCCCTTGAACATCCTCAACGACTGGAACCCAATCTCCACTGAGGACACCATCCGTCTGATGAACTCTATCCACTCAGGATCCCCCACAGACCCATGCCCTCACCACATCTTCAACAAAGCAGACTCCCTTATAGCACCGCACCTCCGAGACGTCATCAACTGCTCCCTCAACTCCGCAACCTTCCCGGAAAGCTGGAAACATGCCGAACTCAGCGCCCTCCTGAAGAAACCCACAGCTGACCCCTCCGAACTCAAAAACTACCGCCCTATCTCACTCCTTCCATTCCCGGCCAAAGTCATCGAGAAAGCGGTCAACAACCAGCTCGCCGCCTTCCTCGAAACCAACAAATCCCTCGACTCCTCACAGTCCGGCTTCCGAGCCAAGCACAGCACTGAAACCGCCCTCATCGCAGCAACAGACGACATTCGAACTCTACTGGACAATGGAGACACAGTCGCCCTCATCCTCCTCGACCTCTCCGCAGCCTTCAACACAGTCTGTCATAGCATCCTTTTACAGCGCCTCAGAAACGTCGGAATCCAAGGAAAAGCACTGGAATGGATCACCTCGTTCCTCACCGGAAGAACCCAGAGAGTCCGCCTTCCACCATTCAAGTCAGAGGCCACTGAAGTCATCTGCGGCGTACCACAAGGATCTTCACTCAGCCCCACCCTCTTCAACGTATACATGAGCCCCCTTGCGGTCATCGCACGCCAACACAACCTCAACATCATCTCCTACGCCGATGACACTCAACTGATCCTATCACTCACCAGAGACCCTAACACTGCCAAAACCAACCTGCATGAAGGAATGAAAGAAGTAGCCGAATGGATGAAGCACAGCCGTCTGAAACTGAACTCGGATAAAACAGAAGTCCTCATCCTAGGCACCTCCCCCTCCGCCTGGGATGACTCTTGGTGGCCAGAGGCCCTTGGAAAAGCACCCATCCCGACGGATCACGCACCTAACCTGGGCGTCATCCTGGATTCCTCACTCTCGATGAACAGACAAGTCAACGCCGTTTCTTCATCTTGCTTCAACATTCTTCGCATGCTCAAAAAAACATTTCGCTGGATCCCCACCGAAACTAGAAAAACGGTCACCCACGCACTGGTCACGAGCCGCCTGGACTACGGAAACACCCTCTACGCCGGCACTACCGCAAAACTCCAGAAAAAACTCCAACGCATCCAGAACGCTTCAGCCAGGCTCATATTAGACATCCCGCGTAAAGAACACATCTCTGGTCACCTGAAAAACCTCCACTGGCTCCCCGTCAATAAGAGGATTACTTTCCGCCTCCTAACCCACGCACACAAAGCACTCTACGAAATCGGACCCGAATGCCTCAACACACGACTGTCCTTCTACACCCCCTCCCGCCAGCTACGATCCTCCAACCAAGCCCTTGCCACTGTACCCCGCATCAACAAAACCACCATGGGAGGTAGATCCTTCTCCTACCTGGCAGCTAAAACCTGGAACTCACTTCCCACCCACCTTCGCCTTACTCAGAACCACCTAGCATTCAGAAAGCAACTTAAAACGTGGATATTCGACAAGTAATTCCCCACCCTTCTTCAAGCGCCTTGAGACCCTCTGGGTATGTAGCGCGCTATATAAATCTATTGACTTGACTTGACTTGACTTGACTTGGAGACCTATGTCACCCGATGCCTCAGCGCATTCATTGAAAAATCCTCCTTTCTTGATGACCAGCAAGCCGGGTTTAGACCGGCCCATTCAATGGAAGCTGTCATCGTGGCTGTGATGGATGCACTGAGACAAGGTGCCGATAAGAACTTGGCCCAGGCCCTTGTCTTATTAGATCTGTCGGCAGCTTTCGACGCGGTCGATCACGTGCGGGCATTCAGGGCTTGGCCTTAACCTGGATCAGCGCCTTCTTACACCAGCGCTCCCAATCGGTTAATTTATCCACCTTCTCTGCCCCCTACTCCTCACTTTCCTGTGGTGTCCCCCAGGGTTCTGCTCTATCGCCCCTCTTATTCAATCTCTATATGCAACTCCTTCTAGCTTCCCTCCGTCACACCCCAGTCACCATCTTTAACTATGCGGATGACTTACAGTTAATTTTCCCCATCGACTCCTCTCCTTCTTCCTGTACTAACTTCCAGTCCACTATGCTTGCCATCTCTGAGTGGATGCACTTTAGCCAGCTGAAGCTCAATCCCAGCAAGACGGAGTTGGTATTGACAGGAGGGTCTTCCAACCCTTGGAACTCCAGCTTCTGGCCCCAATCTCTTGGCCCCCCACCCTGTCCCGTCGATACTGTGAGGAGCCTCGGCGTTATTATCTCTAGTGACTTGTCCATGAGACCTCAAATCAACGCCGTCACTTCTGCATGCTTCTACCGTCTGCGCAGAATTTGTAAAATCCGAACGTTCCTCACTATAGAGGCTCTTATACTTGTCATCATGGCCCTTGTTACATCTTGTATCGACTATGCCAACTCCCTGTATGTAGGGATCCCTGCCTACCATCTCCATCGGCTCCAGCTGGTGCAAAATCAGGCGGCCAGACTGGTCTTTCAACAGCCTAAGCACCAGCATGTCTCGCCCCTGCTGAGGAGACTGCATTGGCTCCCGGTAGCCTCCCGATGCATTTTCAAACTGGGATGTACTGTTTTTAAGTCATGCCTTGGTCTTGCCCCAGCCTTCACTTCCCTCAGCCTTAAGCGCCACATTCCCTTGAGGAATCTCCGGTCCTCTGCTCACAACCTCTTAATCATCCCCAGGTTCAAACGGAAAAAACATGGTGGCTCCTGTTTTTCTTTCCTTGCCCCCTCCACCTGGAACTCCCTTCCCTCCACTATTCGACTCTGTCCTGATTACACATGTAGTGGAGAAGTGTGGATCAATGGTTAGAGCGGCAGACCTTGATGCAGAGCGCTGGCCAGAGCGCTGGCCAGGGACCAGGGTTCGATTCCCGCCTCGGCGGGATCGGGCTTAAATTCCTCTGACCGGATATTCTCGCCTCAGTGCCGAATCTAAGCATGGGCCCCACGCTGCAACTCTGGGCAATAGCTTGCTTAGTCTCCACAACGGCCCCCGATACACAAGGGATGCCTGGTTTCACCATGGGATGCCCAGGAGTGGACACCTCACAAGGAAAAGCCAGGAGGGGTTCCCTTGTGGTAGGAGTACAAGCGCCGGGATGCTTACGGGTTACTGCTCGCGCTATACAAATACAACACATTTACATTTACATTTACATGCTTTCGCAAACTTCTCAAGACCCATCTTTTCCAGCTAGCCCACGAATAAACCTCTCTGCCTTTCCTCCCTGCTTTGTCTATGAGCGCCATGAAACGTCTGGTGACCATGCGCGGTAAAAAATCTTTTAACATAACATAACAGAGAGTGCAACAGTAGTGAAAGCATTGGATAGTGTAGAGGTAAAAATTACTATTCCCACTACAGAGAGTGCAACAGTAGGGAAAGCATTGGATAGCAGGAGATTGAAAATTAGTATTCTCACTCCAGTGAGTGCAACAGTATGGAAAGCATTGGATAGCGTAGGGGTAAAAATTACTATTCCCACTCCAATGAGTGCAACAGTAGGGAAAGCGTTGGATAGCGGGAGAGTAAAAATTACTATTCCCACTCCAATGAGTGCAACAGTAGGGAAAACGTTGATAGCGTAGTGGTAAAATTTACTATTCCCACTCCAGAGAGTCCAACAGTAGGGAAAGCATTGGATAGCGTAGGGGTAAAAATTACTATTCCCACTCCAGTGAGTGCAACAGTAGGGAAAGCGTTGGATAGCGTAGGGGTAAAAATTACTATTCCCACTCCACAGAGTGCAACAGAAGGGAAAGGGTTGGATAGCGTAGGGATACAAATTACTATTCCCACTCCAATGAGTGTAACAGTAGGGAAAGCGTTGGATAGCATTGGGGTAAAAATTACTATTACCACTCCAGTGAGTGCAACAGTAGGGAAAGCGCTGGATAGCGTAGGGGTTAAAATTACTATTCCCACTCCAGTGAGTGCAACAGTAGGGAAGGCGCTGGATAGCGTAAGGCTAAAAATTACTATTCCCACTCCAGAGAGTACAACAGTAGGGAAAGTGTTGGATAGCGTAGGGGTAAATATTACTATTCCCACTCCAGTGAGTGCAACAGTAGGGAAGGCGTTGGATAGCGTAGGGGTACAAATTACTATTCCCACTCCAGAGAGTCCAACAGTAGGGAAAGTTAATACTTCATATATGAATGGAAATTAATTACATATTAATGCCAATATTTTTTTAAATAATTAATAATTTTTTATAATAAAATAATCAATCGATTAAAAATACAAATAAAAAATAATTATTGAAAAAAATTACCTACTAATACAAAGTATTTAACAATTAACAATATATTAATTAACAATTACAAAATAATAATAAATTAATACAAAAATAACCAATACATAAATTAAACAATGTTATTATTTATAATTAAATTACTTCCCAACCTATTCCCCTATTCCCCTATAAACCCACAACCCACTACTGAAAAGAAATTAAAATAATTAACATAATTAACATTTAATCAATTAATTAAAATTAATTACCATTTATATTTTAATTACTTACCAATTATAAATTAATTAACAATGAATTACCAATTTTATTTTAATTAAATCACCAATTAATCAATTAATTTAAAAGAATTACCAATTAAATTTTAATTAATTTCCAAATAATAACTAATGAAAAATTATTTCAAAATAAATACCAATAAATAAATTAACATATTTAATTAATTATAATTAAATTACTTCCCACCCTATTCCCCTACAAACCCACAACCCGCGACAGAAAATAAATGAATATAATTAACATAATTATCATAATTATCAATTAAGTAAAATTAATTACCAATGTTATTTTAACTAATTACCAATTATTAATTAATTCAAAATGTATTCAAAATAAATACCAATAAATAAATTAATATATTTAATTAATTATAATTAAATTACTTCCCACCCTATTCCCCTATAAACCCACAACCCGCTACAGAAAATAAATTAATATAATTAACTTAATTATCAATTAATCAATTAATTAAAATGATTTACCAATTAATAATTAATTCAAAATCTATTCAAAATAAATACCAATAAATAAATTAACATATTTAATTAATTATATTTCAATTACTTCCCAACCTATTCCCCTATAAACCCACAACCCGCTACTAATTTATATTACGCAAAAATAAAATACCATAAATTAATTAATTAAAAATTAATTATAAAATAATATACACTTTTCACTTATATAGTAACATAAAAAACACTTTAAAAAATTGATATTAACTTACTTACCTCAAATTCGATATTTTTGTTGTCTATATTCTGTCCATTCGATATTTTGTCCATTCTATATTTTGGAATCGATATTAATGCTGTTCTAGTTAATATTTTTGTAGTCTATATTCTGTCAATTCGATATTGCGTCCATTCTATATTTTTGAATCGATATTACTGTAATTCGATATAAAAAACTAGATATTTTGACTGTACACCAAATAAAAGGCAGTACCATGTATTCCAAGGCCCAAATAGGGGTAGCAGCTTATCTCCCTAACTGCAAATAATGGTGGCCGTGTCCCCCACCCGACAGCAAAGTAACAACCAGCAAAGTCCTTCTGGTAAATATCTTCTCATCACTGCTACCCAGCACCCATTATTCACAGCCACAGTCTTCACTACATAATTGAGGCAAATTACCCAGTTCTCCCTTGAGGTCTGTCACCCAATTGTCATCTGATATTCATCACCCACTCTTGCTGAGGTGCAGCACTAGTTCTGTCCTTGTGGACATCACCCTATTCTTCTCTTTTGGCTGCTCCCTTGCACTACGTCAACCTGTGTTCCCCTGCTGTACTTTATCAGATGTCTCCCTATTGCTCAACCTTCTATTTTCTGATAGTGCATATCACCTTTTGTTTCCAGCAGCAAATTGCTATGTACAACTGTCATCTCGCCATGTTGATACCTCTATTTTTGTTGTTCAGGGTGCTTGTGTTTCTGTTGAACCTTATGAAAATTAGTATCTCTTTGATCTGTGTGCAAGTCTGCATTTACCTTATTTTCCTCTGTGTGCATGCAATATACAAAAGCCAGACCTATTGTGTAAAGTAACACTCTACAAAAGTGGTATATTCAAAAAGTTTATTCCACACTGAAACACCAATGAGGAGGGAAACAGCAATGCTCCCCCACCTTGCACCTTGCTCGTCCAGCTCCATCGTAACAGTTTCAACAGTCTAAAACACACTGTTAAAAGGAAGCAGGCCCGAGCACTATACCATTAAAACATAACATGTTTCCTTAAAACATACTCCATTAACTTCACAATTGCATTACATGATCCACTCCTCTTTTCTTAACACAAGCCTAACCTTCATCCATTATAAAGGCCATCCTTAAATCCTCCCACTCAGACTCTTGACACTCTTGAATGTCCAATGGTATTCTGGATAAGAAATCAGCAGTAACATTACTATTGTCTGGTACATACTCAACAGTGTAAATACAATCCTGTCGCCTCATTGGCATTCTTGCAATTCTTGCTGAAGCTCTAAACATGCCTTCAGTGGTTAACAATTCAATAAGTGGTTTGTGATCATTCCTCACAATGCATACTTTACCTCATACAAAAGGCCTGAATCCTCCCAATGCCCACACACATGCTAATGTTTATTTTTCAACGACAGAAACACTTTTCTTCCGTAGGTGATAAAGCTCTAGACGTAAAAGCAATTGTTCTTTCTTAGCCTTTCGCATCCTTTTGTGTCAAAACCCTCCGAGCCCCTTATTGCTAGCATCAACAGTAACATAATTTTCCAAATCTTGATCAAACTTTTTAAGGACAGGAGCTTAGGCAATATCACTTTTAATTTCTTCAAATTCTCACTGGCACTCCAAAGTCCACATAAATTTGCTTTTGTTTTTCAATAGTTGCTTCACACTGTAAATTCTACTAGAGAACACCTTCACAAATTTAGAGTAAAACTCCCCAAGAGCTGTAAAAGATCTTAATTCTTCTTTATTAGAAGGTGCAGGCGCTTTACTGATGGCTTCGACCAATTTCAGGTTCAGTGGAAACTCCTTTCTCACTCAAAACATGGCCTAAATACGATACTGACTTCTTCACAAATTTGCCTTTAGAAAATTCTGCAGTCAAATTCTTGTCATTCAAAAGTTCCAACGCCTTATTCAAGGTTGTGTCGTGCTCAATTTTAGTTTTACCATAGATCAAAATGTCATCTTAAAAGCATTTTACATTCTTCACTACGTGGGACGGCTGGTGCATTAGCCTCTGAAAAACCGTAGCAGCGGACGCCAATCCAAAGAGCATTCTTTTGTATTGGAAGCAACCCATTAGCATGATGAATGCAGTATATTTCTTGCTATCCACTTGTAGGGAAATTTGATGGTACACTGCTGAAAGATCCAGAGAAGTAAACCATCCCACACCTTCAACAGAAGCCAGTATTTCTGAGATTTTAGGTAATGGAAATTTGTCAACAACAATATTGTTGTTCAAGTAGAGCAAGTCAATGGATACTATTACCTTACGATTATTCTGCCTGGCGATCACAACTAGTGACAACCATTCAGATGCTTCTATTTCTTCTATAATGTCAGCACTCAATAACTTGTCAAGCTCTTCCTACACCTCATCTTTTAATAACAGCAGAATATTTCTTGCTCTGTGAATCTTGGGCTGTGCTGTTTCCTTAAGAATAATGTGATATTCAAAGTCTGTAAGATTCCAAATCTTCCTTGAAAACACATTATTAAATTTCTCACGCATGACCTTGCCAACTTCCTCACTATCATCAACAATCATCACAGGTTCAGAACATTTTGGGTTTAGCATTATACCCAAATTGCCTTGATCATGCAACTCCAATACCAATTGTTCTTTCCTAGCAATATATAAAATGCCTTGACTTTCCCTATCCTTAAATCTGAAAAGTAAGGATCTATACGTCAAAACTCTCACCAGTTGGTTGGGATCAATTTCTCTCCAATGTGCTTTATAACTTTCCTTTTCGATACATCCTCACTAACAATAGTATTATACGTACCCGAAAAAGCAAACTTATCGATTTCTACCCCACCAAACTTCATAAGACAAATAGGTTTCTTTCTCAATTTGTAATTATCCACCACATTTAAAACAGATGAACTTTTCATGCTAAATATTCTATTCACTTTCTTGTTCACATCTGAATCCTCACTCCCTTCAAGACTTTTTACTCTGGCACTCTTCTTGGTTTTGCAGTGTAGCATAATGACGAACTTTACCACAATTGGTACACTTTACCTTAAGCACAGGGCACAAATTACTAACCGCAAGGAATGGCTCACTTTCCAAGTCATTTCAACTTGGGGGAAAACACAATCAAATCACTAATACAAGTTATGCAAGTTAGCAGACCAGTAGCAGTATGACATCACAATAGGGCAACCAATCCCATGACATCTTGTAGTATAATGATTGCCTTAGAGCAGCAAATGTGCTCTTCTTTGCTGCTGTAGAAAATATAAGTACTCATTTCATGTTTCTCTTCAACGGTTTGCTTTCCCTAAACAAGTGAGTGTGTTTCTAATGGTATATTTGGGAAACAGCATTCAGATGTCGCAGTTTTTCCATTCCTTAAAATATCTCTGTTGTCTTTGTTAAACATTTTGCTGTCTCATAATTAAAGCTGCCACATAAATAAAATATTTTCGTGTGTCATTGTGTTGGCGGTTTGGGTCTTCGCGTGCTTCCTCTGTTGTGCTCGCAGGGCCTCTGAAGAATTTAAATAAATGTATTCAAGATGCTATGTTTGGACCTAACTAAATGACGTAGGGAAGTTACAGAAATGCACTATGTTACACACCTTCCTTCTATATATTACAACATAAAACAGAGAATGAAATAAAGAAGAAAACTCAAAGTTAAACACATTACCAAAAATAGTTTTAACCAAGCACTTACTTCATGACATAGTCCTTGAATTTGGAGGGTTGTTTTACCACCCTTTTTCTCTTTGTTGTATCTGACCTGAAGTCGAAGGACATGAAGCATACAAATCAATGTGTTGACCAGCACACAGACTACGCAGTAAAGAACTGTTTTTGATAACAACTCTATTGAGATTCCAAATGCGTGAGTCTTCTGTTTTTATGGCATTTGTAAACAGTTTGACAACTTATGTGGCACTTGGAATGACCAGAAGCCTTCCTACCAACAGGAGCCTTAATCATGACCCAATCACCAACTTTTTCAGGAGTGACTTTGACAGCTTTTCGTGCATCGTAAGTTAGTTTCTGAGCATCAATCTTTTTTTTCTCTTTAAGTTTCCATTTCTGATCTGAAGACATCTTTCCCCTTTTTGACATAGTTTCATTAACCCAAAAGGGTGCAACCAAGGTATTGGGATGTCTTCCCCTTAATAACTCAAAATGGGTGCAGCCAATGGTTGCCTGCGGAGAGATCCTGTAAATCTCTACCTTTCTGTGAACTTCTTCTTTCCAGTCCAAAGCATTTTCTTTAGACAAGGCAATAGTTTCTTTCAGCACACGGTTGAAGCGTTCTACCATACCATTCGTCTCGGATATATAGTGAACACCTTTTGTGTTTGATGGAACACTTTAGTAAAAATTCTTCCATTTCATTGGATGTAAATGTAAATGTAAATGTAAATGTGTGGGACTTGTAAAGCACACTGATGCCCGTGAGCGTCCTGGCGCTGAAGACCGCTGGGGAACCCGTCCTGGCTTTCCCTGTGAGATGGTCCCTTCTGGGTATCTCCAAGGTTAAACCAGGCATCCCCGGTGTCTGTGGGGGGCCGTTGTAGAGATGAGGCAAGCTTAATGCCCAGAGTTGCCGGGTGTGATCCCTGGTTAGGGTAGGCACCGAGGTGAGCGTTATCGAGTCTGTTGACCCTGGTCCACGACCCTGCTGCGTCGGGAATTGAACCCTGGTCCCGGGCCGTTCTCTGCTTCCGGGCCTGCCGCCTCTAACCAGTGAGCCACACCACTCCACGATACAAATTGAATCTCATTATCGGTCAGTAAGAAACCAGATAGACCTTCAAGAGCAAAAACCTTTTTCAGTAAAAGAATAACATGTTTTGTATCAATGCTCTTAGTGATCTTAATTTCAGGCCACCTGGAAAACATGTCAACTAGAACAAAAACATAACTCTCACAAACTTTACCTTGAATGGGACCTAAAATGTCTAGGGCTATTTCTTCCCAGGGTTTTTTCGGGCTATCTCTGATAACCATGGGTTGTACCATAGGTTTGAGACACCTTTCACTTAAAGTGCAAGGTATGCACTCTCTTACAGTGCGCTCAACCTGGAGATCCATTCAAGGCCACCAGGAAATGAGTCTGAGTCTCTCCTTGGTTTTTGACATTCCTTGATGTCCTTGATGAGCCAACTCAAGGAGTTCATTCCGAAGCACCAGAGGGGGAACCAATCGTGTCCCTATAAAAATCAATCCTTCACACTCAGATAATTCATCCCTGACATTCCAATATTTTTCTTAGTCACCTTTGATTTTTTTATTCCAACCATTTTTAAGGAAGGAGGCCAGTTCTAACAACTCCTTGTTAGAGAGACATTCTTCACGCCACCTGTTTTCTTTTATACCATCATTCTCAACATTACATACCCATTCATTAGACTCTGGATTTTCAGAATCCAACTGTTGCTCACAATGTGACACAAGTGTTGACAGGGTATCAGCTATCCTGTTCCGTGCTCCAAGTAAGTACCCAGCACAAAAATCATTTCCATGAAGAGCTGCTACCCTTTTGGAAATCCTACCAGAAATGGCATTAATACCTTTCTTTTTGAAAACTACACATAGGGGTGTGTGGTCTGTGCAAATAACAAACTTAGTTACCCACAGTAATTTTTTACATTTTTTGGTGGCCCAATGTACAGCGAGTGCCTCTCTTTCTGTGACAGAATATCATAACTCTGCCCCCTAAGTCTTCTGGAGAGGAACAGAATCACATTCTCAGATTCCTTACTCTCTTGTAAAGGAGACAGTCCCCTACTTTTTCATGCTCGCATCAGTAGTGAGGATAGATTTCATTGAGGGATCAAAACTACTTAATTTGGGAGTTTTCTTGAGCAACTCTTGGATCTCCAAGAATTCAGCTTAAGACTCTTTAGACCAGTCAAAATCCACACCTTTACACAGAAGTCTTTGCATATTGAGACACTTTTCAGCAAAGCATTTTACAAATTTACTATAATACTCAGTCATGCTAAGACATTTCATTAGTTCATCCTTGTTGGTAGGAGAGGCTAAATTATGTATGGCTTCCACCAGCTCTTCTTTAGGTTCTACTCCTTGGCCAGATATGGTGTGACCAAGATAGTCAATTGAAGATCTCCTAATCTTACACTTGTCCAACTTGACAGTGAGATTATGTAGATTAAATCTCTCTAACACTTGCTTGATTCTCACATTCTGTTCTTCCTCACCCCTACCATAAATTAGCACATCATCTTGTTAGATCTTAACACCAATCTGTCCCTTCAACAACTTTTCCAATGCTCTTTGGAATAGCGAAGCTGCTGAGACCAAACCAAAGGGTAGTCTTATGAATCTGAAGGTTCCAAACATCGTTATAAACGCAGTGTAATCTTTGGAATTATCATCTAACCTTATTTGATGATAGGCAGATTTTAGATCCACTGTTTAGAACACCTTCATACCTTGCAGAAGAATTAACATATCAAAGATTTTAGGAAGTGGATATCTACCCACCACAACCTGCTTATTGAGTTATCTCAACTCTATGCATAAGCGAAGACTTCCATCCAATTTTTGGGCAGTAACAACTGGTGCCAACTATTGTGTCCCTTCAACCTCCTCAATTATATCTTCAGTTTTGAGCTTTTCCAATTGTGACTTCATCTCATCCCTAACTGCCAGAGGAAATCCACAAACTTTACCCGCAACAGGTATGGCTCCAGACACCAATCGTATTTTCTGTACATAGTCTCTCAGACAACCTAATTCATTTCTAAACACGCTGCGAAAAGACTTCTTCAAATTAACAGTATACTGATCATTAGAGTCTTTCATAGTTACCTCATTTACATGGAAATTTTCCTTCAATATTATGGGGGGATTACTATTGGGATCTAGCATGACACCCAGGTCTCTTTGGTGGAACCAACTCAGGATACTATTACCCTTGTGAGACACATAGACCGTACCAGAAATATACCTATCTTTGTATTTAATAAGACCGTGAAAATATCCTATGAGCTTCATGGGTTTCCCACCATAGGCACTAGGTTGAATATCAGCTTTTAAAATTCTTTCTTTATCCTTCAAATTGTGCATATAAAATTGTCTTGATACTATAGTAATTTTAGCTCCTAAATCAAATAACACACAAGTCCCTTTCCTATCAACAAGTACTTCATCAACAGGTCCCTTCTTGTTATTATCAGGGACTTGAAAAACTATTTGACCACAGTCAAAATCTGACCCGGGCTTGGACTCACTATCGGTATTGTCATTATGTGAGAAGAAATTGACCTTTGCCTTATTTCTTTTAGCTTTACAGACAGCAGTAAAATGCCCAACTTTTTTTGCAATTAGAAGACAAGGCTTTTAAAGTCAGACATTTCTTGTCATTTGCAAAATGTCCGAGTTTAGGACACCCCCGCGCCGCACGGCCACCAGCTGCTGCGAGTGCCTCCCGCCTCCCGCCACCCGCCTGCCTCGCTGACCCTGCCGCCGCCGTCTGACCACGCCCCCTGCCACCGAGCGGCGTGGTCTCCTGCGGTCTAGTGCTGTGTTCACTGTGTTTGTAGGCTCCTGTGCCCCGTTTTTCCTTGCTCTGTGCCCCTTTGCTGCTGCTGTGTTTGTCTTTTGTTTTTCTGGTATTTTTATCGCCTGTCCCCCTGCTCTCGCTCCCCGGTTTCCTCCCGCCCCGCTCCCCGCTTCCCGCCTCCGTAGATAACCACGCCCCCTTTCTTTCTGTCTGTGCCCTCCCCGCTCCCGCCTCCCAGCTGCTCCACCCTCCCTCGCACTTGGCCATATATGGCGACCCTGCGACACAGGTGAGTGTGACCTAGTTTAGGACACCCCCGCGCCGCACGGCCACCAGCTGCTGCGAGTGCCTCCCGCCTCCCGCCATCCACCTGCCTCGCTGACCCTGCCGCCGCCGTCTGACCACGCCCCCTGCCACCGAGCGGCGTGGTCTCCTGCGGTCTAGTGCTGTGTTCACTGTGTTTGTAGGCTCCTGTGCCCCGTTTTTCCTTGCTCTGTGCCCCTTTGCTGCTGCTGTGTTTGTCTTTTGTTTTTCTGGTATTTTTATCGCCTGTCCCCCTGCTCTCGCTCCCCGGTTTCCTCCCACCCCGCTCCCTGCTTCCCGCCTCCGTAGATAACCACGCCCCCTTTCTTTCTGTCTGTGCCCTCCCCGCTCCCGCCTCCCAGCTGCTCCGCCCTCCCTCGCACTTCGCCATATATGGCGACCGTGAGAACGCGCAGCGGTCACGCGCAGCGGGCGCGCCGATTGTGCGCCGAAGGCGCGCCAAAGGTAAGCCCGTCTACGCCCGTCCGGGCCTGGACCGCGCCCATTGCCGGAACCCCTGGCCCCCGCAGACCCCTGCCCACCCGCCGGACATACGACGCCGCCACCCTCAACGCACTCAACGCCGGCCGAGTCCCGGGCTGCTACCGAGCCACCCCGAGACGCACCCACGGACCCTTCTGCTGCAACGCCTGCAAGTTCACCTGCATCTGGACCTGCACCACTCCAGCAGTACCCAAGACCTCGACGAGCAACAGCAGCAGCCACCTGAGATGCATCCTGCTGAACACCCGCTCCGTCCACAGGCACGCCATCGAGATCTGGAACCAGCTCGATACCACAGCCCCAGACGTCGCCTTCTTCACGGAAACCTGGATGAACGCCTCCTCCGCGCCTGACATCGCCATCGCCATCCCAGACGGCTACAAGATCATCCGTAGGGACCGCATCAATCACACCGGGGGAGGCATCGCAATCATCCACAGGAACACCATCCGCATCACGACCAACACCGATGACACCCTCTCTACCGCCGAGCACCTGCACTTCCAAGTCCACATCAACCCCAAGACCACCCTCAGAGGCACCCTCATCTACAGACCCCCTGGACAACGCACACAATTCAGCGAAGACATCGCCGACTTCATCAGCCCGCACGCCCTCTGCTCCGCGGACTACATCCTCCTAGGGGACCTCAACTTCCACCTGGAGAACAACAACGACCGCAACACCACCACCCTGCTGGACAACCTCGCCAACCTGGGACTCAAGCAACTGGTGACCACCCCCACCCACTACGCCGGACACACACTCGACCCCGTCTTCTCATCCAGCAAGGACATCGCCTTCAGCCACGCCACCGGACTCCACTGGACGGACCACAGCTGCGTCCACTTCAGCTTCGCAAGGACCACGATCCACCAGCAACAGGCGGCACGCAGGAACTGGAACAAGATCACAGCCGACCAGCTCGCGTCCTCCCTGAGCACGAACCCTCCCACCAGCACAACGAACCCCAGCCAGGCGGCCACCAACCTCACGAAGTGGATCAACGACTGCGCAGACGAGCTCGCCCCCTGGGGACCCCGCCCAGCAGACCCGGCAGCAAGAAAGCCCCATGGTTCACCGACGAACTCAAGAGCTCCAAAAAGAACTGCCGAGCCCTCGAGAGAACCTGGAGCAGAGACCCAACACCGGACAACATGACTGCCCTTAAGCTCGCCACCCGGAAACACCACCAACTCATCCGCGCCACCAAGAAAACTGCATTCCAGGAACGACTGGACAACAACGCACACAACAGCAAAGAACTCTTCAACATCGTCAAAGAGCTCTCCAACCCCAACGCCGGAAACAACGACATCACCCCTTCGCAAGACCTCTGCAACTCCCTCGCCTCCTACTTCCACAACAAGATCGCGGACATACACAACAGCTTCAGCACTCAAACGACAAGCACCACGACCAAACCACCGCCCCCCACCACCACCCTCCGCGCCTGGACTCCGATCAGCACCGAAGACACCATCCGCACAATGAACTCCATCCACTCCGGATCTCCGACCAACCCCTGCCCCCACCACGTCTTCAACAAGGCCGACGCTATCATTGCACCCCACCTGCGGGACATCATCAACACCTCCTTCGACACCGCTACCTTCCTGGAGAGCTGGAAGCACGCCGAACTCAGCGCTCTACTCAAGAAACCATCGGCTGACCCCACCGGCCTCAAGAACTACCGCCCCATCTCGCTGCTCCCATTTCCTGCAAAAGTCATCGAGAAGACCGTCAACAAGCAGCTGGCCGCCTTCCTCGAGATGAACGGATCCCTCGACCCCTCACAGTCTGGCTTCCGGGCCAACCACAGCACCGAGACCGCCCTCATCGCAGTCACAGATGACATCCGAGCGCTGCTCGACAACGGAGAAACAGCGGCCCTCATCCTCCTCGACCTCTCTGCGGCCTTCGACACTGTTTGCCATCGCACCCTAGCACAACGCCTCAGCAACGTCGGAGTCCAGGAGAAGGCACTGGAGTGGATCATCTCCTTCCTCGCCGGAAGAACACAGAGAGTCCGCCTCCCCCCGTTCAGATCTGAAGCCACCGAAGTCATCTGCGGCGTCCCTCAAGGCTCCTCACTCAATCCAACCCTCTTCAACATCTACATGAGCCCCCTCGCAGACATCGCACGCCAGCACAACCTCAACATCATCTCCTACGCCGACGACACCCAGCTGATCCTCTCCCTTACCAACGACCCCGCCACCGCCAGAGCCAACCTTCACGAAGGGATGAAAGAGGTAGCCGAATGGATGAAGAACAGCCGCCTGAAACTGAACTCGGACAAGACGGAAGTCCTCATCCTGGGATCCTCACCCTCCGCCTGGGACGACTCCTGGTGGCCCCCCGCACTAGGCAGCGCACCCAAACCAACAGACCACGCACGCAACCTGGGCTTCATCCTGGACTCCTCCCTCTCCATGACCAGACAAGTCAACGCCGTCTCCTCGTCATGCTTCAATATCCTGCGCATGCTACGTAAGATCTTCCGGTGGATCCCCACCGAGACCAGGAAGACGGTCACCCAGGCCCTCGTCACCAGCCGTCTGGACTACGGCAACACCCTCTACGCCGGAACCACCGCCAAACTCCAGAAGAGACTCCAGCGGATCCAGAACGCCACAGCACGACTCATCCTGGACATCCCCCGTCGCAGCCACATCTCCGGACACCTGAGAGATCTGCATTGGCTCCCGGTCAACAAGAGAATCACCTTCCGTCTCCTCACCCACGCACACAAAGCCCTACACAGCCAAGGCCCAGGATACCTCAACAGCCGCCTCAACTTCTACGCTCCCAAACCCCAGCTCCGTTCGACCAGCCACGCCCTCGCCGCAGTCCCCCGCATCCGCAGAGCCACCACAGGGGGACGGTCCTTCTCCTACCTCGCCGCCAAGACATGGAACTCCCTCCCCACCCACCTCCGCCTGACCCAGGACCACCTCGCCTTCAGGAAGCAACTCAATACCTGGTTGTTCGAGCAGTAGCGGACCCCCCCCCCCAGCGCCTTGAGACCCTCTGGGTAAGTAGTGCGCTATATAAATACGATGATTGATTGATTGATTGATATTTCCACATCTGTAGCATTTAGGTTGAAAGTTGTTTTTTTGAAAATTATGAGAAATTTTGATATCAGATTTACTATTATAACCCTTTTTTTAGATGTTTTTCTTTAGAGGAAGTTTTCACTTCAGGGATGGTTTCATGTTTATTGATGACCTCCACACACTTTAGAGAATGCTCTGTTTGTTTGGCAATAGTTATCACGTCTTCTAATGAGGGTTCATCCTTTTGCCAAATATCATCCCTGACCTTTTGAACATTGCACCCCAACATGAATTGGTCTCTTATCCTCTCTCCTAATAAAGCTCCAAACTTACAAGAGGATCCTAACTTCCTAAAAGCAGTTATATAGTTTTCAACTGATCACCATCATTTTGACTTCTACGACTAAAATGGTAACGTTCTAAAATTGTGCTAACCTTAGGCAGATAATGTCTGTCTAGTTTCAATGTGCAAATTTCATACCCATTCAAATTTGTGTTAAGAATATCAGGTAAATGATCAAAAACCTCCTGACCCTCTGAGCCAAGACAATGTAGGAGGAGGGCACATCTCCTCTCTGCACTAAGATTTGTGCCACACACTTTAGCGTACCTTTCAAACACCTTTTTCCATGTTTGCCACCTGATAGGTGGATCCCCAGGTGAGGCCTGAAAGAAAGTTGGGGTGGTAACATTCTACATGACAGAAGCACAATGTAGAAATGCTTACCCCTTGAAATAAAATGTAATCAAACAGCATCAAATAGATATACGAACTCCAGATCAAACATAAGAACTGTTAAAACAAGCTAAAATGTGGAATTATAAATAAAGTGTCAAATTATTTGTCATATGATATTGGCTTTGAAATATGACATTAAGTATGTATGAAAGTGCAGCAAAAAAAACAATAAGATTCAAATGTCAGATGTATTCTTCAAAAGTCATATTTAAATACCATATTCCTTCACCAAATGTTTAATCTCTTTATCGCTGACGGTAACTGATTAAATGTCAAGAAGTCTTTGAAGATCCTAATCTAAATGATGTAGCGAAGTTACAAAAATGCACTATGTTACAGCCTCCTTTGCCTCTAACTGAGACACACAGGCTTTCCTTGAGAGACCACCTCTGGACTTACACAGCAATTTACACTTGTGCTCTTTACCTGCCTTGTCTGGCCTCACCTTTCTTTCCTCAGTGGCTTGACCAGCACAATACGATAGCACGTTTGGCTACCATTTAACCAGCAGCATAATGTTTCTTACTGCAACTGTGACAGCAATTTCCTTTCGCCCCTGTAAAAACTTGCATTTAATATATTTATCCTTTCTTTTGCCCTGAGTATAGGCCCTATATTTGTTATTTCAGGTTGTATTACAGGGCAACTAAAAGATATGATCCAGCGGGTTACCAGCAGCAGGTAATCTTACACCACATACTCACCTGAGCCCATAAATTCATTCACATCATACTGGTAATATCCACTGGGGTCATCTTTTTGTAATTCTCAAGATTAGTTATCTCTAGTCCCTAACCAATCTTTCACTTGATCAAAAGTTGTTTCCTCTGATCAATTTACCATTAGTTGGAACTAGTTGTTGGTGAAATGACATCAGATTTTAATATACTTACACATTAGAGATTATCACAGAGTCGGAATGTCTTTTAAAAATTTATCTTAGAGTAAAATTCATGTGAACTACTTACACAGCACAGAACAAACTCCGTCTCTCACAGGAAGGAAGATTCAAATAATCAATCATATGCTTTCATTTATACTTTTCAATGACACCGCATGGAAAGGGAAAGTATAGAGAGAAAAGCACATAAGAGCATACACAAATGTAGAAATATTTACCTACAATGGTGTGAAAACCAACTCCCAGGCCTAGGAATTGGGAAGGGTCCTCCAGGAACGGTCTGGCGAACAAAGGCTTCAGCACAGGAATTAGGACAGGACAGAAAACCTCTCTATCAGCGACGCTTGCGTAGCACCCCTCTCTAACACTCTCTTCCTCCTCGAGATTCTTCCGCGATCTCCTTTTAAATGAATTTTGCTTAAGATAATTGGTTCAGTAATTCGATTCTTCTTCAGCATCTAAGACTGGGAATTCTCTATGCTCTCCGACAGCATCCCAGCCTCTGGCATCTCTAGTCTCTAGTCTAACTTAACTAACTAAAAACTACCTCAATTATACTTTCCTGTATGCTAGTACCACCCATTTATGTTTCAAATTTATGAAACTCCTTATTCTGATTGGACAGGCAAGGGGAGGAGATTGTCACACCATGCTTTATTTTCTCAGTATTTCTTTCAGTTATTTGTTTAAAATCCCACCCCTTAAGTTTTATACATCAATCTTTATTCCCACCCGTATTCACAATGTAATTGTCACATTTTAGAAGAAATATACAGTAGTTCTCAGGGACTGTCGTTCCAGTTCCCATGAAAGTAGCAGTTTTCAGCCTTGGACGATGTTCAAGTTGATATGGTGTCTTCCAGCTAGGTTGCATCACGCATGCGTAGCAAAACGAGACGGAATAGACTGTGGCTTATAGCTGCAGGCCCATAATATGCACTACTTGAAAGAGTCAAAAAGACAAATGTTAAAATCAAAAATAATTGATTTCGCTGTATACCACCGATCTCTACTCTAAACCCATTTACCTAATATTTCTATTCCCGCATTAGTATTAGTAGAATAGCTGGAATTTGTTTTTCAGCAAGCAGGTGGCAAGCATGTGAGTTTCAAGCAGCCATTTTGTTAGCTACTTCTCAAGTGCAGAAAGTTTCCCTCCAAGCATAGATATGTAGTAGACGCATGCGCTCTAAAGAATTTCAATTAGCCGCCATCTTAGCATCACTCTTGAGTTACTGGTTAGAAAAACACATGGGCAAGCTTCATTCTAATACTCAAGTGTCATGTGAATGCATGTTATTTCCACAAACCAGTATTAATACAAAGTTAGTAGGTACATGAGAAGAATAAATCCGAGCAAGTTTTCTTTTTCACAAGACCTTGCTCCATTAAATGGATAGATAGATAGATAGATAGATAGATAGATAGATAGATAGATAGATAGATAGATAGATAGATAGATAGATAGATAGATAGATAGATAGATAGATAGATAGATAGATAGATAGATAGAGAGATAGAGAGATAGATTTAAATATAAACTAATTATTATGCCTTAATATTTCCTTGGGTTTTAGCTGCTCCCAATTTGTAGGATTACCGTTGCACGCGCAATATGGAGGGCACTGATAAAAGTGGTCTAAATAGAGCATTTTTGATGCATAAAACATTTTATTTGCATTTTATAACAGACTTACAAGAATGTAACATGTTTTTCAGAACAAGTGTTATCAACCTATCGCTTTCTTTACAGGCCCAACCAGGTGCATGTTATGATGCCATTGTGATTTATTGGTTCTTGGTTTAGAGTATAAGGTGGATGGACTGTCCAGGGAGGCCAGTGGCTCCTGACTCCTTGGTGTGGACTGCCCCCAGGTTGTGTCTCCATTAAAGCTCATCTTGTTATATGTGGTATCATGTTGGAATCCTCTGGATGGATGCATGTGTGGAATGCATGGATGTAAGAAAGGTATGTGAGGTATGAGGATTCCAATAAGGGCCGGTTGCAAACGGTTGAAAGAGGCATCGCTGATGCTGGTGCCGCTTTGTATTGTGATACATTTATTCATTAAAAGGAAGTGTAAATCACTTACCGGCTTGGAGTTTTCTTTTCACAGTGGCAACGAGGATGGGATGAAGCGACACAAGCGGTTCTAGGTAGGATGTACCGAAGGTGGAAGTTGAGACACTGTGCTGGGCTATGGTTTCTTCCATTGTAACTTAATTTCCTGTAGAGTGAACTTGCGGTAGCTGGGCTGGAATTGATTTACAGTGCCTGAGTCCATCGCATGTTCGCCCCAAGGCTGTGATGATCAGTGTGGTGTAATTTCTCCGTGTGCACGTTTTTGGGCCGTGGTTGAAGTTGGTGAGGTCAGCGGTTTGTCGTCTTGCTGCCATACTGGAGGTGTATAAAGTTCCAGTCCAGTTCTCCGGTGACGTCAGGATGCCTGTAGACTTTACGTAAGGCCATATTGGATGTATTGTCCCTCAAGTTCTAGTCTAGTTCTCTGGTAACGTCAAGACGCTCCGTGGACATTACAAGGCTGCCATATTGGATGAGTGCCTACGAGAGATGAAGATAGTCTGAGCAGGGTGATGGTTGACAAGCTCGTTCCTCGTGCTTGTCGTTTTGGGTGATAGGCATACCGATGAGGTCAGTGTTGCGGTGCGTGAGCTCGTTCTTCGTGCTTGTCGTTTTCGGTGATGGGCACACTGGATGAGCTCAGTGTTGCTGGGTCTGATTTTCACCACCGCTTCAACGTTACAGTGTGTCTATTTTCTAGCGTCACACAATTGTGCTTTTTGTCTTCTGTGATTAGCACACCTTAATCTTACCAGGTACTGTTATTTTGGGTGATTTGGGCTATAGTAATTTTTTATATTTGTCGTTCTGTGGGGATGGGCACACCTTAATACTGCCAAAGTGATTATGCTTTGACTGTGCTTTACTTTGGATATGCAATTGCTTGTCTTGTTCTGTCTTTAGGAATCCTAATACAGACACAAGAGTTCCAGGACGGCACCTGCTTCTGGGTGATTAACCTATTTTTTCCAAGGCAACTGATAGTGGTGATTGGTTGGCGCTGTTGCAACCATTCAACCACCGCCATTGTTTTAGCAGAATTTGGTGAACCTCCCATTTCTTGGGATTTATGGATTGCTTTGTTTGAAGCCTATGTAGAAGTACTAGAAGAAGGTGAGTGTTCTGAAGAAAGTAAATTGTCTGTACTCAAGCATAAGTTGGGTGCAGTTGAATTAAGAGAGTTTAAAAATCTGACAGTAATTGAGAATGTTGGGGAGATAGGAGTTTATCAGTATGCTATTAAGCAGATGCAATAAAGGTTTGGTAGGAAAATAAATTTAGTTATGGAAAGATTTAAATTGTATTCTCGGGCACAGAAGGAAAACGAAAGCATTGATCAGTTTGTATCCGCGTTAAGTGGTTTAACTGTGACATGCGATTTCGATCATATAATGTACGATCAAATCCTCCAAGATCAAATTCTTATGAAGACCAAATTGAAAAAAAATGAAGGTAAAATTAGGGTCTTGTGGGGAAATTTCTTTGATATAGCTAGGAGAATTGAAGTTTCGGATGAATGCATTTGAAAAGTAAGAAAATAAGGCAGAGTGAGTAACCAAGTGAGTGTAGTGGCAAAGGATGCAAATGTTAGGAGCAAAAGTAGTGAGAGGAATGTGGGTGACAGTGTGATGAGAAGTAAAACAGGTGATGCTTGAGGGTTATTTTGTTTTAGATGTAGTTCAGGTAATCAGTTGGCCAATTCCAAATGGTGCCCTGCATTAAATAAGGTATGTATTATATGCAAGAAAAAAGGACATTTTAGTAGACAATATAGGTAAGAAAGTGAATCATATTCTAGAAGACTTTTTAGAGGATGAATTTAGTTTTAGTGGAGTAGTGTTGAGTGTGCAAGATGAGCTGGCAGATTATGTGGGTAGAGTCAAGGGTTTGCCTACTTGTACTGTATGCATCGACCGAGGCGAGGTAAAAACCATGGTCGAATCATGTGCAAGGTACACCATCATGGGTAAAAGCTTATTTGAAAGATTATGGCCAGGTAGGCCATTAGTGGAGCCAGATGTCAACCCTGGTTGTTATTCTGGTCATAAGATTTTCATGGAGGGTTTTGTGTGGGCTGAGATAGGGTTTGGTAGTAATAAATCTCAAGGCAAGGTCTACGTAGCCAAGAACAGAGCCACTATTTTAGGCTGGCCGCACATCATGGGTTTGGGAATGAAGAATGATACTAGTCTGAATCCTCCGGTGTATGTGGTACAACAGAAGTGCGAGGAAGGTGGAATGGAGGGTAGTACAAAGATGGTGGAAGCTGATCTTAAGAGGATGTATTCAAATGTTTTCTCTGACAAAGTAGGCAAAATGGTTGAGTTCAAACTCAAGATTATTTTGTGGGGTGGCCTTTCGCCCATAAGACAGAAACTTAGAAATGTATCAGTAAATTACTGTGAAAAATTGAAAAATATGCGGCAAGATATATGTAAGGGAGGGATAATAGAACCGGTGGAAAGCTCGGATTGGGTTATTCAGCTTGTAATTTCACTTAAGGCTGGTGTATATTTAGATTTGAGGTATCTAAATGAGGCAATATGGGTGGACAATTTTTCATTGCGAAACCTTCAGGAATTGACGTCATCTATAGGTTTGCGTCTTGGTTCTCAAAAATGGATTTAGAAAGTGCATACCGCCAAATTGAATTGGATGATTCTAAACATTGTACAATATTTATCACTCCTGAAGGCATGTTCCGGAATTGTAGAATGCCTTTTGGGTTGGTGTGTGCTTCAGTGGCATTCCAAAGGAAGATGAAGAGGATTCTTCGAGGGATTCTTGGAGCAAAGGTGTTCTAAGATGATATTTTAATTTTTGGTCAAGACAAAAACTCTCACGATGAATATCTTCATGCAGTGTTATTGGCTCTTAGGAAGCATGGTTTGACTGTCAGAAATGAGAAATGTGTATTTGGGGAACAGGAAGTAAAATATCTAAGGAATGTAATATCCAAGCAACAGATTCAACCAAAAGTCAGCCATGTAGAAGAGATTATAGCTGCAAAAGACCACGTAATAAGGAACAGTTAATGTTGTTTTTAGGTCTCACAGAATGTTATTCCCGGTTCGTGGAGAACTATGCATCTAAAGTGGAACTGTTAGGAGCATTACTAAAAAAATTGAGCATTTGTGTGGTCGGAAGAACATGAGTTATGTTTTACGGCAGTGAAAAAGGAGATAGCTGTAGCCCCATGCCAGGCTCATTGTGTGTTGTTGGTGGACGCTAGTGGGTACGGCATTGGGGCTGTGTTTTCTCTAAGAATAAGGAATGAGATGTGGATCATGGCGAATGCTTTTCAGACTTTGACACCATCAGAAAGCAATTACCCCCTAATTGAAAAGGAGTTACTTGTGGCAACTTGGGCTGCGTTTCCGGATGAATGTGTGGGGAAGGAAATGTAAGATTTGCACAGACCATAAACCATTGGTAAATATCTTGAGACCTGAAGGTGGGGGGATTTGACACCAAGGCTGGCAAGACTAGCGTCTGTAAATGTTTCATTATGAGATTGAGTACCTTCAAGGAAAGAATAATTTGGTTTCAGATGGGTTATCGCGATTGCCTAGTAATGTGACTGAACTGGAAATGAGTGTAACTGAGTCTGAGGGTGCTTTTATGTCTAGATATTGTGTCTGGTGGAAGTGAGAAGAGTGATCATATATTATCTTAAGATGTGAGGTTACATCTGAAGATGTGAGGTTACAAGAAATGGGGAAGGATTTGGTGTTGGCGACTGTGGAGAAATACATTGCAAATGGTTGGCCAAAGGAATTGGCATTACGAGGCAAATGTAATGCTTTTTGGAAGATTAAGGAGGAATTGTGTGTGTCTAATGGCATAATTTTGAGTGGTGACAGCATTGTACCTCCTGTGAGTGTGCAGAACCTCATTATTGACATGGGGCAAAATGGTCATAGCAGTATGTCAAGTACTAAGAAGAGAATCAAGGAAAATGTTTGGGGCCTACAATTAATAATCTGGTGGGCCATTGGTTCGGAATTGTAGGGTGTGCAATACTAGTGATAAGGTAGCTAAACCTTTGAGAGTGTCCCTGACCATGGTGGAGTTACCAGAGGGGCCGTGGCACAAGGTAGCTATTGATTTTTCTGCATTGTCAGCTAAGGAAAATTATGCTATTGTGTTAGTTGAGTATTATTCAAAGTGACCAGAAGTAAGGATGATGAGTAGTGTGACAACGGAGGTCGACATTGAATTTTTGGTTGATGCGTTTGCACTACAAGGTGTTCTGGAAGAGATTGTTTCCGATGAGGGTACTAAATTGGCGTGTGATAAGATGCAAGGATTTTTTATTGGAATGGGTAATAAGCATACTTCATTGTATCACCGAGAAGGGAATGGCCAGGGGGAACGCTTTAATAGAGTGGTTAAGGAGGCTATCCAATTGGCTATGGTGGCAGGTTTACCTGGAGGGAAGCACTGCAGGAGAGATTGTTGGCGTATTGGGTTACACCTAATTAGGTGATGAGCAAAACGCCTTTTGAAGTGTTGAGGGGAAGGAAGCCCTCCACGATGTTAGTTCCATGATGGTTAAGGAGAAGGAATGTAAGAAGGCATGAGGTGGAACACGATGAAGGTATGAGGTCAAGTGTTAAGTAATATCAGGAACGCACTGTACATGTGTTAGATCTGGGGGTCTCTAGTTGGCAATGGTATTCACCTTTGTCCAAATAGGGACCCTTACTTCTAAGTCAGGATAAGGGGATTACACTCCTTAATAACCCCTGCTCACCCCCTTGGTAGCTTGGCACGAGCAGACAGGCTTATCTCAGAGGCAGTGCATTAGGCAGTTGTGAATATACACAGTAATACAGTGAAAATACTACAGATGGACACAACACAGGTTTTATAAAAAAAAGTATTCTTTATATAGACTTAAACACAAGACCACAAACAACAAAAATCCACAATACTAAACTTAAGATTACTTTTAAGATGATCAAAGTTACATAGTTCAAGTTGATGATAAATGCGACAAAGTTCTCAACAAAGTATCTGGATGCGTAACGCAAAGTAAACAAAAGGCTTGCAAAAAGGGAGATGCGTCGGTTCCGTGATCTGAGGGAGATGATGCATCGGGCCTCAATGCTTGCGCAGAGTAGGGGATGCGTCGTGATCCTTACCGGTGCGGAGGTGATGTGTAGATTCTCGGATTGCGGGCCCGTTGCGGTACGCAAGATGGCGCCTTGATGCGATGCGAGAAGATGGCGCCCTTGATGCGGCGATGCGATGACGATGCGTAGACGCCCTGGCAGCCTTGAGACGACTCTGTACTTTGGAGCCGCGACAGGCCATGCAACATGCTTTTCCGGTGATGCGATGGCGACTCTCTCGATGGCATCTCGCTTCTCTGGTGATGCGACAGCAGGCAGCTTTGATGAACACATGCTTCCAGGGAGATGCAGCAAAGGCTCGCTTCTCCGACGATGCGATGATTTCAGCGGTGGCGACACTCTTCCTCTCGATGCGTCCCGCTTCCAGCTCCCAGCGACACGCAAATGTCTGGGGTTGAGAATTCCCAGCAAGGAAATACAGAGGGGAGCTGGAGATTAAGTCTTTTGTCCCTGAGACTTCTGCAGGAGGCAAGCACAGTTCAAGCCCTTGGAGAATATTCTGAAGATGATGAAAGTCCTTAAAAAGTTCCTTCTCCTTTCCTTGGCAATGAAGCAAACACTGCAGGCCAACCCAGCAAACATCACACTGGCAGAGGGGCAGTCAAACTCCTGCAGCTTCCTTGGTTCTTCTACTTGGCAAATGGTTTCTTGTTCCGAAGTGATCTAAAGTTCTTGGGATCAGGGTCCCAATATTTATACCCCAACATCCTTTGTTCTTTGAAGGCAGAGAGGTCTCTACCTAATCCAAACCAGTTCCTGAGCACTCTGTTTACATGACTCTCTTCTTCCTTTCACTGTGCAGGGCAGAGACATCAGCCGCCCCACAGGAGGTGGAGCCAGCACAGGGAAGGGAAGATACAGTTCTGGAGCACTTTGTTGACAAGATTTCTTCTCTCCTTTCACAGTGCAAGGCAGAGACATCACACAAGCCACAGGAGGTGGAGCCAGCATTGTAGAGGGAAGGCGCAGCCCTATTCAAGTCCCAGGTGCAACTCCTCCATCCCATCTAGATGCATATCTCTCTATTTACCACTGGGCTGCCCCAGCCTGTCTCCTGGAATCCCCCAGCCCTGTCACTCAAAAACCCAGACAAGTAACACACTACCTGGCAGAGGCAGGCCTGGACAGTTAGGCAAGAAAATACCTACTTTCTAAAAGTGGTATTTTCAAACACAGAATGTTTAAACCAACTGTACTAAAATATGTATTTTATCATTATGAGTTCAGGCATTCTAAATTCAGATTGCTACCATGTTCCCTGAGTCAGTTAGGATTATAAGAATGTAATAATCTAACTGCCCATTCTAGCCAATGAAGAACTGGTAGCCTTCAATAGTAAAAAACGAAAATGGCTGTAATTCACTATTAGGACATGCTACACACACCAGAGCATTGTCCTACCGTATACTTACAATGCACCCTGCCCTTTGGCCTACCATAGGGGTGTCTAATTTGAAAAAAGGGAAGGTTTAGGGACTGGCAAGAGGGTGAACTTGCCACGTCGACATGGCTGTGCTAGACTGCACACAATGGCAGGCCTGAGACACACTTTACAAGCTGCTTCTGTGGGGGGGCGCAACCAGTGCTGCGAGCCCACCAGCAGCATTTGATTTACAAGCCCTGGGCACACATGGTACACTGTACTAGGGGCTGACAGGTAAATCAAATAACCCAATCATGGAATCACCAATTAGTACATCAATTTAACATAGGGAGAACTTGCACTGTGGCACTGAATAGCAGTGGCACAGTGTCCAAAGCATATAACCAGCAAAAACATATAAAAACAGAGGAGGCAATCCGTCAAAATGGAAGGGAGGCTCACGGCAATGATGCCAGGTCTAACAACGTGCATGAAGTTGTAAGGATCGTTGGCCCATAGTTAAGGTGGGCCAGTTGGTGCATGTGAAGAACCCTAGAGGAGTGGTGAAGGGAGTTGCTAGTAGGTCAGTCCTTTGAGGGTGAGGAAAGTGTTAGGTAGTGCAGTGGAGTTGGAAGATGGTAGGTGATAGAATGTGAGGCATATAAGTTGATGTAATGTGCAGAATGGTGTAAGAATGTCTGGCAAGAATGATGCAATTGAGTGTGAATGTAGTGGGTATTTTTTGGGTAGGGAAGGAGTTGTAGAGATGGGCAATGGAAGGAAGGATGTTAATAACCATTGTGAAGGGGAGGATACAACAAGGTATGACGGTGTTGGTAATGATAGTGTTGTACGACGTCGTGGGAGGATGAGGATTCCCCAACTTATTTTGCCGATTACAAGTTTGGCTAGGTATATTTTGTTCTATTCATGTTTCTGCATTATTGTAGTGTGTATATAGGGTTAAGTTTGGGGTGTGATTTTATGGGGGTAAGGTGTGTGGTATTATGTTGGAAACCTCAGGACGGATGCATGTTTGGAATGCTTAGATGTAAGAAATGTGTGTGAGGTATGAGGATTCCAACAAGGGGCAGTTGCCTACGGTTGAAGTAGGCATTGCTGATGCTGGGTGGCACTTTGTAGTGTGACGCACTTGTTCATTAAAAGGAAGTGTAATTCACTTACCGGCGTGGAGTTTTCTTTTCCACATTATACCTTCATGTGGTGTGATGGTGCCTGCTTCCCTCGTAACATTTTGGCGAGAACTAGAGGCGTGTAGAAGGCGGCTGGTGAAATATGGAATGAAATTGACACAACTTAGGTGGTCCTGGATATGTCTTCTGAAGACTACTGTTTTATTCCTAATCTTTAAATGGATCTACTACTTCACAACATCAAGGTTGAGCGCAAGGACAAGTTTTGAGGATTTGTGGCCAAGATTTATGGATTTATGGTCAAACGGCATCTTCTTACCGTTGGTGGATCATGCTCAAGCTCAGCCTCATGAGGCTCTTCTGATCCATTGTTTCCCATGCACTTCCATACGGCAACGGAGAATCTTCATCTACAGGTGCTGATGTGAAGCCACATCAACGTCTTCACGCAATGTAGAACAGCTGGACAGCTGAGGGCGGCAGCCTTCTTACGTTAGCTGTTTCGGCATCGCCTGCATTGCAGCAGTTTCATCAGCAGTAGTGTTGAGACTGGCTTTTAACTGGCATGAATCATCAGCCTCATGTACTGGTGTAAAGCCGTATTTACGTTTAGACACGAAGGTCAGCAGCTGGCATGCTGCGTGTAGCAGTCATTTTATAGTGGCAATTCCAGCATCGGCAAAATTTCATCACTTGCATTGGTGGTGGTATTGACACAGGATTTCGCAGCGGATGTCTCACAATTGACAAGTGCAGTGACTGTTTAAAGTAAATAGGTTTTCATCATTTGTTTACTGGTATTATTATTTTGCTGGTGACTGCTATCACAGTAACTCAGTGTGCATGTTTGTTCACAGTGATCTGCACATCTTAACCTCATTTCGCACTAATCGTACAGCTTCATAGTGAGTATGTGTTGCTGTGGGTTATTCTGGTGTGAGCATGGCATCTCACAATATTATTACTCCTCCACTGTTCTTTTCTCAACTAGGTTCCCCGTTGATATTGTGGGAGGATTGGGTTGAGATGTTGGAAAATTATATTTTGGCTTAGGATGGACAGAATTATGCACCAGATAAAAAAAAAAGTGTTGCTACTAAGTGCTTTAGGCAATGAGGGTCAAAGAGTGTTCAAATACTTACCGCCTGCATTGGGACTGAATGGGCAACCTATTGTGAATGTGTATAAATAAGCAATCAAACGCTTAGAAAATAGGTTTGCTAAAGAGCTCAATTTAGTTATGGTACACTACAGGTTTTATACGCAACCTCAGACAGAGCATGAATCCATTGATGAGTTTGTAGCAATACTTAGGAAACTTTCAATCAAATGTCACTTTGGTAGGATGACTGACAAATTAATCTGTGACCAGTTAATTGTGCAATGTCGAGAAAAACAAATTCAAGAAAGGCTATGGGTAGCGAAAGATCCCACTCTCAAAAGTGCAGTTGAAATAGCCAAAGTGATCAAAGAATCGCAAAAATGTATGAGAGAGCTTTCTAAAAAAGGAATGATGTAGCCAGCATGAAGGATGATTGCAATGAAACTGATGTATGTCTTGTAAAAAAAAAAGAAGGTAAAGGGGTGTCAGTTCCTCTTGGTAGCAGTAAAGGGTAGGAGTGCATGCAGTATGGTAGCATGTATCACCTATCTGACTCAAAGAGGTGCTTTGCTGTGGGCAAGGAATGCAGGAGATATGGGTGCAGAGGCAATTATGCACACATGTGTAAAGGTGCCAGCATGGGAAACAAAAGAAAACGAGTCAAGGGTGGGCAGGGTGGAAAAAGTGGGTAACGATTGTTCTGCTAATAGGATTCTTGTAGTTGATGTCTCCAAGGGTGAAGTACCTACTTGTTCTGATGATCGCAGAAGAATGTGTAGACTTGTTGCTGTGCTTGGGAAGTGTGATAAGGAGGTGGAGCTGATGGTTGATACCGGTTCAATGTATACCATCATACGTCGGAGAGTTTTTGGTCCGTGCTGGGGTGGCGTAGAGTTGATGCCTAAAGATATCAAACCGGGTGGATATGAAGGGTACATATTGGGGTATATGGAGGGTGATATCCAATATGAGGAACGGTGCACAAGGGGTAAGGTGTATGTGTCGGTGAATGGTCCACTGATACTTGAGTTGATGCATAAGTTTGATTTGATTCTGATCAATCCCAGAGCACAGCACCAAATTATGGTGGTTGAAGACACATTGTTGGAGGATGTGCTGAAGGGAGCTGAGGTCATGTTTCGGAAATCACTTGGGTGTCCCAAGGGATATGTGGATAAGATTCTACTCAAAGAGGGAGTCGAGCCAGTGCAACATAAACTTAGGAGGGTGCCATTTGCAGTGAGGGAGGGTGTCAAGACCCTATTGGATGATATGCTCAAGGAGAGTATAATTGAGCCAGTGGAAGTTTTTCCATGGATTTCTCTGGTCGTGATCACTCAGAAGCCTGACGGCCATTTGAGATTCTGTGTGGACCTTATGTCCCTCAATCAGGACATTGTTGCCGATTTATTTCCTCTTCCTTCCATTAGTGAATTGTTGGGTCTGGTGAAAGATGGTAGATGCTTTTCTAAATCGGATCAGAGTAGTGCCTATCATCAGATCAGACTACACAATGATTCCAAGGCCTTGACGGCGTTCATTACAACTGAAGGGACTTTTCAGTTCACTTTCATGTTGTTTGGTATTTACTCCGAGTGTTTTTCAACGTATGATGGAAACGTTTTCGAAGGGATACGAGAGGTCATTTATTTCCAGGATGACATATTGGTTATGGGAAAGACCTTGGAGGGGCATAACACAACCTTAAGGTTGGTGTTGAAAAAAATTGGAGGAGTTTGGTCTCACTCTAAATAATGATAAGATTGTGTTTTGTGCGAACAAGTGGAGTATCTGGGATATACTATATCCAACTGTGGTGTGAAGCCCAAGAGATCTCTGTTAGGATGCTATTAGGAGAGCACCTGCTCCCACTGAGAAGGATCAGCTTTGGTCTTTTCTAGGATTAGTCGAATACTATGGAAATTTGTAGATACTTTTGCAGACAGGACAGAGGTTTTAAGAAAGTTTTTGCGAAAAGGAGATATGTTTTTGTGGGGAAGAACACAACAACCATGTTTTGAAGGGATCAAAACTGCTATTTGTAATGCAAGGATCTTAGCCTTATTTGAAAACAAGTTGAAATGCATACTCACTGTTGATGCCAGCGCCACAGGTTATGGGGTGGTTCTCTCACAAGTTCATGGAAGGATAGAAAAGACACTTGCATTTGCCTCTTGTACCCTTACCTAGGCAGAGAGGAACTATTCAGTTATTGAACATGAGGCATTGGCAGCTGCTTGGGGAGCAGAATATTTCAGCGTATATTTGTGGGGCTTGTTTTTCACCATGCGTACAGATCATAAAGCCCTTGACCAAGATCTTGTCATCCAGTGGTGTGGGAAAAGGCTATGTCAGACTGGCTAGATTGGCAGCACATGTGCAGGAATATTCTTATGTGATAGAGTTTGTGCAGGGTTGGAGGAATGCCCAAGCAAACTGTTTATAAAGGTTGGCTGTGCCTTAGGACGTTGTGCACAGTGAGGCAGTGATTAAATTAATCTCTGTGCAGGATGCTGTGGTTTGTGGTTTTGGTGCATTTACCATGGCTCAGTGGGAGGATGAAATGGATATGGATAAGGTTCTCAAGAAGTCTTGTGCTTGATTCATTGTGGCTGGCTTTTCAATACTGAATCAGCTGGACATCGGGAGATCGGACGGAGAGTGACGGATCCGGAAGCAGGCACTGGAGGAGGAGAAGCCACGCGCACACGCACAGAGCCATGAGCTTGTAGCTTGGGTAGGTTCGGGGGCGGAAAATCGAGCTTGAGCTAGAGCTTGACAGCACAAGCACCAGAGATGCACGCTCGCTCGCTCGTTCACCCAGCCCCCAGAACCTAACTGTTAGCTTTTCCCCAGGAGCGCAGGGGCGCCCAAAGGCCCTGATGCTAAATTCATCGTTTACCTCTCTGACAGATAAACAAAGTCTCCAAGAAAACAAAAAAAACAATAAAACTCACTTAGCAACAAAATCTCCTGAAAAGTGTTCTTCTCCAAAATTTGCCTTCCAATCTTCAGCTGTAGGTTGCTAGGCGGGTGGGCAACAATTAATCATGAGGTCTGGAAGAACAAGGGGGGTGTAAAAAAAAGAGAAAAAAATGTCAGCCAATCCTAAAAATCTCAAAAAAGAAAGGGAATGGGAAATAGAAATAGAAACAGATCCCCTCCTGGCGTTGGTAATGGAGGATACCAGCATCCCATTTAGAACCGCGCAGGAAGGAACTTCGCTAATAGAGCAGAGGCGAGTAAATAGCGACAAGCAGCACGTGTCGGGAGCCCTATTGTGGGGTACGGCAGGAACCTCTGGATTCTCAAGCTCAAAGTTAACCATCAGTAAAAAAGTCACAGAGTCTGCCCCACACATCACCCATGAGGGCGGCAAGGAAGGCGACAAGAAAGGCACCCGATCGGCATCTACCAAGCACCATTCCTGCCCAAACAGTAGCAAACGGGCATTGATCACCGATTTCTTCAACGTGGCCACAAAATCTGTCAGAATAACCAGGGCTGCAACGATACTAAACACTCCAAATACTCCAAACAAACTAATTTCAGCGACAACATCAATGAAGCTCAAAGTGAAGATAAAATGAACATCTTCTAGGACAGGAGCAGCAAGAGTCACAACAATGAATTAGTAGAATTTTGGGAAACGGTACCAAATCTCGGTCACACAAAAGAAGGTGAAGCCCACGGCTCGCAACTTCAAACAATCAAACCCTTTTCAGAAAGTGGACATAGTCACAAAGTTATTGCCATCGAAGTACAAATACATTACCACCCGCTCATCTCAGAACTACAACCTCAGGGGCAACAATAATTGTCACTTAGCCACAATGGCAATAACAGTAAAAATGAAGCAGTCTCGACACATCAGACGAGCAAAAACATCCTAAGTTCCTGTCGGAAATACACATATGCCACCGCCGGCCCCACTCGCAGACGACCCTGTAGAAGCAAATACCAAAAAGCAACACCAATTTGCCTCGCCACATAATACATCGGCATCAGTCCATCGCAGCGGTCGGAAATCATCAACTTACAAGCAACACGATGACACGTTCCATAACTTCAATGAGCTCAAAAATTCTCCCATGGTGCTGCAGTCGCAAAAAAGGGAGAAAGTACGTGTAATTCCAGTTTCTCTGGACCTTATGTCTTTGGAGCATTTACTACTACTAGAACAGGTAGCCAGCCTACCATCTTCTGCAGTCCGGCCGCATCTGTTAAACACCTTGGATACCATCGGTAAAGCCATGACCTACCATGCAGACAAGTTAGACGCCCAAGTGGATCTCTCAAACTTCCAGCCATCCACATTCAGGGGGTGGAACAAAAGCTGCAAAACTTTAATGAGATGATCATGAGGGTGCAGCAAGACCGAGAAACAACTTACCTAATGAATCACTGCCACTGCACCCAAATAATAGACCAACTATCCGCAGTCCCAAACTTAATGTCCGAACTATAGGGAGTTGCCAGGGACTCCTTTCCTAAGACAAATTCACCAACAAAGAAAGTCAAATAAACACAGAAGGAAGTGGATCAGGTTCACCCTAGCTCCCTAAAGGAGCAAAATGTAAGAGCATTGGGGCCTAACTTAGCTCTAACACTCGAAAGCACAAAAACACCACAACCAAAAACAGCTTCGGGCAACACGGGCACCTAGACCAGTCTACCAATAGATCATTGTAACAAGCAACTTTCAAATGAAACAAATGTAACAGCCTCCCCCCCACTATCCAAGCTGGAGAGAAAATGCCTGAGAAAGGCCAGAAAGGAAAAAAAACAAGATAGACAACAAACGCAAACAGTACCACGAAGGAGCAACATGTGACCCAAAGTGAAGACGATACAACACCTAAAAGTATTGAGAAAGCCAGCCTCGAGGTCGACACAACACTTTCTATCAACAAGCCCACTACCTCAAAAAGACATAACCAACCTATAATGGAACATTCGCGGCCAGTAAACCTGTATAGTATATTCAAGCCTGTTGAAAAGGAAGAGAAACCGTATCCAACAACTCAGGCTACACAAATTTCTAAAACAACACCCGGACATAACAAGACAGAAACCATTAAAACCAGCTCAAAAGATGCAATCCCGCTCAAAGAGGGAGACAATAAGGACAGGAGCACCCCCAACATAACATACAGGAGCTGCACAGGAAGCGGCGCACCAACTATTGCAATGAACAACGATACACAATTACAAAACACTGCATGCAATGCTTAGAATTTCTGCCAGATCTCACCGGGACGAACCGCGGAGGAAAAACAAACTGAAAAGAGTCAATACACCGAATGCGGGCTTGTCTCTTCGGACATAATCAATAACAACAACAATAAGCTGGACTTCATCCCTCATTATGTATCGAGGGGAATCCACAACACCCTCAATAGAAGCATAATATTAAAACTACTCAAAGCACTTCCTTCTCTTCACCATATTGACATGGGCAACCTTGAAAGTATAGAATTTAGACCCAATCCCGAGTCATCAGGTCGTGAAATCACCACAGCAACTTTCTCCTACAATTCCATCAGAGAGCAGATCTGGCAGCAGCAGGTTTCATTTGCAAAATGGGACATAGACTTAAAAAAAGCTAGTTCCCCTCCTCTACCCAACCCGTTACAACAACTAAATCCACCACAGGGCATGTTGAGAGGTGCGAAAGGCCCAGAACAACATAGCCCAACAAAGGGCACAAATCAAGCAGGGAGGAAAATTACCATCACCTTCGCCCAACCTGAAGCCGTCAAATACACAGGACAAAGGAAACTGAATACAGCTGGAACCCACGAATGGATGGCATGAACAAATTCCACCAAAGCTAAAATAACAGACAACGGGTTTAATATCTGCTCCTGGAACGTGAACGGCCTAAGCTCAAAACTAGTAGATCCAGAGTTTATGGAATTTTTTAATCAGCACGACCTACTTCTCCTACAAGAGACATGGCAGACACATTTTTCACCAATTGTAGGATACAAAGAATATCTTAATCCGGCCAAAAAAAGACTCAAAATACGGAAGAGCTAAAGGTGGCCTTTCAATCTGCGTCTCGACTTACATCTAATGCAATCCTCTGAAGTAGACCTAGACTCAACCTGGATGTTATGTATCAAATTAACGGCCCCAAACCTCTTCAGCTTATTAATACTGAATGTTTACATCCATCCATCACCCAAACAAAAGAGATCCAATATAGATACTGCATTAGCAACATTCGATACTCTTAAACTTGCTCACCCGCACGCTAATATCATTCTGTCAGGCGATTTTAACATGAACCTACGAAATGGCAGAAAAGAATGGCCAATAGGCCACACTCGCCTGAGCAAACAACGTGATATACACTGTAATAGATGTGCATCCCTGCTGGAAGAACTATCAATGGTCGTGTTAAATGGACGAGTTACATCTGAGAGCCTCCCAGCATACACCAGAGTCACGCACAAAACAGGTTCAATCATTGACTATACAGTAACAGACCAGAACATTCTCCCATACATTTCTAACTTTGATATTAAAGAAAGGTCAAAAAGCGACCCCCATCCTCAAACCTTCACCCTACTCGTAAGTGATTCAGCTAACTCAATAACTGATAAAGCAATGTCTCAACAAACGCAATGCTATAACCTGAGAAGTTTAGTTTGGAAAAAGAAAAACATTGGTGACATCATGACCACATGCACTGCTCTTTCGGAGAGTTTCAAAGTGGAACCATCATGTATAAAGGCCTGGGAATCTTTTGCTCAAGATCTAAACAATGAATTCTCAAAACAAGGAAATGGCCGCAAAGCGGACAGACCAGCAGGGGCAGCATGGTTCACCAACAGTTTGAGGAAATAAAAAAATCAACTGCATAAATATCTAAGGCAACTACGAACTCGAGGCTCAGAATCCTCTCAGGATATTCTTTCCCTAATATCAAAATTAAGAAAAGACCTAAAAAGACAGATGAAGGTGGCTAAGAAAGATTTCAGATAACATCTCTGGGCAAAACTCCTCCATGCCAGTAAACAAAGAGACTCCAAGCTCTTCTGGGATATAATCAACCAGCTATCAAATGGCAAGAACCGACATTTAAATTCGGACATAATGAGGACACCTGGAAAGCACACATTGAACAAACTTACAATGCTACTCCACCCTTAGGAGTCAGAAATTATGGAACCCCTACTGCAGGAACAGTCGATGATACATCGAAGTTAAGACTGCCAGAACTCCCCCTGCAGATTTCACAAGAGCAAGTCCTTAAAATCATAAAAAAATGAAGGCCTGAGGGAGCTCCAGGACCCAACGGTTTGCCAAACGCATTATTCAGGCACAACCCTTAATTATGGTCTGATATTCTCACCCCGCTATTCACACATGTACTATCATCAGGCACGGTTCCAGAATCCTAGGAGGAAGAATCTTAAATCCCATATATAAATTGGGCTCTCGCTCAGATCCAGCTAACTACAGATTGATTGCACTCATTGACGTAGAAGCCAAGATTTATGCCTCAAACCTACTGGTTGATTTAGAAGACTGGGTGAGTCGTATAAATTTGATGCCAAACACGCAAACTGGTTGCCGGGCTGGAATGGGCACCCTCACCAACATCTCCGCGGTCACACTCCTAGTCAATCAAGCCATTGCAAAATCTCGTTCCCTCTATGCGTGTTTTATCGATCTTAAAGCAGCATTTGACAAAGTACCAAGGGCAACGCTATGGGCCAAAATGCAAAGCTGGGGGGCACCAACAAAACTCCTGGAGGCGATTATCAACCTTTACTCAGACACGTGAGTCCAAATAAGAAAAGGAGATAAGCCCAGCATAACAAGCAAGATCCGAACAACAAACGATTAAAACAGGGGTGTGTGTTGCCCCCTTGCCTGTTTAACATCTACACTGCTGACCTCGAGAAACACCTTCAACAAGTTCAAACTGACCCCCCAAAACTGGGCAAAACACTAATCACCAGCCTTCAATATGCAGACGATATCGTCTTACTATCACAAACACGATAGGCCTGCAGCGATCAATGACCCAATTAGGAGCTCATACCATCGCAGCCCAATTAACAATAAACCTTAAGAAAACCAAGGTGCTGTGCTTCTCTAAACATCATAAAAGAGGGTCAAAAGGCAAATTTATCTGGAATCTAGGTGATAAACCAATATCCCAGGTGGGGTCTTACAAATACCTAGGGTTTCAACTTGATCCAAACCTGAATGTTAAACAACAGCTGAACCAAGAGAAAATGAAAGCAAAACAACTCCTCCACGCCTTTAAAATTCTAGATAGTAAATTAAAAGGCTGTTCAACAGGGCACCTGATGAAGGTAATCGCAGTAAAATTCATACCAACAATATTGTATGGGTCGGAAATAATGTACACAAAAGACGCAGCCGCCTTAAACCAAGCCCAGTCGAGTTTTCTCAAGAGTTTGTTTTTAATCCCTTGGCACATCTCTCAGGCCCAAATTCGACTGGAAAAAGGGCTTAGAAGCCAGAAACCGCCATACAAGGGGCTGTTGTCAAATATTATTGGCGGATGCGGCAAGCAGAAGAAAACACACTAGCCCACTCTTGCTGGGAAGAAATGGAAAAGCAAACGAGGCTACATAATTCCATCGCCAAGGTTCTAAAAGAATCCCTGGAGGACCTACACCTCGAAGATGCCTGGTACACAAATAGCTCCTATTCTGGTTTTAAAAACGCAGTGAACAGTGCAACTAAACGAATCTCGCTGTTAATGGACAAAATTGCATTTTGTAAGAAAAATCACCACTGGCAGTGATTCAATCTTACCAGACGCTTAAACCACAACCCTATTTGTCAGAACACTTTTCACATCATAAAAAGCATCATTTGACGATGTTACGGTTGGGGTCATTCACCAGAAAGGACTTAACCCTAAAATGGAAGCAGGTATGGCTGACAAAAGAATGTCGGTTGTGTGGACAAGGAGTAGAGAGTCTTTTACACCTCCTTTTGTACTCTTTTAACCCCCATTTTTTTAACCATTTATCGTACTAAGTGTTTTATTCACTCTTTTATGATTTTTAACAAAATCAAATAAAAGTATTTTTGACTGACTGACTGATTCAGAAAGTGAGAGCACTTTATATGTGTCTATGTGGCCATTTCTTTAGGTGTTGAATGAGGTGTTCACTTGTGGTCCGAGTATCATCATGAGAGGGGAGTGTATTATCCCTCCTGAAGGGTTGAGGCATAGGATATTTGACATGGTGCATGAGGGCCATTTGGGGAAGGGTTTGACCAGCAGGAGATTCAAGAAAGGGATTTGTTGACCAGGTCTAGATGATCAAGTTAAGAGGTGGGTGGAGTCTTGTGGTAATTGTAAAGAGAGCAAAAAGAGGTTGAGAGTGGGCTGCAAGAATGAAGAGGGGCATATTACTGACCCTGGTAAACCATGGCACACTATTTGATTGGATTTTTATTAGTCCTACGGCGGAATTGTCAGGAGGGTTGAGATTTGCTATTATTGTGGTAGATGTGTTTTGAAGTGGATTGCTGTCAGTTTTTTGTTGTTCATATGTCACTACAAAGAGTTCTATTCTAGTGTTAAAAAAACATTTTCAGGAAGAGGGTATTCCTGTAGCATTGGTAACGGATATTGGGACTCTGTTGATTTCACATGAGATAACTGCATTTCTGCAACAGTGTGGTATTTAATACTCTTGCACCTCACTATATAACCCTCATGGCAATGGTTTAGCATAGAGAGTCAACAGATTAGTGAAGGGCATCATACAATTGGTTCTTTCTAATAAGGAGGATGTGGAACTCATGGTTAATTATATAGTTCAAACCTATCGCACTAAAACTCATATTGTGAAACAGAGGATTACCTTTCAGGACATGCAGGGTCGCTCACTGGGATCTAAATTAGTCCCTGGTTGGTTGAAAGAGTGGGTCCAAAATGATGGTCAAATTGGCAGTAGAGGATTGTGTCAAGATCCGGTCAGGAAGGGTGGCAAGGGTCTTATCAAAATTTAAGGGTCCTTTCCATATCATCAAACTGGGCAAGTTATGTGTGATCTTGCAGAATGGGGAACTGTGAAGTTTCAGAAATGTGGTTCTGTATCAAAAAGGTGGGGAGTGTGTAAGAAAGGAGGATGAAGGATGTCCGGGAGCCATGTTGTTAAGTGATCAGGAAGTTATAAGTGGTGATATGGGAGCAGGTGAAACCCCTGCCGTGAGGGGGATAGTAGGTACCAGTGATGATCTGGGTGCTATAGGGGAACAGGTGATGCTAGATGTAACACTAGGTCTCGCAGATCTCCTCCTTATCTGGATGACTTTGCTGTATGATTGGAGTACATTTGTTGTTTTGTTTACCTTGTTAACTTGTATGACTTTCCGTTCTTCCTTTTGTTTGTTATGCACTTTATGTTTTCTTTGGTTTTTAACCCCTTTGCTGCTAGGCCTCCCGCCCCCCCTGTGCTAAGCCTTTATTTGGTTATTTGGGGTAGTTCGCCCCTGTAATTGAGCACATAAAATATCCACACCAAATTGTGTCCTTTTCTTCCAACATCATGGGGATTTTAAAGGTACCCAGGGTTTGTTGATTCCCCTGGAGGGGACCCAGATATTAGCCAAAATACAGTTACATTTTGTTTTTTGTTTGCAAAAATGGGAAAAGAGTGCTGCAGGTGAAAGCGTCTGGTTTCTTTCCTGCAAATGGTAACAACAAAGGGTTTATGGTGCTGGAATCACCATCTTCCCAGCTTTCAGGGACTGACAGACTTGTCAGAAAACCTTTTTTACACAGTTTTGACATTTTACTGGGACATAGCCTTTTTTGCTATTTTTTGTGCTTTCAACCTCCTTCCAGTCAATGGTAAAAATGGGTATGAAAGCAATAATGGATCCTGGACAGCTATACATTTCCAGAAATTAGACAACATTCTGAATTCAGCAAGGGATCCTTTGTTTATATCCGTCAGGGTTTTTTATAGAAACTAACAGTTGAAAACAGAAAAAAATTGAAAATGAGTTGAAAAAACAGCCATTTGTGCCAACGTTTTCACCAGTAACTTCTTCTACGTATGACGGAATATTTAAAGCAATATACCATTACATACTCTAGACTCTGCTGGTTGTTTGTATATATAGGACATGTAGGTTCACCAAGAACCCGGGGAACCCTGAGCCAATAACTGGGCAGCGCCTTGCAATGTTTTTTTATTGTGTACCTGGCATATAGCAATTCATTTTGGAAAATATATATAGTGAAGAATCAGTATGAAAGACACCTATGTATTCCTGAAATGGGAACAAAATGTAGAGTTTAGAAACAGTAGCTATTTACAACTCCGAAATTGTGGGTACCCATACTAGCATGTGAATTATAGGACATTTTTCAAAGTGACTTCTTTTTTTTTTTTTTTTTATTTTTTTTTTATAAAATTTTTATTTTGCAGTATATCAGATGAAATAGATAGGGGAGGGAAAACTGTAAGAGGGGGACAGGAAAGAAAAGAAGAAAGACAGGCGACATATCGCCACAAAACCCCACACAGGGGGAGCAAAGCCAGGGAGGGAATCATTCGAGGATAAGGGCGACAAGACTCCAGAGTCCACAAGAAGCTAGCGATATTCCGATAAGGCAACAGAAAAAAGTCCGTTCAGTTCAGCTCCCGTGCAGGGCAGATAACCCAACAGTGGACCCGGCTTCTTCAGACATAAGAAATAGCCCGAACATCATCCAAGGTCAAGCGGTCATCCCCGAACAGAGCCAGTCGCAACTGCAGAAGGAACATAAGACAAGTACCCCAACTAACCCCCCTCCCTCGTCCCTCCCCAACATCTCCCTCCCCCCAGTGGTGGCGGCCAGCAAGCATACAGAGCAAAATAGACCTTCAGGAAATCAAATCTGGAAGAGATGTAGGGACCGCACCGCTGATGGACATACTGCCGAGGGCAGGCCTCGGGATAGAAATCTCACCAGTGGGCCCCAGTTATACATAAAATTCTTGAAGTTCCCCAGGAAAATGTCAGAGAGACGTTCCATGCTTAACAGACGCCACAATCGGGCATGCCACAAGGAAATAGCGGGAGCAGATGGGGACTTCCATGCAGCTGCGAGCGTCATCTTAGCCGCACCTAGACACAACCACATAACACGCTTATCCGCCCTAGTCTGGTGCTCAAGCAGCGGGTCCCTAAGCCCTAATAAGACAAAAGCCATGGAGTCCGGGATCGGGTAACCCAAAATATCCTTTATGTGGGATAGAATCTCATTCCAGAATGGCTTGATGGTGGGACACTCCCACCATATATGGCTAAAGTCTCCCAACAGCCCACAGCCCCGCCAACACCTATCTGAAGCAGTGGGGAATATGTGGCGCAATTTAGAGGGGTACAGGTACCAATCAAAGATAAGTTTCATGTGTGCCTCCCTGAGGTCAGTAGAGTGATTATGCGCCGTCACGTCCCGCCATAAGCCCTGCCACTCACTAGTAGAAATATCCCTTCCCAGGGTGGACTCCCAATGATCTTGATATCGCGGCCGCGGTGCCACGGCAGAGTCTAACAACAATTTGTACAGGAATGAAATTGCTCCTTTCATGGCAGACGTGCGGAGAAGGAAGGATTCAAATTTCGACAAGGGTCTAGTCGCAGCGTCCACTACCGCAGGCGACGTCGCCCAATGCAGGAGTTGAAGATGTCTGAAGCGTTCCGTCGGGAGAACGCCATAATCCCTCATACAGTTGTGGAAAGTGAGGGGTTCGGTGCCATGAAACAAGTGGGTGAGGGCTCTACAGCCACCCTCCTTCCAAGCCCCAAAGGGACCTTCCGTTAGAGCTGGGGGGAAGGCCGGGTTGAAGTGAATCGGGGTAAACGGGGACGGGAATGTGGTCCAGCGGTCGTCGCCGCTTAGCGTGTCCCAGATCTTCAACACTGTGCTCGTGGGAGTGTTAATGTAAGCGTTTTTGGGTCGGTCTGCTTTAGGCAACCAGGCCAGATCCCAGATGGAGCGGCCTGCAACGCTCCGGTCCATGTGGAGCCAATGTTTCTCCGACAGCTGTTGGGACCACTCCACGATGACCCTCAGTTGGGCGGCCTTGTAGTACAAATGCATGTCCGGAAAGCCAACCCCCCCTTCTAGCCGCGGACGTCGCAGAACCGAAAACGGAAGCCGTGCTCGGCCACCCTGCCAGACATATCTCAGCATCACCGTCTTCAAACGGCGGAAGTAGTCTAGCCCCATCGGAATAGGCAAAGCCTGAAACAAGTACAACAGTTTAGGAAGGAGCACCATTTTAAGGGCGTGTATCCTGCCCAGCCACGAGATGAATTTAGGCTTCCATCGCTCCAATTCAGTTTTAATGGAAGACAACATCGGGGGGAAGTTAGCGTGGAACAGGGCACCCACTGTGGAGGTCAACCTTACGCCCAGGTAAAGCAAGGATGCCGACGCCCAAGCGAGTGGAGTAAGCAGCTGGGTCTGTTGCACCTCCCCTGTCGATAAGGTTAGATTTAGAATGTAGGATTTATCGAAATTAACTTTAAAGCCCGCCACCTTCTCGTAGGTAGAGAGCACCGAGTGAACATGAGGTAGCGACAGCGCTGGGTCCCTGATGGATAACAGGACGTCGTCAGCAAAAAGCGAGATCTTATGCTGCTCGCCTGTAAAGGGAAGTCCTAGAATCCGCTCGTCCTCCCGCACCGCCAGTGCTAATGGTTCTATACTAAGGGCGAAAAGCAGGGGCGAGAGGGGACACCCCTGGCGCGTCCCTCGGGAATGACGAAAACTCGCCGATCGATGGCCGTTGATTAACACCCGAGAGGTAGGGCCACTATAGTTGGCCTCGATCATTCTAATGAAAGAGGGCGAGAATCCAAAGGCTACTAACGTCCGGTGCAGAAACCCCCAGTCGACACGGTCGAAAGCTTTCTCCGCATCGAGCCCGACCAGCACTGCAGGTATGCGAAACCGTTCCGCCTTTTCAATGAGATGGACGACGCGACGTAGGTTATCGTGAGTCTGCCTGCCCTTAATAAACCCAGATTGATCAGGATGGATCAAGGCAGGCATCAGGTCCTGTAGTCTACCCGCCAGAATGGAGGAGTACAGCTTGGCGTCTAGATTGAGAAGTGCTATCGGGCGGTAAGAGGCACAAGAGGCAGGATCCTTCCCCGGCTTGGGGATAACAGTGATCAATGCTTCGGCCATAGAATCCGCGGTCCTACCATCAAGCGCCATTGCGTTGAAGAGGGAGACTAAGTAGTCGCAAATGTCAGAGGCGAACGTTTGGTAGAAGAGGGCCGTGTAGCCGTCAGGCCCAGGTGCCTTGTGCAGCTTCAGGCCCTTAATGGCATCTAAGACCTCTTCTCGGGTGATGGGGGAGGATAGTAACTCGTTCCATTTCGGGAGAGGCAGGCCCTCCAGGAAGGTGGATTGAGCCCCCGGATCGAGCGAGTCACTCGAATAGAGCGCCTCATAGAAGCGTCCGAATATGGCTGCTTTGTCTGCATCTCTATGCTGAACTGAGCCCGCATGGTCGCGTATTCCCCCTATATACTCTTTCTCGCGTTTGTCCCGAAGTTGCCGGGCAAGATGGCGTCCTATCTTATTGCCCTGGGAGTAGGAGGTGCGCCGAAGACGCAGGAGGGTAAACTCCGCCCTATTATTATAATGGGCCCTCAGTTTCCCACGCACCGCCGTCAGGGGGCGTAGAGTCACCCTGGAGGGGTTCGCCTTGTGAGCCTGTTCCAGAGAGGCCAGCTCGGATTCAAGAGCCTCCCTCTCCTCCCGCCTCAGCTTGTTCAAGTTCGCGTTGAGAGCGAGGCATGTGCCCCTTAAAGAGGCCTTGCATGCGTCCCAAGTGGTATACACCGATGTGTCCGTAGGGGGATTGAGGAGAAAAAATTCGCCAATAGCCTTGCGTAAAGCCCTACAGGACACCTCATCTCGCACTAGAGCTGCTGGGAAATACCACTTACGCCAACCATCCCCCCCGGTGGCCCAGTGTAGACCCAGAACCACGAGGCTATGGTCCGAAAGTGAGAGTGGAAAGACTTCAGCTAATTGTATGTCCCCCCGAAGAGCCTGACTAACCAAGATGTAATCAATGCGGGAGTACGATTGGTGAACGTTGGAAAAAAATGTGTAATCCCTGGTCTGGGCATGAAGAAAGCGCCAACTGTCAATCAGTCCCATATCACCTAACTGACGTTTAGTTTCGTCTGAGAAGACGCCAGCGTCTGCCCTGCGGGCCCCAGAGCTATCTAATCCCCTGTCCCATACCATATTGAAATCACCCAGCAAGAGCAAGTGACCTTCCACAAAGGTCCCCATCTTGTCCAGCAGACCTTGCAGGAAGCCATTCTGACCCGCATTAGGAGCATACATTACAGCAAAAGTACACAGACGGCCATACAACAGACCTTTCACCAGGAGCCACCGGCCTTCCTTATCCCCACTCACCCCCGTGGGCTGAAAATGCAGGGAAGCCCGGAAGAGCAGGGCCACCCCTCTATGCTTCGTGGTCGCAGACGCCCTATAGATAAGAGGGAACTGCCTATGACGAAGCCTCAGCTCATCCTTCCTAGCCAGGTGGGTTTCCTGGAGGGCAACCACATCTAAATGGTGATCCACAATGTACTTCCATAGTTTCTGCCGCTTCTGCGGGGAGTTAAGGCCCTTTACGTTCCAAGTTCCTACGCTGACAGGCATAAGGGAAGGTAATAACTCCACGCCATGCACACATCCGAACAGCCCCGGGCCTTGTACTGGACCCGCATATGCACCAGAACCCACGCCCAAGAAGGAGAAGCAAGCGCAGGAACCCGAGGAAGAGATCTCAGCCACAACCACTCCGAAGGGCCCACACGGTCAACCCTCAAGCCACGCGAGGCAGCCATGTTTCCAGAACATGCGGGGCCCAAAGGAGTCACACTACGGAGCAACACATGAAATACAGGTGGGAATATCAACAAAGCACCCAACCACCCAACATACCCCCCTTCCGCCCGCCAGGTCGTCCTCCATCGGGTACTGAAAGGCAAATAAGATCTCCAAAACCAGCAAATCAGGGATAAGCAGTAAATCCCACATCTCGTCCCACGCTCAGCAATCCAGACATACCGCACAGAGCCGCCACCACTGGCCTCCCAACTTCCCCACCAGTCCCAACTCCCCCAACATCCCTCCCCATCCCCATTCTCCCCCCCGTCCCCCCCAAAAACAAGAGTGCAAATAACAAGAAATAACAAAATGCCAGTTAAGGCACTGAACCTGAACCTCGCAGTCTTCAGTTCCAGCAGGTCAAGGTTCGGGAGTCCCCCACTGGACTGGAATCGGGGCAGGGGTGTCAACTTGGTGACCCCCAGGTCCAAGGTCCGGGGTGTCTTCTCCAAAAGTACCATCATACCCCGGGGACCTCAGGCCAAGAGCCCCTCCGACGCCATGCCATGATGACGGGGTCATGCTGCTCCAGAGCTCATCTGGGAATCCGTCATGGTGGCGGAGGCCACCGATGCCACTGCGGCCCCTCTCTCCTGCTCTCTAGTCGCTGGGTCCGGTCGTTGTCGTTCTGGGGACGGGCCCACCCTGTGCCAGGAAGAGGATCGACGCCTCCGCCGGAACGGTGAGCTACGAGCCTCTCGAGATGGTTCCTCCTCTACGATGCCCAGAAGATCCTTCGCCTCCCGCAGGGAATTGATCTGCCGTAGCCTGTTCTCCCATCGAAAGATAATCCGGAAAGGATGACCCCAGGAGTAGGACACCCCGCGCTCCCGGAGGAAGGTGGTTACAGGCCGGAAGTCCCTTCGCTTCTGCAAGGTTGTCGCCGCCAGGTCCTGGTAAAGCTGGGGGCGATGGCCCCTAAACTGCAAAGAGGTGATGGTCCTAGCTTTCCTCAGAATCCGTTCTTTGACCTGAAAGTCGTGCACACAGACGAGGATATCTGGTGGCGGGCCCCCTCCCCTTCTAGGCAGCCCCACTCTGTGCACTCTGTCCATCTGGATGTCCCGCAGTTCCTCATCCTCCAGGATTTGAAGAAACAAGGCTTGGACGTAGCCACGCAGGTCCCCCGATTCACCATCCCACGGTACCGCCTTGATGCGAATGTTATTCCTCCTGGAGCGGTTCTCCAAGTCTTCTGCGTGGGTTTGCAAATCCAGGTTCTGCTCCGTAAGTCGTATGATGTCCTGTTGGAGTTGGTGCACGTCATTAGCCATGCTAAGGTCATGGTCTTCCAGCGTCGCCACCCTTTCGCCAATCCCATCTACGTCCCTCCGCACCTCCCGGAGGTCTGATGCCAACTGTGTTCTGAGTTCGGAGATGTCCTCTTTAATAGTTGCGAAAAGCTCCTTCATGAATGCTTTAGTCGCTGGCGCCTCATCATCTGATTGTCTGGAGGACCCGCTGGCTCCAGGCGACGCTGGTTGCTGCGATGACTTGGAGGCCACCTCCTTCACCGTCTTCCCCCCCTTGCGTTGCGAGCCAGACATGACTGCGAAATGCCGCCGCACTCCTACCACCAGGCCTTAGGTAGTCGCAGCCGGGAGGATGAAGCTCGGAACAGCGACCTTCGGGTTCGGGACACCCTGTTAGCAGTGCTGCGTCACTCCCCTAAGAGCGTCCGCCGATCCACCAGTGCCGCGGGCACCGAGAGTTCCCTTCAAACCAGGTAGCAGGTAGTGGTCGACAGATCCCCTCCTCGATGCAGGCGTCCGGCAGAGAGCTCTTGGGACCCCTCCGTTTGCGCTCTTGTCTGAATCCAGGCCTAGGGACCCTCAGGATCGGCCTCCAGAGGTCGCCACGCAAGGCCCCCTCCGCAACAGAGTCTCGTGCTCGCCTAGGGATCCTCGGGATCGGCCCTCCTAAAGTCGCTATGTAAGGCCCTGCCGCAACAGAGGGTCGTGTGCCTTCGCACGAGGGGACTGTCACCCGGGCGGCCGAGTGTCTCGGCACCCCTCAATCCGGTCTCCTTGGTCTCCAGTGGCGGCCCCTCCGCTAAAACTGGGCAAGAGTCACCACTACGGGCCAACTGAGCAGCCAGCCAAAGGCGCGTTAAGGCCGCGTCGCGCTCCTCCTAGCCTGGGAGGCAGCCAAGAGATGGTAGTGCCGAGCGTCCTCCAGGTCTCTCTCCACTGGCGCCGCAGGAGTGCCCCCTGAGTCCGCCTGTCCGGGGCAGCAAAACGTCCCGGTCGCTCGGACCGCTCAATGCGCCCCCTTTGATGAAGCAGCAACGTCACAGGCAGCCTATCCGGGTCACGGACTGCAGGGAGGCCGAGAGAGCTCCTCCGGTGTCACCAGCCAGCTATGCCTCCTCTCCCCCAGTCCGGGGCGCCTCTCCTGACCTCCCCCCGGGGCCAAGCTCTCCACTGCAGCGGCGCACCTCACTCCCTCCTCCGGCTCAGCTCACCCCTCTGTCGCGCCAGCTCTCCTCCGGTGCGTCCCGGTGGTGGGAACAGCCAATCGCGCGCCCAGCCGGGCTGAATCCGCCGGCGCTCGCCCAGCCAGTCCACGGCTTCACCCTGCCGGAGTCGCTGTGCTCTCCGTCCACGACGCACTGAGCTCCACGACCCTGCGGGCGTGATGCGTCCCGTTCTTATTCAGGCCCCAGCCGGGATCGGCTGCATTGGACGGGCCCCCCCAAGGCCAGGCTCCGGTCAGGCCGAGGCTGAGCTTCCGGCACTCGAGGCCGCTGCTTCACAGGCCGCAGCCCGGTTTCGCGCTAAAAAGCGCCGTAGGAACCAAATCGCCTCCCCGGCGGCACCGGAGCGCTCCGCCAGCCTTCACCGTCCTGTCAGTACCGAACAGCACACCAAGGACCCCGCTGTTCGAAGCTATGTCGGTGCGGCGTCGGAGAGGCTCAGAGATGCGTCCTACTCCGACGCCATCTTGGCCACGCCCCCCGTGACTTCTTTTTTACACATTGTCTTACATTTGAAAGGCAGAAATTAATCGAAAGTCAACAGGTAATAACAGTTGCTCTACAATTCTGTGTTTCCCTAAGGCTCTTGATAAAAATTGTACCTCACTTGTGTGGGCAGGCCTAGTGCCCACGACATGAAACGGCCCAAAACCATGGTGGACATACCATATTTTTACAGTGAAAACTAACCTTTTTTTGAAAAGTGCCTAGCTGTAGATTTTGAACCCTAGCTCTACCGCCACCTAGAGAAACCTAGCAAACCTATACATTTTTTAAAACTAGACACCCAGGGGAATCCAGGATGGGGGGACTTGTCTGCCTTTCACCAGGTTCTGTTACCCAGAATCCCTTGCAAACCTCAAACCTCACATTTCTGTGATGGAAAGTTCTAGAATCTGTGTGGATCCAGAAAATTCCACCCATCCGCATTCCCCAAAGTCTTTCGATAAAAATGGTACCTCACTAGTGTGGTACGTCGAGTGCCCGCAACAGGAAACGGCCCAAAACGCGACATAGACACACCACATTTGTATATTGAAAACTGACCCTTTTTCTGCAAAGTGCCCAGCTGTAGATTTTGAACCCTAGTTCTGTCGGCACCTAGGGAAACCTAGCAAGCCTATACATTTTTTTAAACTAGACAACCAGGTAAATCCAGGATGGGAGGACTTGTCTGGCTTTCACCATGTTCTGTTAGCCAGAATCCCTTGCAATTTCCTCCTAAGCATGCGCCAGATGGTATATACAGCAATCAAGACCTTAAAGCGGGTTCTCTTATAGTAGCTGGGTTCAAGGACTTCAAGTAAAATACCTTTTGCAGCGGAGCCCAACCCAATCTCATAAATAGTGGGAGTGTTACATATTGGTATGCTCGCTTTGTCTCCACATAACAGCACGCCCATTGCTTGTAGCATTGCAGCCCAATTATACATAGCGAGACTTGGAACCGCCCAGCCCCCTCAATCTCTAGGAAGACACATCCACTTGGCTGCTCTGCGTGAACGCCTATAACCCCACAAAAATCTGTAACAAACTCTATCTGCCTTTGCCAGACTTGTTTGAGAAAGCAAAAGAGGAATGGTCCTGAACAGATATACAAAACTTAGGAAGAATTAACATTTTAATAACGCTGCATCGTCCATATAAGGATAGATGCAGGCTATCTAGTCGTTCTAATTTTTTATTGGCATCGTCTATAACCGGTAGGATATTTAAATCAGGAATAGTATCCACTACAGAAGTTATGCGCACACCTAAATACATGGCATCAGGAACTACTGGGGCATCTGAAATGGCCATACCAGGTGTCTGAACCACCTGCGTCTTTGAGACATTGAGCTTGTAGCTCGACACTGCCCCAAAATGCCCTGCCAATTGCTTAAGTTCATTAAAAGTAGACGAGAGTTCGGATGTTATAACAACTATATCATCTGCGTACGCTAGCAGATTGTAAGACATATTACTGACTCTTATTGGTTTTATACGCTGATTGGCCATAATCTTAGAAAGAAAGGGGTCAATATACAGGGCGAACAACAGGGGAGAACAGGGACACCCCTGTTGTGTGCCCCTAGTGATAGGAAAAGAGCTTGTCTGCAGGCCAGAGATATGAAGTTGTGCTCTTGGGGAAATATACATCGCACAGATCGCCTGTATAAATTCTTTTGGAAATCTCTTCCACTTCAGGACAACCCACATAAACCCCCAGGAGACCCTGTCGAACGTCTTCTCGGCGTCCAACAGGATCAACCCGAGGGGTGAGTTTGTGGCATGATCCCAGTCTAGTAACGCGATGGAACGTCTAACATGGTCAGCAGTTTCCCGGCCCGGTATAAATCCATGCTGGAACACAGAGACCAGAGGGGTAATCACCTGCACAAGTCGACCAGCCATTATTTTTGAGTATATTTTAGAATCGCTATTAATAAGAGAAATAGGCCGAAATGATGATGGTAGCAACTCAGGTTTAGCTTTTTTTTTAAACAAGACTATGATTGTATTTTGCCATGATTCCGGTACTATACCCCTCTGGGCTGCTCTTAATACCTCAAGGAAGACCTGGCCGATTTCAGGTAGAAACACCTTATAAAATTCCAGTGGGACTGCATCTGGACCACTAGCCTTGCCATTGGCCAAGGATTTTACTGCAATCTCGACCTCCTCCCATTGAATGGGGGTGGCCAAGAGCTCAGCCTGTTCAGGGGAAATAACGGCAGTCTCAAGATCTGCTAGGAAAGCTTCCGCAGCTCTCTCAACATTAGGCCTAGGGGTATCTTCTCGATATAAACAGGAGTAAAATTCCAAGAAGACTTCATTAACCTTTTCCTGCGTTTCGTATATTATTCCGTGTTCATCTTGAATTTTCACCACCTGACTCTGAATGCTTCGCTGACGGAGTCTCTTAGCAAGGACTCTGTCCGAATTCTCCCCAAACTCAAAGATTTCTGTACGATATAGTAAATACTTTAACGCAAGATCCTGTCCAAGAGGCTCCAGCAGCCCAGCCTTGAGAATCGCCACCTTTTGTAAACTGGAGACTATATCATTCCCATCCTTGATATTTAAAGTCAATGAAATTTCTGCCTCCCGAAGTTCTTTAACGCCATTACACATCCGTTCCTGTTCTAATTTCCACCTATAGGAAGAGAAACTTTTAGTCTCACCCCGTAGTCCAGCTTTCATCGTGTCCCAGACCACTTGATCTGTAGCAGATCCTCTGTTAATATTCAGAAATTGGACAACCCATTTTTTAATATGTGAGCGATACCCCTCGTCAAATAACAGCTTCTTGTCAAACGTCCAATCTCTAGGTGGTTTTGTAACTCGTGGCCAAGGACATTCGACGATCAATGGATTATGATCTGAGAGAAGTCGTGGTAAACAAAAAATAGTGCTAGACAAAAAAACTAAATATAGCCTAACATTTTTCTTATGAGGTATGGAGTAAAACGTGGAACCATCTTCTGTTCTCTTATGAAGATACCATAAATCTGCAAGACCATGCTCCTGAAGAAGAGCCTGAAGGACTCTAAACACTTTTGATTTTCTCCCCACATAATTATGAGCACTGGTGAAATCGACATCACTGCCAATTCAACATCTAAGTATTTAAACACATCAGGGTCATCTAAGTTCGATCCATACACGTTGCAGACTGTTAACAATTAACCACCGATGCACAATTCCACTATAGCCCACCTACCCATTCTATCACCCAATGCCCTTTTACATATACCCAGACCGCTCTTTGCGTATATAGCGACCCCTCTAATCATAGATGTCTGTTTAGAGCAGACTAACACCTCAAACCCAGTAAGCTTTAAACATTCCCGCTTCCCCCATGGAATGTGTGTCTCCTGTATACAGAGTATATCTACACGCATGAAATTAACAATTTTAAGAAAAAGAGCCCGCTTTTTAGCATTGCTGAGGCCACAAATATTCCAAGTGCCGATAGCTATTTTACCCTGCCCCATCCAAGTACTGAAAGAAAAAAACCTAGATGAGATTCCCTCAGCCTATATGATGTACTATAATGCCTGCCTGCCATTATATAGACAATTTGTACTGCCAATTCTGCAAAATGAGTCTCAAGTTTTTTAATTTTAAGGCTACCCCAGTCACCCACCCCCACCCCGTACCCCCCCATGCAACTCCCTACCCCCTCCCCCCACACCACCACCCAAAAAAAGAGGCTTAAGGACATTGTCCTCAGTGATGTTGAGATGCAACAACCGTTCCCCACCCCATCGAATTCACTACAACACACATATGGTACTCTCTTACTCTACTTCTCAAACATAATTAACTACTAGTTGCACATATCGGTATTAAGTCATTCTTAATCGTGAATCCCTAGAACCTATAGGGAATAATAATAGCAGAAAGGTTACTCCTAATCCATCTATTCCATCTATGCATATAAGCAGGTACAATTAACATCATTGTCTCCTAGGGACCAACCTTTTACCAAACGAGTGAAGTACCCCCTTATATCAATGCAATAGATCAACAAATACATATTTACATGAAGAGAGATACACTAATTGACATTCCATCAAGTAATAAACATTGTGATGAACCCTACCCACCACCCAACATTCCAGGTATCTCAGAAGCAATAACAAGTCATAAGTTCTCAATATCAAAACTCCGATACTGGGTAAATCATCTTTTCCACTTTATAATTTTTTAACATTTATCCTCTTTTTTTTTTCAACCTTCTTTCTTTTTAAGATCAGACAGGTAATCCCGCGCCATCCTGCTGGATGTAAAGAACCTTGTTTGACCATTAAAGACAACCTTTATTTTGGAGGGATTGAGCAGAAAGACCTGGGCTCCTACTGCTTGGAACGGAGTAAATAGTTTCTGCATTTCCCATCGTTCGTTAACAGTTGTTGGGCAAAAGTCCGGGCGAACGAAAAACTCGCACCCCAAACCAGTGCGTTTTTTCCCAGGACGCGCTAAATCATAGAGGGCTTCTCGCAACAAATAGGTATTCAAACAGATTAATATTGCCCTTGGGTATAGATTTTGGTCGCCCTGTCTGTCTCTCCCGCGCTGTCGCACTGCAAACGGGAATCTGTGAGCTCGAATTACCTCCCTTTCCCAGTTCCACGTAGTCAGTTCTGGGAATGCCTCCTTAAACAACTGAATGACAAACTTACGAGGATCTGCCCCCTCTCTTGTTTCGGCAATCCCTAATATACGAAAGTTATTACGGCGTGATCGATTTTCTAAATCCGTGAGCTTCCAGTCTACATCAGTTTTTAAATTCTGTAAGGACTCCACCACTGATTGTTGTTTCACCAGAGTATCTTCTACAGAGGACACTCTCTCCTCAACTTCCACCACACATGATGTAACTTCCGCGCAAGTTTTTATTAAGCGCCGTACGGTGTTCTGGAATTTCCTTACAGCTCCTTGCGTTCGCAGCCCCTCCATTTTTGTTTCACTGCGATGTGTCATAACAGTCTTATAGATGAGACCAAGCGTAATTGCCTCCTCTTCCAGCTCTTCATCCAAGTTAATCTGAACGAAAGGCTGTGCTTGATCACGCTGTACTGCTTCACTGATATCCTTCATTTTCCTTACTGTGTCCTGGGTCTGAAACTGTTCAGGGTCTTCTCCTTCTTCATAGTCTGAATGGTCCCCCCAATCCCCAAGATTGCTAGCACTGTCCAATTCATGCTCCTTGTCAGACAGGGTTGTTAAGTCTGACATAGAGTAAAATTTCCCATCAGGCTCAGATTCAAGCTCCTTATCCAACGCCAATATAGGTAACTCCACTTTTGAACTGGGCTGGGAAATTACATCTTCTACCCCGATTGCCGGGGTAATTGCCTCTGTTTGATCCTGACTCATATTTACCACAGATGAGTCCTCTTCGCTGCCAGCTCCCACTACATTGTTTCTGCTAATAGGCACATTAGTCAACTCACTGGTCAATTCCAAGTTTTCTTTTAGCCTGGCTCTCCGCCTTTTATCGAAAATCACTGCAACTGCAACTGTTTTTTGTTTAGTTGGTGTCTCTTGAGGCTGCTGAATCTCTATAGTTACTCTGTAATTCTCCCAGCGCTCCTTACCCCCCTCGCGCTTGTGGCTGTGGAGCGGGCTGCGTTTTAACATTTTGAACATTAGTCTTTCCACCTGCGCCGGCATCTATAACCGCCCGGGTCGAGCGGCTATCTGCAACAGGTACATTAGACTTGCAAGCTGCCCCTCTCGTTTTAGCTCCATTACCAATTTCCTCAGAGGAAATTAGCTATCCCAAATATGAATTTGTATACGCCTTTTAAAGCTACTCGAATGTTTCCCAGCAACTTTCAGGATCATGTTATGTACAGTTGGCAAAGCAAAGGTATCTATGGGCTGGGTGCTATGGTCGAGTATGGCGCTGTCCTATCATATAGCGAAATAAGGGATACATTTCAGTTATCTCCACATGACTTCTTTAAGTATTTACAGATTCAAAGCTTTATCCAAAAATACTTGAAGAAAACTCCTTGTATTTTGGAGAAAGTGCCTTTCATTGAATTGATTCAAAAGAGAAGTAGAATAGGAATTCTGTATCAATATATTCTCTCAATACTTCCGGATGATTTGACTGCTCAAAATGCCAAGTGGGAATTAAAATTCGGTGGGGCAGGTACTGACTTAACCTCGGTGATAGAACTTGCTAGTCAGGTTATGGTGTCTGGCTCGCTTAAAACTCAAAGTTACATGTCAATGTTGGATTTATACTATACACCTGCTAAGATTGCAAAATGGGGGGCCACAAAGGGGAATACCTGTGCACGATGCGGGCTGTAAGCAGCCGATGCAATACATATGTTTTATTCTTGTCCATCCCTCCTTGGCTTTCTAGATGATATTGAGCACTTTAATAATGTCACACTTAAGATCCGATGTACAATGACTCCGGCACTTGTGATATTTGGGGTCGAGGCTGGTAATATACTAACCGGTAGTAACACCTTTAATGAATCAGCCCTTATATTTATTGCCATGTCGCAGGTTCGCCTGTGCATTACTTCTCAGTGGCTCTCGTCGGAAGCCCCTACATTTGTACAGTGGCGTGCAAGGTTATTAGCTATACATCTTTTACATTTTCTGTATTTTCTTGTAAAGGGGGGATACGGCGGCAATTCGCGACTCGAATTTGGGCGCCTGTGGTGGAATTGATTGGATAAAAGAATAGCATTGTTCAGGCTGCATTCCCATTCCAGTATTTTCTTCATTTGTTTCTGCTGTGTTTTCCTCAGTCTCAATTGTTAGGAATGTATTCGCTTAATTATTTGCCTAATCTGCTAACCTATTGTTTATTTTATTCTGTATGAATTCTGTATAAATAACCAATTCTGCTGTCTAAATTATAATTTTGTACAGTTTAAATGTCTGGTCTCAATAAAAAAAAAACAGAATCCCTTGCAAACCTCAAACTGTGTAAAAAAAAAAAAAGAAAGAAAAAAATGTTCCTCACATTTCTGTGATGGAAAGTTCTGGAATCTGTGTGGATCCACAAAATTCCACCCACCCTGCATTCACCAAAGTCTTCCAATACAAATGGTACCTCCTTTGTGCGGGTAGGTCTAGTGCCCAGGACAGCAAATGGCCCAAAACGCAGCACATTTTACAGTGAAAACTGACCTTTTTTTGCAAAGTGCCTAGCTCTGCCAGCACCTAGAGAAACCTAGCAAATCTATACATTTTTGAAAACTAGATACCCAGGGAAATCTAGGACGGGGAGACTTGTCTGGCTCTCACCAGGTTCTGTTACTCAGAATCCCTTGCAAACCTCTAACTTTGTCCAAAAAACACACATTTTCCTCACATTTCTGTGATGGAAAGTTCTAGAATCTACATGGATCCACACAATTCCACCCACCCCGCATTCCTCAAAGTCTTCTGATACAAATGGTACCTCACTTGTGTGGGTAGGCCTAGTGCCCGCGACAGTAAACCGCCCAAACTTAACATGGACACACCAAATTTTTACATTGAAAACTGACCCTTTTTTTGCAAAGTGCCTAGCTGTAGATTTTAAACCCTAGCTGTGCCGACACCTAAGGAAACCTAGCAAACCTATTCATTTTTTTAAACTAGACACCCAGGGAAATCCATGGTGTGGTGACTTGTCTAGCTTTCACCAGGTTCTGTTACCCAGAATCCCTTCCAAACCTCAAACTTTGGGGAAAAAAAAATTTGTTCACATTTCTGTAAATGTGTGTGAACCCACAAACTTCCACCCACCCCGCATTCCCCAAAGTCTTCCAATAAAAATGGTACCTCACGTGTGTGGGTAGGTCTAGTACCCGCGACAGGAAACGTCCCAAAACGCAATGTGGACACACCACATTTATACCACATTTTCCTCATATTTCTGTGATGGAAAATTCTAGATTATGCGTGGATCCACAAAATTCCACACACCCAGCATTCCTAAAGTCTTCCGATAATAATGGTACCTCACTTGTGTGGGTAGGTCTAGTGCCCAGGACAGGAAATGATCCAAAGAGCAACGTGGACACACTTTATTTTTACAGTGAAAACTGACCCTTTCTTTGCAAAGTGTCTAGCTGAAGATTTGAACCCTAGCTCTGCCGGCACCTAGGGAAACCTAGCAAACCTCTACATTTTTTAAAACTAGACACCCAGGGGAGTCCTGGGTGCAGTGACTTGTCTAGCTTTCACCAGGTTCTGTTACCAAGAATTCCTTCCAAACCTCAAACTTTGGGGAAAAAATAAATTTGCTCACATTTCTGGGATGGAAAGTTCTAGAATCTGCGTGGATGCATACAATTCCACCCAGCCTGCATACCCAAAGTCTTCTGATAAAAATGGTACCTCACTTGTGTTGGTACGTCTACTGCCTGTGACAGGAAATGCCCCAAAACGCAATGTGGACATACCACAATTTTACAGTGCAAATAAACCCTTTATTTGCAAACTGCCTAGCTGTAGATTTTTAACCCTTGCTCTGCCGGCATTTAGGAAAGCCTAGCAAACCTATACATTTGTGAAAGCTAGACATCCAGGGGAATCCAGGATGGGGTGACTTGTCTGTCTCTCACCAGGATCTGACACTCAAAATCCCTTGCAAACCTAAAACGTTGAAAAAAAAACACATTTTCCTCATATTTCTGGATTAGAAAGTCCTGGAATCTGCATGGATCCACAAAACTCCACCCGCCCCCCATTCCCCAAACTCTTCCAATAGAAATGGTACCTCAATTGTGTAGGTAGGTCTAGTGCCTATGACACAAAACGGCCCACAACGCAACGTGGACACACCACATTCTTACAGTGAAAACTGACATTTTTTTTGCAAAGTACTTAGCTGTAGATTTTGAACCCTAGCTCTGTTGGCACCTAGGGAAACCTAGAAAACCTATACATTTTTAAAAACTAGACACCCAGGGGATCCAGGATGGGATGACTTGCTGGCTGCCACCAGATTCTGTTACCCAAAATCCCCTGAAAACCTCAAACTTTGTAAAAAGAAAACACATTTTCCTCACATTTCTGTGATGGAAAGTCCTGGAATCTGTGTGGATCCACAACCTTCCACCCACCCCGCATCCCCCAAAGTCTCCCTATAAAAATGGGACCTTACTCGCATGGATGGGCCAAGTACCCACGACAGGCAAGGGCTCAAAACGTATTGAGGAGACATCAAATTACCTATCACAAAACAACCTGATTTTGCAAGGGGGTTGGGGGGGTCACCTGGGGTTTTTGCCACGGGCTCAGCGGCCATCTAGGGAAACCTACCAAACCCACACATTTCTGAAAACTAGACACCTGGCGGAGGAGGTATGGCTTGCATGGACCTCCCAACATTTTGCTACACCTGCAAACCTCAAATCTAGCTGAGGAAATCACTTGTTTTCTTAAATTTCTTTGCTGGGCCTTGTGCCCATGTCTCTGGGTGCTTAGTCGCCCCATTGCCTGGCTGAGAGTGCGGTGCAAGTGTAAGAGGTGTGTGCCCCCATCAGGCATCGGAGTGAATCCGGCCCCCTCCAGGGGGGTTGATGATAGTGCTGCCCCCCCACAAAGCAATAAAGGGTTGCGGGCCCCTAATCTGCAGGTGTGCCTTAGAGCTACGGGGAGCTTGGCCCGGTCTGGCTGCCCCATTGTTTGGGGTGACTGGGGGACCAGCTGACGACGTGGACCTTAGATCAGAGGCCACTCTTAGTGCAGGAGTGTGGCCGGCTGGGCCCAGGGGCGCATCGGCGGAATGGGAAAAGCTGACAGCAAACAGGCAAGACTAGTCATCGAGCAGCGCAGGCCTGCCCGGGGCCCCCCACCGCGGAGGATGGCCAGCCGGACTCGGATTCAGGCAGCACGGGCTCTATCGAACCGGATATACGGGAAATGTTCTGCGACCTCAAACAATCCCTCACCGCCATCGACAACAAAAGTGATTCACTTTCAGACAGATTGATTGTCTCAAAGATAAAGTCACAAACCATGAAGAACACCTCGAGCAAGTCGAACAATGCACCTCGGCGGTGGAAGATGAGAGTGGGACCATTCAGGAAAAACTCCTCAGAGTGGAAAAGGTACTAGAGGTGATAAGGAACAAAAATGAAGATTTGAAGGACAGATCCGGCCTCAACAATCTGCTTATCGTAGGGGTTCCGGAGTCCACTGCAATGATGAAGTGAAGGACTTTGTGGAGGGAATGCTGCGTGCTCTCTTTGGTGAATTACTATCGCCGGTATGCATTGTGGAACGAGTGCACAGATCACTGGACCCCCGGCCACCTTCAGGCGTGCCAGCCAGGCCAATCATATCGTGCCTCTTGAACTACTGGGACAGGGACACGGTGCTATGACTGTCGAGAAACCGGCAGTACGTAGTGTACCAGGGAACTCTACTGTCCTTCTACCCGGACTTCACCTTGACAGTACAGGCGGTCAGAAGAGAATTTAATGCAGTGAAACGCTCCCTGCAATAACTGGACGTTAGATATTCCTTGTTGTACCCCACAACACTGCGAGTGTTTCACGCCCAAAAGACTTCATTCTTTACTGATCCAAAAAAGGCATCCAGGTTCGTGAAGGATCTTCAGATTACCAAAAAGACACCACGTCCAGGAAAAGAAGTGGAGGAAGGAGGCCGCGCCAGTGACAATGACTAACCAAGCCCAGGATGTGGATTCCATTACTGTCTCAACACAACAAATGCCATACGGCGGTTGGAGCCGCCCCAAAGAACAGTGACTTTTCCCCTCAATATCCTTCTAGCAGTATAGCTGCTACTGGTGCTGGGAAGGGCTGCCTTGCCTGGCTAGTACAGGGATGCCCGACTTTGGAAACTTGCCCTGCCACCTATCCGCTCTCTGCTGGTTCGCCGGGCTCGTGTACTTCTCTCCCCTAGAGATGATTCCCAATTCATGTAAATCCAAGATCTACATTGGGAGGGTGGGGGGGATTAACGCTCAGCCTATTTGGGGGCTGAAGTGAGTGGAGGGGTGGGTTGTTTGGTTGGTGTTGTCTGATGTTAATTGCTCAGCGTGCCGTCTTCCCCCTCTTTCTTCCTTTTCTCTTTCCCCTGGCCGGTCTCTGCTCTACTCTCTGAACAGTTGGGTCACCCACAGGTATAGTATTTGGGAAGGCATCATAACTAGAGTTAAGTGTATCACCTGACCTGAATGACATGCGCAAGTCAAGAATGGTGGCAGCACAGTTTGATCATCATGGTGCGGATATATGCTTTTTGCAAGAGTTGCATTTTACAGAGCACACTTGCGAGTGGCTGCGAGCAGGGTGGATGGGCGAAAAACATGTTGCGTGCTATTCCAACTACGCTCGGGGGTGGCCATTCTTACACGGAAGGGCCTGTACTGGCTGGATGCTTGTTTCCAGTCCGGGGAGGACCCAGCCTGGCAGGTTGGGCTGGACTGTTCCCATTGGGCGCAGGGTCAAGAGTAATTTGCATATGGCTGGGTCCAAACTGGAATGGCATGGTGAGCAAGGAAACAATGGATTTAGGCCGAGATCTCGGTACTGTGGTGAATGTATGACATTGTTCTGCATTCCGTCCATAAATTGTTCTTTTTGCATTTGTCACCCCGAGTTAGACGGGTCTACCTAGACGTGGGTCCCGTGCTCTCCATGCCACTGGAGTCAAGCTATCCTGGCTGGTGGGGGCTGAAAGCCCAAAACCGGTCCTAGGATGCTTGTTTCCTGTCCAGGGAGGACCTAGTCTGGCAGGTCGGGCTGTACTGTTCCCATTGGGCGCAGGGTCTAGACTGATTTGCATATGGCTGGGTCCAAACTGGAATGGCATGGTGAGCAAAAAAACGAAAAAACAATGGATTTAGGCCCAGATCTCTGTATTGGGGTGAATGTATGACATTGTTCTGCATTCTGTCCATCAATTGTTCTTTTTGCATTTATCACCCCGAGTGGGACGGGTATACCTAGACGTGGGTCCTGTGCTCTCCAATCCCACTGGAATCAAGCTATCCTGGCTGATGAAGGCTGAAAGCCCGAAACCGGTCCTAGGATGCTTGTTTCCAGTCCAGGGAGGACCTAGCCTGGCATGTCAGGCTGGACTGTTCCCATTGGGCGCAGGGTCAAGACTGGAATGGCATGGTGAGCACAAAACTATGGATTTAGGCCCAGATCTCTGTACTGGGATGAAGGTTTGACATTGTTCTGCCCTCTGTCCATCAATTGTTCTTTTTGCATTTGTACTGGTGCATGCGTACAACCATATGTGGCAAATTGGGTAGATACATGAGGATGGCAGGGACATTGGGGATGTACCCCTTTAGACTAATCTCAATATACAGTCCTAATACCGATGACCCCGTTTTTTAATCAGAGGTCTGAATGCTTGTTAAATCTCTAGGGCCAGTTGCAATAATATGGGATGTGGACTATAATGTTGTATTGGACGTGTGTAAAGACAGATCAGGTGACTCTCACCACCCCCACTATGATTTGTATTAGTGCTGTGCCCAAGCGCTGTTCAGCTTTAATTGGGTATACCCCACGCAATTCATGGCACACACTGCACCCGAACACAATCAAGCGGCCCTGCTCCCTCTGCATCTAGCTATGTACAAGACTCAGACTCCCTCTCGCGCTGGTGTGGACATGGTGGGATGCACAGTGTGGGTGCAGCACGGCTGTGTCGCAGCTACCATTGCAGGCAGGTGAGGGTCCCTGTGCTCGCTTAAGAAAACTCCCGCTCACCAAAATGGGGGATGTGTTCCCGGAGGCTAACTTTATTAAGCTGAGACAAGTGCAGGAGGGGGAGGATCTGACTATACTGGAGCAGATGACTTATTACCAACTGCGAGCTTCCATGTGCGCTGATCTCCCCTCATACCCTGTCGCGCCACCCACGTTCCAGACACTTGAGAGCTTCTTGGGGAATCCTCCACCACGCAAGCTGATTGCACGTCTATATACCGATATGCAGCGCACAGCACCTATATGTACCCCCGAGCCAGACAGGAGTGAGAGGCCTCATTGGGTGTCACAATTAACCCTGGCCAAAGCACTACGATACGCTCGCGTAGTTTGCTAAGTTTGCGCTCGAGTTAAAATCTACTCGACCAACAGAAAACTACAGCTTGCATTATGCAAGATGCCGTTTTCAATGATTGCACAGTGCCGGATGCTTGTCCGCACTGTGCAATCACAGTGTGAACAGACTACTAAGCAGTTCGCGTAGGGCTACGCGTAGCTCACGTAGTGCGAAGTGCACTTCGCGTTGCTACGCGAAGCGCTACTTCGCAAACTACGCCCAGGGTTTGTCACAATTACACTAGAGCAATGGACCTTTTGCTGCGCTGATGCACGGGTGCGCTCCCTGAACTATCGGCTTTGTCTCATTCATTTCAAATTTCTCAGTAGATTATATAGAACACCAATATGGCTCCAGAAAGCGGGACTGATTGATGAGGCGAGCTGACAGAGACACTGCTCCCCTGCAGCCACCTTTCTGCCCTTAGCCTGGGACTGCCCCAAGATCCAGTACTATTGGATGGATATTTTTAATGCAATAGAGCGGATGGTTGACATGAAAATGGAGAGTTCCTCCCTGACAGCGCTGCTCGGCTACGTGGAAGACCTGCCAACGAAACGCAAAAAATATGCGCCCATGCTTCTCTTGCTTGCAAAGCAGCGCACTGCAATGAACTGGGGTAGAGGCTGTACTCCACTGAGAGAAGAGTGGCTCCGGGATGCAGCGTTTTGTCAGGAGCAACTGGCAGCCTATTGGGATCTCCTACCCCCCTCCCCCCCCCAAAAGCAGACCCAGAGACATATGGGGCCCGCTACAGCTCTACATGCGGTCCAGCACTGAGTATGAGGAGCCCTCCTAATCCCCTATCTTAAGCAGTGGCGAGCAGCATGGGGAACATTAATAAAATTAACCCCTGAGACACGTCTTCATTTGAATACCAAGAGATAAAGACCGGTCACCCTTCCTCTCTTTCTCGGTCTCTGCTTTTCCCTCTCTTCACCCCTTAGTCTGTTTTGACAAGCAATTGGCTGTTTCTCATAATTGTTACATTGCACCCTGCTATGCTGACCAGTATTCCTCAAGGGCGACGTTCGGTCTCTGCATTTTGAGCCACGTGGGACTCAGCACGTCCAATACACGACAAGTTAGCAGACCTAATGCGCCGGGCCCAAATGCGAAGTTGGTTCATGATGTATTGCAATGCAAGGTTGCTTGTTCACAAAAATGGTGAATAAAAAGAATTATAAAAAAAAATTAAAAACTGCAAGCTTAATCAATTATTTTTAGTTGGCAACTAGATCCGTTGGCAGAGGTCATAGAAGCTTTTCTTCAATGGTCGGCATTTCTTCAGAGTTATGCTTTTCTACTTTTGCAGTGATCCTCAGAATATTGATTCATGTAAGAAGGGATTTGGCTACTATAAGAAATTGAGGTATTAGTTGCAATTGATATGAGTCCTTCACAAGTAATAGATTCACAATTGTCTTATTACTGAGAATCAAGTCTCCCATTGTAGCACTTGACTCTCTCAGGGTACCGAAGCAGAGGAGTTCAAGGCCTTAGGGACGGCTAGCGTTCCCAATTCGCTAGCACGCAACAACACTCTAGTCCAGTCAGTGCCTTTTCTTTTAAAAAGGAAAAGCATGTTTATGGCACACACTGCTAAATACTATGAATTAAATTACAAACATATACATTGCATAGATGGAAATAACTTTGGTGACACCCTCTTATCACATTTCACCCCATTGGGCCCTGAAACCCATATTCAAAATACCATCACCTATACCAAATACAAAATAGCAATATAAAGGGGCTGTCAGTATATACATGACAGACCTTCTGGTTTTGTCAGGGTATCACCACATTCATAAAACAGTAATGTCATATTAGGATTCTCTGTTAAAACCAATGGAATCAACAACCATATTTAAATGCATTAATTATTCATACGCGCATTGCAATGCTCATTAATAATCATTAGCATTGAAGTATTTTAAATAAAGCATTTCCATTTAACCTGAAACATGTATCTCTTAGTCTTTCTTCACTGTCTACAGGCTTCATCATCTAGACAAAAAACCAACCACAAGGGGGTCCCCACATTTCAGAGTCCAAGAGCAAAAGCTCCAGCTCTGGGAATTTTTTAACATGAGGTGAGCATATACTGGTTAATGTGTTCTATCCCTCTGAACTTTAGGGCAAGTCTGTAGAAACTATGCACCTTCTTTCTGCAGACCCCCAAAAATACATTTGCAGATCGTTGGTGGTGCTCTTGCCCATCCTTGAGGCACTACAAAGCAAAGGAAATGGGCAAATGAGCCCACGCAGGGCAATATGAGGCTCTTCAGGCTTGATTTAATGCATATTGAATGAGGGACCAGCCCGCTCTGCCCTTGCTTTCTCGTGTATCTTTTCCTTTCGTTTCTCTCTTTTTCCAATTCTGGCTGCCCTTGCCTGTTCTTCGGGGGAACTGGGGGGTAGCTGCAGGGCGCCCATGGCCTCACCAGGTACCCATGCGCGCTGATCTCCAGTGCACAAAAGCCGGCATCTGGTGTTCTCCTCCTACCATACGAGAGCAACTCTTCTTATGCTCCTAAGACAGGAGCAGCTTAGTGTACTACTTCCATGGTGGCGAAACCGGCAAGTAGGTGCTGAGCATGCTCATGCCCTCCAGACACAGGCATGTGATGTCAATGCGCCCAGTGAAGCTGCACCTGTACTTGGAGATGGGGTCTCCAACGCAGAAGAAAATGATTGTGCCTCTGTTGTGTCGTTCCCAGGGGATGGTGTGTCCGGGGCCAAACGTTGGGTTTAGGGAGGAAACAATTAAATAATTAATAATGCGCTGATCCAAGCCCTGCCCACCCAGAGGTAATTAGAGAGACTAAGGGAGACCAGCACATGCTAATTTTTCTTCATTTTCTTTTAGAAGGCAAATATGTTGGTCCGATATTCTTCCTGTTGGGCTCATTTTGCTAATGGTGACCAGGCCTAGCCACCAGCAGCACTTTCATCTGGCCTCCTGGCTTATAAATTGGTGCATTTTGTGGAGAGCTATATTTTCTGGCTTACTGTGCCACCCTTCTCCTTTGCCTGGTTCCTGGGGCTCCTCTCCTGCGTCGCAATATCTTAAGCAGACCCTCCACAACCAGCTAGCAGAGCACTCTGCTGCCTGCACTCCCCACACCCCACTGTATCCTGGCTCTCCTGCAGAGCACCTGGAGAGGGGCAATGGAGGACAGGTGTTTATCCCCCAAATGGTCCTTGGAGATGTTAGGAGGGGCTAGGACCACTGGCCCTGGAGAGACCCATTCTAACTAGTCCTGGGGGTCAGTTGGCGTCAAAGTCCTTAGTTCATCCTTGCAGAGCATCAAGTGGCTTCTCCTTCAGACTGGGCATCCTTTCTGCCATTGTCACCTCCCAGTTCCAGAGTCTTCTTAACTGTCGCTCCTTTGTGCATGGGCATTTTTAACCGCTTCGGTGTGTCGGACGGCCAGGAGCCATCTGACGCATCAGTGCTCATGGTGCATCAGACGGCTCCCAACAATCCGCGCACATGGCACTGGAAATTCCTCTAGTACGGGCACCAGAGGGATTTCTTTTTCTGCCCAGAAGGCTCGGGAGCTGGGGAAGGGCTTCCCCAACTCCTGAGGCTATATCTTTGGTTTTTCTGCAATGACGATCAGCATGCACGTCGCGCAGATGTCATTTCAGAGAAACCAAAACTGAAATGAGCCGATCTGCCTTGTAGAAAGTGAAACTGAAATTAACCTATCTCAGCCCCCAGTTACGTTGAAAGACAGGATACAGGTATCATTAAAAAGGGGAGAATCTTTCCAGCCTCTATGTTGGAGGCCTTAATAACGGTTATTCCTAAGCCAGGGAAGGATGCTCGGCTCTGAGCATCCTACCGTCCTATATCTTTACTTAATGTAGACCTCAAGATTTTTACCGGCATCTTAGCGGCCAGACTCTCACGCCATCTACCCGGTCTAATAGATCCGGAACAATCCGGCTTTGTTCCTGGGCGACAGTGCTCCGACAATACCAAACGGCTCCTTCACCTTCATGGATCGCTCAGAACGCTTTCCGGCGGAACGCATGATCCTCTCGGTCGACGCCGAAAAGGCACTCGACCGGGTCCATTGGCCATATCTCCGTGCAACACTGGTCCACTTTGGCCTACCGGACTGCTTTATCGAGTGGATCTTTCAGAGTTATGTGGATCCAACCGCTACAGTACAGGGGAACGTTGTGGCATCTGCACCCTTTCCTGTTTGTAGGGGCACCAGGCAGGGGTGCCCGCTATCGCCGCTCTTCTTCGCCCTTTATATTGAGCCGCTGGCTCAGAGAGTTCATGATGATCCAGTCATCAAAAGAGCACATTTCGGTAAGTCGGAGCACAAATTGTGTCTATATGCCGATGATGTGGTGGCGACCCTTGAACACCCTCGGGAATCCCTACCGGCCTTTTTAGATGAATTGGACCAGTTTTCCCTTGCCTTATGCTATCAGATTAATATGCATAAGTCGCAAGCCCTGAATTTATCGCTTGAGCCCGCGACGCTGGAATATCTGCAGCGTACTTTTCAGATCCAATGGGTCCATGATGCCATTAGTTGCCTAGGTTTGCAGGTGGCTCCTACCATCTCTGCCACTCGGCAGCTGAATTATACCACATTATTGAAACAGGTTCGAGATTCTCTCCGCAAATGGAGACCATATTCCCTTTCGTTGCTTGGCCGGATCACTGCGGTGAAGATGGTGCTGCTCCCCCAGATCCTCTATCTATGCCACGCTCTTCCGCTCATGCCCCCCCTCTGGTGTGCTCCGTGCCATTCAGCGGGACGTTGAACGATTCATTTGGCGAGCTCAGAGGGCGCGGATGCGTCATGATCTTATCTATAGAGACCCGGGATAAGGGGGGTTAGGTGTTCCCGACCTGTTGGCGTACTGGCGGGCGGCTCAGATGAGGGCACTGGTGGAGTGGTAACATCCTGAATCCGCTATTAATGGATAGGTCCCTGGCTGCTCAACCGCTGTGGTGGTCCCCTTTCTTTCCCATAAGGGGCGGCTTCGCAATTTGTACCTTTCAGAAGTGACTCGACCCCTAATTGTAGTATCCCATGTTATCCTATCTTAGTGCACCATTCCTTCTCAGAATTGTTATTGTACATTCTTGGCTTAACATTCTAATCTGTACTAGCTGGTCAGTTACTACTGGTGTTATGCTGGAGGTGGTTGTTAAGCTGTCTTCTCAGAATAAACTACTTCCAACTTTCTTCTGCTTCCTTGGACTAATTACTACATAAATTTGGCGACGAACGGGATTCACTACCCTGCTTCTACCCTACTTCAAGAGAAGAATCTCCACCTTTAAAGACATTTGGAAAATTCTGAAAAATTGACAGCGTTCGCCTCTACAGCTAAAAGTTTCCAGGTATTTTTTTTTTTATATATGTTCAAGTGTGTAAGATTGCACCAGCGGCTGTTTTCCATGTTAAGTGCCTTGATTGCACCAGCGGGAGTTTTATTATAATTTTTCTCTGCACCGCTATCTTCAAATGCGTCTTATTTAAAGACCTTCATTGTTTATTTTAACCATTGAGCGCGTTTGGTGGAGTGCGCTTCATTTACTATTCCTTCGCGCCACTTCGATCTGGGTATTTTTAAAACATTTGACTTTCTTGTTGAAGCGGACTCGCTAACCTTTCCCCAGCGCGCGCCACTCATGCTGTTGTTACTACACAGCATCTTTCAAAAAATACAAAGATAAACTCACCAACGCGCGCCTGCACTGTCCCGTGTCCTCTCCGAACGAAGGAAGGAATACTTCACACGTCATTCCGACGTCACCACGCATCACGCTACAACGTGTGCGTTCCAGCGGCCATTTTATTTGTAATCAACTCCTCGTTTCCATGACTACAGAACCACGATCTTGTTTTCAAAGCATTTCTCCATGATTACTTCACCATTTTTGCTCGTTCTCACTGCGTTCAACCTCCGCTCTTCGCAAGGACCACACTATTAACAGTTATTTATCTTTTCTCATTTTTTTTAAAAAAAAAAAGAAGAACAAAGCTTGAAGACTTCGCTGTGGATATTTTTTTTTTTCTTCTCTCTCATTCTTCACTACAAGACAACGGTGACTACTTTTTTTGTTTTGGCATATTTCTACTAACCTTATCTTGTCTTTTACCTTAATTTAAGTACCTTATAACTTAGTATGTCTAATAACATTATCTCCCCTGCTCACTTTTTACCTACTGCTGGAGATCCAAAGGTAGAATGGGATCTCTGGTATCCCACTTTCCTTGCTTATGTCGATGTTATTGAAGAAGATGGTTGTTCCCCAAAAAGGAAGCTAGCACTATTAAAAAACTGTTTAGGCGGTGCAGGACTTAAAGAATTGGAAAACTTACCTCCCATTGAAAATGTTGGTTCTGGTGATGTAAATGTATTTGATTTAGTCATAAAACAGCTTAGCACTAGATTTGGAAGAAGGATCAACATTGTTATGGAGAGATTCAAATTTTACTCTCGAATACAAAAGGATGATGAGTCCATAGAAAATTACGTAGCTGCTTTACGCACTTTAGCTGGATCCTGTGCTTTTGAAACTATAAATTTTGACCAGGTTCTTAGAGATCAAATTATGATGCGCACTAAAAGTAAAAAAATTCAAGAACGTCTCTGGATGGGGACGGATTCCTCTCTCAGTGCTGTTTTGAACATTGCAAAGGGCATCGAACAGTCTGAACTATTTGTAAACGAAATTAGAAACCAGGATGTTAAAAGTAAAGTAGTCATTCCTGAAGTTTCTCTGGTCAAAAATGTCAACAATTTTAAGAAAACTACCGTCCCTTTCAGAAAAGATTTTGCAGGAAGGGAGAATAGACCTCCTATTAGGAAAAGTCAAATTATTTGTTATAGATGTGGGGCAAATGACCACGTAGGCAATTATAGAGGTTGTCCTGCGTGGAACAAAATTTGTGTCAAGTGTAAAAAATCCGGGCACTTCAGTAAAATGTGTAGGTCTCCTCAAAAAGTTAACTTTTTGCCCTATGAAGATTGTGAAGAGGTCGAACAACCTTCTGAAATTAACACTTTGTTATGTGTAAGTGACACAAAATGTGAAGGGTTTCCCTCTGATATCATCAATATCAATGGTAAGGATATTTCTATGCTAATAGATTCCTGTGCTTGGTACACTCTAATTGGCAAAAATGTTTTTGATCGCCACTGGCCTTCTACTAAATTACTACCACCTGACGTAAATCCAGGTGGGTATACGGGCAAGAAGATTGACATGGAAGGTTACATGTGGGCAGACATCAAATTTAAAGACCGGTCCATAAAAGGGAAAGTTTATGTTTCATCTAAGGGTGCGTCATTGTTATGTTGGCCTCACCAACATGACCTTGGTATTAAGCTTGATCCAAATGCTTCACCCCCTGTCTATGTTGTTCCTCCTGAAAATGACTTCATCCTTCAGTTGAAGCAAAAATTTTCATCTATTTTTTCGGACAGTTTGGGAACCTTCACAAATTTTAAACACCGCATAATACTCAAAGATTCAGCTATTCCCATCAGACACAGAGTAAGGAACGTCCCCTTAGCCTACCGTGAAAAATTAAAGGGTATTTTAGCAGATTTAGTTGACAAAAAGATCATTGAACCAGTAGAATCATCCCCGTGGGTTTCGCCAGTAGTTTTGTCGCTCAAAAGTAACGGCGAACTCCGTTTATGTGTTGACCTTCGGAGTTTAAATAAGGAAATTTGGATTGATAGACACCCCTTACCCCATATCCATGAACTCATTTCCACTTTATCAGGAGCTACTGTGTTCTCAACTCTAGATCTAACCAGTGCATACCACCAAGTGTTGCTCCATGAAGAGTCAAAGTTTTTGACGACATTTATTACGCCAGAAGGCATGTTCCAGTATTGCAGGATGCCTTTCGGCCTAGCCAGTGCGGCTTCGGTCTTCCAAAGACTAATGAAGACTGTTCTTGAGGGTTGTTTTGGGGCTATCGCCTTCCAAGACGATATCCTTATCTACGGGAAAAGTTATGAAGAACATGATATTAACTTAGAAAATGTTTTAAAATGTGTACAAGAGAAAGGTCTAACTTTAAAATTATCTAAATGCAAGTTTAGGCAAAACAAGGTCGAGTACCTGGGTCACGAAATATCCTCAGAAGGCATTAAGCCTAAATTCAATCATATACAGAGTATTTTAAAGGCACCAGCACCGTTGAATAAAGAACAACTTGTGTCTTTCCTGGGCTTAACTGAATTCTACAGTAAGTTTGTCCAGGGTTATGCATCAAAGGTACATCCATTAAGATCTTTGCTAAAGAAAGATATAAAGTTTGTTTGGAGTCACGAACAACAACTAGCTTTCGATTTGATGAAACAGGAAGTAGCAAATGCCCCGTTTCTCAAACCATTCACCTTGGGTAATGAATGCATAGTTTGTGTGGACGCAAGCAATGTGGGCTTGGGTGCCGTCCTAATCCAGAAAGACAAAGGGGATGAATGTGTAGTCTCATATGCTTCTAGGACACTACGTGGCGCTGAATATAACTATTCTACTATAGAAAAGGAACTCTTAGCATGCACCTGGGCCTGTGAACACTTTAGGCAATTTATTTGGGGAACCAGATTCCGTTTAAGAACTGATCATAAGCCCTTGATAAATATGTTGGCAGCTGGTGGCGGTAGAACGTTAACTGCACGTCTAGCCCGTCTTGCAGCAAAACTACAAGAATTTCAGTGCATTGTAGAGTATATTCCTGGTCGTCTTAACGTGCACGCTGATTGCATGTCCAGGTTACCATTAGTTAATGCCATTTGGTGTGAACAGTGTGATTCTGATGTTGTGTTCAACATCGATGATGTTAACGAATGTGCCACTGTTTGCTCTGCTGATAGCATATCTGAGACTGTTTGGAGAGAAGCCATGACCAAGGACACGTGTTTGTCAAGTGTAGTGGATCATTTACAACATGGTTGGCCTCAAGAAAGGTATCTTTCCGGTGACATCCTCTCATTTTTTAAAATTCAGGACGAACTTATGTTTGACCAAGGTTTTCTAATCAGAGGTGACAAAATTATTCCTCCCCTTACTTTGAGAGAAAGAATTGTTTCGATGGCACATGAAGGCCACATGGGCATGTCCAGCACCAAGAGGCGCATCCGTGAATTCTACTGGTGGCCCGGGGTTGACAGGATGGTGGATAAGTGGGTTAGTTCCTGCTCCCCGTGTGCTAAAAGCGACAAGACTGTCAAACCTTTGTCTACGGGTGTTTCTCCTATTGAATTTGTAGCTTGTCCTTGGAAAAAATTAGGCATTGACATTATTGGTCCCTTATCTTTGTCTCCCAACAAGGAGGTCTTTGCTTTAGTGCTCATCGACTATTTTTCTAAGTGGCCTGAACTTAAAGTTGTGGATAAGGTTGGTTCCACACAGGTTATTCAGTTTCTGGATGAAGTTTTTTGCAAGGAAGGAATACCAGCCGAAATTGTGTCTGACAATGGGCCACAATTTGTGAGTAGGGAATTTGAATCTTTTCTTGCTAGGTGTGGAATTGTGCATAAGAGGGTGTCCAACTATAACCCTCAGGCCAATGGTCAAACAGAACGCTTTAACAAGGTCGTCAAAGAATCTATCCAATTGGCCATTAAGAGTAACCTTGATTGGAAGAAATCCTTACGTGCTATGCTTTTGTCTTACCGTACCTCTCCTAATTCCGTCACTGGTCTATCTCCTTTTGAAATGCTCAGGGGTAGGAAACCTGGTTCCAAGCTGCTCCCTTGGTGGTTAAAATCTAAACTCCCATTTGAATCTTCTTTTGATTGTAATGAAGTCAAAGACAGGGTTTTGAAATATCAAGAGAAGATGAAAAACAGTTTTTTATCATTAAATAGACAAAGTACTAAAATCAAAGTTGGCGATTTTGTACGAGTCAAGTTGGGTAGGTCTGTTGGGAACAAATGGAACAAATGGTCTGATCCTTGTAGGGTGACTGAAATTTTCTCTAAAGCTATTCGTGTTGAAGGGGGGAAGGTATGGAATTTCAGGAGAGTGTCTCTATGCAAGAACCCCAGCTTGGAAGATAACAGCCTGTGTCCTCCTATCTCTGTACCTAGTCATCCCACAGTTGAAGATGACACCTCTTATTCTGCCATGGTTGACACCTTTGCACCGGAAAGTCCGGTTCCCAGTGTTCCTGCATATGTTTCGCTTCCTCAATCCTCCCCGTCCTCTGATGATTGTGTTGTCAATAATTCCAATGCTCTGGAAAGTGTTCCTGATTCCTTAAGTGCTTCTCTCAAACACAGTGTTGTTCCTTCCACAGCGCAAAGGAAAAGTTCTCGCGTCAAGCAATTACCTGTAAAGCTACATGATTACTTATGTTGAATTTCTTTGCTTTGTTGAATTCTTTTTTTTTTGTGTTTTTTTTATTTTTTTTAGGGGGGAAGGTGTGTAGTATCCCATGTTATCCTATCTTAGTGCACCATTCCTTCTCAGAATTGTTATTGTACATTCTTGGCTTAACATTCTAATCTGTACTAGCTGGTCAGTTACTACTGGTGTTATGCTGGAGGTGGTTGTTAAGCTGTCTTCTCAGAATAAACTACTTCCAACTTTCTTCTGCTTCCTTGGACTAATTACTACACTAATGCTAGCTTGGGACAGAACAGCGACTGCTAGGGGGCTCACAACATTCCCATCCCCCATTACACCCATCTTACAGAACCCAGACTTTTCACCCAGCCTGGATTTTGGGGAATTTCGCCATTGGACGACAGAAACTACCCGCTCCATAGGGCACTTCTTTGACCTTTCCGGACTGCTCCACTTCGTAGAACTCCACAGTGATTGCGGACTTCCCGAGACGAAACAGTACCGATATTTACAGATTCGCCATTGGGAGTCACGGGTGGGGGGGTCCGGAAGGGGGCAGGGAGGCTGCTTAGACCGTTTGAGAAATGGGTAATCACACGGCACAGTGACGCACGCCTAATGTCCGATCTGTATGAATTCACTTGAAGCTCCTCCGACACGGGGAAGTCCCCCGGCCAATTGCGCTGGGATAGCGAGTTGGGACAAGAGCTTTCGCCGAAACAATGGAAAGATATTTTCTGCCGGGCGCACTGCACGTCCCGCAATGTTTCATCTATTTAAGTGCGGCTCCATAAGGGAAATCCTTCACGTAGTCTGCTATGCTGGCGCGCTTGTGGCTTGCCCGGTACTCTTACGCACTTACTTTGGGAATGCACTCTTCTGGGGCATATTGGCGACAGGTCCTAGATGAGGTCGATTCCCACCTTGATTCTCAAATTCTGCGCTTCCCAGTGTATGTCCTCCTTGGCCTACCCAATGCCATCACTTTCCTGCTTGCTTCCAGGAGAGGCAATCAAATAGCGCTCACTCTGGGAGGGGCGGTTCAGAATGTTCTAGCACACTGGGGCTCCACAGCGGTTCCTACACGATTGGGTTGGCTGCATAAGTTATGGTCCATTCTAGGGATAGAATAGATCTCTCTGTCCTTAACCAATCCTTGAGCTTCCTTCCATGAGTTGTGGGCACCCCTTATTGCACTTTTGACATCTGAGTTTACAGAGCTTACCTGCCCCAAATATCTTAGACTTTTAAGATTAGCAGATCCACCACCAATGTCTGCCTCGATGGCTTCCACTTCTCAGAAACGAATGTACTAGTCCACTAGACTGAAGTATTTCCCTTTTACTTTTTGATCTCTTTGGTTCACTTTTGTTGAGGAGGAGGAGGAGTGTGGTGGGGGTGGAGGGGGGTTTTGGTTCCCATTTTTTGTTGTTCAGGCCTGATAAATACGATCTTGAGGTTCTGGGCTGCGACCCGTTGATTGAGGAGCATAATGGCTCTTTTGTTCTTTTTGGTGGATAAAACTAATAAAAGAAATTTAAACCAAAAAGGGGAGAATCTTCCCTTTCCAACAGTACCCCTCCCTAGTGGATCCCCAATGTGTTCCTACGGAGAATCCCCTGGAAACCTCAAATTTAGCTGAAACAAATCAAATGTTTCTCAAATTTCTGTGTGGGAAAGTCATAGGATCACCAGGCGGATAAAAATGGTACCTCACTCATGTGGGTGGGCCTGCGAAAGGCAAGGGCCCAAAACGTATTGTAGGGACATCAAAATTGCCTATCACAAAACGACATGGTTTTGCAAGGGGGGCACCTGGGTTTTTGGCCCTGGGCTTGGCGGCCATCTTGGGAAACCTACCAATCCCACACATTTCTGAAAACTAGACACCCTGGGGAGTCCATGGAGGTATGGCTTGCATGGATCCCCCAATGTTTTCCTACCCAGAATCCCCTGAAACCTCAAATTTAGCTAAAATAAAAATCACTTTTTCTACACATTTTTGTGTGGGATCAACATGCCGGCACAAATGTCCTACTACCCAGCTATTCCCTTGGTCTCCAACAAAAAATGATACCTCACCTGTGAGGCTGTCCAATGCAGAATCGGCTCAAAAAGTAATTTGTTAAAAATGTAGCTCTTAGAATTTGCTGTGCTATACCCTTAATCCCAATGTTTTTGGCCCTTCCCAGTCACAGGCCCTTGGCCCCCCACAATATTGAGGTATCATTTTACTCATGAGACTGAAGAGAATGCTGTGTGGTAGGACATTTTGCACGGTGATCCCACACAGAAATGTGGAAAATATGAGTTTTTTCCCCTAAATTTGAGATTTGCAGGGGATTCTGGGTAGGAAAACATTGGGGGATCCACGCAAACCATACCTCCCTGGACTCCCCAGGTTGCCTTGTTTTCAGAAATGTGTGGGTTTGGTAGGTATCGCTAGATGGCCGCGGATGCCAGGGCCAAAAACCAAGGTGCTCCTCTTGAAAAACAAGTTGTTTTGTGGTAGGTAATTTTGATTACTCCACAATACGTTTTGGGCCCTTGCCTGTCGTGGGTACTTGGCCCACCCACATGAGTGAGGGACCATTTTTATCAGGAGACCTGAGGAAACGCTGGGTGGTAGGAAATTTGTGTCAGCCCGGTGATCCAACAACTTTCCCACACAGAAATTTGAGAAGAATTAGACTTTTTTCAGCTAAATTTGAGGTTTGCAGGGGGTTCTAGGAAGGAAAACATTGGGGGTCCACGCAAGCCATACCTCCCTGGATGTACTCGGGTGTCTAGTTTTCAGAAATGTGTGGGTTTGGTAGGTTTCCCTTGATGGCCCCCGGGCCCGGGGCCAAAACCCAGGAGCCCCTACTTGCAAAACAAGGTCATTTTGTGAAAAGTAAATTTGATGTCTTCCCAATATGTTTTGGGACCTTCCCTGCCGCGGGCATTTGGCCCACCCACATAAGTGAGATACCAATTTTAATGGGAGACTTTGGAGAATACGGGGTGGGTGGAAGTTTGTGGATCCTAGTGGTTTCCAGAACTTTCCATCACAGAAATGTGAGGAAAATGTGTTTTTTTACAAAGATTGAGATTTGCAAGGGATTCTAACAGAACCTGGTGCGAGCCACTCAAGTCACCCCATCTTGGATTCCCCTGGATGTCTAGTTTTAAAAAATGTATAGCTTTTTTAGGTTACCCTGGGTGCTGCCAGAGCTAGGGTTCAAAATCCACAGCTATGCACTTTTCAAAAAAGGGTCAGTTTTCACTGTAAAAATGTGGTGTGTCCACTTTGTGTTTTGGCACTAGGCCTACCCTCACAAGTGAGGTACCATTTGTATCGGGAGATTTTGGGGGATATGTGGTGGCACAAAGTTTGAGGTTTACAAGGGTTCTGGTTAACAGAACCTGGTGAGAGTCACACAAGTCACCTCATCCTGGATTCCCCTAGCTGTCTAGTTTAAAAAAATGTGTAGGTTTGCTAGGTTTCCTTAGATGCCGGCTGAGCTAGGGTTCAAAACCCACAGCTAGACAATCTGCAAAAAAAGGTACATTTTCACTGGAAAAATGCGATGTGTGCACAAGCATTGGTGGCTGTTTCCTGTCACAGACACTAGGCCTACCCACACAAGTGAGGTACCATATGTATTGGGAATCTTAGGGGAATGTGGGTGGGTAGATTTATGTGGATCCAAGCACATTCCAGAACTTTCCATCACAGAAATGTGAGGAAAATGTGGTTTGAAAATTGTTTTTTTTTAGAAAGTTAGAGGTTTGCAAGAGATTCTGGGTAACAGAACCTGGTGAGAGCCACAAGAGTCGCCACATCCTGGATTCCCCTGGGTGTCTGGTTTCCAAAAATGTATAGGTTTGCTAGGTTTCCCTAGGTGCCAGCTGAGCTAGAGTTCAAAATCCATATCTAGGAACAATGCCAATAAAGGGTCAGTTTTCCTACCCACAAAAGTGAGGTTCCATTTTATCGAGAGACTTTGGAGAAAGCGGGTGGGTGGAATTTTGTAGATCCATGCAGATTCCAGAACTTTCCGTCATAGAAATGTGAGGATTTTTTTTTTCTTTTTTACAATGTTTGAGGTTTGCAAGGGATTATGGGTAACAGAACCTGGTGACGCCAGAGCTAGGGTTCAAAATCCACAGCTAGGCACTTTGCAAAAAAAGGGTCAGTTTTCACTATAAAACATTTCTGTTTCCATGTTGCGTTTTGGCCTGTTTCCTGTCCCCGACACTAGGTCTACCACATAAGTGAGGTACCATTTTTATCTGAAGACTTTGGGGAATGCGGGATAGGTGGAAGTTTGTGGAATCACAAAGATGCCAGCACTTACCATCACAGAAATGTTAGAAAATTGTGTTTTTTGTTTGACAAAGTTTGAGGTTTCAAGGAATTCTGGGTAACAGAAACTGGTGAGAGCCACATACGTCACCCTATCCCAGATTTGCCTGGGTGTCTTGTTTTAAAAAATGTGTACGTTTGCTAGGTTTCCATAGGTGCCAGTTGAGCTAGGGTTCAAAATCCAAAGCTAGGCACATTGCAAAAAAAGGGTCTGTTTTCACTGTAAAAATGTGGTGTGTCCACGTTGCGTTTTGGGCTGTTTCCAGCCGCGGGCCCCAGGCCTACCCACACAAGTGAGGTACCATTGTTATTGGGAGACTTAGTGAAACAAAGAATTGTAGAGCAACTGTTATTACATATTGATGTTCTATGCATTTCTGCCTTCAAATATAAGACAATGTGTAAAAAAGAAGTCACTTGGAAAAATGTCCTATAATTCACATCTAATATGGGTACCCACAGTTTCAGAGATGCTAAAAGAACTACTGCTTTTAAACTCTATATTTTGTTCCTATTTTGGAAATACATAGGTGTCCTTGATACCTATTGTTCACTCTTTATATTTTACCAAATGAACTTCTATATACCCGGTACGGAATGAAAAACCATTGCAAGACGCAGCTCAGTTATTGGCTCTGGATTCCATGGGTTCTTGATGAAGCTCCAAGTCCTATATATCTTCACAACCAGAAGCATCCAGCGGATGTAAAGGTAGATCGCTTTAAAAAAATCTGTCATACTTAAAAAAAAAGCTACAGGTGAAAACGGGACAAATGGCTGTTTTTTTCAAAACATTTTCAATATTTCTCACTTTAAACTGTTAGTTTCTTTAAAAAAACGTTGAAGGATCTACAGAAATGACCCATTGCTGAATTCAGACCTTTGTCTATTTTTCAGAAATGTATAGCTTTCCTGGATCCATTATTGTTTTCATAAACATCTCTAACACTAACTGGAAGGAGGTTGAACGCACAAAAAGTAGCAAAAATAGGCTATATCCCTGTAAAATGCCAAAACTGTGTAGAAAGTTTTGGTTTTCTGAGAAAAGTAGCCAGTCCCTAACAGCTGGGAAATGGTGATTTCCGCACCACAACTCCTTTGTTGATACAATTTGCAGGGAAAAATCAGACACTTTCTTCTGCAGCACTTGTTCCCCATTTTTAAAAAACAAAACAAAATTAAGCTGTATTCTAGTTACTTTCTGGGTCCCCTCCAGGGGAATCCACAAACCCTGGGTACCTTTGAAATTCCCATGAATTTGGACGAAAAGGATGCAAATTTCGTTTGGATACCTTATGTGGACAAAATGTTACAGGGGCCTAATTGCAAACTACCCCAAATAGCCAAAAAAGCGCTACGCACAGGGGAAGGAAGGCCTAGCAGGTTAAATGGGGAGGGAAAGTTCTAGAAGGCAGGCACCCCTGGTCAGTCCTATGATACCACATCATTAATCGACCACTGTTTCAACCCTCCTGCACAGGATTCAGGGATATCATTTGTTTCCATATTTTCCCTTGGAGAGGCTCCTCTGAGGGCCTCAGATCAACCCTTAGCTGACATCATCTCTTCTCAGCAAACTTGAAAACCAACATGGGAAGGGATGGGGAATCTTGTTCCTCTTGATTATTGTTATTATTATTGTATTGTTGTATGCATGTTTGAGCGCATGTTCAAAATGCACTGCTCTTCGAACCCAGTCGACTCACGGGTAGTGAGGGCGAAGGAAAAAGAGATGTCAGCTCCTTATTTTACTGTAACTACACAATTATTGAAATATAGATGTATGTGCATGACACCTATTATGGATATCCTTGGTGCAGTGCTTAATAAAAAAATAATTTAAAGAAAAAAAAACTTGAAAGGCGAACCCCTCCTGTGTTGGCTCTAGAGGTCAGCAGCTCCCCCTTTGATCAAGTGAGATTGGGCTGTTCCAGCTTAGATTCAGAAGGACAAGCTAATTATCAGATACAGATGCCCTTCCTTCTTTCTGGAACTGGGTTAAACACTGATAGTTGCTCCTTTTGTGAGATAGGCCTTTGTTCCATCTGCCTGGGAGCAGAACAATTAACATGGCCCAGTGAAGGGGACTGGGCCAAGGACTGGAATCTATTTATGAGCTGAGCCAGAGAAATATGAAAAGTCCTGATGTCCACTACGATGTGGATTTAGTGTGTTGGGAACTGCAAAATCCCTAGTTTGACACATTGCTGGTCTGTGTCGGCCCAGTGGAGAGAAACTGCACTTTGGGCAGATTTCACCTATGTGTATAATACAACGAAAGCAACACAGATGTACTTTGAATGAACACTAATATTATAAGGCCTAGTTAAGGTTATCAGCAGTCCTTTCAGAGTTTCTTCTGCAAATCAGGCTGCGCACATGTGTAACCAGGTGTTTTGAATGTGGCTTCTCACCAATAAGCCACACCCAATCACTGCACTCCCACCTGGGAGGCAAATATATCATTACAACTTTGAATAATCTACACTTTTAGGCATGTCTTACCACCCCTGGCACAGCAAGGCTGCAACACAAAACAATCAGCACATTTTGAAAAGGAGTTTTATTTAACAAAATGCAAAGACTATCACTTTTAGAATAAGGCTTGGGGTTTATTATATAATACTCTCTAAACAAATGCTGTCTCAGATACCAACTGCATTATATTCAAATATATGTAGCAAACTTATAATCTAAAGCCATGAATCAGTAATTGAGCAAATTTATAATCTAAATGGCATGAATCAATAATTATACTGATCAATAAACAAGCAATAACTGATATAAGGTAAGATACATTGAACGTTCTGCAAGAGATCAGAAAGATATATATATACAGAGTAGAGGATCACCCTGGATGTGCACCTCCCACACCACAAAGAAAACACCTCAAAAGATCACAGCCACTGGCTCACATCACAATGGCAATAATCACAAAACTCAATACATCACCTGATGCATACACTGCCCACTTCTGTCCGGGTGAAGTCTTCAGAGCTCAGCAATCAGGGTTCAATCCGAGATAGACACGTCTGCCATTACTCGGAATCCAAACTCCCAAACTTCCACTTCCACTTTCCACCAGACTAGTGGAGGCTCCCCCTTTGAATATAAATGGAAACATTGGTCGAAGCTTCTAGCAACCCACGCCTCCTTTTCCCATCAGATTCCGTACCACTCCGTGCCGGGGACACAGTATTGGTTGATCAGGCCTCTGCTATGCCTTCGAGAAGGAGCCTGCACATTCTTCTGATAAGAACCGGTTCTACCAGCACAGAGAGTGCAGAAAACAAGTGAAAGCAAAACATCACTTCTCACCTACAAAGGCTCAGAAGATGGAGTTGCTTAAGCATAGGCCACTAATGCAAGGTGGCATAAGATTATGCCAAAGCCAATAGGCAAGCCTTGCCATTAAGCAAGATAAAGTCAGAAAACAGAATGATCAAAGCCAATAGTAAGAACTCATAATTCTCACCACTGACACATTCCTACACAACTGCACACCTTCAAATGCACATCCCACACGCTCTGCTCTTGGCAAGACTGTTCCACTCAGTAACAGCTCCCACTAAAAGACAGCAAGATTACAGAACACGAGAGAAGCAGGCCAATGCAGGACCATCCTACATTAAGGCTAGGGTAAAATAGCACACTAAAATCAATTAAAATGGTGATAGTTGGAGGTCATCATAGTGTGCCAGACTACAAAAGTGGCTCTTTCACTACACCAGGACAATGCTTCTTACTCTAGCTGCGCAGCAGCGTTCCTATGTTAAAAGGAAGCCGCTGGCATTTAACACTCACTCCAATTACTGTGAATTTACCGTGAGTGAGATTCAGGTAGTGAGACTCACCTATAGTAAATGTCTTAAAAACTGGGTAGTCCTAAGCAACAAAAACATGGTGGACTAAATGGGTGGAACTCATTTGCTGCAGCTAACCTGGATTAGTGACTCCTTTTTGTCTGGCTCACGTATGGTATCCTCAACTTCCAAAACTCTCAGGATTTTCCCAGAATGCTACTGCTCAAATTTTTTTCATTTTGCTTTTTTTAAGACAAATTTTATTGTATTTATGATATACTAACACAATCAGTACAAACATCAAGCTCAAGCCACGAGGGCCAGAGTGAAAATATCGACCAATACAGATAACTTGTGCTGTCATTCACAGTATCGAAGATGACAGCTGGCATCTCCGCTGAAGTGGAAATACATATTACAACTATGAATAGCTTTGGTCTCCACAGATAGGCTTCTCAATTCACGCCCCCCAGATTCGGTTGAATTTTTCTGGAATGCTCTTACATGAATACCAATTTTTCAAGTGCAGCACATGAATCCATTCCTCGAATCTACTCTAGTATTGATGGGGCCTGCTCGTCTCTCCAATGTCTAGCAAGTTCTCTCTTGGCCACCATATATGCCATCGCAAGAAGGGAGTGGACCGTCCTGGAATATCCCACAGAGTCCATTATCTCTGTTAAATTTATGTTGGGGTCCATGGCCAGAGGGATACCCACCACCCATCACATGGGCCTGGTGACTGCCGACAGTAGGCCTGAGCTCCTGGACATGTCCAGCTAGTGTGTTAAAGAGTGCCTGGGGTGGGTGCACCACTGGAGTCAAGCTATCCAGGCTGATGAAGGCTGATAGCCAGAAACCGGTCCTTGGATGCCTGATTCCGGTCTGGGAAAGACATGGCTTGGTAGTTCGGACTGGACTGTTCCCATGAGGCACAGGGTCAGAGCTGATTTGCATATAGCCAGTGTCTAACCCAGGGTGGTGTGGAGTGCAAAAAAACGATGGATTTAGGCCCAGATCCTTGTACTGGGGTGAATGTATGACATTGTTCTACATTCTGTCCATCAACTGTGTTTTTTGCAATTTTCACCCCAAGTGTGCTGGGTATACTCAGACGTGAGTCCCATGCTCTCCACACCACTGGAGTCAAGCTATCCAGGCTGATGAAGGCTGATAGCCAGAAACCGGTCCTTGGATGCCTGATTCCAGTCTGGGAAAGACATGGCTTGGTAGTTCGGACTGGACTGTTCCCATGAGGCACAGGGTCAGAGCTGATTTGCATATAGCCAGTGTCTAACCCAGGGTGGTGTGGAGTGCAAAAAAACGATGGATTTAGGCCCAGATCCTTGTACTGGGGTGAATGTATGACATTGTTCTACATTCTGTCCATCAACTGTGTTTTTTGCAATTTTCACCCCGAGTGTGCTGGGTATACTCAGACGTGAGTCCCATGCTCTCCACACCACTGGAGTCAAGCTATCCAGGCTGATGAAGGCTGATAGCCAGAAACCGGTCCTTGGATGCTTGATTCCGGTCTGGGAAAGGCATGGCTTGGTAGTTCGAACTGGACTGTTCCCATGAGGCACAGGGTCAGAGCTGATTTGCATATAGCCAGTGTCTAACCCAGGGTGGTGTGGAGTGCAAAAAAACGATGGATTTAGGCCCAGATCCTTGTACTGGGGTGAATGTATGACATTGTTCTATATTCTGTCCATCAACTGTGTTTTTTGCAATTTTCACCCCGAGTGTGCTGGGTATACTCAGACGTGAGTCCCATGCTCTCCACACCACTGGAGTCAAGCTATCCAGGCTGATGAAGGCTGATAGCCAGAAACCGGTCCTTGGATGCCTGATTCCGGTCTGGGAAAGACATGGCTTGGTAGTTCGGACTGGACTGTTCCCATGAGGCACAGGGTCAGAGCTGATTTGCATATAGCCAGTGTCTAACCCAGGGTGGTGTGGAGTGCAAAAAAACGATGGATTTAGGCCCAGATCTTGTACTGGGGTGAATGTATGACATTGTTCTACATTCTGTCCATCAACTGTGTTTTTTGCAATTTTCACCCCGAGTGTGCTGGGTATACTCAGACGTGAGTCCCATGCTCTCCACACCACTGGAGTCAAGCTATCCAGGCTGATGAAGGCTGATAGCCAGAAACCGGTCCTTGGATGCTTGATTCCAGTCTGGGAAAGACATGGCTTGGTAGTTCGGACTGGACTGTTCCCATGAGGCACAGGGTCAGAGCTGATTTGCATATAGCCAGTGTCTAACCCAGGGTGGTGTGGAGTGCAAAAAACGATGGATTTAGGCCCAGATCCTTGTACTGGGGTGAATGTATGACATTGTTCTACATTCTGTCCATCAACTGGGTTTTTTGCAATTTTCACCCCGAGTGTGCTGGGTATACTCAGACGTGAGTCCCATGCTCTCCACACCACTGGAGTCAAGCTATCCAGGCTGATGAAGGCTGATAGCCAGAAACCGGTCCTTGGATGCCTGATTCGGGTCTGGGAAAGACATGGCTTGGTAGTTCGGACTGGACTGTTCCCATGAGGCACAGGGTCAGAGCTGATTTGCATATAGCCAGTGTCTAACCCAGGGTGGTGTGGAGTGCAAAAAAACGATGGATTTAGGCCCAGATCCTTGTACTGGGGTGAATGTATGACATTGTTCTACATTCTGTCCATCAACTGTGTTTTTTGCAATTTTCATTCCGAGTGTGCTGGGTATACTCAGACGTGAGTCCCATGCTCTCCACACCACTGGAGTCAAGCTATCCAGGCTGATGAAGGCTGATAGCCAGAAACCGGTCCTTGGATGCTTGATTCCAGTCTGGGAAAGACATGGCTTGGTAGTTCGGACTGGACTGTTCCCATGAGGCACAGGGTCAGAGCTGATTTGCATATAGCCAGTGTCTAACCCAGGGTGGTGTGGAGTGCAAAACACGATGGATTTAGGCCCAGATCCTTGTACTGGGGTGAATGTATGACATTGTTCTACATTCTGTCCATCAACTGGGTTTTTTGCAATTTTCACCCCGAGTGTGCTGGGTATACTCAGACGTGAGTCCCATGCTCTCCACACCACTGGAGTCAAGCTATCCAGGCTGATGAAGGCTGATAGCCAGAAACCGGTCCTCGGATGCTTGATTCCGGTCTGGGAAAGGCATGGTTTGGTAGTTCGAACTGGACTGTTCCCATGAGGCACAGGGTCAGAGCTGATTTGCATATAGCCAGTGTCTAACCCAGGGTGGTGTGGAGTGCAAAAAAACGATGGATTTAGGCCCAGATCCTTGTACTGGGGTGAATGTATGACATTGTTCTATATTCTGTCCATCAACTGTGTTTTTTGCAATTTTCACCCCGAGTGTGCTGGGAATACTCAGACGTGAGTCCCATGCTCTCCACACCACTGGAGTCAAGCTATCCAGGCTGATGAAGGCTGATAGCCAGAAACCGGTCCTTGGATGCCTGATTCCGGTCTGGGAAAGACATGGCTTGGTAGTTCGGACTGGACTGTTCCCATGAGGCACAGGGTCAGAGCTGATTTGCATATAGCCAGTGTCTAACCCAGGGTGGTGTGGAGTGCAAAAAAACGATGGATTTAGGCCCAGATCCTTGTACTGGGGTGAATGTATGACATTGTTCTACATTCTGTCCATCAACTGTGTTTTTTGCAATTTTCACCCCGAGTGTGCTGGGTATACTCAGACGTGAGTCCCATGCTCTCCACACCACTGGAGTCAAGCTATCCAGGCTGATGAAGGCTGATAGCCAGAAACCGGTCCTTGGATGCTTGATTCCAGTCTGGGAAAGACATGGCTTGGTAGTTCGGACTGGACTGTTCCCATGAGGCACAGGGTCAGAGCTGATTTGCATATAGCCAGTGTCTAACCCAGGGTGGTGTGGAGTGCAAAAAACGATGGATTTAGGCCCAGATCCTTGTACTGGGGTGAATGTATGACATTGTTCTACATTCTGTCCATCAACTGTGTTTTTTGCAATTTTCACCCCGAGTGTGCTGGGTATACTCAGACGTGAGTCCCATGCTCTCCACACCACTGGAGTCAAGCTATCCAGGCTGATGAAGGCTGATAGCCAGAAACCGGTCCTTGGATGCTTGATTCCGGTCTGGGAAAGACATGGCTTGGTAGTTCGGACTGGACTGTTCCCATGAGGCACAGGGTCAGAGCTGATTTGCATATAGCCAGTGTCTAACCCAGGGTGGTGTGGAGTGCAAAAAAACGATGGATTTAGGCCCAGATCCTTGTACTGGGGTGAATGTATGACATTGTTCTACATTCTGTCCATCAACTGTGTTTTTTGCAATTTTCACCCCGAGTGTGCTGGGTATACTCAGACGTGAGTCCCATGCTCTCCACACCACTGGAGTCAAGCTATCCAGGCTGATGAAGGCTGATAGCCAGAAACCGGTCCTTGGATGCTTGATTCCGGTCTGGAAAAGACATGGCTTGGTAGTTCGGACTGGACTGTTCCCATGAGGCACAGGGTCAGAGCTGATTTGCATATAGCCAGTGTCTAACCCAGGGTGGTGTGGAGTGGAAAAAAAGATGGATTTAGGCCCAGATCCTTGTACTGGGGTGAATGTATGACATTGTTCTACATTCTGTCCATCAACTGTGTTTTTTGCAATTTTCACCCCGAGTGTGCTGGGTATACTCAGACGTGAGTCCCATGCTCTCCACACCACTGGAGTCAAGCTATCCAGGCTGATGAAGGCTGATAGCCAGAAACCGGTCTTTAGATGCTTGATTCCGGTCTGGGAAAGACATGGCTTGGTAGTTCGGACTGGACTGTTCCCATGAGGCACAGGGTCAGAGCTGATTTGCATATAGCCAGTGTCTTACCCAGGGTGGTGTGGAGTGCAAAAAAACGATGGATTTAGGCCCAGATCCTTGTACTGGGGTGAATGTATGACATTGTTCTACATTCTGTCCATCAACTGTGTTTTTTGCAATTTTCACCCCGAGTGTACTGGGTATACTCAGACGTGAGTCCCATGCTCTCCACACCACTGGAGTCAAGCTATCCAGGCTGATGAAGGCTGATAGCCAGAAACAGGTCCTTGGATGCTTGATTCCGGTCTGGGAAAGACATGGCTTGGTAGTTCGGACTGGACTGTTCCCATGAGGCACAGGGTCAGAGCTGATTCGCATATAGCCAGTGTCTAACCCAGGGTGGTGTGGAGTGCAAAAAAATGATGGATTTAGGCCCAGATCCTTGTACTGGGGTGAATATATGACATTCTTCTACATTCTGTCCATCAACTGTGTTTTTTGCAATTTTCACCCCGAGTGTGCTGGGTATACTCAGACGTGGGTCCCATGCTCTCCACACCACTGGAGTCAAGCTATCCAGGCTGATGAAGGCTGATAGCCAGAAACCGGTCCTTGGATGTTTGATTCCGGTCTGGGAAAGACATGGCTTGGTAGTTCGGACTGGACTGTTCCCATGAGGCACAGGGTCAGAGCTGATTTGCATATAGCCAGTGTCTAACCCAGGGTGGTGTGGAGTGCAAAAAAACGATGGTTTTAGGCCCAGATCCTTGTACTGGGGTGAATGTTTGACATTGTTCTACATTCTGTCCATCAACTGTGTTTTTTGCAATTTTCACCCCGAGTGTGCTGGGTATACTCAGACGTGAGTCCCATGCTCTCCACACCACTGGAGTCAAGCTATCCAGGCTGATGAAGGCTGATAGCCAGAAACCGGTCCTTGGATGCTTGATTCCGGTCTGGGAAAGACATGGCTTGGTAGTTCGGACTGGACTGTTCCCATGAGGCACAGGGTCAGAGCTGATTTGCATATAGCCAGTGTCTAACCCAGGGTGGTGTGGAGTGCAAGAAAACGATGGATTTAGGCCCAGATCCTTGTACTGGGGTGAATGTATGACATTGTTCTACATTCTGTCCATCAACTGTGTTTTTTGCAATTTTCACCTGGGGTGGGTGCACAGCACAGACATACTGGGTCGCAGGCTTGGCCTATACGCCAAAGGCTTCAGGAGAGTAATAAATCCTATGAAAGTATTTGAATTGGACCAAGCGGAGATGCATTGATTGACATTGCTAACATCCTCGTCCAGTCATTAGTCTCAGGCTCCCACATCCTTCTCCCACCTGGACCTCGGTGCACGTAAGGGGTCAGGTTCATTTGTGACCAAGGGACTGTACAGTCAAGATACACCACCCCTGCCCAGCACATCAGTCACTAACGTGCAATTGAGTAGGGTGAATTCAGGAAGTATTGAACACTGTATTTACAGTGTTCTAAGGCATGCCGCAGCTGTAGGTAGCGGTAAAACTGGCAGGGATGAAGGCTGAAGTCATCTGCCAACTCTTGGAAGGACCGTATGTGACTGTCCCTCCAGCAACTCCCAATGTGGAGATGCCTATTCGGTCCCAAAAATAAAATTCATTAAGCCTTGCAGTTTCAGTCAACCATGTCCGATGCCACAGGGGGGTGGCCCCAATGAACATATCGTGGCACTTCATGTGGCAGAGTGCCGAGTACCAACAACTGATAGGGACCTGAGTAACTGATGGGAGAGAACGCGGTGACCCCTGGCCAAATTAAGGTCCACGTACCGTGGCTAGGAAAGGGTGACTGACCACTTAACAAAGGGGACCCCTGAAGACTGATACTAGGCAGGAGCACAGGGGAATATGTAGCAGAATAAGGAAACAAAGCTACTGCCTAGATCTGATTATATGGGCTCTATTAGAGTCCCCGAATTTTTCAAAATAAATCTGAAGCAAACTGGTACAAACAATTAACATCAAACGGCCACAGCAATGATAGAAAAAGATTTCATTTTTATTATTTTCAAGTTTTCAATTCAGGCATCTTAGTGAGAAAATTATTCAACATACATAATAAATAATCACAAAACTAAAACAAAGTCCCACTCATCCCTTCACACAAGATAACAATCATACTAGAGCACTCATACATAGAGACAATTCATTCATTCCTCTCAAAACACACTCAAGTTGCCGACTGATGATGCAATGACTAGAGTCCCATGTGGTCTCAAGCAGGGTAGAGACAAGAAAGAACACTCTGAGATTGCGGCCTAGACGTGGGACGCACCTTCATCAGGGCACAGTAGGGAGGGGACAGCAGCACAAATCTGGAATAGTTTATTAGAAAAAACACATAATCAGTCAACATCTTCAAATGTTTGTTAAAACTATTCACATTCTAGCCTGATATATTACTAGAACACATGGTCCTACAATCTAACGCGGCCATAAAGCAGTAAGCTTCAGACAAAATAACAGAAATACCTAAGATCAGTTTAACATGAACCAAGTTGAACTTAGGCGCTTTATGAGGGAGAAAGGCAAGAGCGAAAGCATCAAACGTGTGTAGAAAAGAGGAAACAGACCTTCAATGTGCCCCTGATGAAGCGAGTTTTTAAAATTAATTTTGTTTTCACTCGCTGAGTTAAACTTCCATAATAAAATAATAATATTAATGAGTTTTGCATGATTTGTATTAATGCAACCTAGAATAATGTGCATTTACATGAACACGAGGGAATTAACATTATATGCTCTTGTTGCATTTGCCAGTTCGTTCAAAAATAATAAATTAACTCTGTCTTTCTGTTTTGTCAACATTAATTGCTGCTGTTTAAATAATAGCATGTGCTTATTTTTAAATGTGCTTTCGTCTATGTTGTGTCTTTTATGTGGCAAAAGCTTGTGGAGAATCCTGAGGCTTGTGTGAAAAGTCTCTATGTTTGCTGCTTTCTCCGTGCTTAAAGCTAGGTAACATAAACTAATGGGTTAACATTAGTGAAGGGGGTGGATAACAGAATGACTTTCATTACTCAAATTAATTAATGTTTTGTGTTTCCTTGCATACTAGTGCTACGAAAAAGAGGCCTGGGGCCTAGTTTTAAGATGGATGTTTTGGAGTCCTGTCATGATGAGCTGAGCACAGCAAAGAATAAAAAAGTTTGTTGTTCACAATCATCAGTAAAAAAATACGAGGAACTGTGCAGGATGTGCTCTGTGTTGTATTATTTTCCAAGGACAGGATATGGCAGAAAAGCCAAAGCTGAGGAAGCAACGAACTGTTATTCAATAAATTGTTGCAAAGACCTCGGAAGCTGATGTCACTCGCAGACAATGAACAAAGACATTATAGAAGAACACGGTTTTGGAATGTAGAGGCAATGACTTCATGTGGACTGACGGCTGTCAGCCAATTGGATCGCAGGATGACTCTTTAAAAGTATTCTTTTAGCTAGTTTTAGATAGCGAAAAGGTATAACACTTGGCCCCTTGGGAGGAGCTTTGCTGGCTCATTTCTGAATCCTGAGAGCGTGAGATGCTGACGGACTTTTGACTCACGTAAGAGAGAATGAACTTATGCTTTTATTTTAGGTTCCTATTAAATTTAGACAGGGAAAAAGGGTTTAAGGAAAGAGATTTCTTTGGCTTTAATACTTTTCATGCTGATTTGATTTGAACTGACAGTCTAATGTGCCTTTACTTAACAAAATGGTGCTTATTAAATGCTAATAAAAGATTTAATATTTGAAAATGCTCTCTACTTGATAATAAAGTTAATAAAATAGATTTTGAAGTGACAAGCTGGTCTTGTTTGTTTTAAGTCTAGTTACCATTAGTTAATCCATTCCCTAGGTGACTTAATTAAATGTACATTTTTATAAAAAATGACAATGATAAACTGCAGTTGTATATAAATATAAATAGTCTTGTGAATAGTTCTGATTAATTAGGTCACATGATTCAGATGGCCAATTCTTGTCTCAGACATTTATGGGCCTTGTTATGATGTTATGAATAATGGTGAGTATCGTGGTGTAGGTTAATGCTTTTGAGACAGAATTTCTTTAGGCCCGCTGGATCAATTCTCTGGTAGCAGAGTTCGGTTATTATGGTAACTGACATGTTACATGGTAATTACATAGGATACATGTTTAACGCATGTTAAGTTTGTTTAGTTGTTATATGTAGTCGAAAGGTTTTTTTCCAGCAGTGTGAAAATTCCTGGTTAAGTTGCCGGCAGAGTAGTGTGACAGGTGAAGTTACACAGTTCATTTGTTCTGTTTCAAATTAGTGGTATTGACATATCAGTAGTGTTGTGGACGTACAGCACAAGTTTAGGGATTTTAGGTATGACAGGTTGTATGTATAGTGAGGATTGCCTATGAAATCGTAGCTTTGAGTATAGGGACTAGGAGCTCGTTTTAAAACTCGCTGTGAAAAGAGTAATAGGATTTTTCCAAGCTTGAGTGAAGGGTAAGGAAGCGTCCTCTATTCTTACTGGCGATTGAGGATTTCTATTAGTTGGTTAAAGTCCTGCCAAAGATTTCATGTATACATGGTCAGGGTTTTTCCGTTTGAATGCGTAAAATGATTTTATGAAAATAGCGTTGTCTATTTTACAAGACTGTGTACTCGAATGATTGATAAAAACTATCACTTTGTTTAGCGAAACAGACAAATGGTTTGTTTTTCTGTAGTTACTAACTGAATTTTATTGAAAAGAATTGTTTTAAAATGGTGCTGTGAAAATATTTTGTAAAGGAGGGGTGAGTTTGTGGACCCGAGACAGCGAAGCTGCAGCGGCAGTATACGTCACAGGGTTCGTGCTGCGATTGGTTGACAAAAATCACAGCAAGTGCACTGATTGGTTCACGTGACCAAAACGAGCTCTTAGGTGATTGGTCCTTTCTGAAAACAGTATTTTTATTAGTTGAGCAAGGTAGTGACGTGGCTTAACCTGATTGGCTTGTTGATGAGTTTCCCGCACAGATTGGCTAGAGTAGCGGAACAACAAGGAAATACTTACGATCTTTTTCAAATTAAACAGAATAGTTTTAAATCATGAGTTATTGGTACGGTAAGGAGGAAAAGAAGCCTTCATGGTTTCAGAAATTTAAAAATTTATTCAACCCCGATAAGAAAATTGAAATGCGTGGTGGAAAATTACTTCATAAGTACAAAACACCCGCAGCATACATGGAAGGTGAATATGGTTATCATACTGTCTTTTGGTTTGAAAATTGGATGCAATATACCAAAGATGGTGGTGTATTAGCGTGGCCAAAAGATGGATCATTTCATGTTAAAGTTTTGAAAAACCTGAGAGAAAAAATGATGGCTCTTATGCAAAAGCCTAGACCTACTCAATTTGAGGCTTTAGTTGAATGGGAGATTGAAATGATGGAACTCGAACGAGAAAATAGGGGAATATCAAGAGGCCCAAAATTAGATATAAACAGGGAAACTCATCAAGATAGAGTGCGTCGTTGGAAAAAAGCAGACATGTATGATGGTTTGTACCAAGTTAGGGAGATGGTTGTTGAAACTTCAGGTCAAAAGAATACCCGAAAGAAAGGTCATCTTGATGAAGAATTAGATGATGCAGTTTTAGAAGAAATTTTTATTAATCCAAGACCTTATCAGCCAAGTTGTTCACAGTCTACCCCAAGAGTTTCTTCAGGAACCTCTCCTAGTGCACCTCCTAGAGAAGCTGATGAAAATTCACCCAGATGTTTAAGATTACCTGAGAGAGTAAGGTCAAGAAGTAAATCTAATACTCCAAGAGAAAACAGAAATTATCCAGAAATTCCAGAGCAGAGAAATGAATTCCGAGAAATGAAAAGAGAGCAGAAGTACCTGAACATATACCAAATATTTCAGAATATTTAAGAGCAAAAGGGGAATTAATACAGCAATTAACAAAAGGGATGGAAGCAGTAACAGTACCGGTAACAATTGGTCCTGTTGTACCAGTTTTTGAGAAAGGAGAAAATAGACATTCAGCTCTGACTGTTCCATTAAATGCGGAAATTCAGAAAGTGGCAGAAAATTTTTATTCAGAATTATCAGAAATCCATCGAGAAAAAACAATGCCAAATTTAACTTTTAATCAAAGTTTGTCAAATGGTCAGATACCATCAGTTGCAGGATTCGATTCTGGATCTTCAGAAAAGAGCATGAATAAAACAGATTTGACACAGACCCCATTAATTCCACAAGTTCCTGAATCTAAACAACTTGATGTTGCAAAATTGAAAGCAGATTTAGAAGAATTAATAACTGGCACAATTGGAACTGACTGTTTGAAGCAATATCAGGATGATGAATTGTTATTTATCTGTAAGAGCATACAATGGAAAACGAAAAAAAAAAATTGATCAATTTGAAGAAGTGGCTGCTGAATTAGACATAGATTTGAGTAGACAGAAACAATTGCAAAAACATTACAGAGTGGATTTCTCTGAGAAAAACATTGAAAACCTGAATACCACAGCCAGGATAACCCATGTAAAAGAATTAATTGTGTTCCTAAAAAGATTAGGTGAATTAAGTAAATGGTGAGTGAAATGGACAAAGAAAAGAGAAGAGGAAAAAAGAGAAAGAGGAGAAGTTGTAAATGAGTTTCCTATGAGAGAAATAGCTGGCGGGGGTTATGTTCATGTTCCTTGGACAAGGCAGGACATTTTGCTCTTTACAAATGATTTTCCTCGGCTGAGAGAAAAGCCAGTAGAATGGTATCGTCAGGTAGACAGATTTATAAAGGTTTCAAAAGTTCTGTGGATTGATTTTAATGGATTCTTTGACATTGTTGTCCCATCAGATCGCTGGACAGAATGTAAAATTTCTGTAGGTTGGCCCAGAGAAGAACCAGCTTGAAATAAAATAACAGGTGCTCCTTTAGCTGATGTAATGGATTTCTATGACAAAGTAATTGTGTGGCTGAAAAACAAGATTCCTCCAAAAGAAGTGGATTGGGTTAAAATTGACAGAACAAATCAGGAACCAAAAGAGTCAGTACATTAATTTTATGAAAGATTACTGCTGGTATTTAAACAATACAGTGGTTACGAAAAATTAAGTGAAATGGATATGAGTCATTTCATTTACAGATTTGTTTATGGCTTGAGACCTGAAATTGGTGAGATGATTAGAAATGGGATTGTCGGCTGGCAATCACTTACAGTTGACGACATCCTGAGAAAAGCAAAATACTGCAGTGACGAGATAGATGCAAAGCAGAAAAAGCTTAAGGAAAAGGCAATGTGGGCACAAGTGAAGGTGGCTGAACAGCAAATAGCAACCTTAGAAAATAAAAATGTTCAGCAGAATCAAGGCAAATTTAAGGGGAACTTTGTTAACAAACCAAATTTTAATGTAAATAATGAAGAGCTTAAACAGAAGCTCCCATGTTTTAATTGTGGTGAGATTGGACACTGGAAGCAAGAGTGTAAGAATCCGCCCAGAAATTTTAAACATTTGTCATTAAATCCACAGATGCAGAATGAGATAAATCAGCAGCAACAGCTACAGCGACAGTTAAATGAAATACGTCAGCAGCAACAGCTACAGCGACAGTTAGTGAATCAGCAGAGCCAATTGAATCAGCAGAGCCAAATTCCACAGCCACCACTTCCAAATTGTATGAATGCACAAAGGTTCAGTCCTGAGACGGGATTCTGCGGAGCTGAGCAGGTAAATAGATCGCAAAGAATGAATGTGTTGAATGTTTCTCAACAATTGTGGTTAAAAGAAAATGAAAGCAGTGACTCAGAATATTACTCATGACAGTGCCTGAGAGAGGAAGAAGAGTGTGTGCTTGGAGCCACTCTTGAGGTAGATCAGTCAGGTCCATTTGTAAATGGTAAAGTGAATGATGTAGAAATCCCTTTTCTTGTGGACACTGGTGCAACCCGTTCTACTGTTAGATCAGTGGAAATTAAAAACCTTCCTCTCTCTGGTGAGTCCATCCAAGTAGTAGGTTTAGCAAATCAGCAAATTAAAACAGACTTGACAGATCCAGTCAAAATAGAAATTGGAAATTACAAAGACAAACACAGATTTGTTGTCTGTAACAGCAGTCCTGTTAACTTGTTAGGGAGGGACATATTGTGTAAGATGAACTGCAAAATATATTGCTCACCGGATGGTATTGAGCTCCAAACCTTAGAAGAAGATGGTCTGTACAAATTAACAATGTTAATGGTTGAGGAAGAAAATAAATTGTTTCCTGCTTTTGATAAAAAAACAATTTGCCTGAAGAACTGAAAGAGGCAGTTAATCCAAAAATTTGGGATTTAACAGGAGATGAAATGGGTTTAATGAAACATGTGGACCTAGTACAAATTACTGTAAAGCAAGGAATAGATGTTCCAAACATTCCACAGTACAAAATGAAAGCTGAGACTATTGAGGGTGTCATTCCTGTGATTGAGACATTCATAAAACAAGGTGTTTTGAAAGAAATTGAGAGCAGCCCATGTAATTCACCGATTATGGGAATCAAAAAGCCAAACGGAACTTACAGAATAGTTCAGGACCTGAGAAAGGTTAATCAAATTGTTGTTCCTTGTTGCCCAGTTGTACCAAACCCAGCGGTAATTCTATATCAGATTCCGCATGATGCAGAATGGTACACGGTCATAGACCTGTGTAATGCCTTCTTTACAGTTCCACTGCATCCAGAGAGCCAACAAATTTTTGCGTTCAGATTCTAAGATCGTATCTTAGCATGGTGTCGTATCCCTCAAGGGTATACTGAGAGTCCATCTATCTTTAATCAATTGTTAAAGAAATCTTTGGAAGATCTAGATTTGCCTGGGAAATCAACATTGGTCCAGTATATTGACGATCTCCTAGTGGATGCAAAAACACGAGAAAAATTTGTAACAGACACCATTACACTTTTAAATCGATTGGCCAATGAAGGGCATAAAGTGTCACCTGCAAAATTACAGTTTTGCAAACAAGAGGTAAAATACCTTGGTCACAGAATTGCAAAGGGAATCAGACTAGTGACAATTGAGAGAATAAAAATTATTCGAGCAATACAACCTCCAACAACACAGAGACAGGTCAGAATGTTTCTAGGAATGGTAGGTTATTGTCGTCAATGGATTAGTGGATTTTCAGTAATTGCGAAACCACTACAAAGACTGACAAAAGCAGACATAAAAGACCTGATTGTGTTGACAAAAACTGAGTTGGAGGCTTTTGAAAAGCTAAAGAAAAGTCTGTGTGAAGCTCCAGCATTGGGGATGCCAGACTATGACAAGGAATTGGAGCTGTACTGCAGTGAAAGGGAGGGTTGTGCATTGTCAGTTCTGATTCAGTGACATGGAAAAATGAGAAAGCCAATAGCTTACTTTTTAGCTGTTCTTGACCCTGTTGCAAAAGCATTGCCAGGTTGCTTAAAAGCAGTGGCTGCAACAAGTGTAAGCCTTGAGCAAAGTGAAGGGATCATAATGGGGTTTCCTGTAAAAGTGTATGTACCTCATTCAGTTGAAACTCTCCTTACCAGAAGCCAAACACAACACTTATCGAGTAACAGGTTGACCAAATATGAAAAAGTTATTCCGGGATCAGATAATGTACCAATTGCAAGGTGTGTCAATCTTAACCCTTCTACACTATTACCTGATGGTGTTATTACTGAAATCAAAAATGAAACTGATGTTGATCATGAGTGCTTGGATGTTTTGGAATACTGTACCAAACCTAGAAAGGACATAAAAGATGTGCCTTAACCAGAGTCAGACATTGTTTACTTTGTTGATGGCTTCTGTCTAAGAACAGATGAGGGCATTCTGAGAGCAGCATATATATTCAGTTTGCACAGTTGCAAAAGTAGTTGAAGGTTCAACTCTTGAAGGAATTCATTCAGCTCAAGTGGCAGAATTAATTGCCTTAATTTGTGCATGTGAAAGAGCAAAGGGAAAAAAAGGATAGTGACTGATAGTCAGTATGGATATGGCGTAGTCCATGACTATGGCCAGCTCTGGTCTCAGAGAGGTTATTTAACTTCTGCGGGAACACCGATCAGGAATGCAAAATTGATCAAAACATTGATTGATGGCATTCAATTACCTGAGAAAATTGCTGTTGTAAAATGCGGAGCTCATGAAAAAGGTGAAGACTATATTACTAAAGGTAATTCTTTTGCAGATGAAACTGCACGTTACTGTGCAAAAAACAATTTTTCAATTAATCGGGAAAAAGACAAGAATCATATTCTGATCTCTCTCATGCTAATATCTGTAGTTGAAACATGGCAGGGAGTAAAAGATCTACAAGATGAGGAGAAAAACACATGGCTGAAAGAAGGTTGCAGACAGAGGGAGGAAGATGAGATTTGGGTTTACAAAGATGGCAGACCTGTAATGCCAAATTGCATGATTGCTGAAATGGCACGGATGTACCATGGTCCAGGATATTTAGGAAGAGATTCTATGATTAGGATGTTCAGGCAGATTTGGTATAATCCAAAATTTAGGATTATTGCAGAATCACTTTCCCAGAGATGTTTGATCTGCCACCAAATCAATCCACACAGAAAAACAGTTGTAAGCATGGGAACCATAGGACGGGAGGGTGGTCCTTTTACCAGGTTGCAAATGGATTTCATTGACATGCCACCTCATAATAAACTGAGATATGTCCTTGTGATTGTCTGTCTGTTTTCAAGATGGGTGGAAGCGTTCCCAACTCGTCACAATGATTCAATTACTGTGGCAAAATTGCTTTTGAGGGAGATCATACCAAGGTATGGATTTCCAGTCACTGTTGAAAGTGATCGTGGCACACACTTTGAAAACAGATTGCTAAAATTGATTTGTGAAGCCTTCAACATAAAGCAAACGCTACACTGTGCATACAGACCAGAAGCATCAGGAGTTGTTGAGCAAATTAATGGAACAATTAAAAATAGAATTGGAAAGATGTGCCTAGCTACAGGAATGAAGTGGACAGGTGTACTTTCACTTGTCTTAATGTCTTTGAGAAGCACACCAGATAAAAAGACAGGTCTAAGCCCTCATGATATTCTCATGGGAAGAGTAATGAGACAAGCATTTATTCCAGTCGGGAAAGTTTTGAGCATTAATGAAAGTGCAATTATGGACTATTGTAAAAATCTGTCTGATGTGGTAACTTCTGTATTCCATCAGGTGGGAAGAGATGTGATTTCAAAAGAAAAGGAGCAAGCTCATGATCTGTTACCAGGAGACAGGGTCAGAACAAAAGTTCACTGGAGAAGAAACTGCTTAGTACCCAGGTGGCAAAAAGCAAGACAGGTGATATTAGTCACAACAAATGCAGTTAAATGCAAAGGTTTGAAAAGGTGGGTGTATGCAAGTCATACCATTCGTGTACCACCTCCTGATAATCCTGATGAAGATAGTGACGACACAACAACTGATTCAGACTCTGAAGAAGAACCTGAGAATCCAGATTCTGAAGATCGACAAGAAGGTCGAAATCTGGAAGATTCTGATGCGGATCAGGCATTGAATTAAAAAGATCTAGAGATTGTGATTCTAGATTCAGAAAATGATGAAAATGTTCTAGAAAAAGAAACAGAAAAAGAATCTGAGTCAAAATAGGTTCAAGATCAGGAGAGTATTGAAAAGCAGATTGAAAGCTCTGAAAGAAGGAACAAGAATTTGGAAACTGGGAAGTTAGAAGTAATTCCAGAAGAAGAAGACGAATTACCGAGTACCAGCTACAAGGATGATGTTCCTAACGGAGTGAAGCTGCCGAGTAAAGAAGTTCCTAGATTTAGAATTGAAGTCTCTGAGACAGATTCGGACGAGAGTGATGAAGAGTCTGGAATAAGAAAATTCAGAAAAAGGGCTTGGAAAGTTGAATGTAACGAAAAACTGAGCCTAAGAAGACATTTTTAAGAAAAGGAGATAATTGGCCAAGAGAAAATCTAAAGTTCAAATTTGTGAACAAATCTAAGGAGCAGATTAACGAAATATCAAGTCAAAAGGGTGATTCTGATAAGAAAGGTCGAGCAGGAAAGAAAATTGAAGTGATTAGCAGTAGGAGCAAAAGACCATTAAGGCCAAATCAAAAGTACAAGTCCCCTGAATGGACCTATATTATTATCACACCAGTACTGGAAATCAGTAGCAGTAGTCAGGAAGATTTGGAAGAAACCAGTGACATTGATTAAGAGTAATTTTCTTTAAGTTGAGGTTTATTTTTGGCATAAGGCTGAAGAAATTGTGTTAGGTGACACAAGGTCGAAGAAATTGTGTTAGCTGGAAAAACACTGATGTAAGACGCAAGGTCGAAGAAAAGCTGTTAGAGGGTTACTAAAAAAAAATTAAAAGGGGAGGTGTGTATATAGTACTAGTACTATTTTTAAATTTTTGTTATAAGTAAAACTTTGTAAAAAAAATATGCCTAATACAGACAATTCAAGGTGTGCTATTTTAAGAAGATGTTGTAAAATGTCTTCTATTTGTGTGATTCTAATCATTTTGATTTGGTTAATATTGGCAGTCATCTTTCCTTTTGGCATAGACAAGGAGGACTATGAAGCTAACATGACAAGCAAAGCTGAATCTAAACAAGCTGTTCATGATGTTGCAGGCAAAATTAATAGAGTTATTGAGCACAAACCAGAGATCCACCAAGATAGAGCTGTTGGTGATTTTTCTACTAATTCTTTTTCAAGACCCGTGTCAGAATATGTAACGGTCATGGATGTGAAGGATTGTTATGTTTGTGTGAAGCTTCCTGCTTCAGTTTCAGAAGGGGTCAAATATAATATGCTTCCCCTTACTTATGGCATTACATGCAGTGTTATAGCTAGCTTGTTCTATCAAACAGGTCGTCTGATTGTACTATTACTCAGACTACGATGACATTTTTGCTAACCTGAAGGTTGTAAATAGCTTAAACAAAGTCAGACCTGCTAAGCAGATGAGGGAATTCTTTTTGGTGACTAATGAACTTACCTATGAATACGCTTACAAGAACAATTTAACTTGCAAAATGAGAGATGAAGAAAGATCTTTTCTCAAGTTGGTTGAGGAGAGAAGGGCGATTTATAAGAGAAATGAGATGCTGAAACAGACTAGATCCAAATTCTGGCAGCTCGAGGATGAGAAGCTCAATGGTGGAAATAGTTATGCTGCTATTCACATAGATGATCCTGTTAGTGGGAAATTCTGTATTAGAAGAGATAACACTTTATACGACAATTATTTTGTCGGTGCCAGCCAGTGTGAGGATACTTATCGCATCATAGGGGGAACAAAGCTTACTTTAATCTCCCGAACCATTGGTATGGGACATGTTACCTTGGTTTCCTTTTTCCCAAAAATTTTCATGTGACAGAAATGGAGAAGGTTCATTTGAAATTGGCAAACACCTGAACAGATACAAGAGAGAAAGTTTCTCTGAGATCATGGGTGACATATTTGGTTCAATAATTCCTATGGTGGGAATAACCCTGAATGCAATTAAAATCAGAAAGGTCTCCACAATTGTTGACAGATTGTCCACAGATACTGCAAGTGGTTTCCAATTAGTTAACACCGAACTTGTTGCCACCAGAAGTATGGTTATGCAGAACCATCTTTATATCCCAGATAAGAGCCAGAATATAGAGATGCTTATCAAAAATATCACTGAATTTCACTTAGAAATAGAACCCATGGAAAGCGGCAATTTTTCAGAACGTCTTAGCAAAAGGTTTGAGGCAATTGGGAAGTGGTTTGTAGAAATTGGCAGTTCAATCATTGGCAAAGTACTTTATCCTGTAATAATCATTGTTATAGTGACACTTTTGTTAAAAATGGGTTGCATGATTCACAAGAGAAAGAAGCATGTGAGGGAAAAGAGAAGGATCTACAAACTCAGAAAGGCTCAGGAGAAGGAGATAGAAATGGAAGAGTTTCGTAGAGCTCAATATGAGAGCTCCAGACAAACTGCCGAGACAGGGGTTTAGAATTACTAACACAGAGAGTGTTCAAAATGTGACTTCTACAAAAAGTTAAAATTTTGGTAACATTTTTGGGTATTGTTTGGTGATTTTGAAATCACCAGATGAGGGAGTTGATGAAGCGAGTTTTTAAAATCAATTTTGTTTTTACTCGCTGAGTTAAACTTCCATAATAAAATAATAATATTAATGAGCTTTGCATGATTTATATTAATTCAACCTAGAATAATGTGCATTTACATGAACACGAGGGAATTAACATTATAGGCTCTTGTTGCATTTGCCAGTTCGTTCAAAAATAATAAATTAACTGTGTCTTTCTGTTTTGTCAACATTAATTACAGCTGTTTAAATAATGGCATGTGCTTATTTTTAAATGTGCTTTCGTCTATGTCGTGTCTTTTATGTGGCAAAAGCTTGTGGAGAATCCTGAGGCTCGTGTGAAAAGTCTCTTTGTTTGCTGCTTTCTCCGTGCTTAAAGCTAGGTAACATAAACCAATGGGTTAACATTAGTGAAGGGGGTGGGTAACAGAATGACTTTCATTACTCAAATTAATTAATGTTTTGTGTTTCCTTGCATACAAGTGCTACGAAAAAGAGGCCTGAGGCCTAGTTTTAAGATGGATGTTTTGGAGTCCTGTCATGATGAGCTGAGCACAGCAAAGAATAAAAAAGGTTGTCGTTCACAATCATCAGTAAACAAATACGAGGAACTGTGCAGGATGTGCTCCGTGTTGTATTATTTTCCAAGGACAGGATATGGCAGAAAAGCAAAAGCTGAGGAAGCAACGAACTGTTATTCAATAAATTGTTGCAAAGACCTCGGAAGCTAATGTCACTCGCAGACAATGAACAAAGACATTATAGAAGAGCATGGTTTTGGAATGTAGAGGCAATGACTTCATGTGGACTGACGGCTGTCAGCCAATTGGATCGCAGGATGACTCTTTAAAAGTATTCTTTTAGCTAGTTTTAGATAGAGAAAAGGTATAAAACTTGGCCCCTTGGGAGGAGCTTTGCTGGCTCGTTTCTGAATCCTGAGAGCGTGAGATGCTGACGGACTTTTGACTCACGTAAGGGAGAATGAACTTATGCTTTTATTTTAGGTTCCTATTAAGTTTAGACAGGGAAAAAGGGTTTAGGGAATGAGATTTCTTTGGCTTTAATACTTTTCATGCTGATTTGATTTGAACTGACAGTCTAATGTGCCTTTACTTAATAAAATGATGCTTATTAAATGCTAATAAAAGATGTAATATTTGAAAATGCTCTTAAATTGATAATAAAGTTAATAAAATAGATTTTGAAATGACAAGCTGGTCTTGTTTGTTTTAAGTCTAGTTACCATTAGTTAATCCATTGCCTAGGTGACTTAATTAAATGTACATTTTTATAAAAAATGATAATGATAAACTGCAGTTGTATACAAATATAAATAGTCTTGTGAATAGTGCTGATTAATTAGGTCACATGATTCAGTTGGCCAATTTTTGTCTCAGACATTTATGGGCCTTGTGATGATTTTATGAATAATGGGGAGTATCGTGGTGTAGGTTAATGCTTTTGAGACAGAATTTCTTTAGGCCCGCTGGATCACCCCAAATACTTGCATTTTAAAACACTATACAACATGCAATACAAAAGAGCTAGAAAAAAGAGGCATCAATAATCAGAGATATTCCCAGTTCTTAAATATCTCAAACTAAAAAAATCAGGATAAAATCAGAATACGGGTGTCCATTTCATATGAACGGGTCCAAATCATATGCTGGGTAGAGAGTGGATATTCACGTACAAAAGGTAAAGCACATAGGAGGACTCAGCAAGGGAATGTCTATCCGTGCAGGGGATACAAAGAGTAATCAATTAACTTATTACATACCGGGATATCCTAACGGTGATCAGGTAGGAATCAAAGCAACAATCTCGACTTCAATGAAAAGTGTACACTGAAAGGCCAGGGATTTAACATAGCGTCGAGGTAATGTGACGATACGGTGATACCTATACCATTCAGGCAAACTCGACAAATCTAGAGTTAAAAAATGTACCGGTAACTCGCCAGGCAACGCGGGGAGTGCTTCACACGTATCCGCATGAAAATTTCTTTAGGTTAGGGTAAATAGAATTTCCAGATGGGCCTCGACACGTTTCTAGGTACAAATCTGAAAATAGATATCAAGTTCAGGCACAGTCATTTATCTCAAGCATACCCCATCTGTTTTTTATAAACCTCGCTCTCGCAGGAAAGAGGGGCGCTTACCTGGATATGTAAAAGAGGCTTGGACGATGACTGAACAGTAGAAAATCTCAGAATGGGCACAACCAATAAAAGATTCTAATGTGAAAAATAACACAAAACGGCCCCCCTATTTTAGTGTCATGCAAAATAGTTTATAAACGATACACGGCGAAAGAAAAGGCACCTGGTCCAGGGCTAGTCTAGCTCTAAAGCATAGAGGGCGGGCTTGTCACAGGTGGGATATCTTGGACGGAATGGAGGGGGCTGACGCATGTCCTTGCTCGTTAAAGGCAGAAACATGCGCCGAATCATTTCAACTCTCATCAGTGACAAGCGCTGCCTTAAAGATATCCAAAGAGGGGGGGGCCCAAAGGAGGTAGAGCGCCAGCTACCTTAGTGCGTGAGCTGATGGTTTATCGTTGACGACACTGAATATTGTATTTGACAAAGTTGAGACGATCTCAACAAAGAAAACAAACTTGCCTTACGATAAGTGCAAAGGAATGGAGGCATACTGCATTCATTAAGTTTGAGCTATTGGCATTGCTAAATATGCAACACCAATTCGAACAAAAGTCTATAAATTGTAGGCCAAAAAAATGTGTATTTATTTTTGTAGCAATGGTGGCATGCTGCGCTTTAGATGAATATGTTTAAAAGTAAAGTGCGCCATACTGCAATTGCTACAATAGTTAATTGTGGATGCGTTAACAATTGATGTGTACACCGACGGCTGGTGGTGTTTGTACCTGGTGAAAGCGTGCACTGACGACTGGTGGTGTCTGTGCCCGGTGAAAGCGTGCACTGACGACTGATGGTGTTTGTGCCTGGTGAAAGTGTGCACTGACGAGGTGTTTGTGTGGTTGTGTGTGTGTGGTTGTGTGTGTGTAGTTGTGTGTGCAGTTGTGTGTGTAGTTGTGTGTGCAGTTGTATGTGCAGTTGTGTGTGAAGTTGTCTGTGTGGTTGTGTGTGGTTGTGTGTAGTTGTGTGTGTGGTTGTGTGTAGGGTTGTGTGTGTGGTGTGTGTGTGTGTCCTCCCGTTTGCTGCATTGACAAAACTGTCTTCCTATTGGCTGCTCCGGTTACTAAACTGAGTGAGGAGAAATTTGAAGAGGTCGGGCTGGTCCCTTTTGAAAACAAGAGACAATGGGATGACCTTTCACACAGTAGCAGCAGGAGACTGCCATTGGCTGAAAGGGGAGCCCATAGCCTATGGCAATGCTTCAGCACAGAACACAATACCATGAACCAGGTATTGTTAACATGCGGGAAGCCAGGGCCCATTCACGATAAATTAAATTAATGGTTGGGAAAGAGAATACAAAAGAAAATCCTCCAACCATCATTCACGCAGGCCTCATTCTGCTGCCGCTACCGACTGCAAACATTAGCCGTCAATACTCAAGGCCTCCAATTTCATGAGTTACAATTTTATTTATTTAGTGTATTTTTTATAAAACGCAGACAGTACCCGAAGATGTCAGAGCGCTGTAAATTAGACGTCAACGAGGCAAAAATGCACCCCTCCCTCCATGAATTTATGTTCAAAATGCTTTCTCAAAGTCTCCCTCTGGCCTGCTTTCACATAGTGCATGTGCGTTTTAGTGGTGTAAGAGACAGACCCTTCACTGTCGAGTCATCGCACTGCACCAAGCATCCTCCCCCCATCCCTGGGTGCGGTACTAGCCACTTGGGGAGGATTAACGATCCCATCCATGGCAGTGAAGTCTACAGCTGTCTGTGGGGGTGTAATACTGTATTACACCCCCACACACAGCTGTAGACTTCACTGCCATGCTGATACACAGGGTGCTTAATGGTGCCCATTGCATTCAATGGGCAAGTCCTGATGATTGTCACTGTAGTGAAAGGTCAGCCCGGATTACTCACAAGAAGTGTGGTAATTACCACCCAGCATCAAAGTGAATGGAGTGGGAGCTCTGCCCCTGCCGGTCGGTGCATTGCAGGAAAGGTGGGAGGGGGGTTAATCTGTCAGGTCATTAGAGGAAGTACTTCAGGGTGTGATGGGGGCTGGGGGTGAAGCAATCACTCTGGCGTAAACGGATTGCCTTTCCACGTGACTCACGGTGAGTCAGTGTTAATGTTGTGAAGGGTTGGGGGTGCGGTCCGGCAGGTGCGCTACTCAAGTCGGGACAGCGGTTCCTGAGTGAAAAGCGGTGTGACCCAATGGATTAGCCATGGACATGCGAGGCAGTACAAGAGTCAAAGTGTCGGCCCGGTGCCACAACGCCTGCTGCACTCTTGACAGCACCTTCTCCGGCTCACACCTCACTCGGTTTTTCAGGGCTGGGCGCATGCGCAGGGACTTACCTTACTCAAGTGTTTCAGGACGAGGTGGGCACAGGATCAGGATTCCCTAAAGATGTTCAGGGCCCGCGCACATGAAGATCAGTCACTGGGGTGGGGTGGGGTGAACAGACAGGGAGCACCGAGAGGGCCCATCCTCACCCTTCCAGGCACTCTGCTCATGGCAACTCCCAACATGCCAACCCACATGTCATTCAAAAGAAAGAACAAGCGTGTTCCAAACAGCAAAATACAAATTGGGCGGCACACTATGCTAAGCACAGATTTTCGGCTTATGTGTTTTTTATGCCACGTCCTTAGTTACATTGGCTTACACCCCTTTGAGAGACCCCCTAGTTTTTTTCATCCCACTTAAAGCCCTGCTAGGCAGACACTTGGAACCCAGCCTGCTTCAGCTTCTAGTGTGTGCTCTTAAACATTTTCATGTGTCACATCTTTATTCGCGCGGTTATTAAAAACCATCGCAATTATTGAACAAGTGTGTTCGTATTACCATGGCGACCAACTCCTGAGTCATGCTGCGAGCTACGCACGGGCACTAGTGATGACTTTTAAGAACTAGTCCCATCTCCCCACCACCAGCCCGAAAGTGCCGTACCTCGGATGTAGGCGCACTTGCTCTCGTCCAGCTCGCTGCATGATGACCCGCCCATGGTGCCTCCGGGACAGGGTGCTCGCGGGTGCCCGGGTCAGAGCGGTCAGTGGCCGGCGTTGGCTGTCCAGGGAGGGACTCCACGCGGATGCTGCTCCCAGCTCCTCTGTGCGAGCTCCCGTGCCCGTGTTCAGTAAAAATGAAAACTGCCTGCCAGAGGCCGTGATGTCGGGATGTGCAGCCGTGAGTGTGCACATCCCGAAAACGGAAGTTCGGGTACGTCACGCCTGTCGTGGGGTGGGACTTCTGTCTTCTATGGGAAGCCCGCGCCCACGGAGTGGCTGGCCCAGAGAAGCAGTACTGACACGGGGCTCCCATGCCTGAGGGAGAGCCCCGCGGTGGCTGCAGAAGTCAGGAGTGGTGGCTGAGGCCGTCGATGCGGTGAGTCGGGTGGGGCAGGGAGGGGCAATGTGCTTGTGTATGTGTGCGCGTGTGTGTGCGCGCATGTCTGTGTGTGTGTTCAAGGAAGGGGGGATCTGGATGTGTGTGGGTGCGCGCCGTTAGTGCATACTAGCCAAGTGAAAGCAGGGGCTGTGTGTGTATATGGAAGAGCATCTGCGCAAGCGCGACTCTTTAGAAGCGCGTACACAGACATCAATCGGCGCGTGCCCCAGTCTGTACCACTTGGCAGGCAAGACAACCACAATAGATCTTGCTGGCGACAGCGCTTTCGCGCTGCATCACCAGCGAGACCTAAAAACAAAGAGGACAAAGCACCAATGTAAATGCAGAGGCCAGTACGAATGACACCCGCTAGCTTAGAGACTGACTCGCACTATAACCTCCGCTGTTGGTTGACAAAACGGAGCCGGCGTAATAGCCTACATTGCATACCTTAGTTCCTAGGTGTTCTCAAGCGAGGGCGGCGGCTTCCATCTCTCCCGCAGCTTGGTGCTCTCAGAGGCGGCGGAAGTCAGTGGGCGCAATTTAAAGATCCCACGAGACCGGCTTAACGATCAGCCCGCCCAGCAAGGCGTGGAGCTTCAGCAGGGGTGGCAGAAAGAGGGAAACAAACGAGGGACAACATATCACGGCTGGTAAAGCCGATCGGCGCTTAGCATTTAGGAGGCCAGATAGGAAAGATATCAATCATCCGATACCCAAAACATTAAGTTGGCTGAACAGGTTAGTCATAATCCGGGGAGTCAGTACCGAAGAATGAATCTCTTACAACTTAATAAACAGCACGAGTTCCAAAAGAGGAAAAGGATCTGCCCAGAGATATAAATCAATAACAGGGCAAGCAGAGGGGACATTGAAACACTGCTCCAAGCAGCAGTTGTTGGATTCCACACACAATTCTAAAGACCCTGAACATAACGAGGAGGGGAATACAGTTACTGCTTTATTCACGGAGCCGCCAGCTGTTCGAACTGTAAGTGGAGCCAGAATGGCAGTGGCCACTAACATTCATGTAATGGCACTTTCCCACGGGCAATGTTTGTCAAGTCCCTTGCGTACAGCATTAAGGAGGAAGATCCAGAATACCTCTCTTTTCTTTCTTATGCTAGTGGGATCTTTTCCAGGACAGCTCGCACTTTTTCCAGAATGGACCACTTAACGTCAAATTCATCATGATTTTTGTCCAACCAATGTTGGACCAATGGGGCAACATTCTTTCTGATTTGAATGTTCGATTTGTGCTCTCCAATTCTCGTTCTGACCTCGCGACATTGTCTTCCCAACGTATAAAAGCCCACACGGGCAGAAGATGATATATATTACATTGGACGAGCAACAGTTGCTCATTTCGCACAGTGTGACAGTTTGATCATTGACCTCAAGATATTGGCCCACAATAGCATTAGGACAGGCTTGGCAGGAGCCGCACCGATGGTTGCCCAATATAGGGGCAGTGCCATATATAGATGTTTGACGGGGCTTGGTAGGGTTGGATATTCTGCCACTCACCAAATGGTTCCTGAGGTTTGGGGATTTTTTCCTCACTTTCATCAATGTTGAGCAAATACCAAAGGGAGTTAATGGTTTGTCTCACCTTGTGGTTGATGGTAGAGTGTTTGGTGGTGCACAACAACCTGTCAGAAATAGGAGTGGTTCTGTCTTGAAACATGGAATCATGTTAAAGTACCTCGCTCGTTTGAAAGAATCCCGAATCAGTCTGTGAGGATATCCTCGGTTTGATAGTTTCTCCTTTAGGATATCTGCCTACATGAGGAAGTCTCTCATTTCAGAACAGTTCCTTCGCAAGCGAAGGAACTGTCTGAAAGGAATACTATCCCGTTGGCATCGGGGATGGAAGCTTCCATATTGGAGGAGGGTAGTCCTGGCGGTAGGCTTTATGTAAAGGGAGACCAAAAGTTCCCTGTTCGCATGTTCTATCCATACATCAAGGAATTCTATCTTGGAATTACTTGAGTTGGCCGTGAATTTCAAATTGGTGTCTGCTGCATTTATCCAGAACACAAATTCATTAGGAGATGTCTGGTCCCCCTCCCACATGAAAAAAATGTCATCGATAAATCGAGACCAGTCTCGAACATTTTCATAGAAGGGGGCTATCTCGTTGTGAATATTGATTTCCTCAAAATGCCCCATGTACAGGCATGCAACACTGGGGGCACACGAGGCCCCCATGCTGACGCCCTGAACTTGATGAAAAAAGTTGTTATTAAATTCAAAGTAGTTTTCTCCTAGGACTACCTTAAGACATTCATTTATGAAAGGGGCGTTGGTAAGCTCACTTTCAGCCAGTAGGATTTGTTGGAGGACCTGAATTGCTCCATCTTGCGGGATGTTCATATAAAGAGCTTCCAGGTCCATAGTGACCAGGAGCTCTTTATCGCTGTCAAACGGCATTTATTCTATTTTAGATATGAAGTGTACTGTGTCCTTGACAAAGGATTCCAGTCTGCAAATAAGCGGTTTTAGAAAGCGGTCAATATACTTAGAAAGAATCTCTGTGGCCGCATCTATGGTCGACACAATGGGTCTCAAGGGAGGGTCGGCCACATCCTTATGCGTTTTTGGCACCCCCTAGATGATAGGCATGCGAGTATATTTAGGTGTTAGATATTCCGCTTCTTTGGAGCAAATGTGTCCATCGTCCACGAGAGCCTCAACCAGGGCTTCTCATTATCCGTTTGTAGTGTCTGGTGGATGAAAGCAAGATGTTCATTTTGTCGATGTAGGAAAGGATGACTGACATGCCCAAATAACTGAAACTGTCCCCTGCTATCTTTAACCAAAAATCCATCCAATCTCTCTGCACCGCTCTGTGGATGGGTACAGGGGTAGATCAGGACAAATTGACCCTTAGACCCGAGGCCATCCCATAGACCTTCAGAATCTCCATGAGTCTTGGGAGAGTATAGCTGGGCTCCTGAACAAAAAGGAGCATATCATCCGCATACAGGGAGACCCAGTCCTCCTCTTCACCCCCCCACATTTGAAGCCACAGAACCTGGCGTCGATCCAAATGAGCTCCACCAGGGACTCCATTACTAGAGCCAACAACAGGGGTAAAAGGAGAGAACCCTGGCGAGTGCCCCTCTTCACCGGAATATTATAAAGTAAGGGTTGACCCAATGGTACTGGGACCTTGGTATTCAATGTTATGTATAAGGTGGTCCCAGTTAAAGCAATATTCAAAATGCACAATCACAATTCTCATGCAGTCAGCATATTTCGAAAAAAGACTTTTTGGACAAATGATTCTTGAGTAATGTTATTTAATATACATCCTCAAATGCAGATCAGTTGTCAGAACAATCAACAAAAACAATAATAGACATTCAATCTTATTGCCCAAAAGGGGGGGCGTGGGAAAGGAAGGACAGGTGAGTGAAAGGGACCGTGATTGTTATGTGGGACGCTTTTCTACAATTGCCCACAGTCCTAATTTAAGCCTATTTTCTTTAGGTTCATGCGCTCTCCTTCTTCATAGGAGCCTTCCAGCCCATCATATATTGTAGACGATGCCACATGATACAGATGTGGTTTGTTTAGGTAATATGGTGTGACTGATACTGCACATATTAGGAATAATATTAGATTTTCTACAACTATACAGTTTGTCTTAAACCCTTAGGTGCCCTCCTTCACCACCCCGGTACCCCATCCCCCACTTGTCCTGAAGAAGACCCCGCAGTAGGGCAGGATTCAGCCTACACCTTTTGGGGTCGAAACGTCGACACACCTTCTTCCTTTGTTCCCACCCATTGACAACAGAACATTAAGTGGCTGTGTTATTGTGATATTGGGATAGGAATATCAAATGTATAATTATTTTGAATGACAATGTACATATGTCAATGTGGTACTGAATTTAAAATGTATATAAGACCACGGTTTATTTACTTCACAACTTATTTGATTCTCTCACTATCCTGATCACGGTCCCTTTCACTCACCTGTCCTTCCTTTCCCACGCCCCCCCTTTTGGGCAATAAGATTGAATGTCTATTATTGTTTTTGTTGATTGTTCTGACAACTGATCTGCATTTGAGGATGTATATTAAATAACATCACTCAAGAATAATTTGTCCAAAAAGTCTTTTTTCGAAATATGCTGACTGCATGAGAATTGTGATTGTGCATTTTGAATATTGCTTTAACTGGGACCACCTTATACATAACCTCTTCACCGGAAAGCATGTGGAAAGGTCGTGTTGACTTGAACCAGAGCCCACAGATTGGCAATAGGATCGACACCCACCCACAGAACCGGAGGCCAAACCACATCTTGTGGAGGTCTGCAATGAGACAGTGTGTTGCATAGCAGTTCCCTGCCGTCAGCAAGGGTGTTTCAGAGCGGTTCCCTGTCCACCAGTGACTTTCCCTGCATCAGTCTTGGTTGGGATTACGTCCCCCAGATTTCTCCCTTTCTAGGTGGGGCAGAGTGGGGGCGATGTGCTTGAAAAGGGCTCTCCAGTCTGCAGTTTGGGTGTTGCATAGCAGTTCCTTGCTTGCCAGTAAATGTGCCTGCTTTGGTCTGGGGTAGGACTATGTCACCCATACGTCTCATTTTCAAGGCCAGGCAGTGTGGAGGTGACGAACTTGAAAAGTGCTTTCTGGTCCCACAGCGTTGGTGTTGCATAGCATTTACCTACCAGCCAGCAACTTTGCATGCATCAGTCTGGGGTGGAACTACATCCGCCAGACTTCTCACTTTCAAGGTGGGGCAGAGTGGAGGTGACATGGTTGAAAAGTGCTTTCCGGTCCCGCAGCCTTGGGTGATGCATCGGTTTGGGGTGTGACTACGTGCCCCAGACTTCTCATTTTCAAGGCGGGTGTAGGAGGCTAGCTTAGTATATGGTGCATGCTTAAATGATTAATGCACCTTGCACTAATCTTGACAACGTTTATGGTGATTTTAGTAGTCTTTGACATTCTTTGAAAGCTATCAAAGTGGTAGCTGTGGAGAACAGCCTTCAAGCTTATCTTGACGCAGTGTAGAACAGCGTGTTTTACCACATTTAGGGCCAGATGTAGGTAACTAATTTTTACTGATTCTAAAATACCGAATTTTACAGATTCGGTATTTTAGAAAAGGGAAATGAGATGTAAGAAAAAAATCGGTAAAAAATACTGATTTGGTAAAAATCGGAATCCCGAGTCAGTATTTTCCGAATCGGTATTTACCAAATCGGCAAATACCGAATTGGCAAATCCCATTCATTCCTATGGGCCTGGATGCCAATAGGAATGAATGGGATTTACCGAATCGGTATTTACCGAATCGGTAAATACTGACTCGGGGATACAAAAAAGCAAGCAGTTGAGCTACCAACCAATCAGGTGCCTCCACCCCGCCCCTCAGCCAACCAACAGAGCAAGCAACCAATCCTGTGCATCCACCCCACCCCACAACCAGGAATTGGCCACACCCATGCATGTGCAGAGTAACTCATCACCCAGGAGAGCAGTTACACACTGACAGGCTGTTGTGAAGCTGAGCTGTGCAGGACTTACAAATGGAATCCCAGGACTCCCAGAGGGAAGGTGCAGAGAGGAAGAGGAAGATGAAGTTCAGCACAGGTGAACTCCAGGTGCTGGTGGAGGAGGTTGTAAAGCACTACTCCAAGATTTTTGGAAAGCAGTCTCTGCAGGTAGCAGAGGCTGTGAAGAGGAACACCTGGCTGGGGATCCCGTCCAAAGTGAACGCAATTGGAGTGACAGCCAGGGAAGTGGACGATCTGAAGAAGAGATGGTACAATCTGAGGATCATTACCAAAAAGAAATTGGCGGCAAGAAGGAAAGAGGCCAATTCTACTGGTGAAGGAAAGAACAGGGCACCTGCTCTCACGGATCTTGAAGAGCTCGTGGAGTCCACACTGGAGCCAGAGTGCGTTGTAGGAATTGGTGATGCAGACAGCTCAGCCCGAGCTGCATCAAAGAAAGGTAAGGGACATGTCCATCATTCCTCACCCCCTGCCTGTCTCCCTCCCCCAATGTGGCTGTGTGTTGAGGTACTCCAGTACAGGCTTCTGTATCCACCTGCAATGCATGATGGTAGTTGTAGTTTTAAGAATTCACATCAGAGCAGGCAACATGAAAGAATGTCAGGCATGCCACACAATACAATTAGAGACAGGGGAGGACCAGGAAATAGTGCAAATGATATGTGATTTATTATAGGAATACAGGGTGAAAGCACCACTAAGCCACTGTCCATATCTGTCGACAGGAGAGGCTTCGCGCATGACAATGCAGGAGAGGGAGAAGAGGCCACCCCAAAGGGAGAGGAGTGAGGAAGAAGCCAGGGATGCAGTGCCCAGCACAGCAACACCTCCAGCACCCTGCACACAAGCATCTCCCACAGCAGAGGCAGCCACCATGAGGGTCCGGGAGGCAAGCTTCACTGGCCAAGATGACGGTGTCTTCCGTGGCCTCGAGACAACAATGGTCAAGGTGCAGCGCCTGCAGGCGAAAGCAATTAGTGCAGCGCACAGACAATTGTGCCATATGAACAAAAACTTTGACACCATGAACCGGGGGATAACATCAATGGCGGACAGCATGAGGGACATGGCCTATGGGGTCAGGGACATGTCACAGTGTGTGATGTCACTTTGTTATGAACTCCACGAGGACCGCACACAAAGGCGCAGGGAGAGGCAGCGCATGCAACAGCAGACAAGGGGCATGCACCGTCTTGCAACAGCAACTTCACTGCTGTGTCGCCGTTCTGTTGCTATGCAGGAAGGGCTGGTGCACTGCTGCACAGACCTCACAAGGGGGATGGGGTGAGTCACTACAGCAATGGAAGTGCTGCTGACTAACCAGTCAGCCACCACAGGAGGTGAAGGTTTAGGGGACACAAACAACACCAGTAGCAGAGGCAGCACCCCTATCCCGGAAATCCGGAGGAGCAGCAGACGCCAGACTACAGGCGCTGGCACAGCAGACAATGATCATGCCCAACCACAGGCATCACGCAGTGCAGTGCATGGGCGCAGGAAGTAAGGCTGCCAAATTTGAGTGGACATGTGAGGGTAAGGTAACCCCTGTCCGCCCAGTTGTGCTAGGCACACTTAGGATGTAACAAATATGTCTTCAGACATTTACCGTAGTGCCAAATAAACTATGTTTATTGCATTTAAACCCTTGCTGTGTCTCTCTACTTACTCAAAAGTAGTTGTTTGTGATCTCTGCCCATCTCTGTCTGCCGTGTGTTGGTGTTGGTACTCCTACTGTGTTGGCTGTAGGTAGTGCCTGGTCATCGTCATGGTCTTCATAGTCGCTCAATTCCACCTCGGTGCCCTTCTTAGTAGCGAGGTTGTGCAACATAGCACAAGTTGCAATTATCTTACAGCATATGACTGGTGAGTACTGCTGTGCCCCTCCACTTTTGTGGAGGCAGCAGAACCTGCTCTTCAGAAGGCCAAAGGTGCGCTCCACGATGTTCCGGGTTGATTTATGTGCCACATTGTATCGTCTCTGGCTGGGGGTCGTGGGGTTGAGGTAGGGTGACAGGACGAAGGAACGGAAGGCATATGCACTATCCCCTAATGCAGAGGTCTTCAAACTTTTTGATGCTTGTCAAACCTTTTTAGGCGTAAGGACCCCCTTCTGACAAAAGTTTCTAGAAACTGGTACTCCTCATCAACAACTATCGACAACCATAAATGCGCATGTTAAACCCGGCATCTTTTGGCATGTTTCCCCTGTTTTTTTCCTTTCTGACGTCCAAGTTTTGACTCTTTTTTTTCTGGTTTAGTGTCTCTGCGCTCTTACTCACTGCTGTTCAGAGTTAAAATGCAAGTGCTCCTATTGTAAATTGTATTATGGAATGGTGTTTCCATGATTGGCATGTTTGACTTACTAGTAAGTCCCTAGTAAAGTGCACTGAGGATGCAAGGGCCTGTAAATCAAATGCTGCTGGTGGGCCTGTAGCACTGATTGTGACAATCATTAAAGGAGCCCTGAAAAGGGTTTCCAGACCTGCTACTGCAGTGTGTGCATGCAGTTTGTAACTGCCATGTTGATCTGGCAAGTGTAACCACTTGCCAGGCCCTATTCTTCACTTTTCTTACATGTAAGTCACCCCTAAGGTAGGCCCAAGGTACCCCTGTGGGCAGGGTGACATGTATATTAAAGTTAGGACATGTACTGGTTAGTGTGACATGTCCTGGCAGTGAATTACAGTGTGTTTCAAGTTTCACTATGGAAAGACTATTTGTCCCGTAGGATAGAATGGGAGTTTACTTATAACATTTTACAAGCATATCTTCCCATTGGGACAAGATAGAGAAATGAGTTTAGTATGCCTGAACTCAGAATATAAAAATTAATCTTTTAGTAAAGATGATTTTTATGTTCTGTGTTTGGCAATACCACTTTTAGAAAGTAGGTATTTTGTTTCTTAGCCATCCTGTGTCTCTCTGCTGGGTTTCTGGATTGACAGTCTGGCTTTGGAGTGACAGGGGCTGGGGATATGGATTTTCATCAGACAGCCACTGGGGGGTCAAAGTGTGTCCAGCCTTTCCTGGATGAGTCAGGGCTGTGCTAAATAGACCTGGGGTGTATTTATAGTAGTAGGAGGCTATTACCTGGCACCTGAATGGGCCTGGTCTGCCTTGGACAATACTGTCACCACCTCCTGACAGGGAGCTGGGCCAGAGAGGATGGAACTGATTTGGGTTTGGCACAGACATTCTTTGCTCAAAAGCACAAAGAGAAACAGAGTATAAATATTGGGGCCCATACCCCAGAACTTTAGAACTCGCTGGAATCAAGGAACCTGCCAAGAAGAAGAGCTGGAATAACTGCCAAGAGGAGTACTGCCCCTTTGCTGTGTTGTTGCTTTGTTGGGTTGGCCTGCAGTTGCTGCTTCTGCCTTGGGCACTGAAAGGACTGGACTAAACTTTCTTTACTTGTTGCTGCGTATCTCCAAGGGCTTGAAGTAGAGCCTGCCTCCTGCTCTGAAGTCAAAGGGACTGCAAAGTCTTCACATACCTCTGGGTACCGCCTCTGGAACCGTGGATTCAGTTGCCATAGAGGGGTGAAAGCAACCTACTCCGTCACAGACTCTAAGGTTAGCTCTGTCGCTGGCTCCATGTCCTGAAGGCACCGCAGAGGGCACTGCTGCATCTCACACAGCAACCCTGGCTTGGGGACACTGCTCGCAAGTCTTCGACACACTGTCCCGTCCCACACCACAGTCTGGACTGACCAACACCAGCTCCCTGCAACTGGCACTATCACCTGCACCGTGATCTGTCAGCACAGCAAAGAGCACCGTCTTCACTCTGCACCTCAGCTCTGGTCTCACCGATGTCGCTGGATGACCGTCACTGGGCTGAACAAATCTTTGTCATCACAAAGAGCTAGACTGCTCCCAAGCATCCTTAACACTTGCAGATTACCTGATAAGGCACATTTGCCTTTTTCATTCAGGAAGGCAAAGCAGCTGATAATGATCTAAATTAGCCTTCCCAGGGAGGTAGGGCTGTCTTTTTGCAGGCACAAGTGAAGCTGGGGAATCTGCGACCCCCTTCCCAGGACTCCACGACCCCACTGGGGGTCGCACCCCACAGATTGAAGACCTCTGCCTTATGGTAATGCAAGTTACAAGCTATAGCAAATGGTTTATCAACCTCCTGCACCAAAAGTAGAAGTAATCTACCCTACTATCAAAACGTGTGGGGTTAGAATAGTAATTACACACTTCATTGCGTTCAATGGGGGAAGAGCGAGAGTCAGAGAATCTGCTTACACGTTTTATGCAATAGTCTTTTAATCATGTGTGCTGGTTTTTACAAAACTTTCCAGGGCTTTAAGTGGGATGAAAAAACTGAAGGGGGGGTCTCGCAAAGGGTTGTAGCCAATGTAATTAAGGGTGTGGCTTAAAAACACAAGCTAAAAATCTGTGCTTAGCATAGTGTGCCACCCAACTTGTATTTTGCTGTTTCTGTCATTTCATCCAGATATATAATACAACAAGTAACATCATACCTACAACAAGTTAGGACTATTGGCTTTGTCAATGGTTGTTAGTTGCATAAGATAAATAAGCAGCAACTCTGGCTTGATGTATTTAATATTGAAAAAGCTTCCACTTAAAGCCCTGTTAACACCACAACAATGTTGCTGCTCCTGAGTCTCGAAAAGAGAAGGGAAATCCAGAGAGAGCATGACTCTCTTTAAAGGATTTCCCTTCCCCTACAACGCTCACCTGGCATGACGTCATGCCGTTATTTCTCCACTAGTGAGAAGTGAGTAGTGTGAGCAGTGTACATCCATGTGCTCACCTGGCATGATGTCATGCTGTAACCTCTCCACTAGTGAGAAGTGAGTATTGTGAGCAGCTCACATCGATGTGCTCACCTGGCATGACGTCATGCCGTAACTTCTCCAATAGTGAGAAGTGAGCAGCGCACATCAGTGTGCCTGCTGTCACTGCAGTCGGGAAAAAAATGAACCGCCTGTGCCAGGGCACAAAACAAAGCCCAATAGAGACCCGTTTCGAGGCCCCGGTGAGAACTGTCCCACTTAAAGCCCTGCTTATCTTACCAAAACCAGGACGCATGGGGTAAATTTCTGAAGTAGGTAAAAGAAAACTGAAGAGATGTATTGACTATAGGAGCGTTGTTTCCCTGTGCAAAGTAAATGTTACAAGCAATCTGTGAAGCAGTATGAAATGCTTTTATCATGAAGGTTTTACCATAAACTTAATTTTGGCCTCTGCACTATAGTAATATACTTGTGAATACGCATTTATTTGTACAGTTGTTCTAAATAACCTGGTATTGGGCTGCATTTGTTTTCACAACTATGACAGAAACAAATACCTTCTACATTTTATAGATAAGATTGCCGTTTATATTTAATTGTAATCCAGAATTGAGAAAACTGGATTATAACGACAATAATGTACATGCGTCCATTGAGCAAACTGCTGCTCTTTTCTGTTTAAGGCACTGAATTTTTTTGTAGCCCATTGAGAGGTGCATCAAAAGAAAAGCTGCTTGCAGTTGCACACTGCTGTGAAATAACTTGGCTTGGTGTGGAGTCAATGTATTACAAATAACACCTTACATCAGATATTAATTTTAATCTTCTAGCACCACTGGTAAATGAAACTAATCTAAAAATACCATAGAAATCTCATTCACATAACTAAACTTGAAATGTTTCTTTAAACATCAATGAACGCAACGTATATAGGTAAACGTGTTTTCAAAAGTAATTAATTTCCTTTTTTATGAAAAATTACAAGGATCAACATACACTCGATATATATAATGCATTTTAAATTACAGCTTGAAAATGAGGGGAATACATTTGTATACTCAAAGAGCTCAATGCATCTCCTTGATTTCTGTAAACTCTCAAATGTATTCCCCTCATTTTAACGCTGTACAAAAACAGAACATTCATTTTTCATTTCAGGAATCCTAAATTTAAAATGTATTATCCAATTCAAAGGATTTCGGACTCCCTCCCCCTCCCCAAGCCTCGTGTGTGTCAGCCCGGGCTGAGACAGCTTCCCGGGGACACTCACAACCGCACTAGAGTATTTCACAGGTATTTAAAAGACCTTCTGCGTGTTAATGAGGCTTGATGTTTTTCACCCCTCGTTGAACTTATGGGTTAAGGCAAGCCACGCTCCGACAGATTCTGCGACCCCCTTCCCAGGACTCCACGACCCCCCTGGGGGTCGCGCCCCACAGATTGAAGACCTCTGCCCTAATGTGAAATGAGAAAACATTTACTCACAGGCACACATATACATACGTCGGCATTATCTATCAAGGCAATGTCACACAGTAATTTACCTAGCAGGTATCCTTCGCCAAATTCCCCTGCTGTCAGGCGGGTGTAGATCCCACTGTTTTGGAAGATGTAGGAGTTGTGGGTACTTCCCGGGTACCTGGCCACTATGTCTGTGATCATGTACTTGGCATCACAGGTTACTTGTACATTTATTGTGTGAGATGACTTCCGGTTCCTGTAAATGTGCTCAGTGGCAGCAGGTGGGTATATTGGGATGTGGGTTCCATCAATACAGCCAATCACGTGTGAAAAATGTGCCATTAGGTAAAAGGCAGTCTTGGTCCTGAGCAGGTCCGCATCAGTGTCTGGGAAGCGGATGTAATGCTCGATTCTTTGAATCATGGCATCCAGGAACTTCCTGAAGAAACGGGACAGGCAGCTCTGAGACACCCCACCTACCGAAGCAACAACACTCTGGTAACTCCCAGATACAAGCAGGTGTATGCTACAGAGCACCTGCACATGGGATGGGACGGCGTGCGCCCTTGGTGTTGGGTGCTCCAGGAGTGGGTGCAGGTCCCTAATCAGGTCCAGGATGGTTTGGGGGTGTAGCCTGTACCTTTGCAGTATCTCTGGCTCAGTCAGTTGGAAGAGTGTGATCCTCTGCCTGTAGACCTGCTCCTCCCTTCTCCATTCCCTCTCTCCTGCTGCCTGTAGCCATAGCCGCCTTGCTATGACGTAGTAGAATGCCGCCATTCTGGTTACACTGTTGCATTTTGGGGCCCTATTTTATAGCCTGTACCTGGTTACCACCTGCTTTCAATCCATGCTAATTACCGACTCTTAAATACAAAATTTGAAGCAAATTTGGTATTTTAGGGGTCACCTACATCTCAAAAGTCTTATTTTTCCATTTCTTATTTTCCAAATCAGTAAATTTACCGATTCGGAATATTTACCGATTCGGAAAATTTACCGATTTGGAATATTTACCGATTCGGTATTTTTACCGACTCAGTAATTCTACCGATTCGGTAATTCTACTGATTCGGAGAATTTTACTGATTCGGTAGTTTTTGTGTGCCCTACATCTCAATGTCCAAATACCGGTCGGTAACGGCCGAAATTACCGATTTTCGGCCGTTACCGACCGGTATTTGGCTACCTACATCTGGCCCCTGATTAGTAGTGTAGATTAGATGAAAGAAACCACACAGTGTGTATGAAAAATAAGTCAACTTATTACATAACACAATCACTAACACATTGGTATATCTCGTAGACAGAGAAATCAACAATACACATGAAAATACTCCAAACAAATCAGGGAAGTAGCACAAATATACACAGGTCTCCAGGTAAGACTGAACCATTTACTAAAGCAGTGGAATACGTAATGCAAAGAAGAACGGGACTTGAACCAAAGGACTCAAAGGAGCTGGGATAACACCACCCAGGAACCAGAGGGAGGCTGTGTGCAGAGTGGAAACACAGCTGCATGCCCAATTAAAGTTTATGGAAAGTCGCAGTTGCACTTTTAAGGAAAAAGGACGTTTCCCAGAGGTCCATGAAGAAACCCTTTGGAGGACAGAATGTTGGAGAGCCACCCACCTCTGGAAGACCCAGGAACCAGGTTACCTGCACCAGGGAAGCCAGGTGCAAAGGGTTGAAGTGACATCAGAAACAGCCGTAGACTACAATGGAGGACTTCGAAGAAGATGCCGAAGGAGAAGACTATGCAAGAGTCTGGTGGAATCCAAGAGTACAAGCAGAGGAGATGCCACTCAGAGGTGACCAGGGTGCACGGAAGAGCCATACCCACCGATGTCAGAAGAATCAGAAGTACTGACTGTGACCTTTTTGCTGCAGCTGTGAGGACGAGGTGATGCCGAGAAAGACCATGAACCCTGTACGAATTATCCCACTTTGGAGGTGAGGAGCACAGGGTGGGTGTCCGGCTAGAGTACCAACAAGCGTTGATAGCGGCAATTGACGTGGAGAATGAAGAATGAGCAAAGTTGGGACCGGCAAGGTTCAAGGAACTCACCACAAGAAGGAGAGTCATAGCAAGCCCGAACAAGCAGGGAAGCCCACTGAAGCAGGAGAAGACCCTCAGAAGGACCCACAGGTGAATCATATCACACCGAACTAAACAAATACATCAGAGAAAAGAGACTCAATCATGGAATTTCAAAATAACGTCAGATATAATTCATAATATCTACAAAAGAACACTCACTTTTCAACATATCTACCCACTCGGGTAACCTAGTTCTGATCAGGAGGGCTTCAGATATCTTAAAACACAAAAAGCCCATATTTAATCAGGAAACATATAAATCAAATTGTATTACATAGAACACACACATAGTCTCATATCATACTTCATCAAGAAAATATCTAAGTCAAGTTTCATTATATAGAAAGTCACATTATACAGTAAACATCAAGCAGCCGACATTACATTACATTAAAGTGTGGCCAATGTGTGCCCCTCAATGTGTTGATTAGGCCCTTTGACCACTGTTTTAGCCATCAGGATCCATTTATTTTCATTCATTGTTAGCGGGTGATCCACATCTGTCTGCGTATAGATCCCCTCCACCTCCAAAATAAACCATTTCAATTTATTTCATTCGGAGCATGTGCCAAGTTAACATAGTGATCCACTGAAATAAAATGAAAATTAAATGAAAAGCAGTATTTCTAGAGCGCTAGCTGTCACTCCGAAGGGAGCATTCTGGCACTGATACTGAGGTGAGGTGAAGCTCTTAAGGTCTTAAATGAGAGAGAAGCAGAGTTTGTTTGTTGCTCCGAAGATCCAAGGGCCAGATGCATCAACCAAAAATGCAATCGCAACTGGTGCGAATTACCAATTGCGATTGCAAAATAAAGAAATGGCATGCATGAAGTGAAAACGCAGGAAAAAGCGAATTCGCAAAGGCAAAATTGCGAATTCGCAGAAACAAGGGCGAACCCCATTAGCGAATCGCAAGTAGCAATAAACCAATGATTCTGCGAAACATATTGCAAAATCGCTATATCCAAATAGCGATTTCGCAATAAAATCGCTAATCCTATGCATGAAAAATCGCAAATTGCGAATCTGTCAAAAATCGCTATTTTGCAATAGCAGTTTAAAGGGAATCACAATCAGGTGGTAAAAAAAAAATCTTTTCCCACTCACCTGCCTTACATCAGAGGTGTATTTAAACAGAACCAGGAGGCCCTAGTGGCCTCCCACAATGGCAGGACTCTACATTTTTGCGAGGAGGAGGAGGATACTTGCAGCAGGCCAGGCCAGAAGGAGAATCCAGGAGAGAATCTTCCGGCTGCGCATCACATTGTTAGGACAGACTTGTGAGCAAATTTATGATACAGGATGAATGCAGCAATGATACTAGACTTAATAGATGAATTGGACCCACTATTGCAGCGCCAAAAACATAGGACCCAGGCTATCCCTACTCATGTCCAGGTGCTATGTAGCCTGCACCTGCTTGCGTCAGGTAGCTTCCAGGATATAGTGGCAGAAGCAGGAGGGGTATCACAGAGCTCCCTCTCGCGGTTCTTCAAATCCTTCCTGGCCGCCATGATGACTGTGATCAACAACCGCATCACCTTCCCCACCACCCCACAGGAATTGAGCCAAACAAAACAGGATTTCTACCAAGTAGCATAGTTCCCACACGTGATTGGATGCATTGATTGCACCCACGTAGCCATATGTCCCCCTGCCGTAAATGAGTATGTATTTCGCAACCGGAAAGCATATCATTCAATCAATGTCCAAGCAGTGTGCAATGCTGAGAACATCGTCACCGACCTCATAGCACAATACCCTGGAAGCACTCACGATTCATACATCTTCCGCCATAGTGGCTTGCACACACGTCTGCTCAGGGGAGATTTTGGCAATGGACACCTGCTAGGTAAGTTGAATACTATACACATCACTGACTTAGGTTATGGCAATGCATACCTGACACTAACATACTGTCTGTAACTCTGTAGGTGACAGTGCATACACGGTGAGGCATTACATCTTGACTCCATACCTGAACCCAGCCAGCCCACTACAACAGAGGTACAATGCAGCCCACATCAGGACACGTAATGTAATAGAACGGACATTTGGATTGCTCAAGAGTCGCTTTCGCATCCTGCATAAAACTGGAGGAGCAATGCTGTACCAACCGGAAACCTGCTGCAGGATTATTGCGGCATGTGCAATGTTGCACAACATAGCAACAAGGAGAGGCATCCCCATTGAGGAATCCGACACAGAGGGCAACCAGCCCCCAGCACAACCACGCCGGGCACATCTTGGTAGTTCAGCGGAGGGACAGAGAAAACGTACTGACATCACCTGCATTATTTCTAAGGTATGTAACAATGACACACAACACTCATTTGCATTTGAAGGTGAACTATTTATTACCACGGCAGACGGTAGGGGTGTGAAATTAAACTGAGATGGTGTCCATTAGCACATTAACTCCATGCACTGAAGGACACAAGAGACACACAAAGGACTTGTAATGCAGTCACAAAGATAGTCTTGTGCATGGTTACGTCACCATGAAGTCTTACACCCCTCTGATTAGGTTTAGCGTCTCCTCCCTCTCAGACCCAAATGTCTTTCTCCTGCTTCAGCATCTGTATTCCCGGATGCAGCGGGAGGTGCCTGTCTACGGCTACTGCTCCTCCTGACAGTGGTGAGCGGCGCAGTGATGCTGCTGAGGCTGGAAGCCTCACTATCCTCTTCCGCTGTAACATCGCCTTCAACACCAGTGCTAGCCTGCATCAGTTCAACGGCAGTTGTAATTTGCCCCAGTGCCTTGTACACATCCCCACAACAATGGGCCATATCTATCTGCATACCCACAGACCGACGTGACAGCTGTGACACGCTTGCGCAGATCTTGTTGTTTGACCTGGTATAGGCACCTATGCATGTGACAATCTAGTGATGCCTCCTCCTCTGTGTGGTGTGTCCCTCCTGCATCACACGCGCCACCTCCAGCAGGGTGTTGTTGGATTCTCTGTGAGCCTCCACTAGTGCAGTTGTGAGCTCCCTCACACTGTCAGCCATTGCAGAAATGTTTGTGTTCATTTTTGTCATCTGCAGGTTGATGGCTCCCATGTGCCTCGCTTGCTCGCGCTGCACCCGCACCATCTGTGACTCCATGCCACCCCACTGATTGGGACTTCCTGTGCCCAAGTATGGGTCCTTGGCCTGCGTCTTGTTCCTGGCCGGACATGTGCCTGCGGTGTAGTTGTGTTGCTGGCACTTTGACGGCTTATACTAGGTGCGGTAGATGTTTCCTGATCTGTCTCCATTGGCTGCAGTGGTGTAACTGTGGCCCTGCGTTTTGCTGGCGCCTTGGATTTGGGTAGTGGTGTCACAGGTTTTGACACCGCAGACTCTTGGTTGGGCACAGTGTTTGCTTCAGCTGCATCTGTGATGTGAAAAAGTGCAATGTTATTTAAAGTTGTTGCATGAGTTAAGCAACCTTAATAAAAATATACATTTATGTTCTCACTGTCTCTCATCTATCACTGTACTGCATTTTGTTAGCATTTGGGCTTACTGTGTTGGATTCTAACAGGCAATTGGGTTCTACTGACTACAAGTCCCATGATGCATTGGTGTCCCTATGTAAAATGTGTGCTGGACTATTTTTGCTGTTATTTTGCAGGTTGAATCACATTTGGGCACTATCAGTATGTACATTGTTCTGTTGATAGTCATGAATCTTACCTTGTGTGCTACAGGCCGCCCCGGATGTGTCCAGGTCCGTTACTCCAACCACTGCTTCTGGCTCAATTGTGCCCTCTACCATGTCCTCCTGGGGTGTGTTGTCTGGGACTGTTGGGCCTCCTCCTCCAATCCCCTTCGCCTCCTTCCGCCTTTCCGCTACCCGCTCCTTGGCACGACTGCGCAGGTCATACCAGCGTTTTTTCAGGTCATCTATGCTGCGGTGTGTGACCCCCACAGCATTCACCTTGTCTCTGATCCTGTTCCAGATCCTTCTCTTGTCTGCCTCTGGCACTTCAAGGGAGAGCTTCCCAAATAGCTTCTCATGGTTGTTTGCGACCTCCTCAATGAGGTGGTCAAGTTCACCCTCACTGAACTTGATTTTTCGCTTCCTGCCCACTGCACCCTCCTCTGTAGCTGTTTGGGACATGGCTGTCTCCACCTGTGAGCAGACTTCAGTTTGTGTTCTTCTGCTCTCACTCCCTGCACTCAGCTTCTGCCTCTGTGTTTCTCTGTGCACAGGTGGCAGCATGGTCTGATTGACTTCCTGGTTGTGATGTGATCAGCCTGCTCCCAATGCGACTCTGTAGTTTTCACGGTCCCGCTATTTGGGAAATCGCAATTTGCGCGATCGCTAAATGCGAGATAGGAGTTTTTTTACAATTGCGATTCCTTAACATGGAATCGCTATTGTATTTAGCGATTTTTAGCGATTCCTTATTTCTTCGTTATCCTCATCATGCATAGCCAATAGCGAGTCCTTATTTGCGATTCCTTAAAAATCACAATTAAGGAATCGCTACTTCTTTGCATGATGCATCTGGCCCCAAGTCTTTAGAGCCTTTCTGTATTGGGTCTCAGTTTTTTGCATTCTTAATTGCAGAGGCAGTAGGTTCCAAGCTTTGGAACCTAAAACTGCTATTGTTTTACTTATTTAGTTTTGCATCTAAAATTGGGAGGTTTGAGCAGGTTAGCTGCTGAGGACCTTAGAATTCTGTTTGTGATATAGGGGGTGAATCTAGATTAAAGATATTTTGGTCCTGTCTTAAGTGACGCTCTGAAGGTGATTAGGATTTTGAACAGGATTCCTTTATGTAAAGGGAGCCAATGGAGGGTTTTGAGGGCTGCAGATTCTGAAGACCTTCGAGGAAGTCTTAAAACAAGCTGTGCTGCTGCGTGTTGGACCACTTGGAGTCTTTTTACTATTGTTTTGCTGGCTCCTGCCAAGAGGCTGTTGCAGTAGTCCAGTCGCGAAAGAATTAAGGCGACTGCTACTGATTTCCTTGCTGCGGGAGGGAGTAAGTCGAAAAATGTTCTCAAGGATCTTATAATGCTGAAGCAGGTCCCTGTTACCTTCACTGCGTGCGGAGTCAAATTGAACTCCCAAATTTCTTGCTACTTCCACTGTCTCCGGTGGGGGTGTAGTATCCTCTGGCCATCATTCGCTTCGTAGAAATGAGACTCCTTTCCCTATAGGTAGGATCTCCGTCTTGTTGGTGTTGCACCTAAGGTGGTTGTCCTTTATCCACTGAAGGACCTTGGTCAAACTTTTTTTAAATTGAGTTCTGCATTCTTGGAGTTCTGATCCAGAGATAGTATCATTTGGGTATCGTCTATAGGAAATAACTTCGATCCCGCATGATGTAATCAGTGAGCTAAGTGGAGTCATATAAACATTGAACAACAATGGGATCAGTGAGGACCCCTGAGGCACCACAGTTGTGATGTTCCGCTCGACGGATAGGAAAGTTCCCAGGGACACGACTTGTCTGCGCTTGGAAAGGAAGGATTTTATCCATTCTAAAGCGGTATTCGAGATCCCGCTGGATTTGAGTCTAGATAGGAGGATGCTGTGTGATATTGTATCGAACGCGGCCGATAGGTTGAGTAGGATCAATACAGCCTTCCTACCTCTATCTGTATAATTTTTAAAATGTTGGTTATTTCCAAAAGAGCAGACTCAGTGGAGTGTTTTGGACGGAACCCAGATTGTTGGAGCCTTTCTGTATTAGGTCTCAGTTTTTTGCATTCTTAGTTGCAAAGGCAGTAGGTTCCAAGCTTTGGAACCTAAAACTGCTATTGTTTTACTTATTTAGTTTTGCATCTAAAATTGGGAGGTTTGAGCAGGTTAGCTGATGAGGACCTGAGAGTTCTGTTTGTGATATAGGGGGTGAATCTAGATTAAAGATATTTTGGTCCTGTCTTAAGTGACGCTCTGAAGGTGATTAGGATTTTGAACAGGATTCCTTTATGTAATGGGAGCCAATGGAGGGTTTTGAGGGCTGCAGATTCCGAAGACCTTCGAGGAAGTCTTAAAACAAGCTGTGCTGCTGCGTGTTGGACCACTTGGAGTCTTTTTACTATTGTTTTGCTGGCTCCTGCCAAGAGGCTGTTGCAGTAGTCCAGTCGCGAAAGAATTAAGGCGACTGCTACTGATTTCCTTGCTGCGAGAGGGAGTAAGTCGAAAAATGTTCCCAAGGATCTTATAATGCTAAAGCAGGTCCCAGTTACCTTCACTGCGTGCGGAGTCAAATTGAACTCCCAGATTTCTTGCTACTTCCACTTCCACTACTTCCACTGTCTCCAGCGGGGTGTAGTATCCTCTGGCCACCATTCGCTTGGTAGAAATGAGACTCCTTTCCCTATAGGTAGGATCTCCATCTTGTTGGTGTTGCACCTAAGGTGGTTGTCCTTCATCCACTGAAGGACCTTGGTCAAACATTTTTTTAAATTGAGTTCTGCATTCTTGGAGTTCTGATCCAGAGATAGTATAATTTGGGTAGCGTCTGCGTAGGAAATTACTTCGATCCCGCATGATGTAATCAGTGAGATAAGTGGAGTCATATAAACATTAAACAACAATGGGCTCAGTGAGGACCCCTGAGGCACCACAGTTGTGATGTTCCGCACGACGGATAGGAAAGTTTCCAGGGACACGACTTGTCTGCGCTTGGAAAGGAAGGATTTTATCCATTCTAAAGCGGTATTTGAGATCCCGCTGGATTTGAGATTGGATAGGAGGATGCAGTGTGTTATGGTATCAAACGAGGCCGATAGGTCGAGTAGGATCAATACAGCCTTCCTACCTCTATCTATATCAATTTTAAAATGTTGGTTATTTCCAAAAGAGCAGACTCAGTGGAGTGTTTTGGACGGATCCCGGATTGTTGGGGGTGGAGGATGTTGGCTGTCTCTATAAAGTTGAATAATTCTTTATGAACACATTTTTCTGTGATTTTGCCTAAAACGGGAAGCAGTGATAAGCTGGGAAGGTTAGAGAGTATGGCTGAATCAATGTTTGGCTTCTTTTTTAGGAGCGTCACAATTGGTAGTTTCCAGTCATAATCCCTGCGCTTAGGGATGAGTTAACAATCTGGTTTATGACTGGGTTAATTGTGTCTACAATTCGGTGGAGGTTTGTAGGGGGACAGGCATCCAAGGGAGAGTCTGATTTGCATGCTAGGATTGCTTCTCAAGTTTGATCCAGTGACAATGATTTAAATGAACACATGGAGTGTTTGGTGGCTTCCGGTTCGTGTTCCGGAACTGCGTACTTGGTCGGGACAGGGTCCGTAGTGAAGTCCTTTTTTAATGTTCATCATTTTTTCTTCAAAATAGAGTGGTATTTGATCACATAACATTTGGGACGGGTGTATTTCTTTTTGGAGCGCTTTAGGATTGGTATAAGACTGTACGACCAAAAAAATGATTTTTTTGGTCTAGATTTGCTTTCTAGTATTCGATTTGAACAGTATTCTTTTTTGGCTAGTTTGATCTGAACATGGTAGGGTTTTCTGCTAACTCTTTGCGCTTGTTTTTCTGCTGTGTTATAACACCTTCTCCATTTAAACTCCTGGTATTTACATTGGAGGTGTGCTTGTTTCAGAGTAGGTGTAAACCAGGGGGATTGCTGGGATCTTTTCTATCATTTTTTTTTCTGATTTCCGCTTGTGTGATAAGTTCATCATTGATAGCAGTCATCCACTTATGGAAGAGAAATGAGTCTGCTGCAGAGTTCCCTATCAGGGTAGGCATCAGATACTTGTGTGGTATTAGCCAGCTTAGGATTGTTTGCTAATTGTTTCCAGTTACGTCTGGGCTTCAGGTAAGTTGGTTGTTTATCCCGATTATTTGTCAAAGGTATCTTTAATGTGAGGGGCACAAAGTTATGGTCTGACCATATTTGGGGGATGGGTGGGTCGGTAGAGAGGAGGGTAAAGTTAGAGCAGACCCCATCCAATGAGTGGCGCGCTCGATGTGTAGAGGCATCTACCATCTGGATTAGTCCTAACATTTTTGTTATTTGGAGGAAGTTATCTACGCCTGGCTCTTTCTTGTCTTCTAGGTGTAGGTTAAAGTCACCTAATAATGTGAAGTTTGCATATCAGAGTAGGAGGTTACGTAGGGTGTTCCCTAAAGGGCCAGTGAACATGGTGCTAAGACCCAGTGGTCAATAGATCAGGCCTCCTGAGAAGGACACCTAGGCATTTAACGAGGTACAGAATCCAAGACTTTCTGCTCCCGTTAGCGTGTCTATTTCCAAGTTAGTACAGTGAAATGTGTCTCTGAGGATGATGGCCAGACCTCCTCCTCTAGTGTCTTCTCTGTCATTTCTACAGATCGTGTACGGTGGTCGTACGGCTATCGCGATTTCTGGGTTGCACCACTCTTTTAGCCATGTTTCTGTAATGAATAGGAAGTCTAGTTGTTGCTCTGTTAATATGTCTCTGATATCTTGGCTGTGTTTGCACTTAGAGCGGGCATTGATTAGTCCCCCTTTAATTTGGGTAGTGTTAATAGGTACGACTAGTTTGTGTTTGTCAGTTGCAATCGGAATTTCTAATTTGCAGTGGTGACATGTGCAAGCTCCCTTTAATTTCTCAGGTTCTATCAGGCATTTGCCTGATCCCCCTTTTTTTAACGGTTTTCAGTGCAGTAGATGAGTATACTAATTTAGGGTCAATTTGGACAAAGATTCCTGCCCTTGTCGCGGTCTTGGCGCGGACGGTCTTGCCTTCGGCACGCCTGCTGCGTGTCCGGCCTAGCATATGATTAAATTGCTGCCAGGGTGCGGGAAAGGCTGTGGTCGGAGTATTGCATTCACCACTTTACAGCGTATACATACATGACTGATGTTCAATAGTATGTATTTTTACTTCTTGCGTCATTTTGCCTATATAATACATTGAACATGGGCATTTAGTACAATAGATTACTTTTCATTCAGTGTACACGTTGTAACTAAACTTACATAGCACATGGTGCACAGTTTCTACATGGATAATGCCCCATTAAAGGCTTCATATCCCACATTTGATGTATTGACATAGGTTCTGGATCATTGTAAGCCCTAACCAGGTGATCTCTCAAATCTTTTTGAAAGAGAACATTGGTCTTTCCCACTTGCTATCAGCCATGTCCAATGGATGTCAATTTTTTAATGTGGTCTTTTTTTATCATGTTGGACTCTGTACCGAAGTCAGTATTTTTTATTGTTGCCGATCCTTTATTTGAAGTAGAGTGTCACAGTTATAGTACCAAGCCCATTTTAATGAATGCTTTACTAAACATTATGGATAGCCTCTTGTTATCAATTTAAACATCATCGTTTTTGCTTCAGTAAAGTAATCCTCCCTTTTGGTACAGTTAAGTTTAATCCTTAAAAACTGCCCAAAAGGGAGATTATCTTTCAAATTCCTGGGATGGTGGCTTGTATATTTTAAAAGTGTATTTCTAGCCAGCTTATCGTTAAAAAACCTTGGTTGTCGTTCCAAAGTCTTAAGTCTAGAACATTAGTAGTTATTGAGTTCAATAGTAAATTGAAGGTTACTGTCCTGTGTATTGAGTAAATAGTGGGACGCAATTTGTTCAGATACAGAACCATGCCAAATCTTAAAAATATTATCTATGTATCTTAGTTTAGTTTTTGGAATTTGTATTGCGCGACAGCTACCCAAAAATGGTTTCCCGGCGCAGACAGAATAGTAGAGGCAGCAGGAAACCAAAGAATTCTATTTATCAAACAACCAGGTTTTACGTGACTTGCGGAAGGTGATGTAATTTGTCTCATTTTGGAGTGTGACAGGGAGTGAATTCCAGAGTGCGGGCCCTAAATGTACTAAGGATTTTCACCAATCCGGACCAGTTTGAATTTGGGGACGACAAATCTTCCTTGCGTGGCTGATCATAGATTACGAGATGGTATATATGGTTTAGCCAGAGCAAGAAGATAACATGGGGCAATTCCTGATTTAATTTAATCATACAGGTGAGTGTCTTAAATTTTACTCGGCTCTCAATTTTCAGCCAGTGAAGTTAACGTCGGTGCGTTGAAATAGATGAGGTCTTAGGACCTCTACATAGTAGCCTGACTGCAGCATTTTGAGCCACCTGTAATCTATGGATTACAGATTTGTTTGCTCCCACATAAAGCACAGTACCGTAGTCTAGCCTTGATGTAATCAAGGCATTGACTATGGTTTTTCTGGTCGCTTTTGGTAGCATCCAGCAGATTTTTCGCAGCCATTTGATGATGGTAAAACAAGTGGCTGCGACTTTAACTGACTGGGAATGCTTCCTCAGAGTCTCATCAATTAGCACACCTAAGTTGCGTACTTGCGGTGAGGGAGATGGAAGAACACCCGTTTTTCTCGGCCAATGTTGCTGGCTCCATAGTTTTTTCTGTTTTCCTAGTACCAGTATCTCTGTTTTCTCTCCATTCAATTTAAAAAAAACTAGATTGTATCTAAGCTGCTATGTTATTTAGGCCGGTTTTTAGTACAGAGGTGGGAGCAGTGTTATGAGCAGATAACGAGAACATGATTTGTGAATCCTCTGCATAAGAGTAAATGGACAGTCCAGATTTCTCAGCCAACTCAGCAAGTGGTCTTACATAGAAATTGAATAACAGCGGGCTGAGAATTGACCCTTGTGGCACACCATGGGCAAAAGAGTGGACTTTCGAACAGGCATTCTGAGAGAAAACTTGAAAGGTTCTATTTGAGAGGTAAGCTCTTATCCAGTTCAAAGCCGCTCCACCTATACCCTGTGAACTCAGTGTATTGATGAGTACAGTATGGGATATAGTATCGAACGCGGCACTCAAATCTAACAGAATGAGCGCAACTGTTTCTCCATTGTCGAGATGGTGGTGAATGCCTTCCGTAACCCCTAGGAGGGTGGTCTTGGTTGAAAAGCCTGCTCTAAAACCCGATTGTGAGGAATGAAGTAGGTGGTGTGACATAATGAGTCAAATGCGTGTAAATATGTTTTTTCAAAATTTTAGACAGTATCGGGAGTAGTGATATGGGACAATAGTTATTGGATAACCCTGGGTCCGCATTTGCCTTTTTCAGCAGGGGCTGTATTGTTGCATGTCAATGGAATAACAGATTCATCTATTGAAGTATTAAGAAGATGTGTTATCACAGATAGCACTGAGTTGTTTAACTGTTTGAAAATAGTGGCCGGTAGAGGATCTTTTGGCGATCCTTATTTAATGTTGTTTAGAAGTAGGGCTACACTATCTGTTGTGAGATTGGGCCAAGTTTTTAGGGGACAGTCTGATTCATTTCGATTTTCTGCTTGCTTAGCGGAGGAGTGCGACATGTTGGAAAAGAGTGGTGAAGAATGGATTAAGGTCTCCTGTACTTCTTGTTCCGAAACAATCTCTTGATAGATTTGATCTCCTTTATGGATAAAAAAGGAAGCTAGTTCCTCACATTTAGACTGAGTCAGTGCAGGGGACTTCATTGAGGTTTCCGATCCCGCTAATTGTTTTAATGTGTTAAAAAGAATTTTAGCGCAATTTGTCGCATTGGAAATAGTCGTATTGACAAAATTAGCTCAAGCCTGTTTGCAACATTTATGGTATTTATTAAAAGCAATTTTATAGACCTGTTTGGATGCTTGGGCGTAGTCCCTTCTCCATTTCCTTTCCAAGACCTTGCAATTAGTTTTTATTATTTTTAATGACTCATCGTACCATGTCGCTGGTGGACGTTGGTTGTTACTTTTTTGATTTGTCATTGGGAGACAGATGTCAACGGCCTCTGTAAGTCATCTTTGTACTGAGCCCGCAAGGTGATCTACACTATGCTCTAAGGGGGGCTTGTGGGCGTCCAAACAATTATTAAGTCTGTTTATGTCTAATTTCTTCCAATTTCTCTTCGATTCCCCTGCCATCCGTGAACTGATCGAGGTGTCCTTGTCTGATGGTAATGTAAGGATGAAATTGATCTGGTAATGGTCAGACCAACTAATTGGAAAGGCGGGAGTGCAGAAAATCGTAGTGAGAGTTGAAAAAATGGGATTCAAAAACAGTCCAGCTACATGCGTCATTCCAGACTTTAGCAAATCTAAATTAAGGGAAGCCATATCAGAAATAAAACATGCTATTTTTGCATTTTATATCTTCCAGATGTACATTTATATCGCCTAGCAAGGTCAAATTAGCTGTTTTCATGGCGTATGGAGCAATAAATTCCGCGAGAGTTGAAGCCCAAGTTGCAGGGGAATCTGGGGGCCGGTAAACAAGTAGGCCCGAGAATGTAAAATTTGGGGAAAGAGTCAGCCTAAATAGAGCAGCTTCGCATGCAGGTATGGCTAAATGCTTAAAATTACAGTTGAAAGTCTTCTTTAAAATAATAACTATCCCTCCTCCTATTTTTACATCTCGATCCTTTCTTACTATGGCGTAGTTGGAGGGTAACCCTGCTGCAATATCTGGGCCTGAGCTCTCACAGAGCCAAGTCTCTGTGAGAAAGACTGCATCGGGTTGATCATTAAAAAGTAAGTGGAAAATATCCGAATTATGTTTGGGAAGCGAGCAACAGTTAATAGCAGTCAAGGTGTAGGATTTATTGTAAAAGTTTGGGGGGTTTATGTCGCGCGGTGCATTAGTGACCAAGATTTCTAAGTTGGGAGTAAAGTGAAACCTGCAGTGTGTACAAGCTTTAAACTCAGTAATAGAGAGGGCTCTAGTGCAGATGGGCATTTGCGCTATTTTGAGGGCCTTCAAAAAAGGCCCCATATCACCATATGGGTTATTATAATAGATGACGCCGTCCTTAAAAACAGAGACATACAGGTTAGCAATGTCTGGGGCAAGAATTGCTCCATTATGACTACTTTTATCTGAGCATAGAACTCACCATGAAAGATGGAATAGTTTTGTTCTAAGGCAATCTTTTGCACAGCGTACAAAGAAATTTGGAGGTACCTTATGTGAACTGTTAACGCCTCAGTCCGGGTAATGTTTGTATAAAGACTTTTGCTGTCCATTGTTACAAGAATCTCACACTGGGCATCGAATCAAAATCCTTCTATTTTAGTAATGACTGCCAGGCTATCTCTGGTGTAAGACCTAGTGAGGAGGACAAACGGTTTTATTAAAAAAACACATATTCTGCCAGAGGTTGTAAGATAGTTTGGCATCCTGCAACTATAGGTCTACCAGAAGGGTGTTTATCATCTTTGTGGATTTTTAGGAGTGTCTAAAACACCGGGATGGTAAAGACTTTTTTGTTGCGATAGTCAAATTCTTTCTGGGTAAGCCATAGTCCATTAGGACCAGACACCGTCAAATCAGCAATCTCCTTTTTAATTGCACCAGTAGGATATTTTGGTAGTCACAGATAATGCAACAGATTCTGCAACTGCCTTAACTCTTCCTTGTCATAGTCTGTTCTATTTTTCACAATAATACTTCCACCTTTATCAGCTGGGTTAATTATTATTCCCCTATGGTTTGCTAGGGAGCTCAAGGTATCATTCTGTATTTTCGTGAGATTGTGAATTTGATATATTTATGCTGTTGTAATATTTGTTCCACATTGGTCAAGAACACATTTTTAAAAGTCAACAGTTCCTTTGACATCAAGTTAGCCGGTGGAATGAAAGTGGAAGATCATTGTAGACCTGTAGTGTCTGGGCATACATTAACACGAGTTGTCACAAAAAACTGCTTCAGTCGCAAAGTTCTAAAGAGCTTATAAAGCTCAATCTATGTTAGAAAAGTATAATTTTTACTTGTCGGTATAAAGGACAAAACAGTAGTCAATACTTCCAATTCCACTGATCTCAATTCATATGATGAAAATTTGAAAATGGGGACTGTTTCTAGAAAGCCTGTTCTGTCCCCTAGGCTTCTGATCAGGAGGCCAGCCAACTAGCCCTTGGAGTCACTCTGGGGTCCTGGGTTTAGAAATGCAGGTTCAGTCCTTTCTCAACCAGACAAGAAGGCAGCAGGGTGGCACACCAGGTCAAAAGACACACAATTGATGGACGGAATACAGAACAAATCAAAACATTCACCCCCAGTCTAGAAATCTGGGTTAAATCCATAATTCTTTTGCTCACCATGCCACCCCAGTTTAGACCTGGCCATATGCAAATCAGTCCTGACCCTGTGCCTCATAGGTACAGTCCAGCCCGAACAGCCAAGCCAGGTCCTCCCTGGACCAGAAACAAGCATCCTGGGACCTGTTTCGGGCTTTCACCCCTCTTCAGCCAGGATAGCTTGATTACAGTGGCACAGTGAATCCAGGACCCACGTCTGGGCATACCTGGCGCAATTAGGGCGAGAAAGCAAAAGACACACGATTGATGGACAAAATGCAGAACAAATCAAAACATTCACCCCCAGTCAAGAGATCTGGTTTAAATCCATCATTCTTTTGCTCACCATACCACCCCCCTGTTTAGACATATGCAAATAAGTCTTGACCCTGTACCTCATGGGAACAGTCCAGCCTGAACTGCCAAGCCAGGTCCTCCCTGGACCGGAAACAAGCCTCCTAGGGCCGGTTTCGTGGTTTCACCCCTCTTCAGCCAGGATAGCTTGATTTCAGTGGCACAGTGAGCCCAGGACACACAATTGATGGACAAGGGAAGCAGTCTTTCCGGGCAGTCCTGGAAGTCCTTTCAGAAGCACAGCAGTCAACCTTCCTGGCAGAGTCCACAGGTCCAGAAGTGTATTGAGGAGTTGGTGTATGGTGTCCAATATCCATACCTGGTGCCCACTTTAAAGAAGGACAAACTTCTAGAGGTTTCCATCCCCCTGAGGTGTCAGGCATCCTCTTTCCTGGCCTAAGCTTGTCTGGGGTCACAAAAGACCATTGTCAAACCCTGTGGGAGAGTGCTCAGGCAGAACCTTTTCAATGAGCAAATGTGGAAGTTGACAGCTCCTCCCCCTCTTTATTCAGAATGGCTAATCCTATCAACACCTAGCTTTTCTTTGTCTCACTGTCTGGAAGCAATAAACAAATGCCAACTGCCAGCTACACCTAGTCATGTGACCCAGAAGCAGGCTGCTAGCACCAAATGGTTAGGACAAGAAAATGCTAAAAATTGGCATGTTTAGAACTGTGACAGCCAATCAACTTAGCCATTAAAGACGGCTTGTAATTACAGTTAATGCTTTAGTCACCAAACTCAACCTGTCTATCTACTCCCAATTAGAAGATATAATGTATTAAATGTAATAAGGTAATCCAATGTTAGCCTGAGGAAGAGGTAGGCCTTGCAGTAGTGAAAAACGAATTTACGAGTTTTTGACAACCAGGACATGTAAAACTAAAAAGTATATGTCCAACATTTTAAATACACTGTATCCTGCACTGCAGCCTGCCCTCTGGGTTGTACAGGTCCTACCCTAGGGGTGACTTATATGTATTAAAAAAGAAGATTTGGATGTGGCAAAAGGTTTATTTTACCAGGTCAAAATGGAACACACAGGTTTTAAAGGCAGGCCTGAAACATGTTTACAGGGCTACTTAAGTGGGTAGCATAATATGTGCTGCAGGCCCACTGGTAGCATTTAATTTTCACGCCCAGGGGGCATGTAGTACAACTTTACTAGGGATGTATAATTAAATTAAATATGCCAATTGGCATAAGACAATTTTACCACATTTAGAAGAGAGAGCACTATCATTACAGATCTGGTTATCAGTGGTAAAGTGTGCTGAGTCCTAAAAGTCAGCAAAACCAGTTCAGAAATCAGGAGTGTGAATGGCCAAATCCAACATTGTCTTTTTCTGATTTACTGGAGCTATTCATTTATGTTCCAATAATATTCAGTACAACTAATTATGGTCCTATTCCTTTGCTTGTGGCTCCTCAATGGAATAATTCCTCTATCAGCCTGAAAGAATTGGGGACGTAGGAGTACAGACTTTTAATCATCTACCCAATTTAGGGTAAAACCTGGCTGTAAAGGACAGGAAAGCACATAAAGAGCCTGACACCTTGGGATAAACTACCAGCATCTGTGGGCCATTAGTTTATTGTTTTACAAAAACAAACTCCAGCTTTGGGAGTTTGTTTTTGAAAGACAAAAAACATTTGAAATGTTTTCCAGCTGACCATCATGTTTGACAGTATTGTCCAGCAAAACATTTTCTGCATAGACAGGAACCGCTATGACAGCCTTTCCTTTCTATGTAGAGAGTTGCCCACAGGGGCGGTGGACAACCCTAAATTTGGTGGGCATAGACCCCTCCTAAAGACTGTGGTATTGTCCTCTACAATCCTGATGAAGTTAACTCTGTTCTCCAAACTCGAAATCAGGCATAGTTATTCTTCCTTTCGTCGTGAGATTGTAATGAAGATTCACAATTATATTGTGTTGGTGACTTCATAAGGGGCCTTATGGAATTGTTTCTTATTTGAGACCCTAAATATCAGACGGCACTATGTCACAAGTATGCACGATTTCCAGTTCTGTGTTCTCCATTTACAAATCATTTTTTTCAGATGCTTTAGTTTTATTTGTTCAATTGAGCTGAACTCAAACTCATAATTCCAGAATGCACTGATTTTCTGCAGAAAAAGAGGTGTCCTGAATACAAGGAGCCTTTTGGTTATCCTGTATATGGCCATGGTACAATCCGATGGCTTTGTGAGTAAGAACAAGTAAGACGCCAGTCTTGCAAAGATTCTAATCATCTTTATCATTAGTAATATTTGTAGGTAAACTTAAAAGGAACATATTTGGATTATGAGACAGTTCGAAACAGGGCCTCCCAAGTCACAGCATCTTGTTCCATGGGGCAATGGAGTACCATTCTGTGCTATGTCTGTCAAAATACCTCAGGAACATTTAAACATTTGTGAACTTTAGACCGTTAAGTAGGAGTGGGCCTAACTTGCGTAATGAGACTTGTTCCTAACTCTTCTGTAGGAAAGTTCCAATTCTATTAAGGACGTGGAGGATAATGCGTTTCTCTCTTCGCTTTATTCAACAGCAGCATTTTTTTCATTAAAACAATATTTCTTCAAGCTTCAACATTAAAGCGAAGATCAAAAAAACAAACAGACCTAGAAGTCTCTGGGAATGGTATTGTAACATAACCAATAAGAGTTCCATAGTAGTTTTTTCAATGTCTAATCAGGATGCCTCTGGTAATGTAACAGTCCTCTCTCCATGCTGATCACCCTCTTTCTTCGCACGAGTCATGCCACAGAGATATTACTACTGGTCCGATTTGGATGCATCTGAACCTGAGGATACAAGGGACGGATGAGCCATATTCTGAGAATCGTAAAATGTAGGTCAGGAACAGGAAACATTTACCTTTCATCACTTTATCACCATAAATCAGTTCAAAAAACGCCTTACTTACTTCTTAGCACCGGCTTAAAGTAAAACCTTTTAAAATTCGAGTCTGTAGACCAATCTGCAGCATTTGTGATGTCCTCTAGTCTTGCCCCTAAGGAGAAGGCTTTAGATGCCATTGCTCCTCTGGTAGAATAGGCCTCTAACATGGATATGTCAATACTCTAAATCAGAGCTCTTCAAGGGCCAGAGTCACCAGTAAAACATGCAATATCACACTGGGTTCAGTGGCTAGCCAGTGTGTCATGAACCCCACCGCAAGGACGGAAAGAGACCCATGGCCGCTGTTCGAAAAGTGAAATATAGTAATAATCAGAGTGCAGAGAGGCCCTGGGCCTGGTGCCACTGCACCTGCAGCATCCACGGAAGCTACGCTCCTGAATGGTTTATCTGCTGGGAGGGGGGGTCTGCTATCACATGTGCAGTCCTTACATGTGATCTCGTCATATGCATTGCTGAGGGGGAAGGGGCGTGCTGCCCTGCTGACCTCGGGTTGGCAGCGCCCCAAGCCTGGCAGAGTGCCACGCCATGGAATGCATACATCCAAGCCACCAGGGCGTGGCTGCTCTCTGAGAACAACTTCTGGTGGAAATCCCACTAGTTTACCAAAAACGCACTACAATTTTAAAGTATATCAATTGCAAATACACTGTTAATTCATACAACAAACAGAAAGAATGATGATTCTTTCTGTTTGTTGTATGAATTAACAGTGTATTTATTACCATCTGCTGAATAATTTTCAGTTCAATGGATATATAAATTGCTGTGACATTTTTATATCAAAATGTGTACATTGGTTAATTTTTTGTTACCACAGTATTGAATTTCCAGATACCTTGAATTAAGCATGGATAACAGCGCTTGCAATTGATATACTTTAAAATTGTAGTGTGTTTTTGGTAAACTAGTGGGATTTCCACCAGAAGTTGTTCTTGCAATAGGCTGGCTGCCTCAGACCAAAAACAGCACACACACTATTTCAAACAGTTAAATTGTAGATTAAAATTGCATAATATAAGGAGTGCGCGGGCAATTCCCATTTTTGCTCTCTGAGAACCCCAGGGCGTTTGGATGGGGGGCAGAGGGTGCACACTGGAGGGGGGGGACGGGGATGTCATCCTCCAGATGGGAGCGGTCATGCACGTGGGAAAGGGGGTTGATGGCCGCCCTTTATCCCCGAGTGGGCCATAGCCACCACCAGACCCCCTCCTCACCCTATATATGTTTGTTTGAAACTAAAATACACTGTCCTCGGCTGAAATGGAAAAATGTCATTTTTGAAAGCAAGCAAAATGTTATAAATATGCAATCAGTTTGTTTCAAACACAAATAATGAAGGGAGTCCTTTATGTATGTACTGCGGCCGAACAAAGCACTCTACTCTCCGCCTCGGGAGCATAAACAGAATATTCTAGAACATATAAATAACAATAGAGGCCATGAAAGTAAAAGCGATCATGAAAGTGAAAGCGATTGCGAATGTAAAAAAAAACAAGCGGCGCGAAAGTGAAAGCAATCGCAAAAGCGATACTAATTTAAAGCATACCACCATGCGCGGATGTGACAGCCATTGCATTTTCGTTGCTATGACAACAAAATGGCGTCGGATGTTCACAGTCCCACGGACACGCTTATGCTGTTTGCTTTGGACAAATGGTGAGAGCAGCCATCTTTGTCCATGCAAACACGTGCATGAAAGCCGTTGGCAGAATTGATTGCAAAAGGCACTCGCCATGGCAAGAGCAGCGCATGCGCTGCTTTCGCCAGGCAGGACCTAAAAATGACATGGCTAAGATAAGCATTGTTGACCGAAGCTGATTTGATTTCCATTCTGTGTCATTAAAAGAAACATTAAGATAAAAGAACAGTGCTCCGGTGCTCACTGAAATGTAGGCTTGAGAATGGGCATTTTTATTAAATGGCAAATTGTTAGAAGTGGTGAATCTCAGCAACAGTCTTGGTCGGAGTCAATTTGATTTACATACTCCTTAATTCAGGGCCAAATGGAGGGCCCCCCACCTGGAAAGATAAATGTTTTTAAGTTTAAGAGATGCATGTATTTGTTGTATTAGCAGCCCAGGGTGTTACAGACGCCTTGTCTGTGCTTGCTCTTTACAGTTTGTTTTCTACCTGCTCGCTGTGCCACTGGATTCAAGCTAGCCTGGCTGATGAACGGTGAACCCCTGAAACCAGTCCCAGGATGCTTGTTTCTAGTCCAGGGAGGACCTGGCCTGGCAGTTTGGGCTAGCCTGTTCCCAGGAGGAACAGGGTCAAGACTAATTTGCATATGACTGGGTGGCAGCATGAGCAAAAGAATGATGGATTATACCCAGATCTGTGACTGGGAGTGAGTGGTTGATAAGTTTCAGCACTCTGTCCGTCCTCTTGTTGTGTTTGCTGTTTTCTACCAGTGACAGAAACTTTACTAATTTGCAGTTTAACTGCAGGTCTTCTGATTTAAAACAAGCTATCACAGCCTGTCTCTGCGTACGGATCCCACAAATATTGAACTGCGTTTAAGCAGGCGGGACCCTCCACCTTCAGGTTGATACACGTGCAATTCAGATGTGCCATGTCCTCGTTTCCAATGCCGCACAAGCAACACATTGGGGTTTGCCCCTCAGCCATGGTGGAAGATGAAGGGAAGCTCGAAGTTACCCCAGATGGTGTTTCAAAAAGATTTCCTTTGTATTTCTGGGATATCCCAGGCTGATGTATAGCTGTGGGCTAAGCGATTTGTAGCCATTAATTGTCTTAGAGGAATGGCTTTGGACTGAGAATGAGGCTTTGTCTTCTACGATGAAGAGGCTCCTTATTGCCTTCTGCATCACTTTTTTTTTTTTAACTGCGTGGGTTGTTGGCACATCCCAGGGTTGGGGAAGTCCAGTGGTTGCAAGGGATTCTTGTAGGAAGTTTCTAGCCAGTGATGTTATTCTGTGTTGGAGCTCTTGCCAGAGTAAATGATTTAGTGGGTTTCCGGAGGCTTTCCTACTTTTGTGCCAACAAGCTATATAAGCCCCCTGCTTTGCTAGATGTTGTTAGGTGAGGCTGAACTCCAGCCGGATCTGTGCTGCAGATGCATATTTTTCTCCTGGAGGTGGAAAACCTGGGGTTCCATAGCGACAATAAAAAGGAGCAGGATAGAGTGCATCCTTGTCTGGTCCCTCTGGAAATAGGGATCAGTAAGAGAGCCATTTACTCACAAGCGAGTCACCGGACTTCAGTACAGGAGCATGATCAGGAAGGTGTTCCCACAAGGGAGACCTAGTTTATCCAAAGTCATTTTTAAGAAGAACCATTCTAAAGAATCAAATGCCTTCTCTGCATCCAACAGGGCTACTACCGCTGCAGGGATCTCAGGGGAGATCCAGTTTAAGACCGCAAATATTGTCTGCACGTTTGAGGTGGATCTATTGGGGACAAAGTCAGTCTGAATGGGTGCTTTCATTTGTTCCATTAGGAGGGCTAGTCAGGTTGCAAGGATCTTAGCAAGAATCTTATTTTCAAGGTTAAGAAGTGAGAGTGGGCAATGGATGGTACAAAGGTGGAGGTCTTTTCTAGGTTTCCATAAGAGCGTGAGTACTGCTTCCCACAATGTGGGGGAGATGGCCTGTTTCGAACGCCTTAGTCTGCTTATGTTTTTTAACTTGGAGACCGGTGTTTACAAACTCCCCTCAAAAGAACAGTAAAGTGAATTATGTGAAATTCTTGCCATATTACATAGAGTGTGAAAGAAAAAGATATAGGATGTTATTCTGAAGTGTGATAATAACAAAGATTTTAATAGGATCAGAACAAATCAAGACACTTTACTTGTTGATGCACAAATAATAAATATACACTGAAACCCAATTCCCACACATTATCATTTGTGTGCAATATAGTTTTATTAGTCAAACTATGGGGAGTATGAACAAGGAGATAGCGCCACCAGAACGTCACTTTTAGCGACGTTCTGGTGGAGCTACGCCCTTCTCTATATTTACAAAGCGGTGTTAAGCCACTTTTTGTGGCTTATCGACACTGTGTAAATATAGCCCTTTTACATGGATCACTCATGAAAGGGGCGTGCAATGGCGCTTGCTGCGGGCGTTGCTTTTTGACGCTGCCCCAGATTTCCAAGGTGTGTAAATCTGAGGCAGCACCAAAAACTAACGTTATGCAAGAGCAGACGTTAGAATGGCGATACGAGAAGAGATACTTTTATTCCTCCCCATTTTTGCTTTTTCTATGTGTGCTGCATTATGCAGCACACATAGAAAGATCAAAACGCCATTAATTATTGTTTATGTGCAGGAAGGGACACCGTTAAATAATGACGATTTGCTACTTCTTTATGTGCTACAGAATGCAGCGCACATAGAAGTAAAAAATCACTATTATGGATTGTGGATTATGGATTGTTTATGTGCAGGAAGGGGTACCTTCCTGCACATAAACAATCATTCTCTGAAATGCTGGCACCCTTGCACTATGGTGCAAGAGGGCGTGCGCTGGCCCTAGGTAGCACGTTTTATCACCAGAGCTAGAGAAAACACAGGGGTGCGCCGTACTGTTGTTTATAAGGTGCATCCCAGCGCTTTGAAAATGGAGCGCGGCTCTCCGCTACGACATTTCATTGTAATAACGCCCCTTTATGTCTGTGCAAATGTAGTGCCTATTTCATTTGAAAATGTGCCGTCTTTAAATGACAATGGGCTATCACAAAGCTATAGTTGCATTTACAAAAATCGCCCACCTCATGTTCATTAAAGCTAAGAGGGTCGCAAACGTTTGTCTTATTAAAAAGTGGATTGTGGTTCAAAAATGTTAAGGGACCACTGACTATGGATTATTCCTACCCCCGACAGGAGACAGAATACCATTTAAAGGTCTATAGTCTGTCCTGAGCACAGATCTGCTACCCTAGATGTAATTATGGTAATTCTCTACTGCACAGCCACAAGCCAGTAACTCCTTTTCAATTCTGGCATATTTCACAATTGAGTGTCCCGGACGCAAAGGCCACGTTCCACTCATCCCTCCTTGCTTTCTGCAACAACATGGCACCCACAACATACATGCGTCCATCCACCGATACAATGCAAATTTTTCCCATGTAGAATTGGTGTAGGGCAGGGGCATTGGCAATTATTTTATTTGATCTAGGCTTTCCGCTGTACACTGTTCCAACAGCAATAAACCTCATTACACACCAAGAATCACAAAAGGTCCAACTTTTCCCCGAAATTACTTACAAATTTGGGGTAGTACTCGCAAAGCCCTGCAAAAGAGAGCGATTGTTATCAGGGGCTGCTTTCAAAATGGCGTTCACTAATGACGGTTTTCATACCACACCACCCTAAGACCCAGATAATCAACTTAGTCACAAAATAACTTGCACATAACCTCTTAAAGAGTATGATCATGTTATCTCAATCTTTCACACAGCATCTCAATCTATATTATATGTTCTGTTTCTTTTTGAGAAAAGATAAAAAGTCATCCTAAAAAGAGAGGTGGGGGTATCGCCATAGTGGCGAAACAGGAATACCAATGCCAGCTTGAACGTACCACTATTGAAGGCAGTGAAGCGGGTGCCTTTTCCATTTCACTGAATGGCAAGTCCACCTTAAAAGGCTTCCTGATCTACCGCCCACCGGGCTCCCCCACAGCTTTCATTGAGAAACTAGTGGAAGCTGTTACTGAAGCCGCCCTGAGCACTGATAGGTATCTAGTCTTAGGTGATTTGAACCTACATCTGGATACTCTATCAGATAAGACAGCTATCGATCTCTGTCTCACAATGGCTAATTTACAATTTGAGCAGAAGGTGCAGCATCCTACCCATAACTTGGGTCATCTTCTTGACCCAATCTTTGCTAATTGGAGTCAAGTGGAAGCATGCACACCGGTCCCCATTCCATGGACAGACCACCATCTTGTCCCCTTTACCATAGGGAATCAAGAACCTGCTCCGATTGACCCTCCAGCGGATAAACACCCTAGGCGGAGATGGGCAGCATTCTCCCAACCCGCATTCAATTTGGCTCTAACGGCCAAAGGTCATCCTGGCGGAATAGGTGTGGCAGACATCAACTCCAACCTAGACCAACGCATTACAGAGGCCTTGGATCTGGTTGCTCCACTTGGTGCGGCCAAATTGGGGGGCCGAGCAAAGAGATCTGCTCTCTGGTTTAATGCTGATATGCGGGTGGCAAAAGCAGCGTGTAAAAGGGCTGAAAGGCAATGGAGAGTAGCATATTCCATCTCCACTAAAGCAGAGTATACTAACCGTAGGCGTAGTTACCATAAATTACTACGGAAGGGCAAATCGGCGTACTTCTGCACTAGGATTGAAGGAGCTGAGCAGTCCACCAAAGAACTCTTTTTAATCTACAAGTCCATCACCATAGGCAAGTCTGCGGCATGCCCCCCGAAACTCTGCACGGTGGAGGGCTGTGACCGTGTTGCAGAATTTTTCACTAACAAAGTCACTCACCTTTACAATTCCTTTCCTCGGCAGGCAATAAACGCTCCCATATGGGGGAAGGGTGTCAAAAAGACGGGAGTACGAAAGCTTACCTCCTTCCTCACCCCGCCCACAGAAGAGCTAATCCGCATCTGCGGGTCAATTAAATCTGGCTCTCCAAGAGACCCGACGACCCCTAGTCGGCTTAAGGGCAGCTTGCAGGTGCTTGAACCTTATGTTCGCAATCTACTCGATTCCTCTTTTCTGTCCCAGAGTGTCCCCAAGGCTTGGAAGCGGGCAGTTGTACTCCCCCTGCAAAAAAAGGCCAATGTGAATTTCGAGAAATTCGACAATCTCCGCCCCATTTCCCTTCTGCCTTACATGGCCAAAATAGCGGAGAAAATTGCTAATACGCAACTGATGCAGTTCGTGGAGGAGGCATCGCTACTCCACGACTCACAATTTGGCTTCCGTCCCCGTCACTCAACGGAATCTGCACTTCTGGCGGCGGTGGAGGCACTCCGACAGGGTGTGGATGAGGGCCAGACTATGGCTCTGATCCTACTCGACTTAAGTGCAGCATTCGACACTGTAGCACATACCACCTTGCTACAGTGTCTGAGTGAAGGAGGGGTCACAGGTGCTGCGCTTGGTTGGATTAAGTCCTTCCTGTCTGATAGATGCTTCCAAGTCAGGATGGGAGAATGCTATTCGAGGGAGATCGAGTTGGGCCAGGGCGTACCTCAGGGTTCGTCCCTGAGCCCGACTTTATTCAATATCTACGTCTCCCCGTTAGCAGCCATCGCGGAGGGCCACGGTCTCCACCTAGTGTCCTACGCCGACGACACGCAGTTGGTCGTCTCCCTATCTCGTTCCCCCGGCCTTGCGGCGGACATCTTCAGGAACTGCATGCAAGATCTTGCAGCCTGGATGTCCGCACACTGTTTAAAACTGAACGGCAGCAAGACCGAGGTGATCGTGGTGGGGGGCGGGCCTTCTGCGTGGTCGCCTGCGTGGTGGCCACCCTGCCTAGGTGAGGCCCCCACTCCCAGCCTGGAGGCCAAGAATCTTGGCATGTGGCTTGATAAGGACCTTGCCTTTGGCCCGCAGGTTGGCCGGGTGACAGGGGTGTGTTTCGGTGTCTTGAGAACTTTGAGGAAGGTTCTAGATCTGCTTCCCATCTCGGCTCGTAGGACGCTGGTGCACGCCCTGGTCACCTCGCGCCTAGACTATGGTAACCTGCTTTATTTGGGGGCTTCAGGCAAGGTCATGGGGCGCCTTCAGGTGCTCCAAAATGCCGCAGCACGGCTCGTGCTAAGACTCCCGAGAAGGTCTCCCTCTAAACCCGCTCTCCAAGCTCTCCATTGGCTTCCAATGGAGAAGAGAGTTGAGTTTAAGGCCCTCTCAACGTGCCATCGCATTCTGAGCGGCAAAGCCCCTGTGCCACTTCAGAGTTTGGTGTCCCACTATGAGCCTACCCGCAATTTACGGTCCTCTCAGACGGGACTACTTGTGGTGCCCAGAGTTAGGAAGGCGCGGATGGGGGGGAGATCTTTCAGATACCTTGCTCCCAAGTGCTGGAATGTCTTGCCCCCAGACTTGCGTCTTGAGCCATCAGAGGCCCTGTTTAGGAAAAAATTAAAAACTTACCTTTTTAGCAGGTAGCTCCTGGGGGAGGGGGGGATGGCAACTGCTCACTTATCATAGCGCGGGGACACGCCTTCTGGCGTCACCAGGCGCTTTAAAAATGTCCAAATAAATAAATAAAACATTTAACACAAGTTTTGACATCTTTGAAAATGTGCTATACAGCTAACACCATAGAACATAGCCCAAAGGGCATCTTCTTGAACAGGTACATAACCTATATCATCAGAAAAACTGTCCAAGCTCAAGAATTGTGGGTTTACACCATTTGATGATTTGCAGAGCAGTTGTCCAGAGTGGGGAACACATTTGCCCGTTTTAAGGTAGCTACCAACTCACTGGTGTAGGGCAGGGGATAACAATCTACAATAATGTTGACATTCAGAGCTTTCAAATCAATATAAATCTCTGTGGTTGACTTTGCGGGCTAGAACAACAGGGAATACCCACTTTAGAACTCCACCACTACAATTATATCCTTCTTGACCAACTCAGCCAACATATCCTTCAGATCTTGTCTCATATTCAAAGGCAGACCCCCTTTATTTCTGATTCAAAGGTACAGCACCCTTCTACAATTTTCACCTTTGGTCAAACCCTATAGGCCATTCCAATCTACTGAAAAATACTCATGCGAAATGCTACAACCTACCCAATCACTACCACAAAAGTCCTTCATTATGAGCACTTGCTTCTTACTACTTGGATTTAAAACAATACACAGCTTTCAGTGGTCCTTCCAGTCCAAAACATCTACATCTTTATGAGCTACATAAAGTTGGATGTTGATACTCCGTTCTTTGAACAACAGACTCACCATGCGAAACTCAATCACATCTACGCTACTTACATCGAACACTGCAGATACCATATCAAAAGGCTCGAAATCACTCAAGAGCACCAATCTTAGGAATTATAATAAGAGAAATTATTTGGTGATAATTTGTCCATGGAGACCCTGAGTAAACCATAGCAGCGATGCTCTACTTAGCATAATAGGGTCGCATGGGCTCCTTCATTCACCTACATCTGCTGTGTCCTCCTTAAGTGCCAAAACTATCTGAAATTTCATATTAGAACTGTGCCCACATTTATCCATGCCTACTATGGTGCTCTCCTTTGCACTGGAAAGGTTATGCTTATTAAACCATACAATCTCCTGGCTCTCAGCCATGAAAAAGTCCAGTTTTGTACCCAGCACCTGTGATGGCTGGATGAGACAAAACAGCAATTGAATAAGCATAAATGTGTGCTCTTTATTAAGTACAGTGTGGAGGAGATAGTTGTATATAATCGTATGAGCATTCACCACCCTACCCCAAACTCTGGACCAATAAAAGAAGAAACTTGGTATGCAAGAAAGAAGTCTGGGTATAATGGAGAAAGAAAACACAGTGTGTGGTTTTGGTTCGATGGTAATGGCTCTCACATCAGATAAAATGCCAGTATTTGAAATAAAAACCCTTCACAATATATGTATGAATGTATAAACAACTTAAAAAGTACAGTAAATCTCACTGTCCCCTCAATATTCCAGTCTTTTCTCTTTGGGATACAATGCTGCTTCCTCACAAACAAGCATGTAGTGTGTAGGAGTGTGTACAGCTCGAATCATTACACATTGTTAGAAATGGGATTCTGGTTGGCTGAGGCTTGCACCAAAGCCAGGCAGAAACCACCACTGTAGTCAGGGTAAGAGGGAAACACACACTGTTGATAACCCCTGCTCACCCCCTTGGTAGCTTGGCACGAGCAGACAGGCTTATCCCCAAGGCACTGTGTTACTGTGTGTGCACTAACACACACAGTAACACAGTGAAACACTACAAATGTACACCACACAGGTTGTTATAAAAATATAAAAATATTTATCTTAGTTAAGGTCAGATCAAAACGACATAAAATGCACATACATAAAATACTCCTTCTTCGTAATGCTCTTTATTAGTTTCTAGCCTAAATAAACTTGTGGGTTCTCCTGGAGGCTACAGTTAACTTTAGGAATGCTCTTTGTTGTCAACACAGTTCACATTTTCATGGAAAGAAATGCGGTAATCCTCAGTACTTCTCTTGAAAGTGTGGTCAAAATGCCACTTCCCAGTTCTTTTAGGGAGTAGATCAACGTCCCTGCAGCAGTAACGGGACTATGGACTCGGTTTCCCAGGCGGGGAAGGGTACTATGGCAGGTGGGCCCGATCAGCAATGCCCCAGCTGGGCTAAACGGAGCCTTACCACAAAAAATGTCCCTGCTGCCTTTCGCAGCAACCACCACTCTCCTGGCACTTGCACGTTATCTTACAGGTTATGTGTCACTACGGTTTCCCGCACATTCTCAGGCTGCCCCGCTGGTCCCCCATCTGCTCCTAGCCTCGCACAACCAACAGCACGGCCCAGAGTGTGTTACCTGGGCCTTCTCTCCCGCAGGCGGTGCGTCTAAGCCGATCCTCCGTAGAAGCCTTTCTCGTCAGGCGGAGACACACTGGTTGGGACAGGACTTCCTCCCAGCGGCCTTCCTGGTCTTCGCAGCAGTGACGTCAGAGTGGCGTCCCTGTTACCAGGCAACCCTTCCGGTTTTACTGGTGATGCAAAGCCCGGGCCTCAGCAATGGACGGCTAATGCGGGCAAAGTACTCACTCGACTCCTGGCCTGGGGGCGATGATTAGAGGCTTAGTGGGACCTCCAATCTCGGGGCCAGCGACTGAGAAAGATGCGCCAAAGATCTTGTAGACCCTGTGCCAGCAGTGGTAGTTCCAGGGCCCGCTACAACTCTCTGGGCAAGTGGGCCGGTGATGGACAGATACTGGCCCTCTGTGAGTACGTCGTTCCCGGGTCGGCGGCGGTGATGTTAACCCCTGAGTGTTTGTCTCGCGAGGTGCCCTGGCTGGCACTCTTGATCACCGAGACAATCTGGCAGGGATCCACAATGGGGGCATGTCACCCTCGCCTGGAGCCCAGGTGTGTGCCGACAAGCACACCAAGTGATTTACAACACGGGCAGGCAGGGCAAAGTTCATGGGGCCACAGTCAGTGCGCAGCCACACGCACTGGGCATTCACAAGTGCAAATCTTATGCAACTTTTGTGTCCCTGAGTTGCAAAAAGGAGGCTAGCTCTCCTCAGGCCCTTGGAGACTCCTAGGACACAGCAAAGTCCTGCCTCTTCAAGAAGGGGGGGACACAGCACACAGCAAAGTCCTTTAGCCTCACCCTCAGCATAATCAGCCAACTGCAGGCCATCCCCAGAACACACAGCAAGGGAAGTACTTCTCCTCGGTTTCTTCAGGGGATCTTCTAGGGCAGAGGTTCCTCCTTTGTTCCAAAGTAGTCGAATTTTACTGGGGTCTTAGGTCTTACTTTTATACCCCAAAAGGCTTTGTTTTTCATGTGTGTGGGGTCTAGGATCCAGTCCTAACCAGTTCTGAGTGCCCTCTGCCAGAACAGGTATTCTTCATTCGTGAGGGGAGACCAGGGCCATCAGACACACAGCAGAAGGTGGAGTCAGCATTGTGGAAGGCAGACACAGTCCTATTCAGTCCCAGGTGCAACTCTTCCCACCATTCTAAATGTAGATAGGTCTATTCAGCCTAGGGCTGACTCCCCCAGCCTCCTGCAGCCGCCCCCGTCACTCACAAACCAGACAGTCAATACACAAACAGGCAGAGGCACACAGAAAGGTTGAACAGGAAAATAGCCACTTTCTAAAGGGCTATATTCAAACACGGAATTAAAAATCATCTTTCCTAAAAGATGTGTTATTAAATCCTGAGTTTAGGGATACCAGACTCCATATGTCTATCTTGCCGCTATGGGAAGATATGCAGGTAAATATGATACACAGCATTCCCCATGTTAGCCTATGGGCAAGATAGCCTTTCAATAGTGAAAAAACATAATTGGCAGTATTTCACTATCAGGACATGTCACCCACATTAGTACATGTCCTGCCTTTCATCTACACTGCACCCTGCCCCGGGGGGTACCTTGGGCCTACCACAGGGGTGTCCAATGTGTAAGAAAAGGGAGGGGTCAGGCCTAGTCAGTGTGTCCACAGACTGCGCACAGGCACTGTGGTGGCAGACCTCAGACATCATTTTAGGGCTACTCATGTGGGTGGCACAATACGGTGCTGCAGGCCCACTAGTAGCATTTGAAGTAGCAGCACTAGCACACTCCGTGTCCTTTACTAGGGACTTTACCGGTAAAACAAATATGCCAATCATGGATAACCAATCACAGTAATAATGTACAGAGAGAGCATATGCACTTTAGCACTGATCAGCAGTGGTAAAGTACTTAGAGTCCTATTGCAAACAACCACAGGTCAGAAAAACAAGGAAGGAAGAAGCAAAAAGTTTGGGGATAACCCAGCAAAAAGGGCCATTTCCTACACACCCTTATCCCAAATTCCTGGCAATATGTAACTTTGTGAGATGCAGGCTGAAGACTACAATTTTGTAAACCAGAGTACAGAGCAGAACTTGGTCCTTAGTTGGCACCTCTCGTTATTCCAATGTGATTGCAATTCATTTTACGAAAACACAGAATCCCTGCTAGCTGAAAGGGTTGTCCAGGGGGGTGCCCAAACATCAGCATAGGATTGTTTGGCCCTGCCTCCTGTACCTACGACAATCAGGATCTTTCATATATTAAGCTTGACTCTGCTTTCAACTGTTATGTATGGGCAGAGGCGTAATGGGGAGCCATGCATCACATGGACTCTCTCCGCCTTGTCCCAAATGAAAAAAAGAATAATAACTGGCTGGCTGTCACCCACCATCCTCCCTGCCTTCCATCTGCCTGCCCATCCACAGCACTCACTGCGAATAAACCCCTCCCTCGACCCCACCCCCAAGACAATTTTCCAAAAAGAATACCTGGTCTCCTGGCATCCACCAGCTTCTGCACAGTCACATCCCCTCCCAAACCAAAACGGCACTCTCTGCTCTCACATAGACAGCAGGGAGTCAGCCCCGCCCTGACATCAGTGAGAGACGCTTGTCAGCACGGCTCCATTTCTCCTCAGGATGCGCCTCTGCAGACATGCGCTAGCAGAAGAGAGAAGGCGGCTGGTGTAGGAACCGCGCTGCCCACCTCTCCCGCTCCCCCAGGTCTGTGGAGACCTGGGAGAGGCGGAGAAGGCAAGTGAGACCTGTAAACCCATGCACGGTGATGATCAAAGTGGAAGCGAGTGCTTCGCCGGAGATGTTACGACAGTGGATAACCACTTTTGTTAAAGCTATCATGGTTACTAACGAGAAAGGCTTCGCTAATGGAAGCCATATACACCATTGGCACAAATCGTTGTCTACTGCTATAAAGAATTGTATTGATGCAAAATTGCAGTACTCTTTTCATCTACACAGCGTAGCATATCACTATAAAACAGATTAAGCTAACATTATCATTTTAATTCGGCTATATAGCTACGTAATTGTGATTTGAATGGTATAACTACCAATGTTTGCTACAGGCTTTAATGCACATTTTAGGTTTAAAAAATACCATCTTGTTATGCAGTCACCTTACAGAAAATACAAATCAGGACATACAGGAAGATGGCATTTATATAATGTTTAGTTAGTTTATATAAATATGTACAGTAGGGCTGGTCAGATGCCAGTATGAGACAATTCCGTTGTTTGTCAGTAGAGGGAGCTACTGCATTAGAATTTAAAATGTATAGCCGTTTCTAACATAAAATGTTTCGTTTTGCGCTTTTGAAAAGGTAAACGAAGTGATATTTTATGATTTAGGATTTTCATATAAATCTATCTGCCTTCTCTTGGCTAGTTGAGATCACTGTAATAAGTATTGAAATAGTTACACAATACAGTCAGTCAGTCAAAAAGCTTTATTATCGGTTAAAAACCATAAAAGCACATATATACACAATAAAAAATGAAAGCAAGTCATTAATCAACAATATAATACATTCATAATAGCAGCCTAAGATAAAAAAATGGTTAAAATTAAAATAATACAGACATGACAGAATCCTATACCAATTCAAATAGAGCAATGGGTGGACAATTAGATCGGTCCCTATGGATATTATTTGTAAGGTACCTTCTGAATTACAGTGTTTATGCTAGCGCAGAAAAGGCTATTTGAAATTTTTTGATTATAGCGCCTCTTGTGCACCACATAGACAGAAGGTATCTGGCAGTCGCAAACACAATCAAGGAAGTGGTATCATATTTTGAATTTCTAAATACCTCCCTATAGTCCCTGAGACCCCTGAATTTACATAATTGTATAATCCATTTAGCTCTTGCCTTAGGGTAGAGAGGGCATAAGAGCAGAACGTGCAGATCCGTCTCTTCGCTACCTTCACACCCTGGGCAAGAACTCGATGTATGGGGAGCATTTGACCACTTATGTATCGCGGCCCTCACTGGAAGTGTTCCATATTCAAATAGAACATATAATTTCTTGGCCAGTAAGGGCTGGATATCATCCAGACATATCTCGAATAGGGGTTTAACCTTGACATCCAAGAAAGTATTAGTCAGCCTACCCAAAGAGGGATTCGTTAATGTAAGTTTCGTTCGATATTGCTTAAGTACATTGCCCAACGACCTCTTGGTAGTCAGGACACAGGTTTCCTCAGGAGAGGACCACAGGTCTCCCCTACCCAGAACGTGGCAGAGCTGTTTAACGTACTTTAGCCAGGGGATTTTTCCCACACCCCTTATGGACAGAATGTCCCTTAGGTCCTCCCTATAGCTTGAGCGCTCGGGGTGGACCAGAGTCGCCCCCAGTACATCAGGGGGCGATTTGAAATAATCTCCTGTATGGGGGCAAGGCCTAAATCAAACCGTAATGGGGTCAAAGGAGTACTCTGGGGAAGTCTCAAAAGGTGCCTGATAAAACTACTCTCAGTAGAAGATAGAGAGGCGGGGCAAACGTGACCCCAGAGGTCTGCTCCGTAGAGCGCTCCACCTCACGCCTGGGCTTTGTAGATTTCCACAGGCGGTCCCAAAGATTTAAGTGAGCACTCATTGTAAACCTTTAGAATACCACCAGAGGATTGGGCCAACTTCAGGTTGGCCTTAGCCATGTGGGACCCCCTAGCCATTCTATCGTTTAGTGTTACCCCCAAGCAGTCAAAGGTGGACACTCTTTCCAACACCGAGCCATCCATATTGGGTGGGGCAGTTGGATTATTTGGCATTGTAGACCATATACTTAGTTTTGGAGAGGTTAATCTCCAGGTTCCTAGATCTACAAAAGGAGCAAAACGCCCCCAGGGTTCGCTGTATACCCATGGAAGATTTTGATAGCAGAAGGGCATCATCAGCGAACATCAGGGCTGGTATCTTGCGGCCTGCTAGACTGGGTGAGTCTAGGTCCCTCGCTCCCATTAAATGTTCGATCAACCCGCTGAGGAAGAGGGAGAAGACCATGGGGGCCAGCACGCACCCCTGCCTCACTCCCTTTTCCACCGGAAACTGGGCCGAAAGCACCCCGTTCCTCCCGTACCGCACCCTTGCCTAGGTACCTTGGTGCATACGTTTAAACAGATGGCACAGATATATCGGGGCACCCATCTCTAGTAATATCGCCCAAAGCTTATCCCTCTGGACCAAGTCAAATGCGGATCGACGGTCCACAAAGATCAAGTACAAACTACCCGCCCCCATGGATACCGTCTTCCAGTAGACCAACTGTAGTCTAAACAGTTGGTCGGTGGTGGAGACCTTTGCTCGAAAGCCAGCTTGGAGGGAGGTTAGGATGTGATGTTCGTCCATCCAACTCTGCAGCCTCGATAGTAAAAAGCGGGTGAATAATTTCTGGAGGACATCAATGAGACTAATGGGGCGGTAGTTGACCGTTCAGGAGGGGAAGCCTTTTTATGGATGGGAATAATTTCTGCACCCAGCCAGTTTTGGGGGATCTCCATGCCCTGTAGAATGGCATTAAAGTATAGCCACATATTGGGGGCCCATACCTTCTGCTCGCTCAAGAATAGATCTCCAGGATCCTGTCTAAACACAGAGCTTTCCCAGAAGACAAACTTTTGAGGACCCCCTGGATTTCAAGCAAGGTGCAGGGTGGGCAATCAAGACCCATTGCGTCTGGAGGAGCTAAAGCCGATGTACTCATCAAAGGAGCTAGGTCAACTGGAGATGCGGAGTGAGAGAGGGAGTAGAGGGGCTTAAATTGGGATAGCCAGACCTCTTCACTTAGGTTCGGAGTTATGGCGGACGACACCTCTGCCGATCCTGATCTAACTAGATTCCAAAAGGTCCTGTACTCACGTCCGTCCAGGGCTACTCTTATGCTTTCCCATCTTAAAGTCTCCACCTCCGACCTAAACTCCTTAATCGTTCTTTTGTAGATGTGTCTAGCCATTCTAATACTCAGCAGAGACCCATATTTTACCTCTTTTACAAGTGCGCTTTTAGCCGCCCTACAATTTTTGTTATACCAATGGGCCTGGTTTTTTACCCGTGGCCTCTTATTATCTATGATGTAAAAGTAATCGGGCAAAGTAGAGAGAAGCTTAGAAAGGATATGCTGTAGCTCCAGAAAGTAGGGCAGGTCATAATTGACACCGTGAAGGTCAAAAGCCTCTGTTAAGGAGCCGGCTGCATGTTGGTATATCTCAGCTAGTTTGTCTGGGGCTTACGCGACCTTAGCCCATCTGATGCCTCTACCACCCGCCGCCGTAACTAGGTACACAATACATAAATAGGGGGAGAGAAACTGCACTGAATAGGTGCACGGATACATCCAATGTTAAAATCAGAAGTGATAAACATACGTTTCCTGGAAAGATATTTATTGAAAAGCCTTCAAAACACAGACAGATACACACACACACACAGACACGTTAGTTTCCAGCCAACATTTTATCGTTAGGTGGCAAGGTGATTTGGTTATTTTGGTGTGTGCAGGCATAAATAGCGAGGAGGCATGGTGGAGGATAAGGCGACCAAAGCATTGACACTGTTGAGGTGGCGGGGAGCCTAGATTGCTGGCCAACAGTGCGGCAATACGAGGAGGCCGCCCGGTGCAGCGGTCATTGAAGGGGGTCGCTCCCACGGTGCTGGCGTGTTCGCCGCCGCACCGGGCTCCAGCTCTGAAGCCAATCAAGGTGAGCATGGGACAGGGATGTAAGAAGCTCCCAGACATGCCACCTCCAGGGGCCGGCCCTCAGCATTGGTGGCAGCATTATTGGAGTGGAGCAAAGGAGAGGTAGAGGATTGCAAGGGAGAATCGGAAGAGGAGCTGCCAGGCTGGGGGCGGAGCAAACAGAAGGTGCGGAGGCCCTGAAGTCCTTCAGACAGCGATCGAAGTGGGCGGGCGGGATCAGCAGGGCACGATGTGCTCCTATTTTTTCAATGTAATTGAATCAGTTTCTCAACTTTTTTTTATTTTAAAGTAATTATTCACACCCAAACACATTACTGCCACTTTACAGTTTGCCAGTGAAGCGTGACTTTTGTTTCTTGTCTTTCTTGAACATTGTTGTACCGGGGTAGGGAAGTGCACCATTCCTGGAGGTACTGCAAAGCAAGGCAGAAGGTGCGAAGGCCTTGAAGTCCTTGAGTCAGTGGTCGAAGTGGGTGGTATCGGCAGGGCACGATGTGCTCCTATTTTTTCAATGTAATTGAATCAGTTCCTCAACCTTTTTTTATTTTAAAGTAATAATTTACACCCATACACATCACTGCCACTTTACAGATTGCCAGTGAGGCGTGACCTTTGTTTCTTGTCTTGAACATAGTTTTACCGGGGTAGGGAAGTGCACCATTCCTGGAGGTACTGCAATATCTGGTTGATGGATGGAGTGGAAAACGTTTAATGTGACCTTTATCAGCTGTTTTCTTTATTTTAGTTTATAAAATGTTTACCACGGCTCAGTGTTCAGGGATGTGTTCTTTTTAAACCACATTGCTTACTTGGCCTTCGCAGCAACACAAGTCACATTTTTTTTGTAACTTTTGATCCATTTGAGCTTCACATTTTCTTTAGTTAAAGTTATATGATTAAGCAGCAGATTATGTATTAAGCGGCAAATATGGCAGTGCCATAATTATGTGTAAAACATTTGCAAACTAGGATATTTAGCTTTTCATGTTTAAACTGCTCTTGTGGTGGAAAAAGGGAGAAGAGCTGATGACAGAACCTGCATGGGTTGGAGACAAATGGCTTGTGATTCCATTTTTAAGCTTATTTGGACAGTCTGTGATTGGAAACATATCCCACTTTGTGAATGCATTTTAATTTCAATAACTCATATTAAACCTCAAATAAACATGTGTGTCCATTGGTTGAACTAAATAATGGAATAAGCTGTAACTGGTAAGTGAAATGCTAAAAATTGGGATATTTTGCTCTTTCTGGCCACAATTTTGACTCTGCCCACCCAATCCTCAAGTTATTCCCACCCTCTGATTCCATGCCCACAGTTCCTCTACTTTTTTTTCCTTACTTCGACCACTGCCTTGAGGGTATATTCCAGGTCATGGTGGAGCAGGGGCGAGGTCGCTAAGGCCGGTGCGGAGAGCACAGGCTCAGGCACCTAGGAAGTGCGGGTAGGTAAGAAAGGCTCAGTGCATGAAGTGGGGATCAGAGGTGGCATGGTGTGAACAGCGTGGCAGATGGTGTTGGTTGCCGGATCTGGGGGTAACCCAGGCTTGCAGGCGGCATCCGGCAGCAGCATGGTGGACTCGGAGAGCACACTGCAGCTCCAATGCAGCGAGGAGAAGTGAATGCTGGGCATGGTGCAGCCAACTGGATAGCGTTGCTGTACCACATGACCACTGACCAACTTAGGCCCAGGGTGGCCTCGTCAGTACACCCGGCGGGAGGGTTCGATGCAACTCCTGGTGAAGCAAGGCATGGGATGCAATGTCGCTCATCAGCAAAACGGTTGGGAGAGCATGGTTTGGCCCCCCCAGCACGCAACGGAATAACGTGCATTTGTAAGGCAAGACTTTCGCCAAAATTGACAGGCAGCACATTATGTGAAAGGCTTAGGGGGCATGGAGGCAAAGGAGGGGACATTGCTGGATTATGAGGAGAGTTTGGAAGAAGGCAAATTGCTGGATGAAGATATACCTCAGGCAGAGGAGTCTAGGTGGTGGCAACAGGGGGTGGGACAGGTGGAGGGACTCTGATAATTCTGTGCATAGTGTTTCAAAGAAATTCAGGTGCTGGTCGGCAAAGGTATGGAGGCCACCATGTGTTCTGGAGAGAATGGGACAGCTTGCGAGTCGACAGGATCCAGAGCAGGCCCCGACTTTGGCATCAGGTAAGATTTCGGAGGATGTGACAAAAGCCTCCAGGATGGTGTCAATTTGAGTGGATGCAAGAGACATGCTGAAGGGCAAAGAAACTAGGCTGAGGAAGGGTCTTGTAGGAAAGTAGGATCTGATTATATGGTTATTCCCACTTTTTGCCTGGTATTATGCTGTTTCTGACTAGTCTGACTGGGATTCTGCTAATCAGGACCCCAGTCTCTGTGCTTTCGCCCCTAAATTGGCTATGGTAAGTAATTAGGTACCCCCCAGATTGGCTACTGGTGTACCCTTATAAGTCCCCAGTATATGGTACCAAGGGCACAGGTACACCAGAGGTCTCCCATGGGCTGAAGCATGTAATATGCCACCCATGAGAGACTACTCAAATTGTGACTCCACACCTGCCATTGCAGCCTGTGTCAGCTGGTGCTAGCACCACTTACGACAGATATAGGTCTCCCTATATCTGAGGTCACTACACTTAAATCCTATAAGTCACCGCTAAGGCAGGCCTTTCAATCGTGAAGGCAGTTGGTTCTAAAGGTGAGGGTGCCCCTGCTTGAGCAGGGCACTCCTACAACCTTTGGAGCCCATTCTCCCGGGTTGTAAGTGCATTAGCCATTACGACATATAGAGCAGCCATGCTCCAATCAGTGATGATCATCTCTAAACTGACTGTAATGAACTCTGTCATGTTTGTTATCAAACTTGTTGGAATCATACCCCCACACCGTAAATGGTGTGGGAATTATGGGAGGTAGGATTCCATACACTTTAAAGGTCCTGTGAGAGGCCCTCAGTGCTCCCATACGAGTCTTCCATAACCGGACAGCAAGCTAGGGCTGCTGCAGACCAGAGACATTTTTCTGCCCTCCTGCTGCTGAGCCAAGCTCGGGCAGGGAAAGGCAGAACAATAGATATCCTGTCCCAGGGAGGTGTGACCACCTCCCAGACAAAGGTTTAGTGTATTGGGGCAGGATGGAGGCGCTTGCCAGCACCACTGAGACTGCTTCAAGGGCACATTTAGTGCCCTCCTTGCATACTCCAGTTCAAACCAGTTCAAGGAGCCTTCCAAGGCCTGTGGATATTCAAGACACCTCAAGAAATCTCCCTTGAAGCAAAGGAGTCACTTCCCTGCATCTGCAGGCACCGCAACCAAGCTGACCGGTCTGCGGCTCCTGGGCTCCCATGGACTCTGAAAGGCTCAGCAACACAGGCAGTGGTTCTATAACTCCCTTGAGGCCTGCACTGTCTTGTCACCGAATTTGAGGCCAGTATTCTTCATCGGAACCGCAGGAACCAAACCACTGTGCACAGTGTCAACTTGCTGATGTCAAGGCTTGTTGGTTCTCTTCCACAGAGATCTTCGGGCTCCAAGAAGCTCCTGCCTCAAGCATCTGTTACGACCAATATCTTTGTCCTCACTGCATCTCTTGCACCGTGGTCCTGCATCCTTGGTGAGCTGTTTGAGGTCCTTTTGCGACTCCTACGCCTCCAGCCTGTGGGTCTCTCAAGGGTCTTCTTTGACTCCTGTGGGCTCCCCTGATTACCTGGGGTCTACTCCGACTCCCCTGCTTGTGGTGAGTCACTTGGCCCTTGCTGGTCCTAACTCTGCACCTTTTTTGCTTGCCACATTGCTTGCGGTTGCCAAGGCTTTTTGGTGCTCCCGGCGGACACAGACCTTTCAACTCTCGACATACGGCGTTGGACTGCTCGTGAACGACTCCTGGTCTTCCACAACGTCGCCTGGTCCACACAGCTGAAGCTCCAAGGTCGTCAACAAATCTCCTGCATCACCTGACATCGGTTAGCATTTGTCTCTCTTGCCTCCTGGTCACTTCTGAGTGGCATAGACTCTATCCCCTCTGCTTGCAGGTAGTTCTCAGCTTGAATCGACCTTTCGAATCCACCCAACACTTACAGCTTCTTCATAAGCAGCATCTTCCTGAAGTCCTCTTTTGAGGTTTCGAGGGTCGTTTCTGACACCACTTCACACTTATGCATCCGGCTTCCCAGGTGTAGGTATCCTGGTTTTTAGGGTATCCACGGGTGGGGTGGCTGTCCAACCTACTGGTTTCCTCAGGGTCCACTGGAAAGGGTCCTTCTTTAAAAATGCAACAGCGACTTACCCATTGAGTTGAATTGAGTACGCAGTTGTGTTCCAACACTGCACACGGCCTCTGTGGGGTTCCTGGCTACTTACCTTGGGTGGTTTCTTGGGTCCCTATCACTTCTACGTCTTCTTGGTACAGTCTTGACTAGGGTTGTGATTCTCATCCCTCTATTTTAGTACATGGTTTGGTCTTCCCCCGGGTGACCACTGTTTATTCGTGCTACTTACCTGTTTTTATTACAAAGTATTACGTGCATTGTGTTATATCTCCAGGTAGGAGATATCATTGTGTGATAAATTAAACCATGTCCCTGAGCACACACTGTAATATAAACAAGCATTTGGCATAGCCATTGGTCTCGCTTTTGGGACCTTCTAAGTATTTAGTTATGCAGCACAATATCCTTGGTGCAACAACAACAACTGTTGCGTGGCTAAACACTTATAAGGTCCCAAAGGCGAGACCTATTGGCTATGCCAATGCGTGTTATTTTTTATTCTTTGGGGAAACCGGGCTAGTGCCGGGAGGGTCAAGGGTGAGTGGCAGGGAGGTAAGGAGTGAATGCCAGGAGGGACAAGGGTGAATGTCAGGCCATGGGGGTGAAGGGTGAGTGCCAGAGAGGTGAGGAGTGAGTGCCAGGGAGATGAGACATAAGAGTCAGGAGGGTCAAGGGTGAGTGCCAGGGAGGGGAAGGGTGAGTGCAGAGAAGGGGGAAGTATGAGTGCCAGGGGTGAGGGGTAGCTGCCAGGCCAGGGGGGTGAAGGGCTAGTGCCATGGAGGTGAAGGTTGAGTGCCAGTTCAGGGGGAAGAAGGGTGAGTGCCAGGGAGGTGAGATGTAAGAGTCAGGAGGGTTAAGGGTGAGTGCCAGGGAGGGGAATGGTGAGTGCAAGGGGTGAAGGTTAGCTGCCAGGCCAGGGGGATAAAGGGCTTGTGCCATGGAGGTGAAGGGTGAGTGCCAAGGGGGCGAGTAGTGAATGCCAGGAGGGACATGGGTGAGTTTCAGGGAGGTGACAGTTGAGTGTCACGCAGAGTCAATGCTGAGTGTCAGAGAGGGAGAAGGTTGAGTGCCAGGTGCAAGGAGTGACTGCCAGGCCTGAGGGGTGAAGGGTGAGTGCCAGGGAGGTGAGAGGTGAGTGACAGACTGCAAACAGTAGTTAGCTGGGGTCGAGAAGGAGGTGCGGAGATCATCACCCGGTGTGTGCCAGGCTGGGATGCGCCAGTGTCAGGCCAGACTTGGGTGGATGCAAGAACCTATGAAAGGCAGGTGCCAGGTCACTCGTAACCTTAGTACAGGAATGGGGTGCACAGGAGAGAGTAACATCTTTAAACAAGAAACTATTCAAAATCCTGAAAACTCCACTTTATGGTCTTGCAACCTTATGTGGAAAATAATTAGCAAATGAAAGAGCTTCAGTAGCGGACATGCAGCTTGTTACAGCAACTTATTGAGATAGCTTTGGCTTATTTGCAATGCAAACTTTAACATAATTTGAATTAGTAACTGTAAGATTCGCAATGAACTAGAGACAAGTTAAAAAAGCAGCCCAGAATTGAACTGAGGATACGGAATAATAAAAATGGGGGCAATATTGGTCCCCTTTTCACAGGTGACAGCCAAAAAAACAGGGCGTTGTGGAGGACTCGGATTCCGGTGGAATCAGAATTTTTAAAAGAGTCAACTTTTCATAAAACGTTTTGTTGTGGTTGAGTGTGTGGTTATGTGTATGTTGTTGTGTGTGGTTGTTGGTGTGGTGTGTGTGGTTGTGTGTGGGTGTGGTTGTGTGTGTGGTTGTGGGTGTGGTTGTTGGTGTGGTTGTGGGTGTGGTTATGTGTGTGGTTGTGGGTGTTGTGTGGGTGGTTGTGTGTGTGTGTGTGTGTGGTTGTGATTGTGTATGTGTGTGTGATTGTGTATGTGGTTGTGTGTGTGGTTGTGAGTGTGTGTGTGGTTGTGTGTGTGTGCTTGTGTGTGTTTGGGTGTGTGTGTGTGTGGTTGTGTGTGTGTGTTGTTGGGTATGGTTGTGTGTGTGTGGTGTGTGTGGTTGTGTGTGTGTGTAGTTGTGTGTGATTGTTTGTGTGATTGTGTGTGTTTGTGCAGTTATGTGTGGTTGTGTGGGTGTGGTTGTGGGTGTGGTTTGGTTGTGGGTGGGATTGTGGGTGTGGTTGTGGCTGTGTGTGTGGTTGTGTGTGTGGTTGTGTGTGGTGTTGTGGGTGTGGTGGTTGTGTGTGAGGTGGTTGTGTGTGTGTGGTTGTGTGTGTGGTTGTGGGTGTGGTTGTGTGTGAGGTTGTGTGTGTGGTTGTATGTGGTTGTGTGTGTGTTGTGTGGGTGTGATTGTGTGTATGGTTCTATGTGTGGTTGTGTGTGGTTGTGTGTGGTTGTGGTTGTGTGTGGTTGTGTGTGTGGTTGTGTGTGGATGTGTGTGTGAGTGTTGTTGTGTGTGTGGTTGTGTGTGTGTGGTTGTGTGGGTTTGTGGTTGTGTGTGTGGTTGTATGTGTGTGGTTGTGTGTGCGGTTGTGTGTGTGGTTGTGTGTATGTGGTTGTGCGTGTGGTTGTGTATGGTTGTATGTGTGGTTGTGTGTGTGTGGTTGTGTGTGTGTGGTTGTGTGTGTGGTTGCGGTTGTGTGTGGTTGTCGGTGTGGTTGTGTGTGGTTCTGGATGTGGTTGTGTGTGTGGGTGTGGATGTGTGTGTGGTTGTGTGTGTGTGTGTGCTTGTGGGTGGTTGTGTGTAGTTGTGTGTGTGGTTGTGTGTGTGGTTGTGCGGGTGGTTGTGTGGGTGGTTGTGGGTGTGGTTGTGTGTGTGTGGTTGTGGTTGTGTGTGTGGATGTGTGTGGTTGTGGATGTGGTTGTGTGTGTGTGTGGATGTGTGTGTGGTTGTGTGTGTGTGGTTGTGTGCAGTTGTGTGTGTGGTTGTGTGTGTGTGGTTGTGTGTGTGGTTGTGCGGGTGGTTGTGTGTGTGGTTGTGTGTGTAGGTGTGGTTGTGTGTGTGTGGATGTGCATGTGTGGTTGTGTGTGTTTGTGTGTGGTTGTGTGTGTATGGTTGTGTGTGTGGATGTGTGTGGGTTTGTGTGCGTGGTTGTGTGTGTTGTGTGTGTGTGTGGTTGTGTATATGTGGTTGTGCGTGTGGTTGTGTATGGTTGTATGTGTGGTTGTGTGTGTGGTTGTGTGTGTGTGGTTGCGGTTGTGTGTGGTTGTGGGTGTGGTTGTGTGTGGTTCTGGATGTGGTTGTGTGTGTGGGTGTGAATGTGTGTGTGGTTGTGTGTGTGTGGTTGTGGGTGGTTGTGTGTAGTTGTGTGTGTGGTTGTGTGTGTGGTTGTGCGGGTGGTTGTGTGGGTGGTTGTGGGTGTGGTTGTGTGTGTGTGGTTGTGGTTGTGTGTGTGGTTGTGTGTGTTTGTGTGTGGTTGTGTGTGTGGATGTGTGTGGTTGTGGATGTGGTTGTGTGTGTGTGTGTGGTTGTGTGTGATTGTGTGTGTGTGGTTGTGTGTAGTTGTGTGTGTGGTTGTGTGTGTGTGGTTGTGCGGGTGGTTGTGTGTGTGGTTGTGTGTGTGGGTGTGGTTGTGTGTGTGTGGATGTGCATGTGTGGTTGTGTGTGTTTGTGTGTGTATGGTTGTGTGTGTGGATGTGTGTGGGGTTGTGTGCGTGGTTGTGTGTGTGGGTGTTGTGTGTGTGTGTGGTTGTGTGTGTGGTTGTGTGTGTGTGTTTGTGGTTGTGTGTGTGTGTGGTTGTGTGTGTCATTGTGTGTGGTTGTGTGTGGTTGTGTGTGTGTGTGTGTGTGTGCGTGTGTGCGTGTGTGTGTGTGTGTGTGTGTGTGTGTGTGGTTGTGTGTGTGGTTGTGTAGTTGTGTGTGTGGTTGTGGGTGTGGAAATGAAAACAAGCAACTTAATGACCAGTGATGGAGGAGACAGATGGTGGCTGCGTGCGTGCACACTCGCGTGAACGCAAGTGCTAGGCCAGCCAGTAGCACATTGAAATCTCACCTACTAAATGTCTCTCCAAGCAGCGCATGCGCTGGCTCAGCGAGACTTAAAAAGCCCACAGTTTTATAGGTTATTACAAAAATGCAATCAATATTTGTTGTTTCTTTTTATTTTCTAGGGGGTGCTAAGATGGGGAGAGGCCATGTGGATATTGCGTCTTAATGCTGTGGGTTTGAACTCAGACCAGGAATTGCAATAATTCTCTACAATTTCTGCATTTGAATACAAAATAGTCTCTTTACCCTGTTAAGTATTAAATTACTGCAACTGTTGTACACAAGGAGACATACTTAAAATGAATTCACATCAGGTTGCTGCATTACAATACTAAAAAGTCACTTAAACGTACGAACAGTAACAATGGAAGAGACCAGATTTTTTTGTGTTGTCATCAACTGGATGTTTAGATGAAATGCATTATGAGGAATGACATGCAACATCACTTTGGCTTAGATGAGTAAATAGTCTGTTGATCAGATTGTATAATTTTGGTTTGGACAAAGATATCTACAAATCCAGTAAAAAAAATAAATTGAAGTTATGATATCGGAATACTACATGATAGTAATGATTTAAAACAACACTAAGTTAAATCGGATGGGACGTGGCAATAATAGGATATTCAATTTTTTTGTATTAATCTCAATTTTCCCAATGGGGGAGATACGAAGATACACACTTAGCACATTGACATCGAACATTCCCTATATACAAAAAGGATTATAATAATTTCTAATAAAATGACAAATGTATGTATATCACATTCAAATTATGAGATGCTGCGTTGGATTTTGAAATAATGGCAGTTAGAGACGGCAATTTATAGAAATTGAGGCACTAAATGGGTGTGCGTTCCAGTTTTCCAAATTTGTGGCCATTAAAAGATGATGGGGTCTAAGGTTTTACTTCCATGTTTAGTCTTAGAAGGACAGCACAAAATGGGTTTGCATTCTAGTTTTTCAAAGTTTTTGGTATGTAAAAAAATAGAAAAAGGACAGCGCTCGGGTCACACGGAAGCGTGTCCGTGCAAGCAGACTCATCTGCAGGTAAGCACTCACTTAAGAAACAATCTGATGCTACCCTAGACAATAAGAAATGAATATAAGGATTTTGAATAATGTTGAACATTTATTTCACGAGACAACACACAATACGGAGGAAATAGATATAATTCAAAATTTGCAAACATTCGTGACAAGAATTTTCAATTCTATTAAGGACAAGGAGGCGAGGATTATGCTATCTCATTTCTTTTAATGAAATGCCCAGCACCACAGGAACAAATAAAACAACAATACCCATAAACATATGGGCAACAACCATAGAGTCTGGGGTATATAAAGGCATATAGAGAGTCACACTTCCTCTTTCTTCTGTGAAAACATATCCAGTAAAGCAGAAAATATCCAATCCGGAAAGTCAAATAAGGAAAGTAGCATCACCAAACTAGGAAGTCCAAGGAACATCCAAAACGCAACAGATTGACGAAGACTGAAGCCAGAATCCTCTGAAGAAGTAGGAAGGCAGAAACCAGGCAGGCTTGAAAAGTCTTCCTTTGGGATCAGATCCTGAAAAGGAACACAAAGCCGTATTATACAAGCTATGCAAAAGTGAGCATAAAGCAAGGGGGGGGAAGAATAAACAAGATGCATGTAAACAAACCATCAGAAGCATAAATGCAATATATGTATATAAACAAAATGCAGACAACAATGGGTGGGATAATCCTCGCCTCCTTGTCCTTAATAGAATTGAAAATTCTTGTCACGAATGTTTGCAAATTTTGAATTCTATTTCAGGACAGGAGGCTCAGATTTTGCTTGTTTAAAGCTGATCCACCACAACAGAAGCAATATGATCAATAGGCTTAAAGTAAAAAGTTTTGAAAACAGAATCAGAAGCCCAGTCAGCGGCCTTCATTACATCAAACAAAGTTACTCCCAAGGAGAAGGCTTCAGAAGCCATAGCACCCCGTGCAGAATGAGCCCTGAACACAGATACATCAATGCCAGCCTCTGCCATGAGCCATCATACCCACCTAGCCAACGTAGCCGGGGTAACGGGGCGAAAGGGCTTCTGCAACGCAATTAATAATTGACCTTGCATATCAGAACGAAAAGAAGAAGTACTTCATAATCTTTGAGACATTGAACGACACACAGCTGGACGTGCAGGGAAAGAGGGATAGGAAATAACCGCAGTATTGGTCTTGGTACGCCTAGAGAGACGAAACGAGATGCCCTCAGGAGTAAAACTGCGCCCGGCTAGATCCAAAGCCCAGACATCCGATACCCGCTCGCAGGAGACTAGACACAGTAACATAGTGAGTTTAGCCGACAACTGTTTCCGAGACAGTAAAGAATTAATCAGCCAGCCTCCAGAAAACGTAAAACAATAGATACGTCCCATAAAGAAACATATTTAGGACGTGGGGGATTCGCAAGGCAGATACCCTTGAGTAATTTGACAACCAAAGGATGTTCCCCTGCCGGCTTACCGTCCAAATGGAGGTGACCCGCAGAAATAGCCGAACGGAAGTTGTTCACTGTGCGATATGCCAAACCAGAGGAAGCCACCGAGGCCCAAAAATTGACCATCACAGAACCATCAGCCGATGTTGAATCAACTTGCCGTTGAACACACCAGTCACTCCAACGCTTCCAGGAGCCTCTGTAGCGTTTGTGGGTACCAGGAGACCAGGCATCACTGATGAATCTGGAAGCGTCCGCAGAAAGGCCTGGGACCGACCAGCGTTCCCCGAAATTCGCCACGCTAGAAGGAGAGAGCCAATTGAATCAGGGGATGCGGATTCTGAAGCGGATCTAGCAGGAGATTCCACTTCTGGGGAAGAAGGAACGGCACTGCACAAGCCATTTCCAGGAGAACCGGGAACCACGCCTGAGCTCTCCATAGAGGAGCAATCAAAATCAACTCCGACTGGTAACGTTTCGTGTAAGCCAGAACCCTGGGAATCATCATGAACGGGGGAAAGGCATAACACAGAGCAGTCGGCCATGGTTGGAGAAAAGCATCCGTGGCTAGGGCAGCCGGATCCGGCCTCCAACTGAAGAAACGTGGGAGTTGGGTGTTGAGGCGGGACGCAAAGAGATCGATCTGACATGGGCCCCAAGACCGGAGGAGGTGACGGAACACACGAGGATAAAGCCTTCAATCGCTGAAATCCCTCAGCTACCTCGAGATCCAATCCGCAACTAGATTGTTGCAGCCCGGAAAATATTCTGCAATAACCGTGATCCTGTGTTTTAGACAATAATGCCAAAATTCCTTGGCAATTTCCGCCAACAACTGAGACCGAGTTCACCCCAGTTTGTTGATGTAATGGACTGCTGATACGTTGTTCATGCGGAGAAGTATGCAGCAGTTGGACTGAAGGGGTGAGAGGCCACGAATCGTGAAGGATCCCGCCAGCAGCTCCAAACAATTGATGTGGAGAGAGAGCTCTTGGGGAGACCACCGACCCCCCGTTGAGACTGGACCGCACCGGGCTCCCCAGCCCCAACGACTGGCATCTGATTCGTTCACCACCTCTGGCGTGGACCCGAACAGGGCCCGACCATTCCATGCCTCCATATGATCCAGCCACCATTCCATCTCCGATTTCGCTTCCTCCGAGAGGGGAATTTGATCGGAATATCGGAGGCCGTTCTGAAGATGACAAATCTTCAGGCGCTGCAACGCCCTGTAATGCAGCGGGCCGGGAAGATTGCCTGTAGGGAAGAAGCTAAGAGACCGATAACTCGAGCTAATGATCTCAATGACACAGTCGGTTTCGTGATAACGGAAATCAATTCCCTTTTGATATACCGAATCTTCTGATTGGGCAAAAGAAGCTGACAGGTGAGAGAATTGACTTTGAAACCCAAGAAGTCGATCACCTGAGTTGGACGCAACACAGACTTTGGAGCATTCACCAGAAAGCCGAGGGATTGCAAAAGCTTGATGGTCCACTCCAGATGAGACATCAGTTTGACCAGACAATCCGCCAGAAGGAGGATGTCGTCCAAATAAATGATCAACCGAACACCCCGACTGCGGAGAGACTCCACGACCGGCCTCAACAGCTTCATGAAGCACCAAGGTGCTGAGGAGAGGCCTAAGAGTAGAACTTGATACTGGTACCAAGTCCCCAGCCAGTGAAACTGGAGAAAGCGACGATGTGGGCTCAAGATCGGAACAGACAAGTAAGCGTCCTTGAGGTCCAGACGAACAATCCAATCCTTTCCCGCAGAATATCCCACAACAGATGGATCCCCTCCATCTTGAAGTGGCGGTAGACCACTCCCCCGTTGAAGTCCTTTAGATTGAGAACTAACCTCCATCCCCCTCCCTTCTTCTCCACAAGGATGACGCACGGTTGGGACAATCGCCCCCTTCAAGAGAAGCGACCTGAGTTCCTCTGTGATGAACTCTTGATCTCTTTGGGAAAAAGAAAGTGGAGAAGGAGGATGGGGTTGACACTGGGGCTGATAAAGCTCTATTTTGTATCCTTGGACCGTCTCCAGCACCCAAGCATCACTGGAGATCAAACGCCAATTGTCTCGGAAAAAACGTATCCTGCCCCCCAGAACAACACTGCATGCAGGAATTAGGCTTACCTGAAGTTCCGGAATCTTGATATCCTCCGGACTGACCACCGGAACGTCCCTTCTTGTACTGTCCACGCCCCTTTCTGGAGGGGTAGAAGTTCGATCTCTGGGAGTAGTTGGAATCCTGATGACCTCCTCTATGGGACTGGTACCCTCTCTGAGAGGGCTGTGGTTGCTGACCACGGCCGAACGAGCGCCCATTACCACGTCCGGCCTTGGTAAAAACCGGACTAAACGCTCGCCGGAGTGTTGCCTGGGCCTTGTCCAAACCACTGAAGGTATTAACAAATTGGGTCAGTTCCTTCAGAAACGGCTGACCAAAAAGCAAACCTTGTGCAGCGGGACCTGACTCTGAGGCGGAGAGCTCCGCCAATTTTGGGTCGAGTTTCAACAGGATGGAGCGACGCCTCTCGCTCGAGAGTGTGCAGTTAGCGTTGCCAAGTTGGCAAATTGCCTGCTGAGCCCACTCAATGAGCTCGTCCGGGTCTACCATTGCCGATGACTCCTTGGCCATAAACCCAAGATCTAAAATCTTTGTAAGAGGGCCCAGCATATCTAAGACCTTGTCCTGACAGGATCGCCAGGAACGATTCAGGCCTTTTTTAGGATCCTTTGCGAACTTACGCAGATAGGTCACCATTGTGGGGTCCACCTCGGGCGTGTCTGCCAAATTGTCCGCCAGATCCGGCCTGGGACACTCCGAACGGAGTCGGGCACGGACCTCCTTGTCAAAGGGTTGCCGGATGTGTTGCTGCACATACTCCGCCACCGCTGGGGATGGGAGCCAAGCTGTGGAATTTGGGTGGATATTGTCAGTGGGATCAAACGAGAGGACCAGGGGATGAGTGGGGGCATCCACAAAGTGCTCCTTGCACTTTCTCCTTTTAGAGGAGGGGAAAGATGCTCTGAGGAGGAAGAAGAGAGATGATCATCACTTTCGGCCTCCACTGCCATAGTCTGTGGCTTGGAAGTGGACAGATAATAATTATACTTTATTTGATTTTAAAAAAATCATAAAAGGGTGGACTTACCACCATGCAAGCGGTATTTACATCATAAAAATAACACAAAATCAACTTTAAATCAAGTTAGGAATTCATATCAGGCTATACAAAAATAGCGGGAAAAAGGTCTAAAAGGAAAAGAATAAAACGAATGATGTGAGTTCTTGCTGGGGACACGTTAATTTTGAGTCATGATGAAAGGGAAAAAAATTAGAAGAATAATGGTAGTTCAAACAAGAGGCTCGTTATTTTTAACTCATGATACAAAAAGACAACCGTTTGGAGAAGAGGGGAAGAGAGTGGAAAAGTCTGTGGCCTGCCAAAGCCTGGCCTATTGTCCAGAGACCTCTTTGGATGCTGCCCTTTTTTCCAGCTCAATGGCGGCGAGATTCAAAAATTTTATGGTATTACATGAGAGTTCTATCCAAGATCCACTTAGGCATCTTATCACCGCCGCCCTGCAAGTTCTCACCTGGGCTTCTCTTAGAAGAGATCGAAGAAGCGTTTTTCTTAGATTTTGAAGTGCCGGGCATATGCATATGCATGTAAGGTGCAGTAAAGACTCTGCGCAGTTGCCACAGAGGCGGCAATCGGGAGTTGCCCACAACCGTAGCCATTTGGGATTGAGGTCTTTGGACGAGAGGCAACCCAGCCTTAAAAGGCCTAATTTCCTTTTGTAGTGGTCCCTGAAGCATTCGTTCAAATAATTCTGAGGTTTTAGGTAGGTATATGACGGAAAAACGTAGTGATGTTTGTTTGACTGCTTTCTTGATTATCAGTTTGAAGGCGGAATAAGTCATGGGCAGACGCCAAGACTCTTCTAGTTTTAATGCCTCCAAAGCTTGCCTCAAGATCTTGTATGTTGAGTCTTGTAGCCCCGCCTGTTTTTTCGACTTCTAACCAGCAAAGGTGGGCCAGGGATTCGTCTTCTGCGTCCCTCATACGCCAATAATATTTGGCGAGTGCTCCTTGTCTTGCTGGGAGCTGGTTAGTAAGACCGAACTCCAAACGAATTTGGGCTTGCGAAATATGTCTCGGGATTGAGAAAAGAGTTTTGAACAGCCTGGATTGGGCGAGATTTAGCGCTGTGGCGTCCCGGATTGCCAGTAGTTCAGAGCCGTATGTCAGTGATGGCAGAAATTTGGCGGCTACGATGTTAAGAATGTGGCCGGTGGAATGTCCGTTTAATTGCTTTTGAACAGTTTTGAAAGCAAATTGAAGCTGCTTAGCTTTGGATTCCCCCTGTTCTAGGTGCTGTTTAAACTTTAATCGGTGGTCCAATAAGATTCCTAGGTATTTATAATGGTCTACCTGGATTAGAGGGGTAGAATTTATATTCCAGACAAAAGTTTTTTTTTTCTGGAGCCACAGAAGCATATGATGTTAGTTTTCTTTAGGTTTATAGTCAGTTGTGCGTTCGAGAGGTACTGCGACAGTTTGGAGATCAAGCGTTGTAGACCGATGGGGGTTTTTGAGAGGAGCACAATGTCGTCTGCGTATTGAAGACTTGTTATAGGTGAGTGGGCCAATTTTGGTGGGTCTCCCTGGATGGTGCTTAGGGCACTTTCTAGGTCCGCGGTATAGATCTTAAAGAGGCTGGGGGCCAGAACGCAGCCTTGCTTTAAACCATTGGTTGTATGGAATTTCCTTGTCAGGCGTCGACCATCTCCTTTTTTCACTTGGACCCAGGTATCTGTATAGAGCTCAATAATTGCTCCCAGCAATTTTGGCGGCACGCCCCAGGCTTTCATTTTAGCCCAAAGATTCGATCTTGGCACTTTGTCAAAGGCCACTTTTAGGTCCAGGAAACAAGTGTACAGCAGGGTGGAATTGTAGATAGCTTTGTTAACAAGGAGGGTTAGTGCAGATAGATTGGTCAAGGTGCCCAGTCCTGGCCGAAAGCCTGTTTGTGTCCGGGGAATTATCCCTGTACTGCTCACCCAGGATTCCAGTTCTACCAACAAGTTGGAAGCGTAGATCTTACCCTCCACGTCTATTAAGGCTATAAGCCTATAGTTGTTAGGGTCTGAGCGGGACCCGGATTTATAGATTGGATGCAGAATGCTGCCTCTCCATGATTCGGGAATATTCCCGGTCTTTAGACTCTGACCAAATAAAGGTGTTAGTTGACTGGCCCAAACCGATGGGTCTTTCCTAAATAAGGCGTTGGGAAGCCCGTGGCTTGGAAGTGGACAGAGACTTCGCCAAACGCTGAAAGTCCGAAGTGTGTGGATTCCCTGGGGAACTGGTATACTTCCGTGACGCAGGGACCCAACCTTGCTGTTGAGCATACTTGGTTAAATGCCTCTTGAGAGGAGTAATGGCCCGAACCAGTGCCTTATTCATGGAGTGGTTGAACACCCCTATCTAGTGCTTCCACCAAGCCCTGTTCAAGAGAGTTAGAGGCCTCTTCATTATAGTCATTGTCATCTTCATAATAACAGTCTGCCATGATACAGCAAACGTGAAGTTCCGCCCACAAGATGACGTAATATAGGATTGCCGAAGGCAAAAATCAGGGGGAGTGTCAAAAACCCTACAGCAAGCCAAAGAAGCTGCAAAAATCGCCTCAGAAAACAACAGAACGTGGAGGCAGGGCTTGCCATGTAGAAAAAAACACTCTAGGCAGAGCCTATGCAAATTTTCCTTGCCTGAAGCCTATTATAGCAACCGGCATCAATAAGGGGTTAACAGAGAGGCTGTGGGCGAGTCAGTCGCGAAGGACGTTCTTAGAAAATGCTCCGGTTCTGTGAGAAAACATGGAGCGTCGGAAATGCCCCACTGCGCATGCGCGGGCACCGGCCGCCTCAATACAATGAGAAGAACTCGCGCAGGCAGCGCGAGCCTTCACAAACCCCGACTTCCACTCCACACTAAAGGAAGACTCGGGCACAGAGCGCCTGAACTTCAAGGGAGGTGAGCACACGCTCCCTGCCGTGCACGCAACAAAGGATTTTACCTGATTACTGGGAATGAACAAAGCACACCGACAAGGAAGCGCGAAGCCCAACGCGGCACAGGCGCAACAAAGCGTGAAAAACAACGCGGCACAAAGCCCGAGGACAGCGCAAAATAGAATATCAAGGAAAATACATCAAATCGTAAGTAGAAAATAATGAAAGCACTTAACTGGCTGCAGAGCAGCAAAGAAAGAGGAAGTGTGACTCTCTATATGCCTTTATATACCCCAGACTCTATGGTTGTTGCCCATGTGTTTATGGGTATTGTAGTTTTATTTGTTTCTATGGCTGCTGGGCATTTCATTAAAAGAAATGAGATAGCATAATCGGAGCCTCCCGCCCTGAAATAGAATTGGGGACACAAATGGCGCAATCACATGAGCCTAGAACATTGGATTTTTAGATTTGGAGTGATTTCGAATGGTTGACAGACACGGGTGAGACATGATCATATTCATATTTTTATGGTGGAGTCGTGGAGATATACAGACAAATTCAGAACTATAATAGAATGATATTGCTCTCAGGGAGAAAAAAGAACAGGACAGGATACTGATATTAGACAGCACAGGGACAGAAGTAAAACAACCAATTAAATCTTTGGTAGTGAGGACGTACTTTGAGATGGTGACATCGTATTGTTTTGTATACTTTAGGGTTGGTTGTACTGTATTACAAGAAACTAGAAAGGTAGGTTGGGCACATTAGTGGTGTAACAAGATGGTTTTAGTTAGGGTTTTTCAAATTGACATACAATTTAAATTTCCTCTTTTGGATTATAAAATTCTTGTCACGTCCTATCCGATCCACAACTGAACATTGATAGAATTTTATTTGTAAACGTATTCTATAACAGAAAATTATGATAATAGAGTGATGATATAATTTTATAAGCATGTTAGCATGGGTTTCCACAGATTCACACCGAAAGTCGTTACCTAATAACAGCACTGTGTCACAGGTGCAATGGGGCTGTGTTATGTAGAAACAAACAGGAGATACCCGGTCAGATCGCTTACCTATGTGTTGTGTCATGCCCAAAAGACCACTAAACCAACATGTCCTCACAGTGATAATACTGGGTTAGAAAAATTCCCATCAGCCCACCGTTATTGGCGGAGTGTCGTCATGTGGGATATAAACCATGAACCGTAATTTTCTCCCAACGCACCTGGTAATGATGCGGAGATAGGTTCTGGAAGGTGTTGTTCTGAACCACAGTATTTCAGAGGTAGGACCGATGGAGTGCAGTGCTTGTGCAAAAGGAAACAAAGGTGAATAAAATTGGCTCCTGGGACAAAAAATATGTTTATTCAGTATTGTCCAGGGTCAAGAGTAAAAACAACGCCTCATAGTCTTAAGAAATAACTATGTCATGGCGTAGTGCGTGGAGATCGACATGTTTCAGCTGGGAGGACAACTAGTCCAAGCTTTCTTCAGGACCATTAGAAGTTACGCATCTGCACTATGTGAAACATAAAGTGTATTAACATTTTGGATTAATCCTACCAGATCTTTGAGCCCAAAGTATTCCCTGGTAGTTATCCAACTGGTCGTGATTTTCCTGAGGAGGAAAAAAAAGGGGTGTAAGAGGCATTTGTGATATAATGGCAATTAAAAACACAACACAACAAAAATAGGCAGGGCGGCAGAAGATTGTTCTCCGCCTATCAGAAGCTGCATAGGTCTCATGATTCACAACTGATTTAGTTACACAGTATTAATTTATCTATGTTCTACTCACCCAACAATCTGTGGGTGAATACCTCACCTCACCCGGCACCCACTCGGGAAGAAGGAGGCCCCGCTCTGTTAGAGATGGAAAAGTATAGTGACCTCAGATGAAGGTTCTATTGAGGTACAGAGTGGACATACTCTACTTATCCATACGTATATACTAACAAATACTAGTTGATTAAAGAGAGACTCAACCCAAAAAGAGGACATGGTTATGACCAGGCTTGGGGATATTGTTGATTGTAAAATGGTTCTATAGGTGAGCTATAGATACTGGCTGAACCTACACAAACCAGTTTTCTTAAGAGCATAATATAGGAGAGGTCAAAGAGTCTAGGTTGGTGCATACAGAGCAACAAAAATTAAGTAAACAGGACTTAAAATGGTATTTCTAGTTGCTAGATCTTAGGTTTACAGGGAGCCATACCTGTCCGTCGGTACCCCAATGGCCAGCGTCCAAGTGGGAGTGGAGGTGATCTAAACTGTGTAAACCTCCTTATTAAATACCCAACTCTAATTGGTCAATTTAGGAAAAAAAGCGCGAAAAACGGCACTTTTTATGAAGGGAACATGCCCATTGGTTCGCGCTGCCTGTCTCTTTTCTTGGGAAGGGAAGACGTCGCTCGCGTATGTCTTCCCTTCGCACATGCGCACTACGTTCTCGCTCGGCGCATGCGCGATTTGTTTAACGCTGCTCAAACTACAAATCGCGCCAGAGTGTCAGCGTTCAGGAATGATGCTATTTATCGGCACATGCGCGTCTAGTGTCTACTGCCATTCAAGATAAGAGACAGGCAGCGCGAACCAATGGGCATGTTCCCTTCATAAAAAGTGCCGTTTTTCGCGCTTTTTTTCCTAAATTGACCAATTAGAGTTGGGTATTTAATAAGGAGGTTTACACAGTTTAGATCACCTCCACTCCCACTTGGACGCTGGCCATTGGGGTACCGACGGACAGGTTTGGCTCCCTGTAAACCTAAGATCTAGCAACTAGAAATACAATTTTAAGTCCTGTTTACTTAATTTTTGTTGCTCTGTATGCACCAACCTAGACTCTTTGACCTCTCCTATATTATGCTCTTAAGAAAACTGGTTTGTGTAGGTTCAGCCAGTATCTATAGCTCACCTATAGAACCATTTTACAATCAACAATATCCCCAAGCCTGGTCATAACCATGTCCTCTTTTTGGAGTGAGTCTCTCTTTAATCAACTAGTATTTGTTAGTATATACGTATGGATAAGTAGAGTATGTTCACTCTGTACCTCAATAGAACCTTCATCTGAGGTCACTATACTTTTCCATCTCAAACAGAGCGGGCCTCCTTCTTCCCGAGTGGGTGCCGGGTGAGGTGAGGTATTCTCCCACAGATTGTTGGGTGAGTAGAGCATAGATAAATTAATACTGTGTAACTAAATCAGTTGTGAATCAGGAGACCTATGCAGCTTCTGATAGGCGGAGAACAATCTTCTGCCGCCCTGCCTATTTTTGTTGTGTTGTGTTTTTAATTGCCATTATATCACAAATGCCTCTTACACCCCCTTTTTTTTTTCCTCCTCAGGAAAATCACGACCAGTTGGATAACTACCAGGGAATACTTTGGGCTCAAAGATCTGGTAGGATTAATCCAAAATGTTAATACACTTTATGTTTCACATAGTGCAGATGCGTAACATCTAATGGTCCTGAAGAAAGCTTGGACTAGTTGTCCTCCCAGCTGAAACATGTCGACCTCCACGCACTACGCCATGACATAGTTATTTCTTAAGACTAAGAGGCGTTGTTTTTACTCTTGACCCTGGACAATACTGAATAAACATATTTTTTGTCCCAGGAGCCAATTTTATTCACCTTTGTTTCCTTTTGCACAAGCACTGCACTCCATCGGTCCTACCTCTGAAATACTGTGGTTCAGAACAACACCTTCCAGAACCTATCTCCGCATCATTACCAGGTGCGTTGGGAGAAAATTACGGTTCATGGTTTATATCCCACATGACGACACTCCGCCAATAACGGTGGGCTGATGGGAATTTTTCTAACCCAGTATTATCACTGTGAGGACATGTTGGTTTAGTAGTCTTTTGGGCATGACACAACACATAGGTAAGCGATCTGACCGGGTATCTCCTGTTTGTTTCTTCAGTTGATAAAGGGGTTTGAGCTACCGTGGTCGTTAAACTTTCCCCTTTTGACCCCCCACCTCCTTTTTCTAGTGCTGTGTTATGTAAGCACACTGCAACCAGGATGGTGTTGTTTATTGTATTTTTTAGCCTTGAAGAAGTCGTGGGTTAATCCTGACATGACGAATCACATGTTGGCTGGCTAAAATAAATACCAGAAAATAAAAGAAACAACAAATACTGCTTGCATTTTTGTAATAACCTATAAAACTGTGTTTTTTTAAATATTACAGTGTGCTCGGGGACATGGTTTAATTTAAGTAGGGCTCATTGTTTTGATTCTATTGGGAGGGTCTGGGGTGAATACCTCCTCCTGTAGAGCAAAACAACATATTATCACGTGGTATACACTAACACGACATAGGTGAGTACCAAATCATTCACCCCTGATGAGATTGTCTATCAATGTGTGTTAGTGAGGGTCTTATAATAAATACCTATGTTTATAAATACACTGTGTGTTTCTTTTTTACTTAATAGCTGCTCTCCACAGCTACCACTTAGAGAGTTTTTTAAGGTTGTCCAAGACTTCTAAAATCACCATAAAGGTTGTCTGGATTAGGGCAGGGTGCTACACTTACATAAATGAGCACCATATATAAGCTAGCCTCCTACAAGTCTGTACATAAAAGATACTGGTGTGGGCATGGAGGAGCTCAGTGAGGGGTCTAAAGGAGAGTTGGGATTAGAATTAGAAACAGGGCATTAGTATGCCATAAGGGGTTACAAAAGGAGATACAGGAGGGCAGCAGGGGGCAATAAGTAAAGATGCAAGAAAGACCAAGGCAGGTGAGGGGAAGTTGGAAGGGAAGACCGATGGGCCCAAAAGTAAAAAGCTAAAGATCAATAAGCTCTAGTATTTGGGAGTGTTCAAACATTAGGGTGCGTATTTAATGCTGGTAACCAAAGAAAAAATCTAGAAGGGAGAATACGTAGAGATGCTCAAACTCTTGCACTGATAGTTGAGGACCAAAGAGGGGTCAAAGGAGGAGGAGTTATAAGTTATCGAACAGGCCGAAAGTGCCTTTGAACACAGAATGCTGGATGGCGGCTCTCTTTATATATGCCAGCGTATATTGAGAAAACCATCGGGTGAGGTGTGAAGCGCTTTTTAAGTACATGGATGTGATAAGGAAGGCGCAGATCAATTATGAGGGATATATGTGCGCCCAATATAATGATGGGTTCCGGGCACGCATGGTGCTGGATTCAGAAACACAATGAGGGAGATAGACTTTGATTTATGGCACTATACTGTGGTGCCGTCTAAGTTTGAGAAGACTATCTTCACTGTCAGTGGGCTGCCGATATTCTACCATCCCTTTTTAGGGGCATCCTACTTGAGGAGGGATGGTGACAACAGGTAAGAAGAAGCAATAAACAGGAAAATAGGACCAATGGGAATTTTAAAGACCAGGCTCCAATATGTTCCCTACAATCATACAACAACATATATATTGGAGGGTCTACCACACAAAACACGCTCAAGGAGTCCTAAAAGGGTACCCAATAACAACCTCAAACTATGTGTATCTAAAAACGGATCATCCCCAAGGTGGTAAGGGAGGGATGCCCATCAGTCACCACACGGAACCGCCCTTCATCATTTGGGATTCCACCAAGACCACTACTGGGATAGCCAATCAACTATCACGGTCGGGGGTTCAGAGGTAAGAAGGAGCTCCACCGCCGATAAGTGAGGTCTAACTTAGGTCTTGCTACACAAGTTCTGAGGATTTGAATGTCAAAACTAGGGGACTGATGTTGCAGTGCTCAAAAAGTGTGAACAATTAGATAAGTAGGAAAGATTAGTGAATATAAAATAGGATAGGGGGATACTTGTAACTTTATTCAGGTGTTACCCAGCCTTCCAGGGTTAAAAAGTAGTTGTCAGTGACAGTCAAAAATATACAGACTGACTGGATGATCTATGTGGTCGACATGTTTCAGCAAACTAATGACAGGTTCGTCGTTGCTTTCTTCAGGACCATATTTACTAATAGCTACTGCAAATAAGTGATAGTGAATACAAATAAGTGCTCAAAATAAGATACAGAGATCACCTGATATCACTAGGTGTTCTGCTTCCTCTTTACACGTTTTTCATCTCTGGATGCCGACGCTGAAGTACCGACGGACAGAGCGGTGCTTCTCCTCTTTCCTGAGCCGTGGCCGTGGCCAGGTGGGGTGAGGTCTATACCTCTATACCTCTTACAGAGATGAAAAACTTGTAAAGAGGAAGCAGAACACCTAGTGATATCAGGTGATCTCTGTATCTTATTTTGAGCACTTATTTGTATTCACTATCACTTATTTGCAGTAGCTATTAGTAAATATGGTCCTGAAGAAAGCAACGACGAACGTGTCATTAGTTTGCTGAAACATGTCAACCACATAGAACATCCAGACAGTCTGTATATTTTTTACTGTCAATGACAACTACTTTTTAACCTTGGAAGGCTGGGTAACACCTGAATAAAGTTACAAGTACCCCCCTATCCTATTTTATATTCACTAATCTTTCTTACTTATCTACTTTTTCACACTTTTTGAGCACTGCAACATCAGTCCCCCAGTTTTGACATTCAAATCCTCAGAACTTGAGTAGCAAGACCTAAGTTAGGCCTCACTTATTGGCGGTGGAGCTCCTTCTTACATCTGGACCCCCGACCGTGATAGTTGATTGGCTATCCCAGTAGTGGTCTTGGTGGATCCCAAATGATGAAGGGCGGTTCCGTGTGGTGACTGATGGGCATCCCTCCCTTACCACCTTGGGGATGATCCGTTTTTAGATACACATAGTTTGAGGTTGTTATAGGGTACCCTTTTAGGACTCCTTGAGCGTGTTTTGTGTGTTAGACCCTCCGATATATATGTTGTTGTATGACAACAGGTAAGAGACAGAGTAATCAGCTGTGAGCCTGTTGATATTTTAATAAAGGCTTGTGCACAAGTGACTACTGCGAATTACCACACTTATGTTCCAAATGTGCAAGAAGACATCCTTTTCCACTGTTATGGTGCAGGGGGACACACAGGCACATATAAAGGGCATTGGCAGCAGCAGCAGGGGCCCGCAGGTGCCCAGCAGCATGGACAAATGCCAGGTTTCAGGGGAGGGCGAGGCACACAACAACCTGGGGGCAAGGGCTCTTGCGCCAATTAAATTTGACAGGCTGGAATTTTGACTGGAGCAATACAATCAAAAAGAGTATGCTTATTTACTAAGGGGGCGATTCTGCAGAGGGTTCCGACTAGGATACAAGGGCCCAAGGGTGCGCAGGTGGGCAAACAATCTGAAATCAATGAATGCACATAAACAGGTGGTGAGGGACAAGTTGCATAAAGAGATACAAGAGCGCAGGATGGCTGGCCAGTTTGATGAGTGGTCCATGCCTAATTTGATTGTGTCCCCAATTGGTATTGTTCCCAAAAAAGGGAAGGGGCAGTTCAGGCTGATGCAGCATCTATCATGGCTAGAGGGAACCTAAGTTAATGACTTTATTCAGGAAGAACAGGTGACATACTCACACTCTTCCTGGTGGAGAAAGTAGGAAATGGGGCACATATGGCCAAGAGAGATTTCAAGTCAGCTTTCAGCTTGCTGCCAGTACACCCAGAAGACTTTCAATTGTTGAGCATTCTGTTTGAAGGTCAATGGTATGTGAACAAAGCTCTACCAATGGGGTATTATATCACTTGTGCTCTCTTTGAGTATTTTAGAACTTTCCAACAGTGGCTATTCTATCGGTGTACGGGACACAAATATGTCACACTACATGGATAATTTATTTTTCGTGAGTAAGCACGGTTCCACAGACTGCCAGCAGCTGCTGGTAAGTTTTTAGTAGCTCATGGGGGATCTGCGGGTGCCGTTGGCACCAGACAACCCAGTTGGACCCAGTATGGTGCTGTCTTTCTTAGGATTTGAGATCCATTCAGTGGCTATGGAAGCATGCCTTCAAGCGGATAAGAATATCAGAAAGCATTTGCTTTTGGATTCCATGTTGGCTAAAGCCAAAGTAACGTTTAAGAAGGTACAGGATTTAGGGCATTTTAACTTTACCTGTAGAGTAGTGAGAGCAGGGAGGACTTTCAGTAGGCACCTGAGAATGTCTCAGTCTGGCTTGCCGATGCCAAATCACCATGTGCGGCTGACAGCGGGGGTATGGGAGGATTTACACATGTGGTTTTTTTTCCTGGAATCATTCATTGGTGTGCCACTGAAGGCACTTAAGGAAGTGGAGTTTGATGTACAAATGTACTCTGTTGCCGTGGGAGGAGTTGGCTTTGGCTTGCCAATGTTAAATCACCATGTGCGGCTGACAGCGGAGGGACGAGTGGATTCACTCATGTGGTGTTTTTCCCTGGAATCATTCATTGGTGTGCCACTGAAGGCACTTAAGGAAGTAGAGTTGAATGTACAGATTTACTCTGTTGTGGTGGGAGAAGTTGCCCTTTGTTTGTATTCGCAGGGGAAGTGGTGTGTGGAGGAATGGCCATTAGCATGGAAGCAGGGGGCAGGAGCATTGCCTTTCTGGAAGTGTTTCCCCTGGTGGGACCAGTAGCCCTATGGGGTGGCGGTATTGGCACACAAGAGGGTCAGGTTTTCATATTGATAACATGGCAGTAGTGCAGATGATGAACTAGCAGTCTGCAAGAGATATGCAGGTGTTGAAGGTGCTGAGGGTTTTTGTGTTGAGGTGTCTGAAGTGCCCAAATTGGAAAATGACATTGCAGATGCTTTTTCTCATTCACAAGGGGAGAAATTCCATGGGCTGGCCACGGAGGCGGACAGGGACAGGACTCGAATGCTGCAGCAGTTTTGAACAGTAGGTGACAGAGAATGCTCCAGTTGGTATTGAAGGTCACACAACAAGGGAAAATGGCGGGAATAGTGTTTGTGGGGAAGCTGTTTTGGGGTTATGCTCCATCGGCAGGAGAACTGGGGAGAAGGATGCTAGAAGGTTGGGCCAGGAAAGCCGGGCGAGAGGGGAGAAGAGGAGGCCACTGACTTGGGTCATGTTTTGTGATGTAATTGTCAGTCTGCCCGAGATTGGGAGGGAATGGGGCTGACAAAACAGCTGCTTTCCACATTGGTGACATGGGTGTTCTTTGGCACTTTTCGCATTTTGGAGCTTAAAGGCAGTTGGGGAGTTGGGGTTTGCTCTGGGAAGAAGTGAGGCGGTCAGGTGAGGGGCTTGAAGTCTGGTTACAGAGATCCAAAACAGATCAGAGGAGGAAGGGTAGGATGATGTTGCTCAGGGAGTATACCATGACAGGTTTTGACAGGTGAGATAGGACGTCTCCCTCAGTTAACAGAACAAGTATTATGAAGGGTCTGTTTTCAAGCATAAGGATGGGAAACTGGTGACAGCATTTCAGCTTTTAGCCATTCTGTGCAAGGCGCTATCCTATTTGAGGGTTGAGGCAAGAGGCTATGAGACTCATTCCTTAAAATAGGAATGGCGACAGAAGTGAGTAGGAGGGGTTGGAGTCAAGAGAACATCATTGGGTGGGGCAGGTGGTCTTTTAATTGTTTCCGGTGGTATGTTGGGTGGGGCGAAGGGGATTGTTGATCCATTACCATATTCTCATTTGCTGTTGCTGTGTTTCAGGTTCCATTCCCGGCCTGGAGGCCGCCGATTTATCCATATGGATTGTGGGTCTCTCATGTGTGAAATTGGCTGAGAGACAGGTGAGCCAGAGTAGTCACTGAGCGACGTTTGGGCTTGATTACATTCTGTTTCAAGTGTAATGACCTGGCAAAGGGCCATGCATTGGAGGGAACTGTTGTCCTGCCTCAACTAACTGTTAATTGGAGTGAATTGTCCCGATGTCTTAGTACTGCATGTAGGTGAGAACAACTTGTGGAAAAAGGTCTAGAATTAAGGAGGGCCATGAAAGAGGACTTAAAAGAGATAAAGCAACAGCGGTCAGGGTGTTTTGTACTGTGGATGGGGCTATCAAGAAGCAGCAATTGACAAGGTCAGGAGGAAAATCATAAAGGAGTTGGGCATTTTTTGGATAGAGCACGAAGACCTGCGGTATGACATTGTTGAGTTTTTCAAGGGGGACGGGGTCCACTTGTCACATTATGGCATGGATCTGTTGTATCTTAGAGAGGTGTTGGCTACCACGTTGAACATTCATTGAGCATCGATGGCAGAAAAGGTCTAATAGGGCCTTTTTCTGGGTGGCTGTTGGCCGGGAAGTTGTCATGACTTTTAGCTAATTTTATTGTTGTTGACAGGGGCAATCCAGACTGAAAGGGAATGGGTGGACAAGCTCACGCATGGACAAGGCAGGAAGGTAAAGGTTCTTACCTCTAATCCTAGTTCTCTTCCAGGGGTAGCCTCATCAAAGGGTAAATAGCAATTACTCCGGATTTTTTATAACAACTACTTTTTTCACACATACTTTTACTCCGCAAATGTTTTCATACAGATATCTTTCATTCCGCTAATACATTTATCCACAATACAAATACTCTGCAACACAATTACTCCGCATTTTAAAACGATTAATGCTAAACTTACGAAAATATTATATTTCATTAAACGAATAATGCTAAAGAGGTTGCTACAAGCTGGTCTTCATGCTCCATGCATTGTAGATTTGAGACTGCTTCGGATGCTTCGCTGCACAAGCGGACAGATTCTGTACGTTGTACAATTGCAGTTTTGCACCTACACTTGCACTCATCAATCAGCACAAAATGTATTTTAAGTTGGTGCAAATATGCTGCTTGCAGAGTCAGTGCCAATGCCAATGTAAGCTTGTAGTGTAAATGTCAGAGCAAAACTGCGGAGGGACCAGAATCACAGGATGTTGCGCGTCCTTATCGAGACTCGAACCCGGTTCCCCAGCTCCGGGTACTCTGCAGTAGGGCTTGCAGAAAAAAACCTGATCACAAAATAACGCGGAGCCCGTAACAGTTAAGGCAGCAACAAATAAAATGCACCATCATGTCTTACGTGGGTGCCAACAATTATAATGCACACTTTGCAGAGCAAAATCGGAAAAAAAGGATATTACGTTAATAAGCAGGGAAGAGATGTCCCCGTTTATTGCAACATGAGCAGGCTCTGGCTGATAACTTGCCAACTGCGCAATACACAACCTGCAGTCACCTACAATGGCATAGCTCGTACATACATGAGGGCTTACATCATTTTAAAGTGGGAAGTTAACAATCAATGTATAGGTGTCTAGTTGTCCTCGAGGTGCTATTCTGTGCCAAAACAAGCTCTGGCGGTCCCTGTAAAAACTTGCTTTGAATCGGAAGAGAATGGGTTATGTGTGTTGACTCACGAGAGTGCCTCGAGGCATTTCACATATTTATTTTCGTTGTAAAAGCATTCATGCTAAAAAGATGCGTTATAAATGTGCTTTTACATTTCAAAAAAGTTGTTTTTAGTTATGTTGGTATCGTTATGGAAAAATGCGGAGTAATGGTATCTGCGGAATAAAAATTGCGTTGTATTGGTATGCGGAATAATGACATGCGGAATAATGTCACATATTCTCATCAAAGTCATAAGCACTGACTATTCCTGCCCGTGCGTGGGGACTCCGGAGTACATAAAAACAAAAACAAAATTCATATATATTATTATTTTTCCACAAGCCAATACAGCCTTCAAGAAAAACAAGGCTAATCAATGCTTCAGTAATCTGCTTTTGCATCAATAGACATATGAAGAAAAACACGAGGACAAAAATACCTGAACTCTCTTTAATGAACTGCAGAAGCTGTAATGTGGCTACCGGCAGTGGAGGTCCGTGACAGTCGGCTTGTTAGGAGAGACTTATCAGGGTTTTGGAACGTTTTCGTAACACAGAAGAACAACCTCAACTCAGGAATACTTTTTTACTAACAAAAACGGAGAATATTGAACTCTTTTTTCTAACATGAAGCTGATATCCAGGAGGTGACTTGTGGTAGCCGGATTCGACTACGTTATCTTCATATAATTGCGGAAATTTACCTAGGTGGTTGATGTGACTAACGGAACCAGTTTACTTATCTTTGAGAGGCACGGCTCAACAGAACCAGTTTACTTATCTTTGAGAGGCACGGCTCGTCTGACTGGAATAGCCAAGATCACATCTCCACAGCCAATATTCTTACCTTGAAAAAGTCTCCATAAGACGAAACACATGTCGGCGGTGTGAGCTGGAAAGTTTTTAATGTTCATGAAAATAAAGAATAGGAAGTCTAATACTTGGTCTGGATCCATATTTTGGAATCTGCTGCTAATAATTGAACATCTCATATCGATGAGTGGGAACTAATCCAGAATATATGACCTTTTGATTGACAGATCCACTATACTTGTTCAGGAAATTCTATATTAATAGATTTAACACAATAGGCCTTGTGAGTGCTGTATGGACCTGCTTCTTTTCTCTTCTGTAATGTAACATAGCAGGCATTGTTAGCCAATAGGCTGCATTGGAACCATAACAGCGCAGAAAATTAAAGAATACTGGTTAGGTCAGTTGTTCTTTGCAGAGACCCGAAGATCAGGGCACAAGAGACAAACTAATGGTTGATCATTTGTCTGGGGAGGGGGTGGGTTGCTTATGACTTAGATTAGGCTACCCCTGGCAGAGAACTCGGATTATAGGTAAGAAACTTATCCTTCTCTTCCAGAGGCTCCTCATCAATAGTAATAAGCACTGAATTGAATAGCAAGCCCTTCCTCTACCTCGGTGGACAAATGATTTAGAATCAAGAGCAGCTGGTCTGGAATACATTTCTCAAAGAGGCCTGGCCTACTTGAGTGTCTGCTCTCGTATCTGAATTAAGATAATAGTGTCTCATGAATGTATGTACCGACCTCCAAGTGGGCTGCTTTGCAGAACTCATCGATGGGGACATTGTGCAGAAAAGCCACAGTAGCTGCCTTTCCCCCTGTGGAATGAGCCTTGGGAGTAGCCACAAGGAGCTTATTAGACACAACCAAGGGAGCAGATCTCCTAATAGCCTTATACTTTTCTAGGTACAACTTTAAGACTATTTTTAGGTCTAAAGAATGGAGAGACCTTTCAGCTGGTGTGGTAGGATTAGGAAAGAAAGTGGGTAGCGAAATGGACTGATTAAAGTCAGACACCACCTTAGGCAGGAAAGAATTGTGGGTTCTCATTACTACCCTGTTGTTGTGAAACTGTGTATGGCTGTTTAGAGCAGAAAACTTAGATCTCGCTCACCCTATGAGCAGAAGTAATTGCCACCAAGAAGGCAGCCGTCCATGTGAGGTGCTGCAGAGTCGCTTTGTGAATCGGTTCAAAGAGGGGACCCGTGAGCTTGAAGAGAACCAAATGGAGCGCCAAGGGAGTAGAAGGAAAGAACTTACATTTAACCCATGCAAAAAATCCTTAACCACCGGAAGCTGGAAGAAGGATGGTTGGGAGGATTATTTTCTATATGCCGTAATGGATGCCAGGTGCACTTTTACGGAAGCAAACTGCAAACCTGAATTTGCCAAGTGCAGGAGAAATGGTAAGATTACCTCCTTTTGCCCTTTGGTAATCTGGAACCCTTTTTCCAAACACACCACATATAGAATATTTTCCATTTAAATGCATAAGAACGCCTCGCGGAAGGCCTCTTTGAATCTTTTAAAATGTTCATGCACTCCTGAGGGAGTCCTAGTTGGCCATACTGAAGGACCTCAGGAGCCATGCAGCCAAGTTCAGGTAGAGAAATTTGGCATGATGGATTCTCCCGTTCATTTAGGAGAGGAGATCAGGCCTGCACGGAGGCCTCCTTTGTGGACGTTCCTAGAGATGTAGACGGTCCGGGTACCACCACTGCCGTGGCCAGTCTTGTGATCAGGATCATCCTTGCTCTGGAGTGGCAGAGCTTGGTTATGACCCTCAGGATGAGAGGAAGTGGCAGAAAAGTGTACAAAAAGTCCCTTGACCAATCGATCAAATGGGCATTCCCTTTTGTCCCTGGCCGGTAATATCTTGATGCAAAATCTTGGCTTTTTTTGTTGGTGTGATCCATGAAGAGATCGATTCTTGAATGACCCCATTCCCCGGAAGATGTTTGCCACCACCTCGTTGTGCAGAACCCATCTGATCTTCGAAGTGATAAATTAGAGAATCTGCTGAGCATTTTGTTCTCCTGGCAGGTAGACTGCTGTAATTGAAAATGGTCTGGCCAGAAGCCAATGCCAGATTGTCTGAGCCTCCAAGAATGGGGGTGAGATAGGATCCCTCCCTGCGTGTTTAGATAGTACATTGTGGTTGTGTTGTCTGTCTGGACTAATATGGAGCTGGCTTGGATGGAGGGGTAGAGGGCCATGAGGGCTAGATGCACGGCCCGTAGCTCCAGCATATTGATGTGATATGCCTGCTCTATGGTCGACCACAGACCTTGAGTTTAAAGAGGGCCCATGACGGCTCCTCAACCCTCGAGGGAAGCATCCGTGATCAGAGTTTGCATTGGAGGGGTCTGTTGGAATGGGACTCCCACCAAGAGATATTTTCGATGAGTCCACCATGGGATGGAAGATTTTGCAGCCTAGGAAAGGTGGACCTTGTCCCATCGAGCCTCCACGGATCCATTTGCCCTCCATATCTTGCTGCAAGGGTCGCATCCTCAGCCTGGCATTGGGAACTAGGAAGATGCAAGATGCCATTGACCCTAGAAGCGAGGAAACCTGCTGGACTGATATTTGAAGTGTGCGAAGAAGCTGGTTGCACTTCAGAATGATAGATGATAATCTCTCCTTCGAAGGATACACTTTTTCCTGCGTTGGAGTCTGAAGTCATGCCCAGATAGTTTATCCTTTGAGTAAGTTGATGAACTGCCTTTGCCAAATTGAAGTGAAGGCCCAGCTGCTGTAGAAAAGTTAGATAGGTCTGGTATTGGGTTTTTACACACTAGGGAGGGGAACTTTCAGCAGCCAGTCTTCAAGGTAAGGATAAATTAAAAGTGCAGGGCAGCATAGAGCAGCTGCTACTACTGCCATGCATAGTAAACACTGAAGTGGCTGACTTCAATCCGAAAGGGAGGACTTTGTACTGGTAGTGTTTGGCGGGAAACAACCTTTACAATGCAACTTTTACACCGCACTACTATTACAACGGAACTTTTACAACGCAACATCCATTACAACACATGCATTTACAACGCAACCATTACAACGCATGACACTACAACGCATTACAACACTTACCCTACTGTTGCACCCCCCTGGAGTTAGAATAGTAAGTTTTACCCCTACACTATCCAACACTTACCCTACTGTTGCACCCCCTGGAGTTAGAATAGTAATTTTTACCCCTACACTATCCAACACTTACTGTACTGTTGCACCCCCTGGAGTTAGAATAGTAATTTTAAGCCCTACACTATCCAACACTTACCTTACATGCAATGTAATGTTATGCGTTGTAATGGTATGCGTTGTAAATGTAGTATGCGTTGTAGTGGAATGCGTTGTAAAGGTAGTTTCAAAGAATTCGTTGTAATGGTATGTGTTGTAATGGATGTTGCGGTGTAAAAATTGCATTGTAAAGGTAGACTGGAATAGCCAAGATCACATCTCCACAGCCAATATTCTTGCCTTGAAAAAGTCTCCATAAGACGAAACACATGTCGGCGGTGTGAGCTGGAAAGTTTTTAATGTTTATGAAAATAAAGAATAGGAAGTCTAATACTTGGTCTGGATCCATATTTTGGAATCTGCTGCTAATAATTGAACATCTCATATCGATGAGTGGGAACTAATCCAGAATATATGACCTTTTGATTGACAGATCCACTATACTTGTTCAGGAAATTCTATATTAATAGATTTAACACAATAGGCCTTGTGAGTGCTGTATGGACCTGCTTCTTTTCTCTTCTGTAATGTAACATAGCAGGCATTGTTAGCCAATAGGCTGCATTGGAACCATAACAGCGCAGAAAATTAAAGAATACTGGTTAGGTCAGTTGTTCCTTGCAGAGACCCGAAGATCAGGGCACAAGAGACAAACTAATGGTTGATCATTTGTCTGGGGAGGGGGTGGGTTGCTTATGACTTAGATTAGGCTACCCCTGGCAGAGAACTCGGATTATAGGTAAGAAACTTATCCTTCTCTTCCAGAGGCTCCTCATCAATAGTAATAAGCACTGAATTGAATAGCAAGCCCTTCCTCTACCTCGGTGGACAAATGATTTAGAATCAAGAGCAGCTGGTCTGGAATACATTTCTCAAAGAGGCCTGGCCTACTTGAGTGTCTGCTCTCGTATCTGAATTAAGATAATAGTGTCTCATGAATGTATGTACGGACCTCCAAGTGGGCTGCTTTGCAGAACTCATCGATGGGGACATTGTGCAGAAAAGCCACAGTAGCTGCCTTTCCCCCTGTGGAATGAGCCTTGGGAGTAGCCACAAGGAGCTTATTAGACACAACCAAGGGAGCAGATCTCCTAATAGCCTTATACTTTTCTAGGTACAACTTTAAGACTATTTTTAGGTCTAAAGAATGGAGAGACCTTTCAGCTGGTGTGGTAGGATTAGGAAAGAAAGTGGGTAGCGAAATGGACTGATTAAAGTCAGACACCACCTTAGGCAGGAAAGAATTGTGGGTTCTCATTACTACCCTGTTGTTGTGAAACTGTGTATGGCTCTTTAGAGCAGAAAACTTAGATCTCGCTCACCCTATGAGCAGAAGTAATTGCCACCAAGAAGGCAGCCGTCCATGTGAGGTGCTGCAGAGTCGCTTTGTGAATCGGTTCAAAGAGGGGACCCATGAGCTTGAAGAGAACCAAATGGAGCGCCAAGGGAGTAGAAGGAAAGAACTTACATTTAACCCATGCAAAAAATCTTTAACCACCGGAAGCTGGAAGAAGGATGGTTGGGAGGATTATTTTCTATATGCCGTAATGGATGCCAGGTGCACTTTTACGGAAGCAAACTGCAAACCTGAATTTGCCAAGTGCAGGAGAAATGGTAAGATTACCTCCTTTTGCCCTTTGGTAATCTGGAACCCTTTTTCCAAACACACCACATATAGAATATTTTCCATTTAAATGCATAAGAACGCCTCGCGGAAAGCCTCTTTGAGTCTTTTAAAATGTTCATGCACTCCTGAGGGAGTCCTAGTTGGCCATACTGAAGGACCTCAGGAGCCATGCAGCCAAGTTCAGGTAGAGAAATTTGGCATGATGGATTCTCCCGTTCATTTAGGAGAGGAGATCAGGCCTGCACGGAGGCCTCCTTTGTGGACGTTCCTAGAGATGTAGACGGTCCGGGTACCACCACTGCCGTGGCCAGTCTTGTGATCAGGATCATCCTTGCTCTGGAGTGGCAGAGCTTGGTTATGACCCTCAGGATGAGAGGAAGTGGCAGAAAAGTGTACAAAAAGTCCCTTGACCAATCGATCAAATGGGCATTCCCTTTTGTCCCTGGCCGGTAATATCTTGATGCAAAATCTTGGCTTTTTTTGTTGGTGTGATCCATGAAGAGATCGATTCTTGAATGACCCCATTCCCCGGAAGATGTTTGCCACCACCTCGTTGTGCAGAACCCATCTGATCTTCGAAGTGATAAATTAGAGAATCTGCTGAGCATTTTGTTCTCCTGGCAGGTAGACTGCTGTAATTGAAAATGGTCTGGCCAGAAGCCAATGCCAGATTGTCTGAGCCTCCAAGAATGGGGGTGAGATAGGATCCCTCCCTGCGTGTTTAGATAGTACATTGTGGTTGTGTTGTCTGTCTGGACTAATATGGAGCTGGCTTGGATGGAGGGGTAGAGGGCCATGAGGGCTAGATGCACGGCCCGTAGCTCCAGCATATTGATGTGATATGCCTGCTCTATGGTCGACCACAGACCTTGAGTTTAAAGAGGGCCCATGACGGCTCCTCAACCCTCGAGGGAAGCATCCGTGATCAGAGTTTGCATTGGAGGGGTCTGTTGGAATGGGACTCCCACCAAGAGATATTTTCGATGAGTCCACCATGGGATGGAAGATTTTGCAGCCTAGGAAAGGTGGACCTTGTCCCATCGAGCCTCCACGGATCCATTTGCCCTCCATATCTTGCTGCAAGGGTCGCATCCTCAGCCTGGCATTGGGAACTAGGAAGATGCAAGATGCCATTGACCCTAGAAGCGAGGAAACCTGCTGGACTGATATTTGAAGTGTGCGAAGAAGCTGGTTGCACTTCAGAATGATAGATGATAATCTCTCCTTCGAAGGATACACTTTTTCCTGCGTTGGAGTCTGAAGTCATGCCCAGATAGTTTATCCTTTGAGTAAGTTGATGAACTGCCTTTGCCAAATTGAAGTGAAGGCCCAGCTGCTGTAGAAAAGTTAGATAGGTCTGGTATTGGGTTTTTACACACTAGGGAGGGGAACTTTCAGCAGCCAGTCTTCAAGGTAAGGATAAATTAAAAGTGCAGGGCAGCATAGAGCAGCTGCTACTACTGCCATGCATAGTAAACACTGAAGTGGCTGACTTCAATCCGAAAGGGAGGACTTTGTACTGGTAGTGTTTGGCGGGAAACAACCTTTACAATGCAACTTTTACACCGCACTACTATTACAACGGAACTTTTACAACGCAACATCCATTACAACACATGCATTTACAACGCAACCATTACAACGCATGACACTACAACGCATTACAACACGTACCCTACTGTTGCACCCCCCTGGAGTTAGAATAGTAAGTTTTACCCCTACACTATCCAACACTTACCCTACTGTTGCACCCCCTGGAGTTAGAATAGTAATTTTTACCCCTACACTATCCAACACTTACTGTACTGTTGCACCCCCTGGAGTTAGAATAGTAATTTTAAGCCCTACACTATCCAACACTTACCTTACATGCAATGTAATGTTATGCGTTGTAATGGTATGCGTTGTAAATGTAGTATGCGTTGTAGTGGAATGCGTTGTAAAGGTAGTTTCAAAGAATTCGTTGTAATGGTATGTGTTGTAATGGATGTTGCGGTGTAAAAATTGCATTGTAAAGGTAGACTGGAATAGCCAAGATCACATCTCCACAGCCAATATTCTTGCCTTGAAAAAGTCTCCATAAGACGAAACACATGTCGGCGGTGTGAGCTGGAAAGTTTTTAATGTTTATGAAAATAAAGAATAGGAAGTCTAATACTTGGTCTGGATCCATATTTTGGAATCTGCTGCTAATAATTGAACATCTCATATCGATGAGTGGGAACTAATCCAGAATATATGACCTTTTGATTGACAGATCCACTATACTTGTTCAGGAAATTCTATATTAATAGATTTAACACAATAGGCCTTGTGAGTGCTGTATGGACCTGCTTCTTTTCTCTTCTGTAATGTAACATAGCAGGCATTGTTAGCCAATAGGCTGCATTGGAACCATAACAGCGCAGAAAATTAAAGAATACTGGTTAGGTCAGTTGTTCTTTGCAGAGACCCGAAGATCAGGGCACAAGAGACAAACTAATGGTTGATCATTTGTCTGGGGAGGGGGTGGGTTGCTTATGACTTAGATTAGGCTACCCCTGGCAGAGAACTCGGATTATAGGTAAGAAACTTATCCTTCTCTTCCAGAGGCTCCTCATCAATAGTAATAAGCACTGAATTGAATAGCAAGCCCTTCCTCTACCTCGGTGGACAAATGATTTAGAATCAAGAGCAGCTGGTCTGGAATACATTTCTCAAAGAGGCCTGGCCTACTTGAGTGTCTGCTCTCGTATCTGAATTAAGATAATAGTGTCTCATGAATGTATGTACGGACCTCCAAGTGGGCTGCTTTGCAGAACTCATCGATGGGGACATTGTGCAGAAAAGCCACAGTAGCTGCCTTTCCCCCTGTGGAATGAGCCTTGGGAGTAGCCACAAGGAGCTTATTAGACACAACCAAGGGAGCAGATCTCCTAATAGCCTTATACTTTTCTAGGTACAACTTTAAGACTATTTTTAGGTCTAAAGAATGGAGAGACCTTTCAGCTGGTGTGGTAGGATTAGGAAAGAAAGTGGGTAGCGAAATGGACTGATTAAAGTCAGACACCACCTTAGGCAGGAAAGAATTGTGGGTTCTCATTACTACCCTGTTGTTGTGAAACTGTGTATGGCTCTTTAGAGCAGAAAACTTAGATCTCGCTCACCCTATGAGCAGAAGTAATTGCCACCAAGAAGGCAGCCGTCCATGTGAGGTACTGCAGAGTCGCTTTGTGAATCGGTTCAAAGAGGGGACCCATGAGCTTGAAGAGAACCAAATGGAGCGCCAAGGGAGTAGAAGGAAAGAACTTACATTTAACCCATGCAAAAAATCTTTAACCACCGGAAGCTGGAAGAAGGATGGTTGGGAGGATTATTTTCTATATGCCGTAATGGATGCCAGGTGCACTTTTACGGAAGCAAACTGCAAACCTGAATTTGCCAAGTGCAGGAGAAATGGTAAGATTACCTCCTTTTGCCCTTTGGTAATCTGGAACCCTTTTTCCAAATACACCACATATAGAATATTTTCCATTTAAATGCATAAGAACGCCTCGCGGAAAGCCTCTTTGAGTCTTTTAAAATGTTCATGCACTCCTGAGGGAGTCCTAGTTGGCCATACTGAAGGACCTCAGGAGCCATGCAGCCAAGTTCAGGTAGAGAAATTTGGCATGATGGATTCTCCCGTTCATTTAGGAGAGGAGATCAGGCCTGCACGGAGGCCTCCTTTGTGGACGTTCCTAGAGATGTAGACGGTCCGGGTACCACCACTGCCGTGGCCAGTCTTGTGATCAGGATCATCCTTGCTCTGGAGTGGCAGAGCTTGGTTATGACCCTCAGGATGAGAGGAAGTGGCAGAAAAGTGTACAAAAAGTCCCTTGACCAATCGATCAAATGGGCATTCCCTTTTGTCCCTGGCCGGTAATATCTTGATGCAAAATCTTGGCTTTTTTTGTTGGTGTGATCCATGAAGAGATCGATTCTTGAATGACCCCATTCCCCGGAAGATGTTTGCCACCACCTCGTTGTGCAGAACCCATCTGATCTTCGAAGTGATAAATTAGAGAATCTGCTGAGCATTTTGTTCTCCTGGCAGGTAGACTGCTGTAATTGAAAATGGTCTGGCCAGAAGCCAATGCCAGATTGTCAGAGCCTCCAAGAATGGGGGTGAGATAGGATCCCTCCCTGCGTGTTTAGATAGTACATTGTGGTTGTGTTGTCTGTCTGGACTAATATGGAGCTGGCTTGGATGGAGGGGTAGAGGGCCATGAGGGCTAGATGCACGGCCCGTAGCTCCAGCATATTGATGTGATATGCCTGCTCTATGGTCGACCACAGACCTTGAGTTTAAAGAGGGCCCATGACGGCTCCTCAACCCTCGAGGGAAGCATCCGTGATCAGAGTTTGCATTGGAGGGGTCTGTTGGAATGGGACTCCCACCAAGAGATATTTTCGATGAGTCCACCATGGGATGGAAGATTTTGCAGCCTAGGAAAGGTGGACCTTGTCCCATCGAGCCTCCACGGATCCATTTGTCCTCCATATCTTGCTGCAAGGGTCGCATCCTCAGCCTGGCATTGGGAACTAGGAAGATGCAAGATGCCATTGACCCTAGAAGCGAGGAAACCTGCTGGACTGATATTTGAAGTGTGCGAAGAAGCTGGTTGCACTTCAGAATGATAGATGATAATCTCTCCTTCGAAGGATACACTTTTTCCTGCGTTGGAGTCTGATGTCATGCCCAGATAGTTTATCCTTTGAGTAAGTTGATGAACTGCCTTTGCCAAATTGAAGTGAAGGCCCAGCTGCTGTAGAAAAGTTAGATAGGTCTGGTATTGGGTTTTTACACACTAGGGAGAGGAACTTTCAGCAGCCAGTCTTCAAGGTAAGGATAAATTAAAAGTGCAGGGCAGCATAGAGCAGCTGCTACTACTGCCATGCATAGTAAACACTGAAGTGGCTGACTTCAATCCGAAAGGGAGGACTTTGTACTGGTAGTGTTTGGCGGGAAACAACCTTTACAATGCAACTTTTACACCGCACTACTATTACACCGGAACTTTTACAACGCAACATCCATTACAACACATGCATTTACAACGCAACCATTACAACGCATGCCATTACAACGCATTACAACACTTACCCTACTGTTGCACCCCCTGGAGTTAGAATAGTAAGTTTTACCCCTACACTATCCAACACTTACCCTACTGTTGCACCCCCTGGAGTTAGAATAGTAATTTTTACCCCTACACTATCCAACACTTACCGTACTGTTGCACCCCCTGGAGTTAGAATAGTAATTTTAAGCCCTACACTATCCAACACTTACCTTACATGCAATGTAATGTTATGCGTTGTAATGGTATGCGTTGTAAATGTAGTATGCGTTGTAGTGGAATGCGTTGTAAAGGTAGTTTCAAAGAATTCGTTGTAATGGTATGCGTTGTAATGGATGTTGCGGTGTAAAAATTGCATTGTAAAGGTAGGCGTTGTAAAAGTATGCGTTGTAACGTCATACATCCGTGTTTGGCACCTACCATGAAGCGCAGGAACTTTCGGTGGCATGAGCTGACTGGTACATGGAAACACGCATCCTGCAGATCTATTGAGCACATCCAGTCTCCTTGCTGGAGGTGAGTATGTATTTGATGGACAGCCAGCATGCAAATTTTTTCTCTTTGGATGGACTTGTTCAGAATGTGTAGATCCAATATAGGTCTTAACTCTGCTCTGCAATTTTCTTTTGCACAAGAAAGTACCTTGATCTCCTTTCCCTCGTTGAGAGGGAGGAACTTTCTCTATGGTAGATTTTTGTAGGAGAGTGGCTACTACTTGCTACAAGAGTTGCAGCTGGTGGCATATGGTTTTTGACTGGAGTGATCGCCTGTAGGTGGATAGCGAAACCATAGAGAGTACCCATTCTGTATTATACTCAATGCCCATTGATCTCTTGTGATGATGTGCCACTTTTGCAGATGATTGGCGATACTTCCCTCCACTGGAGTGGGTAACGGAAACGGGGGAAGCGACTGCTCAATGCTTTGTTGGAATCTTCGCAGAGGAAGAGGACTGACATGGGGTACCTCTACCATGGGAAGAGCGACGCCCTTGGTAGTGCGTTCTGGGCTGGTGTTGTTGTTGCCTTTGAGACCATTGAGGAGTTTGAAGCCTCTGATGAAGTGGCCTGCGGTCATACGCCCTGTATCTTTGACGTAACTCCTTTCTCTTTTCAAGGCCTACAACCTTTAGAGTATCTAGTTCTGTCTTCATCCTGGCCATTTCCTTGTCTGTGTGTGTGTGCCAAAGAGAGAACTTCTGGAAAAAGGCAGGTTTAGAATCTGCTGCTGGGCTTCTGGCTTCAGTGCAGTAAGACGGAGCCAGGATGATTGCCTAGCACATATTCCATGCGCATAAGAATGCATAGATAGATTTGCCCTATCCGCTGCAGTACTAATCATCTGGTTTGCCACCAAACCCCCTTCTAGGAGAACTTCCTCAAAGTCTTGACGATCCTCTTTGGGCAACTTATCTTTGAATCTCTCCAAAGAGTCCCATAGAATCCTATCATAGTGACCTAAAAGGGCTGAAGCACTGGAAACCTTCAAAAAGGAAGCTGAGATACCACAAACTTTCCTTTTCCAAAAGATCTGGGCTCTGCTCTCTTTGTTTGGAGACACTGTTGAAGAGGACACCACTGCAAGCGTCTTCTTTGCAGCTGCAATAATTACAGAATCCGGAGGAGGATCCTTTTATGTACATTGAATTATTAAACTGTTGTTTCAGTGCTACCATGTGGTGGACTGTAACAAGTGCCGGTGTTGACAATTAAGTGCCATGCTGTGTACCAGAAACCACTGGCTCAAATTAAGCACTGGTGGAGGATAAGGACCAAGAGGGTGTTCTATGTCTTTTATGATGGCTACGTGCAGGGGACCTCCTGCGTGGTGATGAAGTTGCTGTCTGAGCATGTTCCCGACGTCTGGAAGAATTAGTAGGAGAAAGGTCTACCCTCTGTACCAACTAAGCCAGAGGTGAGCTGTGCAGAGGACTAGAGTAGTCCAGAGGTTACTGCACTTGCATTGAAGAAGACTTCTGCCAGTTTTGCATTGGTAACAGTCATCTGGAAAATAGGTGCACAGAAGGCAATGATCTCTGTGTTCTCTTCTATTGCTATGAAGGAGGATTCACCGTCTGTGTTGCCACCTTCTGTATCTGCCTATCAGGAGATAGAGAAATGGAGCTGCTCAACGTCGGCAGAGGCACCCGTGGTGATCTCGACTGTGATCCTGTAGACGCTGAGTGTCTCTTCGATGTTGAACGGATAGACTTTGAGCACCTTTCCGATGGAGATCGGTGTGTGGACGCAGACAGGGATGATTGCCTTGATGTCGAGATGTCTTGAGCCGGCGTCGAGTGCTGGGAACACGTTGATGGTGTTCGAATTCTCGACTGCCGGTGAGAGATGTCGCCAACGGAGACTGGTGTCTTTACATCAGGTGAGGCGCCACCAAAGGGGGCTTGGTCATCAACGTGGGACGAGGACCCGTCGACGAAGACTGTTGCTTCGACGTTGTGTGGGGAGACAACGACGAAGAGCGTTTTCTGGATATTGGTCATCTTCGAGATGACATCAGTGTTGAACGAGGCCTCGACGTTGACTATCGCCGGGTTGACAGCAACAGAGGACTTCATCTCAACGTTGAACACATATGAGGTGGCGCCATCGGAGGCGGATGTTTCAATGTTGAGCGTTGTTTCGACACCAACAGAGACCGGCTCCTCGACGTTGACTGTCGCCGGGTTGACGTTAACGGGGGGGCTGATCCGACACCGGTGAATGTTGACAATGGACAGACAATGAACATTTCCACTTCCTTAGGTGCAGTCTTCGACGACAAGCAGTCCTTTCAATACCGTAGATGGTGGTAGCCGAGGCGAGCCCGACGATGAAGGAGAACAGATAGGGCTCTTACTTCTAGAAGTAGATCTGGTTCTCTTCTTCTTGTGCCTCGATGGAGATAGTCCTCTTGAAGTAGCAGATTTCTGTATATTTGAGAGGCCATGAAGGCGAATCCTATCCCTCTCCTTGAGAGTACACCTAGACAGATTTTTGCAGTGTTGGCAGGTCTCAGGAGAATGTGTCTCTGGGAGACAGAGAATACAAACGGAGTGAGGATCTGTTTTGGCCTTCTTTTTGCCATAGGACGGGCAAGGATTAAAAAGAGAAAGCATATTTTGACAGAAAAAAATACAACATTTTGTGAGAAAATGGCAGCTCCTCAATTCAACAGGTGTAAGAACTCGAGTGAACAGGAACTAACCAGTTTTTTACACAAAACGTTTTGACCTAACTGTCACCCCTAAGGCATGATGGGAAGCTTGGGGTCATGGCTGCCTTAAAGGCATGGTGCCAAGTCAAGTCAAGTCAAGTTTATTATGTTTTGGCTCTCAATGAGGGCCACATAAAATAACACACAATATACATCACATAGAATGAAAAAGATAAAAACATGCAGTCGAGCATAAGCGAGCTGACACATCCAATCATTAGTCGAGCAGTCCCCAGCACCTCCCCGTGTATTATTAATAAATATCTAAAAAACTTTTAAAAAAATTAAAAATTCTGTAGCAAAACATTTCATTTGGCGGGCAATAAAGTGCATGGAGAAAAGTATTTACATTTAAAATTCCTAGTTGTAGACAGATTGGTTTTAACCATTTAAGGCGAAATGGGCGCAATTCATTACATACAAACAAAACATGGTTACGATTCTGTACAGCATTATGACAAAAATTACATATAGGAGATACACCATACCATTTTGCGAGAAGGGAGTTTAGAGGAAGCAGATCTTGTCTTAATAAAAACCATAGCCTTCGGACTCTATGAGGAATGTTCCAAATAAGATATTGTTGGGGCTGTTTGAATAAGTATGTATTTAACAGAGATTGTCTTTCTTTTTTCCTTGATAGGGCTAGCCTATCCAGTTTGTAACATAGTTCCCAGGATGCATTTTTTAATTTCACCTTAAGTTCAGCAGGATCAAGTAGAAACAAGGTGTTTGCATCCAACTCTAGCAGACTTACGGCTTTTCTAAAGTTTTTTACTAGTATGGAGAACTCATTGAGATCTCCCAAAAGCTCTCTTTTAATAGCTTCTCTAAGGGAACCAATTTTACCTCTAACCAGACAGGCTACTCATCTTACAAGGGCAATCAACCCCTGAACCCAACCACTTCTCAGTCCGAATTCCAGCCTGCATGAAATTTCAGAGCAGGCCGTATTAAGAGAAGAGATTTTCCTCAAAATCTTTCCTTCTATTTTTTGGACAAATCCCCAGTGTTTTAAATCCACTAATTCGATCCCATATAGGAGAGTAGCAGGTATCTTTGCTTTAAATACATCAAGGAATAATGTGAAATGTCTCTTCCCTGTAGCGTTATATAAAGAACACAATCCCATCCCATGTGATAGTGCTTTACGAGAATTGTGCTCTATATGGGCAGTCTCACTTATGTTTGCTGCAATTATTTTTCCTAAAAAGGTGTAGGTTTTAACGACCTCTAATTTCTGTCCTCCTAATATCCAATTATAATTTTCAGACCTGCATTTTTTCTTACCGAATATGCACATAATCTTGCTTTTAGAAGCGTTAATCTTCATATAATGTGCTTCTGCAAAAAGTGTTAATGCATGCAGGCGATTAGACAAGCCCTTCGGGGTTAAATCTAACACAAGTATGTCGTCTGCATACATTAAAACAGATATCGGTAATCCTCCAATTTTTGGGGCTAATCCCCCACTAGATGCTATTTGGGAGGGTAGGTCTGCCGTGTATAGGGAGAACAATATAGGGGCCAATATACACCCTTGTTTTAACCCATTCGGGGAAGGGATCGATTGAGAAAGACCCCTTTCCCCACCTAGTAACATCTTACACCATGTGTTGGAGTGAAGAGATTTTACCAATTCTAGTAAATATACTGGCATGCCCATTGTGGCAAGTTTTTTCCATAGCGTTGACCGGTCCACCTTATCAAACGCGGTTGAAAAATCAATGAATGCCACATATATTCCGCCTCCTCGAACACGGACATATTTGTCTACAAGCACCTGTAAGGAAGTCAAATTATCAAGAGTACCATGCTCTTTACGAAACCCTGTTTGCTGCATAGGTAAAATATCATTTGTTTCTATCCATTTCATGATTAATAGTAAAATACATTTAGCGAAAATTTTCCCTATTGAATCTAGAAGCGCTATTAAACGATAATTCTTAGGGTTATCCCGCTCTCCCTTTTTGAATATGGGAATCAGAATACTACCCCTCCAAGAGTTGGGAACTAATCTAGTAATAAAGCATGTATGAAACAGTGGGAGTAATATCTTACTCCAGGAAATGACATCCTGCTTAATTATAGTCATGGGCAGTTCATCCGGGCCCATGGCTCCGGAGGAGCGCATACTTTTTATCACAGATGCTATGGATTCCTCAGTAGGGAGTTCTATGTCATAATCTTCATTCAGGGTTAACTCCAAGTTATTATCCTCCACTCCATTGGAAGCATATAGATTAGAAATAAATGTTATCCAGACTTCTTCTGCAATAGAAACAGGAATGGGAAGAGTTCTCACTCCACATCCTTTTCCTATTACAGACCAGAAGTCTCTAGAATTGTTATTGGCCGATGCCTCTCTTAACCGTATCCAGAGAGTGTCTTCTTTTTCTTTCTTTATTTTATTTTTTAATCTATGCCTCCTTCTTCTGAGTAGGGCTAAATTCCTTTCATTTTCCCTGGTTCTATTAAGATACTGTTGCCTAACAAGTTTATTTACTTCCTTATTTAAGGATAGTAATATAGGCGGAGGGCGTGGGGGATTCTTAGGATTTCTGTTTTTCTTTGCCATCCTTCTAAGTTTCCGCAATAGTATTTCAAATTTAAGGAATTCTGATCCATGTCATTCATCTAGTTCCAATATAGTTTGGGCTAGAGTACTTTGAGCATTGCTTACAGAGCTAGAATCCCAGAAACATCTCCCACCCTTATGATTAATAGAAATTCCTGTATTAACTAGAGACCAGGACTCAGTCATAGGGGGACGTAATGAAATTGTTATATTAACCATTTTATGATCACTCAAGGTAGAGTTAGTGATCACAATGTCCTGAATGAACGAGAACGTCTCATAGTCTGTGATGACGTAATCTAAGATAGATTCACCTCTATATGACCCATGAGTAAACTTAGCTGGAACGTCAGAGGGCAATCTACCGTTTACTATAAGCCCCTCTACCAAGCTAAGTTCCTCTAATAAAATCTTTCCTCTTTTGTTAGTTTTTATTTTATTAGGAAATACAGATTGAGGTATATTATACGCTTCTTCCTTTGCTTTATTTCTAAATAACTCTAAACTTAGGTTAGACACTTTACTATTCAGGTCCCCCATAAGTAGGATATATGGAGGCGCAGCTATCTCTAACAATTGCTTTATATACGAGAACATTCGCTTTAAAACAAAATTAAAATTATGTTCTGGCGGTATATATGCATTTATGATTACAAGTGATTTTCGAATACCTACTAATGCTAGATTATTGATGGTTATTACTTGAAAGAGCTTACTAATGTCGATATAGTGAGAGAATTGCCATTGTAAGGAGTTAGATAAAAAACAGACAATTCCCCCTTTTGCATGACCTCTGTTTGATGGTATAGCAGGGGCCTCAAAAACAAAATAGTCTTTCCCCCCATATTGTATATCTTTACACCATGTTTCTTGGACGCATAATACATCAGCATTCAAAGAGAGAAGATAGTTCAATTTCTCAGGGGAATTGTACAGGCCTGCGGCATTCCAGGAGATAATATTTAATTGTCTGTTAAAGATGTTGAAATAGACATTTGTTAATCGATATATTGTTGGATAATGCTCCTGGTAGCCAATTCCATTGCTGGGGGTCATGGCATTGAGACGGGATCAAATTCTCATGACATGATGGAATCTTTGAAACCATACGCTTTCCCCTTGAAACACAGATTTTTAAGTCTTTATTACAGGCGGACATGACATTCTGTTTAGCACCCAATTTAAGTGTTCCCTCACTACAATAAGTGCTAATGAAAGGTAACACATCTATACCTCTACATTGAAAAGCTTCGGCTTGCTGGAGAATGATATTAGCAATTATTTTTGAGCAAAATTTAAGCCTTGCTCGTTGTCCATTCTCACATGTTATTGATGAAACCAAGTCGATATCACTTGACTGAATTAATTTTAGGCTTTCAATATCTTTAAGGCAACTAAGTAGCCATGACCTATTCAGATTTAGATCCGAATCGAATAGTGGCAAAAAGTCCAGTGTCAATGTATCCACCCACAACGGAGCATCTTTCGAAGGCACGTTTGTTGATACCAATGTTACTTCAGAAGACAATCGAAAAATAGGGGCAGATGGATTAAGTGCCCTTATTACCGTAGGCTCAATTCTTATGTCTTCTTCTGCTGATGCACGTGGTTCTGTCTCTTTAACCTCAGAATACAGAGCTCTTCCATCGCTATTATTAACAGCAGGAATATCTTTCACAGCAGAACTGGAAACACAAACCACTGTCACTTTCGTAGAAGTATCTGATGTAGAGTTTTCTAAAATTTCTATTTCATCAGAAGCTTCATTTAAATGTTTTTGGAATATAACTTGCCTTTGTCTTCTCCTCGTATACTTACGAACTGGCTTCCTATTCTTTCCTTTATACTTTTTACTTTTTTCTTTTTTTATTCCCTTAGTACCAGGTGTTACTTCATATTCTTTTTTGTCTTGGTTAAAGATAGGGAATAAAGCATTTCCAGTGGCTTGATTATCCTCTACAGGGCATTCTTCCTCCTTTAATTGACTCTTTACTGTAGATTGAGGTATGACCAGTGAACTTTCTTCCTTCACTATGGAGTCTTTTTGTTTTCCATTCGACTTTGTTAGGGAGGTTGGTATTGAGGACTCAACACGCTCATGGATATCCACCTGTAACGTTGTCCCAACCACTGGAGTTTTTCTTAGAATAGTATTACTATCCGCAGTATTTAAGGCAGTTGAATTACTAGGAATAACTATTCCATTCTCCGTATGCTTTGCCACTAATACTTTCAAAATCTCAGTTACTGAGTCCATGATACAGTCAGAACTCACTGCAAATTTTCCTAATAGCAATAATATAGAGGCCAGTAAGTCTTCAAGAGCTATTAAAGAGTCCGAAATCGGTTTTTCATTTTTTGGATAGCCGGACTCTACATAAGCATGGATCCCTGATAGATTTAGATGAGGAGATTTCATCTCACTATGCATAGAGGGAATGTCATTGGATGCTATGGAGGGAGTGCTACTATATAATAATAATCCAGAGGGGTTTACTCTATTAGGAGTTTTGTTCAATTCAGATTGGTTCCCCATTCCCTCGTCCATGTATCGACCACAGAGTTCTAAATCAATGCTGGACGGAATAGATAGTTCCACTATATCCTTCTCCATAAGTCCGACTTTCTCGTTATGCTGTTTTACTTCTAAGTTTGTTGATAACGACTTAGAAAGCTCTCCGTCGGTAGAAGATGGTAGAGTAATAGCCTCCTTAATAATTGGTTGAATCATTGTAATTGAGTCTTGATTAGGATCATTTCCAAAAGGAAAGTCTAATTGTGGTATTGACCCCTCATCTTTTGGAGGAGATCGTTCCATTTCCTTTTTTGCAGGATTTTCCCACATTTCCATTAGCTGCATTTGTCCCTTCAATTGCGAGCTATTACCATATTTGTTCCTCAGGGGGTTAGATTTTGTTTCTGCATTTGACCTCCCTTCAAGCATTCTTCCAGAACGTAACTTCTTTGCTGACATAATGCGAAATGCTGGAACCTGTCAGCAGTTCAATGTCACCAAAATTTTTTTAAAATTGAATAACTGATAAAAAATGATAATGGATTGTCTTTAACCATAAAAGTCAATACACAGGTTGTGCTGTACGTGCCAAACTGAATGAGAGAATAGTCTCCTCGCAATTTAATCGTCAAAAATGTCATAAAATATTATGTTTTCAACAAAAAATATTATTAGTAAGTGGGCCCAGCCCGGCCTACCTCGGCCACTGAGGGCCCGCCCTTTGCCCGGGCTTCGCTCGGCTCGCTCCGCGCTCGCTCTCGCGAGGCTGGTGTCACTCTGCCTTTGTAGCGCCTCCAGGCGCCTCGATGACGTTCTCCTCGCTGCGCCGCCGCTGGGGGTGGCGGGAATGCGAGTCCTCCGCACAGCGACCGCTGATGTGACAAACGCGGCAGCCGGGGGACTCGAGGGGCTCTGCTGCACGTTAGAGCTCAGGGGCAGGACAACACGGCCACAGGCAAAATCCGGTAAATGTTCAGAGCGACACACGCTCAGCCGGTGTCACTCTGCCTTTGTAGCGCCTCCAGGCGCCTCGATGACGTTCTCCTCGCTGCGCCGCCGCTGGGGGTGGCGGGAATGCGAGTCCTCCGCACAGCGACCGCTGATGTGACAAACGCGGCAGCCGGGGGACTCGAGGGGCTCTGCTGCACGTTAGAGCTCAGGGGCAGGACAACACGGCCACAGGCAAAATCCGGTAAATGTTCAGAGCGACACACGCTCAGCCGGTGTCACTCTGCCTTTGTAGCGCCTCCAGGCGCCTCGATGACGTTCTCCTCGCTGCGCCGCCGCTGGGGGTGGCGGGTATGCGAGTCCTCCGCACAGCGACCGCTGATGTGACAAACGCGGCAGCCGGGGGACTCGAGGGGCTCTGCTGCACGTTAGAGCTCAGGGGCAGGACAACACGGCCACAGGCAAAATCCGGTAAATGTTCAGAGCGACACACGCTCAGCCGGTGTCACTCTGCCTTTGTAGCGCCTCCAGGCGCCTCGATGACGTTCTCCTCGCTGCGCCGCCGCTGGGGGTGGCGGGAATGCGAGTCCTCCGCACAGCGACCGCTGATGTGACAAACGCGGCAGCCGGGGGACTCGAGGGGCTCTGCTGCACGTTAGAGCTCAGGGGCAGGACAACACGGCCACAGGCAAAATCCGGTAAATGTTCAGAGCGACACACGCTCAGCCGGTGTCACTCTGCCTTTGTAGCGCCTCCAGGCGCCTCGATGACGTTCTCCTCGCTGCGCCGCCGCTGGGGGTGGCGGGTATGCGAGTCCTCCGCACAGCGACCGCTGATGTGACAAACGCGGCAGCCGGGGGACTCGAGGGGCTCTGCTGCACGTTAGAGCTCAGGGGCAGGACAACACGGCCACAGGCAAAATCCGGTAAATGTTCAGAGCGACACACGCTCAGCCGGTGTCACTCTGCCTTTGTAGCGCCTCCAGGCGCCTCGATGACGTTCTCCTCGCTGCGCCGCCGCTGGGGGTGGCGGGAATGCGAGTCCTCCGCACAGCGACCGCTGATGTGACAAACGCGGCAGCCGGGGGACTCGAGGGGCTCTGCTGCACGTTAGAGCTCAGGGGCAGGACAACACGGCCACAGGCAAAATCCGGTAAATGTTCAGAGCGACACACGCTCAGCCGGTGTCACTCTGCCTTTGTAGCGCCTCCAGGCGCCTCGATGACGTTCTCCTCGCTGCGCCGCCGCTGGGGGTGGCGGGAATGCGAGTCCTCCGCACAGCGACCGCTGATGTGACAAACGCGGCAGCCGGGGGACTCGAGGGGCTCTGCTGCACGTTAGAGCTCAGGGGCAGGACAACACGGCCACAGGCAAAATCCGGTAAATGTTCAGAGCGACACGCATGGTGCCAGTTTTCTTTTGTTTTCTATGCTGTTATGGTTCCAATGCAGCCTATGGGCTAACATTGCCTGCTATGTTACATTGCAGCTTGTACAGGTCATCAAAGAGAGTGCATGTCTATTGATGCAAAAGCAGATTACCGAAGCATTGGTTAGCCTTGCTTTTCTTGAAAGCTGCATTGGCTTCTGGAAAAATAATATATATGTATATATAAAGAGAGTATATATATGATTTTATATATATTTTTAATGTACTCTGGGGTCCCCGCACATGCGCAGGAATGTTCAGTGCTTATGACTATTGATGAGGATCCCCTGGAATAGAAGTAAAGTTAGAGGTTAACAGGTGCAGGAAGGCTGTATGGCAGGTTAAAGGTCTCAATTGCAGAAGATCAGAACAGGAGGAGGTAGAGACTTGCAGGTTTAAGTTTTGTGGAGGGGACATTTAGGGATGGGGTAGTTTAACATAGGTGAACATTTTTGTATACCGAGGTTTTAGTTTTGTTCGGTGAAATGCCCAGGGATTATAGGTGAAGGACACCTGTTTCAATAAAGCAGCCTTTTTCACACAAAGCCTGTGTTAGTAGTCTGTGCTACACCCCCTCTCCGGGGGCAGCCGACCAGAGGGAGGTTTGTCTCCCAGGACGATTGGGGGAGTTGGTGTAGCCCAGCAACTCCTACCAGGGTTTTGGGCTAGTTTGGGCAATTTTATAGCCCACAGTATATTCGGCCATGTTAGTTTTCAGCCACCATTTTGTCATTAAGTGACACGGTGGCTGGTATTAGGCAGAAGCAGTTTTTTCCCCACCGCCCACTCATTATATTAGGGGTATTTACTGGGTGCTAATTGGCAGTATGACAATATCAGGCTGGCGAACATTTGAACTGATGCGCAGGGAGGGTAGAAATATGTATGTTGGCATGGCTTTAAAGCAGGTGCAGAGGCAGTTGGGTGACAAGGTGGCATGATTTTTAGCGAGTTTTATTGTTGTTGACAGTGGCAATCCAGGCTGAAAGGGAAGAGATAGACAAGCTCATGCCTGGATGAGGCAGGAAGTTAAAGATTCATTAGGAAGTAAAGTTAGTTAGAGGTTAATAGATGAAGGAAACCTGTATTGGGAGTTAAAAGTCTCAATTGCATAAGGTCTGCACAGGAGGAGGTAGAGGTTTGCATGTTTACGTTTAGTGTGGGAGGTCATTTAGAGGTTGGGCTCGTTTAACATGGGTGAACATCTTTGCAAAGTGAGGTTTGAGTTTTGTAAGGCGAAAGACCCACAGATTATATGTGAAGTGCACCTGTTTCAATAAAGTGACCATTTTCCACACAACCCCGGTCTATGATGTGCCCCCTCTCCCCAAATGCATTGTTATCCATTTCTAATGACTCTAGGTGATCCGGTAAGGCTTACATGGTAGATTCTATGTTTGGAGTAGTGGGGAGGATTATGCGTATTTTTCTTCACTTTAATTAACAGCAGTCTTTTTTTTAGTTTACTCTTCTAATATTAAACAAAACTTTGTTTCCAAACAACCAGGGAAAACGTTAACAATAAATATAAAGTAATCACACAGTCCATCAATCAGTATACAGTGTCCCTTATAAGACTCCCTGTTACCTCCTCCTGCTCTTCTTTCTAAGCAGCTGTGAGTTAAATCTTCCTGTACATTGTCCTACATTGTTTTGGACTCTGATGGATCTAGTGAGTGTGTGTTTGTACTGATATGACATCATTTGTTACAGGTATTATGTTAGATAGATCATGTGATCTGGATCGGTGAGGCAGGATTCCTACCTAGAGAAAACAGGAGTGCCTTAGGTAGATATACTCCGGTTTGCGGAGCTGACAAAAGTGGTCCTGCTTTTCTGTCAAAGATTTCTGGGCCCACACAGAGCACTGTGGTGCAGAAGGTAGTCCTTTTTTAGGTCAGCCTGCCCGAATGCATCAGAATGCAGAGGATCAATTAGATAAGGATAACTAGCTGGGAAATATCAGCTTAGATGTCCATCCGACTCTGAATAGTCTGCTATCAGGACACCGTATGGCATACTCCATGTCGCTCTGCTATTTCTATCTTCCTCTTAAATTGGCCTCCCCTTTTGCACTATCCCCATGGTTTGCTCTCTTAATGCCAAAATAGACGTCCTTGACTGACCCGCTGACCCTCCTCGTGATCTGCCAGCAACTAGAATGGGTATAGGCCCCAGCTTCCTGTCCTCAGAAACTACAGTAGGACCTTCTATTTCCTGACACCCCTGCAACACAGCGGCCATCTTTAAACGTGCTCAGGATCAGGGATCTCCCTAAGATAACGTTTAGAACCACTCCTTCAGTCTGTTAAAAAATTGTGCACCAGGCTATACTCTATTCCTCTCTCTCACCAGTATGGCAGGATCATGCCTGAATGCAACAGGATCAAAAAGAACAATTGATGGACAGAATGCAGAACAATGTCATACATTCATCACCATACAGATCTGGGCCTAAATCCATCCTTTTTTTGCTCCCCATGCCATTCCAGTTTGAACCCAGCCATATGCAAATCAGTCTTGAGCCTGAGCCCGATGGGAACAGTACAGCCCAAACTGCCAGGCCAGGTCCTCCCTGGACTGGAAACAAGCATCCTAGGACTGGTTTCAGGGTGACTTACAAAAACCATAAGTAGTTTTGATGGCATGTCCTCTCAGGACAGCCTTAAATGCATCCCACTCCACCCCGTGCTCGAGGCTGTGCCCGTATTGACCTGAAAGTATGAGTCAATGGAGAGTGACAAATTGGCACGAAACAACATATCGGTGAGCGATGCAAGGGGGAGGCGCCAGGTCGACACTTTGGGCCTCCGCACCCCCCATGCAAGACGCAATTGAAATGGACTGTGATCCGAGATCGTGCGTCCCAAGTATCCCATATATTGTAATATGCTGTGTAGGGCATTGTCTGAGCAATATATGGTATCTATCCTTATGTAGCGGTCATGTATTGCAGAGTAATTTGAGTACGTTTGCTGCGCGGGGTGCCTGCTTCGCCATGCATCGTGTATCTGCATATTGACAATCCATTCCCTCATGTATTGTGCTAATTTAATGGACAGTGCCCCCAGGAGTGAGGGCGAGATCGGTCAAGGGTAAGATCTTGCACACCGTTGTAATCTCCACCCCAAATTGTTGGTACTGTAGGGCCTGTGAGTAAAGACATATAATTGACTGCAAGAATGTAGCTTGACCTGAGTTCGGGGGATAGAGGGATATTAGTGCCAGTGGAAATCCGTGTAAGAGGCCTTGTAGGGTTGCAAGACGTCCTGGTGTGTCACCTCAGGAGTGTAGTATCTTTAATGGGACGCCCAGTGCCACCCATATAAGAGTGTCCCTAGCATATCACCAGTATGGGGTGCCAAGGACAGTGCCTCTCCAACGCTTGCGGAGGGACGCAAGAGTTTGCGAAGTCAGGTGCGTTTCTTGCAGCAATGCGAATGAGACCTTGTGGCTACGTAGTTAGTGATAAACCTTGTGGCGTTTGGCGCAACCCACCAGGCCACTCACATTCTAAGTCAACAAAGTATAGTCACCATTAGCCATCTAATTGACAAGAAATAAGCAAACACTGGATTGTGCAATTAATTCAAACAAAATATAACATTAATAGAAAAAATGCAAAGGAGCGTCCCAAAAGTTCTGATTCCGAAAGTGAAATGTAAAGAAGCAGAGGGACAAGAAAGGAATAAGAAAAATGAGAATAGCAAAAGAGAGAATAGGAGAAAAAAAAAGGAAGAAAGAAAAGGTTATAAAGGTGCTCTATCAGCTACTTATCGCTTTCCGTGGGCGCAGCAGGTTCGTATGGTGCTGCCGGTTGGCCGCCTTATAGAGTTCAAGCCAGCAAAGTTCTAATTTACAATATGCGGCTCCATTCTAGATTCTAAGTCAGACCCCAAGGAGATCAGCCAAAATCAACCCAGTCAGCGGGGTGAGAGCCGGGCCGCCCCCCGACAGCGCAGCGTGCTGCGATGCAGTGAGAAGTAGTGTTTGGTCCATTGCTGTATCTGAGTCCCATTCTGATCTATGGGGGGATGTGCAGCCGATGATGTGTTCCACTGATTTTATAGCTTGTGCACGCTCTAGAGCTAGCTGGGCCTTCGTTGGTCATTGTATTTTACCCCTGCTGTGGCCCCTGAGCGGACCCATCTGTTACCATGTTTGGTGAGGATGCACCAACCTAATATCCTCAAATAAAAAAAAAGAATTCTTTAGCTCAGAACTGGAAAACGCTAAGAACAGACCTTGGAAGCTCTTTGAAATTGTGTTCTGACATGGTTTTTGGCTCTATTTCGGAGTGATGATGACTTTAAGCTTGCTAACATCTATAATCTGTATTCTTACCTTGTGTTGGCCCTTTTAAGCCCTTTTTTCCAGACCTAGAAGAGGATAGCTGCTTTATATGATGATAGATCCCTTATTCTTGACTCTAATCCATCTATTGCCTATTGGCTTTGACATAATTATGTGTCCTTTGTAGTCCTGACTTTATATTACATATTGGTATGGTTTGTGTAGGTACCCTGACAGAGCTAAGGGTTATTTCATCCTTCTCAGGCCTACAAGGCCCAGAACTAGAGAGACTTCATTTTGCTTTATGTCCCTGCAGAGCTGAGATGCTTGCAGGGTAAAGGTAATGTTTATAGTTAAGCCTGTTGTCTGCTAGGGGAAAACCAGCCAGGACTGGTTCCTATCGGAAGAATGTGTTTGTCTCTTGGGCCCAAACGTAACATGCAGATGGCCACTGCGGTTGCGCGGAGGGTTCTGGAGCTAGCACAGGAATTCGGTGGGTGACAGCCCTCTGTTGGAAATTTCCATGAGGGGAGAGGATTCCATATTAGCGAATTGCAGGAGCGGAGGAGTGGTCAGTTTGGTTCTTGAAGAGTGAAGAGTAGAATGGTTGCTGGAGCTGAAGAGTATAGTTCAGTTCAATTGGTTTTCTGGAATGGAGAAAGAAGGCAGATGATTGCTAAAGCTGGAGAGAGCAGTCATATAAACAAAGTTGGAACTACCAGCTGGGGCTGCCAGTTTATCAGAATGCATTAAAGCAGATGGAGGAGTTGAAGCTGCCAGCTGGAGCAGTTGAGCCGGAGGAGTGAAGCTGTGGTGACGGAGGGAGAGAGAGAGAGCCCTGATTCCACCAGAGAGAGAGAGAAACATTCCTTCTAATAGGTGAGGTAGTCTGAACTAGTTTGCTTTACACTTACACCTTAATCTTGTCTTTATTCCCTAGGCTATTGTATGTCTAATCCTTTTTCTTTCAGCGGTGTGTTACAGTTCCTGTTAGTTACAGAGACCCCGCAGATCTGTGTATGTGTCTATTCCCATTTTATTGTTATTGTAATAAAGATACCCCAGTTCTTAGTGAACCAGTGTGCATGTGTTGTTCTTATGATAGAGCTAACCTTTCTCAAAAGGAAATAGGAGCGCTTAAATCAGGGAATAACTTTTGCATACAGTGTGTGTCTCTTGTTCTTAAAGCGCAGGTAACCTTTCCTTCTAGTCAGGTCTTACAGCCAGAACAGATGCTGCCCCTGATCAGGTAAGTAGCCACTGAATAATTAGGGAGAGAGAGGAGCCCTTGAGCTAGGGAAACAGTTATACACTAAGTAATTCGGCCATTCCATAGTATTATTGTAGTAGTGAACCTTTAGTGAATAGTGAGAGAAACTTCCCAACATAGAGAGAGAGAGAGCTGAAGGTATTCATAGGAAAGTGATCGTCGTTGGTAAGCGGCGTTAATGAGAACACCAGGTGGGACACTGGTGCATAGATCCGCCGGATTGCGGATCGGGCTGTGAGCGAGAGAACACTGGGGGGGGACACCAGTGCTTAGGTCCGCCAGATTGTGGACCGGATTGTGAGGAAGAGAGCACTAGGGCTGCAGCCTAGTGTGTAGGCACGCAAGATTGCGACTTGCCGAGTGAGCACTGACTGTGGTCAGTGTGTAATGGTAAATAATCAGAACTGCCCCAGGGTAGATTAGTCTGGACCCATGTGGTCGCGAGACTATGAGATATGAGTGTGGTGTAGGGCATGGACGTCCTTAGTAATCAGTGAGTATTCCTAGTAATCACTACAGATTTAGTGGTGTTTCTGATGATATGAGCTTGTATATTGCGAGTTCCCCATCCTCAGGTAGGTACCCAGGTGCCTGGACAGATGGGTCCTGAGGAGGGAGGTGGTTACGTTCCGGCTAGGTTGGAGGTGCTCTGAGGAGCTGATCCTATCTGGTTCGAGAATCCGGCCGTTACATCTGGCGTAGTCGGGCAGTTTTGAATTAAGTGCAGAGGAGGGAGCCCTTGGCATGTGTTTGGATAGTTTCCCATAAGTTGTGGGGGAGTGCCCTAATCGCCAGTTACATCTGGCGTAGTCGGCAGCTTTGCACATGTTGCGCAGAGGTGGGAGCCCTGGACTTGTATTTGGATAGTTTTGCATAAGTTGTGGGGGAGTGCCCTAATCGCCAGTTACATCTGGCGTAGTCGGGCAGTTTTGAATTAAGCGCAGAGGAGGGTGCCCTTGACATGTATTTGCACTTAAAACCCCTTTAAATTTGACATATGGGAACAGTATGTTACTTGCATGGTGAGGTGTAGTGCCTGACCTATGGGCTTGAACAGTTGGAGTGTAAGGAGATTGCAGTACATCATGGCATTTGACTTATGCAGGGTGGAACAAATGCTTTTCATCTTGGTGTTTGAACTGTCAGGCTTGAAGGGTGATATTACATGAGGGAGCCAATTCCATCTTGGTGATGATGCAATTGTACATATGTGTGTGAAAAATGCTTTTAAATTGCCCATTAAATTGCTTGCTGCATTTGCTTATGCTGTGCAATGTGAAATGTATTCAATGTAATATGACTTGTGGAGTTCCTTGTAAATAGCTCCTTGTAAATATGGCTTGTGAGGAGCATGTTCTCATTTTGACTTGCTGTGTTCTTTGTGTATTGCGTCTTGTATATATGCCTTGTGAAGAGCATGTCATTATTATGACTTGTTGACTTTCTTGTAAATATGGCTTGTGAATAGCGCCATGTGGATATGGCTTGTACAGAGCATGCTATTGTTACGTTAGGCAGGAGAGAGCTGGATCTCTTTCAATTGCTTGGAGAAAATTTTTGAAGATGTGCGCGCGTGTTATTTGAAAACGTGGAGTGATAAGTTCTTGAATTTCCCATGTACTGCAGACATTGGGGAATGATTGTGTTTGAGCTGCCAAAGGGTTAATATCTTGAATTGAGACGGCAGTATTTATTTTAACATGCTGTTTAACATACATGGTTACGTGAGCTGACACTAAAAGTCAGTGACTGTTTAGGTTAATGATGGTTTGATTTAACTTTTTCATTGGTTGCTGGGTCTGCCTATGTGCTTTGTCAGCTTGCTGACAGAATGGTTACGTCTTGCATGGAGAGAAAAGCAGTGTTCATTTAACATTCTATTTGAAATGCGTCCACGAATTTGTGTGGGTTTGCCTTTGAACACATGATTTAATGTGTCTGACTCGGAAGTCGGAAAGTTATAAATCAACCAGTCGGAATGTGATAAGGGTTTGCACGGAGGGTGCTTTAACGGTTGTGAAGAGAAGAAAATATACAACAGACCCATCATAGAATGTGCTTTTAATTAGTGAAATGCAACCGTGTGCTTTTAAAAAAAAAAAATTCTAGAAAATATACATGATTATTTTTTTTTTGTCTAATGCAAGCTGCCCTTTAGAATAGCGTGTGACAGTTAACCCACTCAGTTAGAAAAAAATGGCTATCTGAAAAAAATATTAATCTGGCCCTTTTAATAGGTAGAGTAGAAAAGCTTGCACACTAAATTATGAATTCTTGGTTATGCCCCTTGTTTAATTTGATGTTGTTTCACATGTTATTTAAAAAAAAAATGAAATGTGTCTGCATGCAATGTTGTTCTAATATTTTTTCCCTTTCAGCAAGTAGCAGTACTTTATGATAGAATTATTTTAAAATGCTAGCATGTGACTGTGTTACAGAAAAATTTGCTTTTTACCACGTTTAAATCTGCTTCAGTTAGTTAGAAAATAATGGTCAGTGTTTCTGGCCTGGGAACGGCTGTATGTTTTCAGTTTGAAGGCATTTGCTTTGACCTTGGCTGATATGAGCCCGGCATCTGTTCGCGGCTCAGGTTTTGAAAGGGTGGAGGCTCCCTGAGAGCAGAGAAAGCCAGCTTGTTATTCTTGGCTATGTTACAATTTCTTTCCGTGGAGAAATGTTTATATAAGGGGGGGGTCAAGTTGCTCTTCCTTGCAGTCGGCGCAGACAGCTTCATTGACTTCAGATAAGGGATGCTTGCACATGCAGAATAATTGGCAGACACTTGGCCCTTGGAGTTAGATAAATATAGTAGGCCCAGTGAGCTTCCCTGACTAGAGATTAGAGATGCTTAAACAGAATGGTTGGCAGTAGCTTTGCTCCTGCAATGAGATCAGCATTTGGCAGTGATTAAAAATTACATCGCAGTGTAGCCCGGCTCTTGCTTATTATGGTTGGAGCTGATTCAAAACTCTGAGCGCGAACATCTTTCTAGAGGGAGGGGCTATTTCTCAGAGGAGTGAGGAGTAGCTAGGCCCCAGCCCTTCTGGCTGTGAATGACAAAATTAGATTTTGCCCAAACAAATTTAAAGAATATGATTTATATAGAATGTTTAAATCATTCCTTGGATTTAAAAGAATTCTTTTCATGAATTAGGAGGTTTCTTTCGAAAATAAAAAGCACTTGGGGTGCTTTTTAAATGGAAAATGTATTTTTGCAAGATTGATGATGCGTGTTTCTTGTTTCAGATGGCTTTATCGTGTGGGGGCCCTGGATGAGAGTGATTTTCTTATTTTGGAGTGCTGTGTTTTTTTGTTTTTGTTTGTTGTTTTCGGAATGATTGTCCCCAACCCCCAAAACCCCCGAGGCTGAATCCAGGATTAGAAGCAGACGTACCAGGCTGAATCCAGGATTAGAAGCAGACGTACCAGGCTGACCAGACTGGAGGGTGTGCGTCCTTGGCACCGGAAACAGATGAAGATGGAGAATCATGGCCTTTGCAGATAAACTTTTCCTAAGAAGGGACCAACTATAAAAAAGCACTACCTATAATGACAATTGGCATGTAATTGACTATTGACTGCCTCAGCAGTCAGGTTCAAATTCCAGATACTCAATTTTTGAAAACATTTTCATTGACCTGAAATGTAATTCCTTGGCTTGCATTCTTGAGTCTTGCATTTTTTCCCATGTTTCTATTTCAGATGGACATTATGCCACTTTTGCAGTTACCATATACAGGCCCCACTTAAAAAAAAAATCCCAGTCCTGTTCATGGTTTTGATGATGCAGTGCCACATTAATGTACTGATTTATATATGTTTTGCTTTTAGTATGCTATGCTATTTCATTATTGATACACTTGTTTATCTTTCACCTATTTCATAGTTTTCCTGTTTTCTGCAAACCAGTCTTGTCACTGGAATGACAATAATGTTTTAAATGATGGTGCACACATGTGTTCCACAGCGTGTTACAGAGAGGAACTAGATGCAAACTGTTTCCTGATTTCGATGATTTGTGACCTTTACCTATTGCCTTTGGCATGGTTCAAATTTAAGTCTATGATCTTTTAGAAAAATGTATACACCACACTTAGATAATTTTCTTTGACTTATTGCTTGATATGCATAGTGCTACACCAGCTATTTTGTAGGAATGGGGTTATCCTTATTTTCCTGTTATTACACTTTCACTTTGATTCATCAACTCTTAATTAGAACAGTGGGATTAGTTCCAAGGGTGGTCACCCTAGACTTTAAGTTGTCCTGGGAGGTGTGTCTTTTAGTCAGGTTATGTCCTACATCTATTAGTTATAGTTGCCCAGACCTTGAGGACCCTTTGTCATGTTTATTTGTCAGATTTTACCAAATCCTTTCTTAAGTTGACCGAAGTAGGTAGGCCTCATTTAGGCCCCTTGTTGTTTTCATTCCACAAACATATCCCTACATCAATAGATTTCATCAGTTATCACTAGAAGTTGAGGCACATTTAGTTCAAGGGTGCTTTGGTTAGTTTCTGTTGTTATCAGATCAATCTTAGTTACATTTCAGCATTCAGGTCAAGGGTGCTTTGATTTGTTTTCAGTTGGTTGTTAGATTTGTATTCCCTACATCAAGTTTTAGGTGGAATTTCCTTAAGTTGTCATTTATTTTAGAGAGTCTTTTGGTTTTTGGTTTTGTTGATAGATTATGTTGATGTTTGTTTATTTGTTTGTTGTTGTGTACAGATGTTCGCAAGATAAAGTCAAGGGTGCAGTGTTCTGACATGGTTTTTGGCTCTATTTCGGAGTGATGATGACTTTAAGCTTGCTAACATCTATAATCTCCGCGGCCTTCGACACCGTCTGCCACCGCACCCTAGTGCAGCGCCTCAGCAACGTCGGAATCCAGGAGAAGGCGCTGGAATGGATCATCTCCTTCCTCGACGGAAGAACACAGAGAGTCCGTCTACCACCGTACAAGTCAGAGGCCACCGAAGTCATCTGCGGCGTCCCTCAAGGATCCTCGCTGAGCCCAACCCTCTTCAACGTCTACATGAGCCCCCTCGCGGCCATCGCACGCCAACACAACCTCAACATCATCTCCTACGCCGACGATACCCAGCTGATCCTCTCCCTGACCAACAACCCCGCCGCCGCCAGAGCCAACCTTCACGAAGGAATGAAAGAGGTAGCCGAGTGGATGTCGACCAGCCGCCTGAAGCTGAACTCGGACAAGACGGAAGTCCTCATCCTGGGATCCTCGCCCTCCACCTGGGACGACTCCTGGTGGCCCCCCGCTCTGGGCACCGCACCCAAACCGACAGACCACGCACGCAACCTGGGCTTCATCCTGGACTCCTCCCTCTCCATGACCAGACAAGTCAGCGCCGTCTCCTCGTCGTGCTTCAACATCCTGCGCATGCTACGGAAGATCTTCCGGTGGATCCCCATCGAGACCAGGAAGACTGTCACCCAGGCACTCGTCACCAGCCGACTGGACTACGGCAACGCCCTCTACGCCGGAACCACCGCCAAGCTCCAGAAGAGACTCCAACGGATCCAGAACGCCTCAGCCAGACTCATCCTCGACATCCCACGACACAGCCACATTTCCGGACACCTAAGAGACCTGCACTGGCTCCCGGTCAACAAGAGAATCACCTTCCGTCTCCTTACCCACGCACACAAAGCTCTCCACGACCAAGGCCCGAGCTACCTCAACAGCCGCATCAACTTCTACGCTCCCAAACGACACCTCCGATCAGCCAGTCACGCCCATGCCGCCGTCCCCCGCATCCGAAGAGTGACAACAGGAGGAAGGTCCTTCTCCTACCTGGCCGCCAAGACCTGGAACTCCCTCCCGACCGGCCTGCGCCTGACCCAAGACCACCTCGCCTTCAGGAAGAAGCTCAAGACCTGGCTGTTCGGGTAGCAGCAGCACCCCCCCCCCTCCCTAGTGCCTTGAGACCCTCCGGGTAAGTAGAGCGCTCTATAAATGCCTATGATTGATTGATTGATTGATTGAATCTGTATTCTTACCTTGTGTTGGCCCTTTTAAGCCCTTTTTTCCAGACCTAGAAGAGGATAGCTGCTTTATATGATGATAGATCCCTTATTCTTGACTCTAATCCATCTATTGCCTATTGGCTTTGACATAATTATGTGTCCTTTGTAGTCCTGACTTTATATTACATATTGGTATGGTTTGTGTAGGTACTCTGACAGAGCTAAGGGTTATTTCATCCTTCTTAGGCCTACAAGGCCCAGAACTAGAGAGACTCCATTTTGCTTTCTGTCCCTGCAGAGCTGAGATGCTTGCAGGGTAAAGGTAATGTTTATAGTTAAGCCTGTTGTCTGCTAGGGGAAAACCAGCCAGGACTGGTTCTTATCGGAAGAATGTGTTTGTCTCTTGGGCCCAGACGTAACATGCAGATGGCCACTGCGGTTGCGCGGAGGGTTCTGGAGCTAGCACAGGAATTCGGTGGGAGACAGCCCTCTGTTGGAAATTTCCATGAGGGGAGAGGATTCCATATTAGCGAATTGCAGGAGAGGAGGAGTGGTCAGTTTGGTTCTTGAAGAGTGAGGAGTAAAATGGTTGCTGGAGCTGAAGAGTATAGTTCAGTTCAATTGGTTTTCTGGAATGAAGAGAGAAGGCAGATAATTGCTGAAGCTGGAGAGAGCAGTCATATGAACAAAGTTGGAACTATCAGTTGGGGCTGCCAGTTTATCAGAATGCATTAAAGCAGATGGAGGAGTTGAAGCTGCCAGCTGAAGCAGTTGAGCCAGAGGAGTGAAGCTGTGGTGACGGAGGGAGAGAGAGAGAGCCCTGATCCCACCAGAGAGAGAGAGAAACATTCCTTCTAATAGGTGAGGTAGTCTGAACTAGTTTGCTTTACACTTACACCTTAATCTTGTCTTTATTCCCTAGGCTATTGTATGTCTAATCCTTTTTCTTTCAGCGGTGTGTTACAGTTCCTGTTAGTTACAGAGACCCCGCAGATCTGTGTATGTGTCTATTCCCATTTTATTGTTATTGTAATAAAGATACCCCAGTTCTTAGTGAACCAGTGTGCATGTGTTGTTCTTATGATAGAGCTAACCTTTCTCAAAAGGAAATAGGAGCGCTTAAATCAGGGAATAACTTTTGCATACAGTGTGTGTCTCCTGTTCTTAAAGCACAGGTAACCTTTCCTTCTAGTCAGGTGTTACAGCCAGAACAGATGCTGCCCCTGATCAGGTAAGTAGCCACTGAATAAGTAGGGAGAGAGAGGAGCCCTTGAGCTAGGGAAAACAGTTATACACTAAGTAATTCGACCATTCCATAATATTATTGTAGTAGTGAACCTTTAGTGAATAGTGAGAGAAACTTCCCAACATAGAGAGAGAGAGAGAGAGAGAGCTGAAGGTATTCATAGGAAAGTGATCGTCGTTGGTAAGCGGCATTAATGAGAGCACCAGGTGTAAGCCTGGTGTGTAGGTCCGCCGGATTGTGGACCGGGCTGTGAGTAAGAGAGCATCAGGTGGAAGCCTGAGGTGTAGGTCCGCCGGATTGTGGACCGGGCTGTGAGTAAGAGAGCACCAGGGGTGAGCCTGGTGTGTAGGTCTGCCGGATTGTGGACCAGGCTGTGAGGAAGAGAGCACTAGGGCTGCAGACTAGTGTGTAGGCACGCAGGATTGCGACTTGCCGAGCGAGCACTGACTGTGGTCAGTGTGTAATGGTAAATAATCAGAACTGCCCCGGGTAGATTAGTCTGGACCCATGTGGTCGCGAGACTATGAGGTATGAGTGTGGTATAGGGCATGGACGTCCTTAGTAATCAGCGAGTATTCCTAGTAATCCCTATAGATTTAGTGGTGTTTCTGATGATATGAGCTTGTATATTGCGAGTTCCCCATCCTCAGGTAGGTACCCAGGTGCCTGGACAGATGGGTCCTGAGGAGGCAGGTGGTTACGTTCCGGCTGGGTTGGAGGTGCTCTGAGGAGCTGATCCTATCTGGTTCGAGAATCCGGTCGTTACAAATGGTCAAACATCAATCAAAAAAAGTGGCTAAAATCTCTAAAGAAGCTAGAAAATCCATAATAAAGTGTGAGGAGTTCTCCTCCTTCTTTACAGCTAAAATGATCTCTTTAGGAAACAAGCTTAATTCCACCGCCAAGATCTGACCTCCTCTTTCCGATACCCATCTCTCTACTCATCCCCCCTAGGCAATACCCAAAAACCAAGCGCACTAGTCCACTTTTAAGTTATATGACGACCACTCCATCTCGAAAATTCTATCCGCCGTAAAACCGAAATATCACTTTAATGACCCGCTCCCCTCCAACTGCTTGGCCCGACCAACTAATTTATCATTTCTATTTGGACTACAATAATCAACGCTTCCCTAATGCAAGGTTCCATACCTGACAGTCTTTAAGCTGGTCAAGTCATTCCCATCTTAAAAAACCCAATTTGAATCCAGCTAATCCAGACAGTTTAACACCAATATCAAATATTCCACTTCTAGCGAAAGTACTTCAGAAATGTGTGTAACATCAACTGAGCCAACACGTTGCTAATTTCAACCTGCTAGACAAATACCAATCAGGTTTCAGGCCTGGTCACAGGACGGCAACTACTATTCTACATAGTGTAGATGACGCTCTTTAAGCCCTTGACCAAGGTAAAACATGTCAGCCAATTCTTTTGGACCTATCATCGGCATTCGATACAGTCAACCACGAGAAACTACTTAAACATCTCGAATACAGGAAGGGAGTGGGGGAACCGTTCTCGAATGGTTTAGATCCTTCCTTCAGAATGTTCTCCCAGAGATTCTTAGTCAACCATAATTTATCTAATCCTTCTCCGCAAACGATCAAAGTACTCCAATGCTTAACTCTCTCTCCAACCCTCTTCAACCTCTACCTTGAACCGTTAGCTGAAATACTGTGTATTGCTAACATCTCTTTCCACATGTATGCCGATGATACTCAGATCTACATCAGAACCTCATCCCCAGAGGAGATCAACTCTATGAATGAGGCCCGAAAGCTGACTGTACAATGGATCGCCAGCAACCAGCTCAAACTAAATGCACAAAAAACTTAGGGCTAGATGTAGGTAAATGGCATTTACCGATTCGTAAATACCAAATTTTACCGATTCTGTATTTACAAATCGGCAAATGCCATGTAGGTAAATATTCGGTAACAATTACCGAATCGTTAAGATTCGGTAATTACCTAAATCAGTATTTTACCGATTCGGTAATTGCCATTGATTGAATCAATGGCAATTACTGAATCGGTAAATACCGATTCTGTAAAATTACTGAATACTCAAGAGTGGCAGGGAGTCACTTTGACACCCTGTTACACCCCTGATTCAGGCTTGTGTGCCATGTGACACACATACATGCCCTTAGGGCATGTATGTGTGTCACTTGGCAAAGGTGTAGATTCACAGATTTGCATGTACACAGGTATTCGTTATTTACCACCAACTAATAGTTGGTGGTAAATAACGAATCCTTAAGACCCTGTGGCACTGTTTTTAGTGCCACCTACATCTCAAATTACCGTTTCGGTAAATTTACCAATTCGTTGATTTACAGAATCGGTCAATTTACTGATTCAGTAAATTTACCGAATCAGTAATTTTTAAGCGCCCTACATCTCAAACTCCAAATACCGGTCGGCAACGGCCGAAATCGGTCGTTACTGACCCGTATTTGGCCACCTATATCTGGCCCACAGTTCATTCTAATCTCTCCTCCTAAAAGTACAACTGACATACTGGAATGGACCAAGACGATACAAGCACTGAACTGCACACCCACCATAGTGGACTTTCGGAATCACACTGAACAGAAACCTGAATATGCAAGATCACATCAACTCGATGGCCAAAAATGCCAGGTTTCACCTGAGCTACTGGAGGAAACTAAAAACAACTCTTGATGCTTCGGACCTAAAAATGGCAGTTCAGGCATTAGTTATCTCTAGAATTGAATGTTCAATCCTCTCCAGCATACCCAAGATCTCCATGGCCCTCCTAAACGATTGTCTCAATGCTGCAGCAAGATTCTTAACAGGCTCAAACAAATTCAACCACATCTCACTGCACCTGAAGGCGCTGAGCTGGCTTCCTCTTGAAGCTAAAATCCAACTCAAAGTGGTCTGTATCACGCACAAAGCTCTACACTTGAATTCCCCTGCATATCTTGCCCAGAACATCATGCTTTCTGGAGGAGAAATTCCCGGTGTGCCAGAGACTTTGTGCACCAACAACCCGCTTTATAAAAGATAAAACATACAATTGAGCCTTCTCCTGGGCCACACCAAGAATCTGGAACGTGCTGCCGCCTAACATCAGAAGAATACCCCCCTGTCAATATTTTAAAAGAAAGCAAAAAAATTCCTCCCAATATTCCCACTAATTGCACACACTGCACAGCAGCATAGCTATAAGTTTTTGCTTCTCTTTTTTTTCAATGGCCTGTTTTCTCCCAAATGGAAAAGCTGGTTATCTCTGCATAGTGCTCTCATGATTGCCGCTCCGAATATTGTAAATATCATGTTATTCCCCAAGTGTATGCACGTCCATCTATCCCTACCTATGTAATTGTCTATTTCAAACTTGTATACAACTTGTTATCTCCCTGTAAAGCGATCTAATACCCTAACGGGTCACGTTCGTGCTCTATAAAACACTAAATAAATAAATTAAATAAATAGGGAATTAGGGGGCAATCGACTAAGGGGAGGGATACCCTTGGGCATTTTGGGCCGGATGACCAGTCCAGAGTACTAGTGGTAGTTTTGATTGTGCTACTCGGAAGGCTGGGAGGGGCAAGGAATATAATAAAGGGTTTTTTGAGCTATCAGCCTAACATTTTTGGATAATGTGAGACAGTGGCTGTTAGCAGCTAGACAGGGCAGAAAAAATGTTTTGTACGGGTAAGGAAATTTGGTGGGCATAGGTTAAGGCGTATGCAAGAGCAGAAGGTAGTGGCTGTGCTGTGTCTGCTTTGAGAGGCGAAATGCAAGGACCTCATTGTGTCCAGCGCAAGGGAAGTCCTGAGAAGGGACGAGCGCCAGCTGGTGAGGAGAGCATCAGAAGGCATGGCGCCCGCTGTTCTGCCATGCTCGCCACCAAGCTGCAAACGATTAAAAGGTGAGGCAGTTGGGGTGACTAGTGCAGGGCCTATCTTGAGCTGTTGCTGAATGCGGTGGATAGGGACAAAGTAGAAGATGTTTTGCAACTAAGATGGATGACAGGGAAGTCAGTAAGGTGTAGGAAGAAGGGAGGGAAGGGCACCAACCCTGCATAGAGGGGGCGCACAATGGGAGACCAGTGGGGGCTGGAGACCAGGTTGACGGGACACTGGATGATGGGGGTGGGAGAGGGGTCAGGGTTTACTTGAGGGAGAGGAAGGTGAAGCAGGGTCCTTATGTGAGTGATGGGTAGGGGATGGAGGCCTTTGGAAGTGGATGTGGGTGTAATAGCTGGAAGAAGACGGGTCTGGGTTAGGGGAGAATCGGCAAACCAGGCCTTATCATGTGTGATTGTTTCCAGGGCGAAACATCGAATCAAACTCAGGAGAATCTTATGTGGCTCCTGTAGCTCATTGGGTAGTGATGGCAATGTCAGGAGTGACCGGTCTGACGGAGGCAGTAGATGAGGGCGTTGCGGGCTGGGAAAGTTCTTGTGGGGCCTCCTCGGCAATAGCTAGAGGAAGGTTTGGTGTGACCTTCCTGAAGATAGGTGCAGCAGCCGCCAGGAACCTTGTGGGAAGGCAATCTTCTATATGAAGAACCCTGTCCGAGTACGTTGTAAAGTCATTCTGTGCCCTGGGCACCCCCAACCTTTTGCTGACTGGTACTGGTGGTAGCTGACTCTGACTGACCCCTTTGGACTCTGCCTAACCAGGCCCAGGGCCAGTGCAATCCTCAAAAGACACTTAGAATACAGTGAAAACTCCTACATACACTAGGGTACAATATGGGTTAGGGTACCCCTATGATTGGTATGACCTCCCCAACAAACCCAGGTACATAATGGGTCAGGGGGACTAAAACTAACTTTAAGACCTTAGCATATAATAGGACATGGCAGCTTAAAGGCCAGCAGATTTTCTGCATGTGTGCAATGCTGAAGCCTGAGGTAAGCATGGGCGAATTTTGCGACTCTCGCGTTCGCGAATTTTGCGGATTTGCGAACTCGCAATCCGCAAAATCCGCGAATTCCCGCGAATTTGCGGATTTTTTTTTTTGTGTTCGCGCGTGTTTCTGCCAGTTCGCGAGGGTTTTTACAATTTCGCAATTTGCGAACTTACCTGTCGGGTCGCAAGTTTTGCGAACTTGTTGTTTCTACGTGTCCAGCCTGTTTGGGACACTCTTCTTCATCACTGCCACTCTCTGTCACCACTGCCACTCTCTGACTACTCATGCCACCCTCTGGCCCACCCATGCCACCCTCTGTTTCATCACCACACCCTCTGGTTGTCCAGTGTACATTATTTTCGGCAAAGCAAAGCACACCTTCCCTGCCTCAAGTGACCTGAATTAATTTGGGGCTGATTAATGTGTCACAGAATATTTTTTTAGCTGGCACCTGCTTCCTTAGTGCTTCCTGATTAGTGATCTTTTGCACTTGCTAAGTGCTTTCATTGTTGCAAAATTAGTTACAACACCTGCCCTGCCCCAACTGACAATAATGAATTAGGGGCTGAATAATGGATTTTAACTTCCAGCCTGGCTCCTGCTTGTCTCCCTTAGCTGTAATTCAGGACCTTTGTGGCATATGTGTAACTATTCTGAGGTTCAGAGCAGGGCCACATAATAGTTGCAACTGGCAACTGAACTCTGGAGGGGCCCCTCAGGAAGCACTACAGGAAATGGCTACTAATGATGAGCCTGAACTTTTGAACCTGGTAAGTAGTTTCAGTTTTGCTAAGATCGTATTTCTGCAATTTAGCACTTACTCGCGGGGTGCGAAGTTGTACTGGCAAGCCGCGAACTCACGCGAACAGTGCGAGCAAGCCATAAAATCCGCTGCTCGCGGATTTGCGGATTTTGCGGGAGATTCGCGGATCTCGCGGATTGCGAATTTACCGAAAATCCGCAAAATCCGCGAGCGAAACGGATTTTCCGCCCATGCTTAGCCTGAGGTCAGTTTAAAAGCAGCCCTGTGTTGCAGGACAGGTTTTAAAATGAAAATCGTGCCCAAACTCGACCTTTGTGTTTGGGGCACTTAACAATAAACTAAAATGTTTGGGCATATTAGGTACTCCCATGGTCTCCCCTAGGTGTCCCACAGGTGCGGGAACAGGTATTCATAAGGAGGACCCTTATAAAATGAGTTTAATATGCTCTGGGTTTTGTGAAATTGCACATTTCACTCCTAACATTGTGGTAAAGTGCTTCCCAAAATCAACTTTTGTGCTAGGAGCATTGTGGAGTAAGGATTTGCAATATTTGTACATAATCAGAACCTCTAAAGTCTCCCCTAGGTGTTCCAGGGGTGGGAGCCTGTTGATATAGGCAGGGTCCTTATAAAAGATGTTTTATAAGCTCTGGTGTTGGAAAAATTGCTCGTCATTTTCCCGTTGCAAATCCCCAGCCACACAGGTTAACATGGCAAGAAGTTATTAAATAATAACTCACGTCAAGGAGGTGATAAAAATATAATTCAAGGACTTCCTAGAATGGCATTGCTAAATCCAACAATAAGGTAGTGTAGAATTTATCCTATAATGTATGCTCTGATCAGAGTTAAGTGGATTAGCCAGGCTGCTTTGATAATGTGATAAGTAGCCCAGGGGGTCAGGGAGCCATACTGGGATCTGCTACATAGGAATGCTATGGCAGGGGGATGGGTCATAAAACATCTTCAAAGAGAGGAGGGGACAGACAGTGTAAGTCAGGTCCAGTAACAGACCTACCCTCTGAACCCAGCCAGATGGCAGGCTTCAGGCAGGAATTTCCTGATGCAAAGGGGAGGGAGCATATGTAGAAGGAGCCATCGTGTGGGTTGGGTTAGTTAGCTTTTCTCTATCTGATAGAAAATAAGCCCTGATGCATTTTGGAGAAATGGTGCTCTCTGGGAGAATATAGTGCTACACTTTGGATGACGTGGTCATACTCTGGGGTGTTGTCCTGCACCTCATTGGACTGGAGTGCCCTCCTGCTTGACCCAGAGAACTTGGAATAAGCTTCTGAGAGGGGCAGAGCATCTCAGATCTGCTGCTTGAAACTTAAGGAAGAAGAAGAGTCCATGCTGGAAATTTGATTTGCACCAAATTTTCAAGGACCATCTTGGAGCTTCCAGACCATTGGAGTAAGTTTTGGACACTTTGGGACCCTCCGAGGAGTTTCAGGAATTAGTTCCAGAACTTTGGAGCAACTTTGAAAAAAAGCTACATAATTGGCCCAACTCGAACCTGCCTAGTCAAGCCGGCGACCCTCAACCGCGAGCCGGCCTGCCCTCCAGGTTCGTCCCGCTGAAAAGCTCAGTAGTCCAACTTCCTGAGTTTGACCGGGAGTTGGCTGAAACCCAAGCCAGCGAACCCTCACTGAAGCCAGCCTGGTGCAGAGCAGCGAGGGACCCCTGAAGAAAAAGCTCTGTAAAAGTTTCTAAGTCTGAAAGTAGGAGAGGTGACCGGGACCAACCGTGAGAGTCAAGCCACCCACCTTCAACTGCTAGCCGGCCTGGATCCCTAGTTCGACCCACTGGAAAGCTCCAGAGGTCAGATTTTCATACGTTTCACCAGGAGCTCATCGCAAGGTAAGCCAGCAAACCCTAACCGAATCGAGACTGGTTGAGAGCTTCGAACGACCCCAGGAAGAAAAGCTCTTGAAAAGTTTCTAAGTCCGAAGGTAAAAACTTTGACCGAGACCTACCGCAAGGGGTAGCCGCACAGGGCTCCATCCCGGTCGGCCTGAAACTTTGACTTTGTCTCATTGTAGCGTGACCAGATGTCCCAATAGGCGCTATAGGTTTCTTTAATTTTATCATTTATTTCTTTTTTTTACTACCCAAAGAGGAGCCCATGATCAATATACATTATACAAACAGTCATGAAGGCATACAAGTAATAAGCGAATATTGATCATGATTAAAGAGAAAAGCGTAGCCAGTAGATTTCATCAATGTTTACATTATATTATAGCTTATTCATGGAAGGCCTGAGTGGGCACCATCTGGCTTAAACAAATAGAGATTATAAAAGATATAAGTTAAAGTGAGAGGTCCTCCATTTCAGTACTTCCAGGATATTCTAGCCGCAGGTTAATGAGTTACTTAAAATGAGCAGTGCTACTACATACATGGGGCAGTTAGGTCCGTTCGACCACTATAGCTGTGTAGCCAGAGTGACATTGGGGGCCACATTTTCTGCCCCAACTCCCTAGCCTGCCTACCCATGCACATATATTGTGCAAATTCTTGATTTTATATTCCCATCAATTTGGCAAGCCAGTCTTGAAATGAGGGGGGCTCAAAGTACTTCCATCTGGCTGCGAGTCACAATCTAGCAACTGCGACTGATAAAAACAAAGTAGGTCTGAGGTGTGTCTAGTCTGTTACTTTTGTCATGGCATAGGATCATCAGGGAGGGGCTAAGGCAGATCCTTCACACAAACAGTCTCTCCCAGAATGATATCAGGCCACCCTTCAGCCGTGATAGCCTGTTGCAGCTATAGAACATATGGACCAGTGCAGCCGCACCATTCCTGCACCTGGGGCATTTGTCGTCTATTCTTTTTGCCCATCCAAACAGCTTAGCCAGAGTAAAATAGAGGTTAAATACCATTTTATAGTGTGTTGCCTTCAGGCTAACAGACATAAAAATCTTTGAAGCTAGTCCTATTGCTTAATCTAAGTCAATATCAGGATCGCCTAGCTTTTAAGCCCAGTTCACTTCGGTCTTTTCAAGGTCTTACGGGAGGTTATCACGCAAAATACTATAGATATTTATTATTTTACAATCTGTTCGGGCTATTGCATCCAAAGGAGGGATTTTATCCAGGCATGCAACCACCCTACGATTATAAAAAAATTCCTTTATTTGTACATATTTAAAATATGACCTGTTGGGGATACCAAACACTTGCTGCAAATGTATAAATGGGCAGATTTGATCTAAGTAATAACTATCCCCTATTTTTGTGAGGCTGTGCTGCTCCTATTGTCTTCCTATTTTATCACAGAATAAAGGTGGGAAGAGAGAAGATTGCCACAGAGGTGTATATCAGCAGTAGTTCAAAATCTTCATACATTTACGTATCTTACTCCATACTTCCCAGGCGTTAAGTATATTATTAAATTGCACTTTCTTTAAAGTAGCTCAGCTTTAATTGCCGCAGAAGCAGTCCATCTGCCTTTTTCCCAAGAGCAAGCTCATAGATTGTAGGGAGAGTTATAGGGCTTTACTGATCTGTCCTATCAGTATTTTCAGAGAAAAATAGTATGTGCATCTGCTGTAAACTAGCCGCCCAAAAGTACAGCTTAAGGTTAGGGACAGACCAGCCGCCCCGTCCCTAAGGGAGAGAAAGGAATTTTAAAGAACAACTCACTTTCCAATACTGCCCTATACAATTTATAAAGATAGAATCCTATATTTTCAGCATTGACCCATCTATAGCTACTGGTAAAGATCGGAATGAATATAACATCTTTGGGAGCATTATCATCTTAAGGATGTTGCTCCTAACAATTCCTGATAAATGTAGCCCATTCATAAGCCTTGGATCAGTAGAGATCTTTCTAACCAAGGGATCGAAATTAAACTGGCTAATGATATCTACCTTGGAGTTAATTTTAACACCCAAATACGTAGCTTTATCCACACGCCGAGTATCAGATTAAGCGATGTTATTTGTACAAATAATTAGCGTTTTCCCTTTATTCAATGTATAGCCGGAACCCTGTCCATACTTCCCTGCGATAGATTTGATCTCCCTGATTGCCCTGTCAGGATTAGTGATTACTACAGCAATGTCAACAGCGTATGCCAACACCTTGGTTTCATAGCCTTTACAAATAACCAGTATTATTTGCTGATTGCATAGAATGTTCTCAATCAGTGGATTTTTTTTTTACTTTGTTTATTTGCATTTTCAAAATAAAACCTTTACAAAAAAGAAAACAGTTGGTCAGTGTTATCACATAAACATTCTGTGGTGAGAGAGCCAAATGGCTTATGACAAGGAATATCCCTGGTATCCAATACGCATGTAGCAGGGGTTAATGACATATATTCAATCAGCGGATTTATATAAAGGGTAAACAAAACAGGAAAGCCACATTTATGATTTCCGACTCTTCACCTATTAGTTAGAGCCGGGCATGTAGATCTAGATACATGGTTTTAATAGCGGTGATCACTTGGGGGCCAAAACTGTTTGATTCTAATACATTCTACAAAAAATTCCAAGCCACCCGATCAAAAGCCTTTTCGGCTTCAAGGAGGACCATAGCCATCTATCTCCCTGTCTCAGCCGTACATCAAATAGCGTTATAGCCCGCCTTATATGTTCAGTTGTTCCTCTGCCGGGTATACAACCATGCTGCCAGGGTGACACCAGACAAGCTACAGCCCTCCCCAGCCGACCCACCAGGATTTTAGAGTATATCTTGGCATCCGTTCCATCCTTCCGTTAGGGAAGATTATGATATCCGTGCCTTTCCATGACTCCGGCGGTAGCCCATTATGTACAACTCCCAGAAACAAGATTGAAGTGCTTTATAGAACTCAAGTGGAATTTTATCCAGACAGGCTGCTTTCCCAGAGGGTAACTGATGTAACGCCATTAAAACCTCTTCCAGTTAGATATCAGCTTCCAGTTCATTCCTGGTGGCTAGGTCTAGACTTGCCTAGGTGTGGTCCGGACACTAAACGAAAGGTGTCCCGGAGCGCGTATTTATTTTTTCTTATATAAATCCTGGTAGGATACTTGGAACACATGAACTATATCCTTAACCTCTGAAAAAATTGACCCATCTCTTTTAATTGTGGCTATCTTATTTCTTGATAATTTTGGTCTTGTGCGTTGGGCGAGTATTTTCCCTACTGATTCACCATACTCGTAGGTCTCATTGTTGTGTGTCTGATACTCTTCAGCTATTCTCTGAGTATAGTATTTATTTATCTCTGCTTTGAGCATTAGAATTCTAAACTGGGTGTGCACTACTACTAACCCCGGGGTAATCCTAGCCACATGCTCTTTTCTACTTCGGCTAGTTTACCCAGCAACCTCTCGTTTTCAGCTCTGTGCTGACTCCTAGTCTGAGCAACAAAGCTAATAATATCTCCGCTCAAGCATGCTTTAAAAACATCCCAGACTATGCCCCGCTGTGCGCTATATCTATTAATGTCAAAATAACCAAGTGTTCGGTTTTTTGTATGTTCAACAAAGGTTGTGTCCACCAATAGTTTCCTATCAAAGGTCCATTTATTTTGTTGCTTTAAGTTCCTATGAAGTGCTACCTCCAAAACCAAGGAGCTGTGATCTGAAATTATCCTTGGGAGCTTCCTGATCCACACTTTATCTAACAGGCCCCCTGTTATTAAGAAATAGACCAGCTAGACATACTTCTTGTGCGGGCAGGACTAATGGGTATAGCCCGGATGAGTGGGGTGTTTTACATATTCTGCTATGCCATGACTAGCCACGAATGAAGACAGGGCCCTATATACTCAAGGTTTTTCCCCTGGTATTGTTAAACTAAAGAGCTCCCAACAGCTTGATGTATATTCAAGTCTCCGCAAAATACTAGCGGGCAGGGCCAAGATGCTAGCTCCACCTCAAGATCTTCCATCACTTTAGAATCATCTTGGTTTGACCCATAATTGGTACATACGATTAGTCCTACCTCCAGCTCAACCAGAGCCCACCTTCCTAAGTTGCCTGCCAAATTACGCCTTATTGACCCCATTTTAGGCTTAGCTAAAATGGCCACTTTCCTGATATTAGAACTCTGGGAGGAGCAGGTCAACAAAATATACCCTCTAATTGATAGTAGCGTCCTCCTCCCCCATGGAATATGCTTCTCCTGCTAACATACGATATTAGGGGCAGCGGCCCTCAAACACTCGGCTACCCCTGATCATTTCGTTTTATTATTCAGTCCTCCCACATTAACCGAACATATAGTTATTTTACCCATCTAAAAACAGTCGAAATAACATACCATTCATGCTCTCAGCTGCACTAAGTAAAAATTAAATATAATCCTTATTACTCCATCTCTGGGTAGAATTGTTGAGCTCCCTCCCCCTTACCGCTACTCATACCCAAACCCTCTTCCACTGTCCAACCATTCCAAATCTTTCTACCCCAAAAACCCCGAACTCCACTACCTCCTCCAACCCCCGTAACCCCCCTACACTGAGAAGCAACCATACCTAGCAGCGGTCTGGGAAGAGTTGGAAGCAGCACCTGTGACCTGTGAGAGTTAATACAAAAAATTCTTATTCCAGTAAAAAGTACAAAGCCCTAAATCTAACAGCAAATCCCAGCAGCTTCGACCACTAAATAAGTCTCCAATTCCCCTTATAAAGACCTTTCATAGAACACATCTAAAAAGAGGACAGAAAAAGAAGAGAGAATGGAAAAGAAAAAAGAAAAAAAAGAGGAGCCAGATAATAGTATAAGCAAAGATTAACCTTATGATAAGTCATGTTCTTTTAGTTTAATATCAAGTAGACATTCCTTTGCCTTAATTTCAGATACAAAAAATTCCCCGCCCCCCATCACTTTTAGGCGTGCAGGATTAACCAAATATGCCTGTGCGTTTTTGTCCAGAAAAGGCTTGATTAGCTGCCGCAGCTACCACCGTCTTTCAACCGTGATGTGGCTAAAGTCGGGTCGGACAAAGAATGAGATATCCTCGCTGGATCGCTTCGTTTCAGGCCTTGCTATCTCAAAGATTGATTGTCTTAGGAGAAAGTTTCCAAAATACACCAAGATAGCCTGTGGCTTAAGAATGCTCTCTAACTCGTTATCTCAAGACGAAGGGTACTCTATGGGCTCGCTGCACCTCTTGTGACCAGTCCCATCCAGTTAGCTCTGGGAAGGCAGTTTGTAGTAGTTCCACCACATAAGCCCGAGTGTCTGTGTGTTTGATTCCTTCTGGGACCTGTAACAAGGGGAGGTTATTACGCCTCTGACGGTTCTCCTGTTCTTCAAGCTTCCATTGTATGTCAGTAAGCTGGAATTCATATGCCTCCGAACGTACACCGGTGACTGGCAGATCTGTTTCTACCGCAGTGGTTCTAGTTTCGAGATCTGTCAAGCGCTCTCCAATGGTAGTTGTTGGAAAGTGGGTTATTGGTAGGTGCAAATGTAGGTCTGCCACTGGCAATAAGGCCACTAACACATGGTAAGACCCAGGATAGGTCTTAGAAAATTATTTCTATGCTCAACCCTTGGTAACGTGGCTGTGAACAGACAGGCTTAACTTCAAAGACAGGTATGTAAAGCATTTAAAAACACCATTTCAGTAAATAATTAAGACACAACACAAAATAAAAATCCAACACCAATTTATAAAAATAGGTAATATTTTTATCTTTTCAATGACACCAAAACGAAAAGAAATCCACTGTAGGGAACCAGAGATATGAATTTTTAAAGATTAGCCACTTTCTAGTACTTAGAAACCAAGAGTGCCCCTTTTAGTTATTTCGTTTTCTCAGACAGGGACACCTTTAAAAATTGTTCAGGAGAATCTCACCAAATGTGCTGTGCGCCTTCTCCAGCAGGTAGGTCCAGTTAGAACTCCTTCCTGAAGTTCTTCTTGTGCATCCCAAAGTATCCAACACACAATCCAAGGTCTGGAATCTCCAAGAGGGTCCTTGAAAGTGTGAAACTTCAATTCCGCAATCCAATTGAACACAACCCTTACAAATCCACTGGTACTCCAGGCTTGGGATTCTTTATGGGGATGTCCAGGTGAGCTCTGTTAATCTCTAGCTTGCAGGGAGTCCACTCTTTAGTCTTTTTGCAGCACGGTAATCCACAGGGCTGCAGTTTCAGTTGGTGCATTCGTCAGAGGTCAGGCCTTAGAAATATTTGCACAGTAAAACTTCTCAGCAGGGCACTTCTTGCTTAAGTAAGTTTCAAGCAGCAGATCTGGGGGTATCTGTCCCTCTCAGATACTTATTCAAAATTCTCTGGGTCAAGCACCAGGTCACTTCTGATCAATGAAAGCAGGGTAACTCTACATAGTTATGACCACATCCTATAGAGTGTGACATTATTCTGTCCCAGTGTGCACCAATCTTCCAAATCCATAATGGCTTATTTTCCAGCAAGGAGGTAAGAGCTGGCTAAACACACCTGTTGGACCTGGCCCTTTTGGCAGGTTCACCCCGAAACTTTTTGCTTTTTCCTAGCCTGTTTCTGTAACCTTGTGTTGGTGATTTTAGGTTTCTGCACACTTTTTCACTGTGGTCCAGTCTAAAGTGTGTGCGCTCTCTGTGTGTGTGGTGAGAGTGACCTGCCCTCCCATAGGAATGCATGGGGAATATGTGTGACCATGGTAGTTCCTGATGTGTGGGGAGTGCAGGGTCGAGTTTGGTATGTGCGAACTCGTGAGATTGAATGCTGCACAATGATGTATGCGGCATGATTGTGTCTAGTGTGGAAGTGCCACTTCTAGAAGTTGGCATGTTTGTGGAATTTGTGTCTGGCGTGTGAGTGGCTGGAGCTGGCTGATGAGCCTGGCTCCAAGAGTCAGGATGGGTCTGCCCCGGTGGTGAATGGAGAGATTAGCATGCTGATGTGAGGGAGGGGTACACCTGGGACCTGAATAGGGCTGGGTTTTCCCTCCACAATGCTGGCTCCACCCCCTGTGGTGCGTCTGATGTCCCTAGCCTGGCCAGTGAAAGGAGTTCCCCATAACCAGTTGTAGCTGGTTCTCACATTGTCTGCACCCTGCTAGATAAAGGATTTTGTGTATAAAAAGAGGCTGTAACCTCTTGTAAAATGTTCTTGTTTCGGACTGGAATCAAACAGGGCCGTGCTGCTGCTGGGGCCCAGACGAAGGATTGCCTCCCTGGGTCCTGCCCAGTCCCTGGACTGCTGATGGACCTGGATGCCTGGAGGATCTCTTTGGATCCACTTTGCCCCCAGGACCTTTTTCTTTCAATCCTGAGCTGCTGAGACCCTTCTTAATGCAGGGGTCACCTCTGGGGACTTGTGGGGCTGTCCGTGCCCCCAGTACGATGTGAGCGCTTTATTTGGGACAGAAACCGCTTTTTATTTAAATTTCCCTAGAAAAGGAAGAGGTGGGGGGATGAGCAGCAGCCCTTATGGAGGGAAGACCCCTCCTCCTTGTGGGCTTAATGCGGGTGCCACCCCACTTATTTAATTATTTTAAACGTCGGGTGCCCACCCCGATTATGGCCGCATCGTAATTTGTCCCTTGAGGGTGCCCACCCCTCAGTGGTATGCCGTCAAAGAAATCACCGCCGCAGCCCGAGCTGTGTATTTTTAACGCTGCTGGGCCGCTGCCTAGCGCGACCCGGAAGCAGCAGAGGAGGTGGGCAGGGCCGAGAGCGTGCGGCCCGGAATGGCGGCCAGAGAGGAGAGAGCAGTTTAAAGCTGCTGTGTCCAGTGGGGCTCCCCTATGCGAGGGAGAGCCCCGTTTGTTGCCCGTAGGTCCCTGAAGGCTGACGCGACGCGAAGCGGGGTTCTCATGAGGAGAGAGAGAGCCCCGCGTGGAAGGCGCCGCCCCAGAGCCCCTAGAGGCAGAGTGCAAGTTAAAACATGTCCTGTTCCGAACCTTTAATTTCCTCCATGTTACAGTTACAGAGCCCCTGAAGAAGGGCACTCACCCGAAATGCGTTGGGCATAAACACATGTTCTGAAAACCATTATGGATGTTGTGAAGAAATAACATATTTGATGGACATGACTTATCAAGCAACATTGAAAACTGAATAATGATATAATAAAGATTTTCTTGAATACATCAAAGAAGTGTGCTTATGTGACATACATTGATATAGAGTGCATGAGGGCATGAAGCTCTGAGACAAAGGCCAGCACCAATCTTAAATTACAGGGGTACCCCACCATACCATAGTGTATCCTAGTGTATGTTGGGTGTTTTAACTGTATTCTAATGTGGTCCTTTCAGCTCAGGGTCAGTCAAAACCAGTTACCACCAGCATCAGTCAGCAAAAAGTTGGGGGGTGCCCAGGGCACAGGATGACTTTGCAACATAGCCCTTCCCCCAAACGAAAGGTGATGGGTTACTAACCTACACCCTGGTAGTCCTCATCAGCTAAGTGGAAAAACTTGGAAAGTCCATCTGCATTTGCATGGGGAACCCCAGGTCTGTGTTCCACTGTAAAGTCCATTACCTGGAGGGAAATGGACCACCTTAACAGCTTGGGATTCTCCCCTCTCATCTACATGAGCCATCTGAGAGGCCTGTGGTCAGTTTGAACACGAAAGTGAGTCCCAAACAAATATGGTCACAACTTTTTCAGGGACCACACCACAGCAAAAGCCTCTCTCTCAATGGCACTTCATCTCTGCTCTCTGGGAAGAAGACTCCTGCTAATAAAGGCAACTGTGGAGAAGTTTGGCTCACTGGTTAGGTGAGGCAGACCTGGAAGCAGAGGTCAGCCCGGTACCAGGGTTCAATTCCCGGCTCGGCGGGGTCTTGAGTCCTAAAATGTCCATGGACTCGACAATTCTCGCTCCGGTGCCTACTCGGTTCACACTCTGCGACTCTGGGCAATAGCTTGCTTAATCTCCACAACGGCCCCTCACGGTGGGATGCCTGGCTTTCACCTTGCGGATACCCTGCAGGGGTTATCTCACAGGGGAATACCAGGACGGGTTCCCTAAGCAAGCGCTTAGTAACCGCTCGGTGATTTGCGCTATATAAATTCCTGTACATTTACATCAATGCCCCCTTCATTTAGCTGTGACAACACTACCCCAATCCCTTGCTCTGAAGCATCTGTCTGAACTACACATTCTTTTGTGTAGTCAGGGGCCAGTAACACTGGTTGTATAAGAGCAGAGAGGCGCACACAGTGAAGTCAATAATGTAAGAAAGTCCGAAAGGAATTGTAGATCTTCGGTTCTTATTTATAAAAATATTCTTTATTTTAATGTACAGCGGCACAGCCAACGCGTTTCATTCCCATTCGTGCCTTGGGAATTTCATCAGGGCATGTATTAGACAGTTTCTCTCGGTCGTATCATAAAAAGTATCAATGTTGGGATGGTAATTAAAGGTAGGAGTGAACGTGGACCTGCATTTGAGATGGCTTTCCATACTGTAATCCTGTTCTATTGCTAGATTCCTTAACATCGTAGACATGTCTTGTTCCTGATCTTCATCTAAGTTGTATAGCAATAGGGTCGTGCGAATATCTGCCACTGTGTGTGGTACTGGAGGGGTGACCTCTCTCTGTGATGGAACCTTAGGTATTTGACGTGAAAAGAAATCTTTTAGTTTTAACAGTCTAACAAACTTAAAAAGATCAACATGTACATCAGTCATATCACCATATTGTGCTGGGCAGAAACTAAGACCCTTACTCAGAACAGCCAGTTCATATTCATCAAGTACTTTATTTGACAGATTAATGATCTTTAAGTCATCAGTACATTCAGGAATACACATTTCTTGGATGGGAATAGACACAGTTGTTATTTCTGTTTGGCTCCCATCCCTGTCTTGGGTATTGCTCCTGTTTCTGTACCTGGCCTTTGCCCGCCTTCCGCCCCTCCTGGTCTTTGTATAGCCCTTTGGGGTTTCGGTTGGTCCTTTTTTTGTTGAAGGCGGCTGCTCGTCCTTATTTTGGCTAGCTCCTTCTGAAAAGAAGAAGCTCCTTCTTCTAAAGGGAGATCTGTTATTGAGTTAGACCTGGTGCTATTTACTGAGGTGGTAGATGCACCACTCTCAGATCGCGCCTCCTCGCTTATTTCCCTTTCTTCGCGCACCCTCTTTCTTTCTTCTGCCCCTTGAACTTGATCAAATTTCTTGGCGAACGTGTAGATTCGCCCGTCTCTATAGTCCCTGTCATCTCGCCTAATTTTTTTCATTTTCTTCTCCTTTAGGTATACTTGATGTTCCTCCATCACCTTTTTCAGTATAGCAAAGTTTTTTTCTATAAGATCCTTTGGTTCCAGATCATTAATTTCAGTTATCAGTGCATCAATTTCGGCCATTAGTTTTTTGCCCTTCTCCTGAGCATGACGGATTAATATTCTCATCATGACCTCAGAGGCATGTTCTAGATTGCTTTGCCATTCTTTGAGTAGACCCTCTCCTAGGTCTTCAAATGTTGGAAACAGTAAGATTCTCAGGCCCCTAGGGACCTTTTTGTTAGATAAGTATTGCGTGAGGGTAGCCCCATCCCACCAGCGCGAGAGTTCTAATTTTTTTAGGCGCTCTAGTTTAAGGAATAGGGATTTTAAGCTGGGTTTGCTGGTTTCAGCCGGAGTAGAGGTCTCATTGGATCTATTGGGACCAAAAAGGTTGAGAGCCATTTCCTCCCTCCCATCTGCAAAGTTAGGCATCCAAGAAATGTGTGTTCCTGAATGTACTGATGACTTAAAGATCATTAATCTGTCAAATAAAGTACTTGATGAATATGAACTGGCTGTTCTGAGTAAGGGTCTTAGTTTCTGCCCAGCACAATATGGTGATATGACTGATGTACATGTTGATCTTTTTAAGTTTGTTAGACTGTTAAAACTAAAAGATTTCTTTTCACGTCAAATACCTAAGGTTCCATCACAGGGAGAGGTCACCCCTCCAGTACCACACACAGTGGCAGATATTCACACGACCCTATTGCTATACTTAGATGAAGATCAGGAACAAGACATGTCTACGATGTTAAGGAATCTAGCAATAGAGCAGGATTACAGTATGGAAAGCCATCTCAAATGCAGGTCCACGTTCACTCCTACCTTTAATTACCATCCCAACATTGATACTTTTTATGATACGACCGAGAGAAACTGTCTAATACATGCCCCGATGAAATTCCCAAGGCACGAATGGGAATGAAACGCGTTGGCTGTGCCGCTGTACATGAAAATAAAGAATATTTTTATAAATAAGAACCTAAGATCTACAATTCCTTTTGGACTTTCTTACATTATTGACTTCACTGTGTGCGCCTCTCTGCTCTTATACAACTATTGGTCTGATATACATCCTTGGCAGCGGATGGTGAGAGTAGTCGCACCGCCTAATAATTCTGAAACAGACGAAGTGGATGTGCGAAACCTTGGTCAGCTGCTGATTGCTTCTGTCTTTTGTTTAGTTTTCTAAATTGACTGTTTTGCACTTCACTTTATTCGAAAAAAACAGTTTTTTTCATTATAATGCCTAACTTTGCAGATGGGAGGGAGGAAATGGCTCTCAACCTTTTTGGTCCCAATAGATCCAATGAGACCTCTACTCCGGCTGAAACCAGCAAACCCAGCTTAAAATCCCTATTCCTTAAACTAGAGCGCCTAAAAAAATTAGAACTCTCGCGCTGGTGGGATGGGGCTACCCTCACGCAATACTTATCTAACAAAAAGGTCCCTAGGGGCCTGAGAATCTTACTGTTTCCAACATTTGAAGACCTAGGAGAGGGTCTACTCAAAGAATGGGAAAGCAATCTAGAACATGCCTCTGAGGTCATGATGAGAATATTAATCCGTCATGCTCAGGAGAAGGGCGAAAAACTAATGGCCGAAATTGATGCACTGATAACTGAAATTAATGGTCTGGAACCAAAGGATCTTATAGAAAAAAACTTTGCTATACTTAAAAAGGTGATGGAGGAACATCAAGTATACCTAAAGGAGAAGAAAATGAAAAAAATTAGGCGAGATGACAGGGACTATAGAGACGGGCGAATCTACACGTTCGCCAAGAAATTTGATCAAGTTCAAGGGGCAGAAAAAAGAAAGAGGGTGCGCGAAGAAAGGGAAATAAGCGAGGAGGCGCGATCTGAGAGTGGTGCATCTACCACCTCAGTAAATAGCACCAGGTCTAACTCAATAACAGATCTCCCTTTAGAAGAAGGAGCTTCTTCTTTTCAGAAGGAGCTAGCCAAAATAAGGACGAGCAGCCGCCTTCAACAAAAAAAGGACCAACCGAAACCCCAAAGGGCTATACAAAGACCAGGAGGGGCGGAAGGCGGGCAAAGGCCAGGTACAGAAACAGGAGCAATACCCAAGACAGGGATGGGAGCCAAACAGAAATAACAACTGTGTCTATTCCCATCCAAGAAATGTGTGTTCCTGAATGTACTGATGACTTAAAGATCATTAATCTGTCAAATAAAGTACTTGATGAATATGAACTGGCTGTTCTGAGTAAGAGTCTTAGTTTCTGCCCAGCACAATATGGTGATATGACTGATGTACATGTTGATCTTTTTAAGTTTGTTAGACTGTTAAAACTAAAAGATTTCTTTTCACGTCAAATACCTAAGGTTCCATCACAGAGAGAGGTCACCCCTTCAGTACCACACACAGTGGCAGATATTCGCACGACCCTATTGCTATACAACTTAGATGAAGATCAGGAACAAGACATGTCTACGATGTTAAGGAATCTAGCAATAGAGCAGGATTACAGTATGGAAAGCCATCTCAAATGCAGGTCCACGTTCACTCCTACCTTTAATTACCATCCCAACATTGATACTTTTTATGATACGACCGAGAGAAACTGTCCAATACATGCCCTGATGAAATTCCCAAGGCACGAATGGGAATGAAACGCGTTTGCTGTGCCGCTGTACATGAAAATAAAGAATATTTTTATAAATAAGAACCGAAGATCTACAATTCCTTTTGGACTTTCTTACATTATTGACTTCACTGTGTGCGCCTCTCTGCTCTTATACAACTATTGGTCTGATATACATCCTTGGCAGCGGATGGTGAGAGTAGTCGCACCGCCTAATAATTCTGAAACAGACGAAGTGGATGTGCGAAACCTTGGTCAGCTGCTGATTGCTTCTGTCTTTTGTTTAGTTTTCTAAATTGACTGTTTTGCACTTCACTTTATTCGGAAAAAACAGTTTTTTTCATTATAATGCCTAACTTTGCAGATGGGAGGGAGGAAATGGCTCTCAACCTTTTTGGTCCCAATAGATCCAATGAGACCTCTACTCCGGCTGAAACCAGCAAACCCAGCTTAAAATCCCTATTCCTTAAAATAGAGCGCCTAAAAAAATTTGAACTCTCGCGCTGGTGGGATGGGGCTACCCTCACGCAGTACTTATCTAACAAAAAGGTCCCTAGGGGCCTGAGAATCTTACTGTTTCCAACATTTGAAGACCTAGGAGAGGGTCTACTCAAAGAATGGGAAAGCAATCTAGAACATGCCTCTGAGGTCATGATGAGAATATTAATCCGTCATGCTCAGGAGAAGGGCGAAAAACTAATGGCCGAAATTGATGCACTGATAACTGAAATTAATGGTCTGGAACCAAAGGATCTTATAGAAAAAAACTTTGCTATACTTAAAAAGGTGATGGAGGAACATCAAGTATACCTAAAGGAGAAGAAAATGAAAAAAATTAGGCGAGATGACAGGGACTATAGAGACGGGCGAATCTACACGTTCGCCAAGAAATTTGATCAAGTTCAAGGGGCAGAAGAAAGAAAGAGGGTGCGCGAAGAAAGGGAAATAAGCGAGGAGGCGCGATCTGAGAGTGGTGCATCTACCACCTCAGTAAATAGCACCAGGTCTAACTCAATAACAGATCTCCCTTTAGAAGAAGGAGCTTCTTCTTTTCAGAAGGAGCTAGCCAAAATAAGGACGAGCAGCCGCCTTCAACAAAAAAAGGACCAATCGTAACCCCAAAGGGCTATACAAAGACCAGGAGGGGCGGAAGGCGGGGAAAAAGCCAGGTACAGAAACAGGAGCAATACCCAAGACAGGGATGGGAGCCAAACAGAAATAACAACTGTGTCTATTCCCATCCAAGAAATGTGTGTTCCTGAATGTACTGATGACTTAAAGATCATTAATCTGTCAAATAAAGTACTTGATGAATATGAACTGGCTGTTCTGAGTAAGGGTCTTAGTTTCTGCCCAGCACAATATGGTGATATGACTGATGTACATGTTGATCTTTTTAAGATTGTTAGACTGTTAAAACTAAAAGATTTCTTTTCACGTCAAATACCTAAGGTTCCATCACAGAGAGAGGTCACCCCTCCAGTACCACACACAGTGGCAGATATTCGCACGACCCTATTGCTATACAACTTAGATGAAGATCAGGAACAAGACATGTCTACGATGTTAAGGAATCTAGCAATAGAGCAGGATTACAGTATGGAAAGCCATCTCAAATGCAGGTCCACGTTCACTCCTACCTTTAATTACCATCCCAACATTGATACTTTTTATGATACGACCGAGAGAAACTGTCTAATACATGCCCTGATGAAATTCCCAAGGCACGAATGGGAATGAAACGCGTTGGCTGTGCCGCTGTACATGAAAATAAAGAATATTTTTATAAATAAGAACCGAAGATCTACAATTCCTTTTGGACTTTCTTACATTATTGACTTCACTGTGTGCGCCTCTCTGCTCTTATACAACTATTGGTCTGATATACATCCTTGGCAGCGGATGGTGAGAGTAGTCGCACCGCCTAATAATTCTGAAACAGACGAAGTGGATGTGCGAAACCTTGGTCAGCTGCTGATTGCTTCTGTCTTTTGTTTAGTTTTCTAAATTGACTGTTTTGCACTTCACTTTATTCGGAAAAAACAGTTTTTTTCATTATCGTGCCTAACTTTGCAGATGGGAGGGAGGAAATGGCTCTCAACCTTTTTGGTCCCAATAGATCCAATGAGACCTCTACTCCGGCTGAAACCAGCAAACCCAGCTTAAAATCCCTATTCCTTAAACTAGAGCGCCTAAAAAAATTTGAACTCTCGCGCTGGTGGGATGGGGCTACCCTCACGCAATACTTATCTAACAAAAAGGTCCCTAGGGGCCTGAGAATCTTACTGTTTCCAACATTTGAAGACCTAGGAGAGGGTCTACTCAAAGAATGGGAAAGAAATCTAGAACATGCCTCTGAGGTCATGATGAGAATATTAATCCGTCATGCTCAGGAGAAGGGCGAAAAACTAATGGCCGAAATTGATGCACTGATAACTGAAATTAATGGTCTGGAACCAAAGGATCTTATAGAAAAAAACGTTGCTATACTTAAAAAGGTGATGGAGGAACATCAAGTATACCTAAAGGAGAAGAAAATGAAAAAAATTAGGCGAGATGACAGGGACTATAGAGACGGGCGAATCTACACGTTCGCCAAGAAATTTGATCAAGTTCAAGGGGCAGAAGAAAGAAAGAGGGTGCGCGAAGAAAGGGAAATAAGCGAGGAGGCGCGATCTGAGAGTGGTGCATCTACCACCTCAGTAAATAGCACCAGGTCTAACTCAATAACAGATCTCCCTTTAGAAGAAGGAGCTTCTTCTTTTCAGAAGGAGCTCGCCAAAATAAGGACGAGCAGCCGCCTTCAACAAAAAAAGGACCAACCGAAACCCCAAAGGGCTATACAAAGACCAGGAGGGGCGGAAGGCGGGCAAAGGCCAGGTACAGAAACAGGAGCAATACCCAAGACAGGGATGGGAGCCAAACAGAAATAACAACTGTGTCTATTCCCATCCAAGAAATGTGTGTTCCTGAATGTACTGATGACTTAAAGATCATTAATCTGTCAAATAAAGTACTTGATGAATATGAACTTGCCGTTCTGAGTAAGGGTCTTAGTTTCTGCCCAGCACAATATGGTGATATGACTGATGTACATGTTGATCTTTTTAAGTTTGTTAGACTGTTAAAACTAAAAGATTTCTTTTCACGTCAAATACCTAAGGTTCCATCACAGAGAGAGGTCACCCCTCCAGTACCACACACAGTGGCAGATATTCGCACGACCCTATTGCTATACAACTTAGATGAAGATCAGGAACAAGACATGTCTACGATGTTAAGGAATCTAGCAATAGAGCAGGATTACAGTATGGAAAGCCATCTCAAATGCAGGTCCACGTTCACTCCTACCTTTAATTACCATCCCAACATTGATACTTTTTATGATACGACCGAGAGAAACTGTCTAATACATGCCCTGATGAAATTCCCAAGGCACGAATGGGAATGAAACGCGTTGGCTGTGCCGCTGTACATGAAAATAAAGAATATTTTTATAAATAAGAACCGAAGATCTACTATTCCTTTTGGACTTTCTTACATTATTGACTTCACTGTGTGCGCCTCTCTGCTCTTATACAACTATTGGTCTGATATACATCCTTGGCAGCGGATGGTGAGAGTAGTCGCACCGCCTAATAATTCTGAAACAGACGAAGTGGATGTGCGAAACCTTGGTCAGCTGCTGATTGCTTCTGTCTTTTGTTTAGTTTTCTAAATTGACTGTTTTGCACTTCACTTTATTCGGAAAAAACAGTTTTTTTCATTATAATGCCTAACTTTGCAGATGGGAGGGAGGAAATGGCTCTCAACCTTTTTGGTCCCAATAGATCCAATGAGACCTCTACTCTGGCTGAAACCAGCAAACCCAGCTTAAAATCCCTATTCCTTAAACTAGAGCGCCTAAAAAAATTAGAACTCTCGCGCTGGTGGGATGGGGCTACCCTCACGCAATACTTATCTAACAAAAAGGTCCCTAGGGGCCTGAGAATCTTACTGTTTCCAACATTTGAAGACCTAGGAGAGGGTCTACTCAAAGAATGGGAAAGCAATCTAGAACATGCCTCTGAGGTCATGCTGAGAATATTAATCCGTCATGCTCAGGAGAAGGGCGAAAAACTAATGGCCGAAATTGATGCACTGATAACTGAAATTAATGGTCTGGAACCAAAGGATCTTATAGAAAAAAACTTTGCTATACTTAAAAAGGTGATGGAGGAACATCAAGTATACCTAAAGGAGAAGAAAATGAAAAAAATTAGGCGAGATGACAGGGACTATAGAGACGGGCGAATCTACACGTTCACCAAGAAATTTGATCAAGTTCAAGGGGCAGAAGAAAGAAAGAGGGTGCGCGAAGAAAGGGAAATAAGCGAGGAGGCGCGATCTGAGAGTGGTGCATCTACCACCTCAGTAAATAGCACCAGGTCTAACTCAATAACAGATCTCCCTTTAGAAGAAGGAGCTTCTTCTTTTCAGAAGGAGCTAGCCAAAATAAGGACGAGCAGCCGCCTTCAACAAAAAAAGGACCAACCGAAACCTCAAAGGGCTATACAAAGACCAGGAGGGGCGGAAGGCGGGCAAAGGCCAGGTACAGAAACAGGAGCAATACCCAAGACAGGGATGGGAGCCAAACAGAAATAACAACTGTGTCTATTCCCATCCAAGAAATGTGTGTTCCTGAATGTACTGATGACTTAAAGATCATTAATCTGTCAAATAAAGTACTTGATGAATATGAACTGGCTGTTCTGAGTAAGGGTCTTAGTTTCTGCCCAGCACAATATGGTGATATGACTGATGTACATGTTGATCTTTTTAAGTTTGTTAGACTGTTAAAACTAAAAGATTTCTTTTCACGTCAAATACCTAAGGTTCCATCACAGAGAGAGGTCACCCCTCCAGTACCACACACAGTGGCAGATATTCGCACGACCCTATTGCTATACAACTTAGATGAAGATCAGGAACAAGACATGTCTACGATGTTAAGGAATCTAGCAATAGAGCAGGATTACAGTATGGAAAGCCATCTCAAATGCAGGTCCACGTTCACTCCTACCTTTAATTACCATCCCAACATTGATACTTTTTATGATACGACCGAGAGAAACTGTCTAATACATGCCCTGATGAAATTCCCAAGGCACGAATGGGAATGAAACGCGTTGGCTGTGCCGCTGTACATGAAAATAAAGAATATTTTTATAAATAAGAACCGAAGATCTACAATTCCTTTTGGACTTTCTTACATTATTGACTTCACTGTGTGCGCCTCTCTGCTCTTATACAACTATTGGTCTGATATACATCCTTGGCAGCGGATGGTGAGAGTAGTCGCACCGCCTAATAATTCTGAAACAGACGAAGTGGATGTGCGAAACCTTGGTCAGCTGCTGATTGCTTCTGTCTTTTGTTTAGTTTTCTAAATTGACTGTTTTGCACTTCACTTTATTCGGAAAAAACAGTTTTTTTCATTATAACGCCTAACTTTGCAGATGGGAGGGAGGAAATGGCTCTCAACCTTTTTGGTCCCAATAGATCCAATGAGACCTCTACTCCGGCTGAAACCAGCAAACCCAGCTTAAAATCCCTATTCCTTAAACTAGAGCGCCTAAAAAAATTAGAACTCTCGCGCTGGTGGGATGGGGCTACCCTCACGCAATACTTATCTAACAAAAAGGTCCCTAGGGGCCTGAGAATCTTACTGTTTCCAACATTTGAAGACCTAGGAGAGGGTCTACTCAAAGAATGGGAAAGCAATCTAGAACATGCCTCTGAGGTCATGATGAGAATATTAATCCGTCATGCTCAGGAGAAGGGCGAAAAACTAATGGCCGAAATTGATGCACTGATAACTGAAATTAATGGTCTGGAACCAAAGGATCTTATAGAAAAAAACTTTGCTATACTTAAAAAGGTGATGGAGGAACATCGGGCCCGATACACAGAACTAACTTAAGGCAAAATCCTAAACTTACTACTTTTGGTATTCACAGAAGTTAAGATTTTGTCTTAAGACAGACTTAAGTTAGGATTTGTGCTTAAGTTTGTCTTAAGTCTGTCTTAAGTTTGTCTTAAGACAAACTTAAGACAAAATCCTAACTTCTGTGAATACCAAATGTAGTAAGTTTAGGATTTTGTCTTAAGTTAGTTCTGTGAATCGGGCCCATCAAGTATACCTAAAGGAGAAGAAAATGAAAAAAATTAGGCGAGATGACAGGGACTATAGAGACGGGCGAATCTACACGTTCGCCAAGAAATTTGATCAAGTTCAAGGGGCAGAAGAAAGAAAGAGGGTGCGCGAAGAAAGGGAAATAAGCGAGGAGGCGCGATCTGAGAGTGGTGCATCTACCACCTCAGTAAATAGCACCAGGTCTAACTCAATAACAGATCTCCCTTTAGAAGAAGGAGCTTCTTCTTTTCAGAAGGAGCTAGCCAAAATAAGGACGAGCAGCCGCCTTCAACAAAAAAAGGACCAACCGAAACCCCAAAGGGCTATACAAAGACCAGGAGGGGCGGAAGGCGGGCAAAGGCCAAGTACAGAAACAGGAGCAATACCCAAGACAGGGATGGGAGCCAAACAGAAATAACAACTGTGTCTATTCCCATCCAAGAAATGTGTGTTCCTGAATGTACTGATGACTTAAAGATCATTAATCTGTCAAATAAAGTACTTGATGAATATGAACTGGCTGTTCTGAGTAAGGGTCTTAGTTTCTGCCCAGCACAATATGGTGATATGACTGATGTACATGTTGATCTTTTTAAGTTTGTTAGACTGTTAAAACTAAAAGATTTCTTTTCACGGCAAATACCTAAGGTTCCATCACAGAGAGAGGTCACCCCTCCAGTACCACACACAGTGGCAGATATTCGCACGACCCTATTGCTATACAACTTAGATGAAGATCAGGAACAAGACATGTCTACGATGTTAAGGAATCTAGCAATAGAGCAGGATTACAGTATGGAAAGCCATCTCAAATGCAGGTCCACGTTCACTCCTACCTTTAATTACCATCCCAACATTGATACTTTTTATGATACGACCGAGAGAAACTGTCTAATACATGCCCTGATGAAATTCCGAAGGCACGAATGGGAATGAAACGCGTTGGCTGTGCCGCTGTACATGAAAATAAAGAATATTTTTATAAATAAGAACCGAAGATCTACAATTCCTTTTGGACTTTCTTACATTATTGACTTCACTGTGTGCGCCTCTCTGCTCTTATACAACTATTGGTCTGATATACATCCTTGGCAGCGGATGGTGAGAGTAGTCGCACCGCCTAATAATTCTGAAACAGACGAAGTGGATGTGCGAAACCTTGGTCAGCTGCTGATTGCTTCTGTCTTTTGTTTAGTTTTCTAAATTGACTGTTTTGCACTTCACCTTATTCGGAAAAACCAGTTTTTTTCATTATAATGCCTAACTTTGCAGATGGGAGGGAGGAAATGGCTCTCAACCTTTTTGGTCCCAATAGATCCAATGAGACCTCTACTCCGGCTGAAACCAGCAGACCCAGCTTAAAATCCCTATTCCTTAAACTAGAGCGCCTAAAAAAATTAGAACTCTCGCGCTGGTGGGATGGGGCTACCCTCACGCAATACTTATCTAACAAAAAGGTCCCTAGGGGCCTGAGAATCTTACTGTTTCCAACATTTGAAGACCTAGGAGAGGGTCTACTCAAAGAATGGGAAAGCAATCTAGAACATGCCTCTGAGGTCATGATGAGAATGTTAATCCGTCATGCTGAGGAGAAGGGCGAAAAACTAATGGCCGAAATTGATGCACTGATAACTGAAATTAATGGTCTGGAACCAAAGGATCTTATAGAAAAAACTTTGCTATACTTAAAAAGGTGATGGAGGAACATCAAGTATACCTAAAGGAGAAGAAAATGAAAAAAATTAGGCGAGATGACAGGGACTATAGAGACGGGCGAATCTACACGTTCGCCAAGAAATTTGATCAAGTTCAAGGGGCAGAAGAAAGGGAAATAAGCGAGGAGGCGCGATCTGAGAGTGGTGCATCTACCACCTCAGTAAATAGCACCAGGTCTAACTCAATAACAGATCTCCCTTTAGAAGAAGGAGCTTCTTCTTTTCAGAAGGAGCTAGCCAAAATAAGGACGAGCAGCCGCCTTCAACAAAAAAAGGACCAACCGAAACCCCAAAGGGCTATACAAAGACCAGGAGGGGCGGAAGGCGGGCAAAGGCCAGGTACAGAAACAGGAGCAATACCCAAGACAGGGATGGGAGCCAAACAGAAATAACAACTGTGTCTATTCCCATCCAAGAAATGTGTGTTCCTGAATGTACTGATGACTTAAAGATCATTAATCTGTCAAATAAAGTACTTGATGAATATGAACTGGCTGTTCTGAGTAAGGGTCTTAGTTTCTGCCCAGCACAATATGGTGATATGACTGATGTACATGTTGATCTTTTTAAGTTTGTTAGACTGTTAAAACTAAAAGATTTCTTTTCACGTCAAATACTTAAGGTTCCATCACAGAGAGAGGTCACCCCTCCAGTACCACACACAGTGGCAGATATTCGCACGACCCTATTGCTATACAACTTAGATGAAGATCAGGAACAAGACATGTCTACGATGTTAAGGAATCTAGCAATAGAGCAGGATTACAGTATGGAAAGCCATCTCAAATGCAGGTCCACGTTCACTCCTACCTTTAATTACCATCCCAACATTGATACTTTTTATGATACGACCGAGAGAAACTGTCTAATACATGTCCTGATGAAATTCCCAAGGCACGAATGGGAATGAAACGCGTTGGCTGTGCCGCTGTACATGAAAATAAAGAATATTTTTATAAATAAGAACCGAAGATCTACAATTCCTTTTGGACTTTCTTACATTATTGACTTCACTGTGTGCGCCTCTCTGCTCTTATACAACTATTGGTCTGATATACATCCTTGGCAGCGGATGGTGAGAGTAGTCGCACCGCCTAATAATTCTGAAACAGACGAAGTGGATGTGCGAAACCTTGGTCAGCTGCTGATTGCTTCTGTCTTTTGTTTAGTTTTCTAAATTGACTGTTTTGCACTTCACTTTATTCGGAAAAAACAGTTTTTTTCATTATAATGCCTAACTTTGCAGATGGGAGGGAGGAAATGGCTCTCAACCTTTTTGGCCCCAATAGATCCAATGAGACCTCTACTCCGGCTGAAACCAGCAAACCCAGCTTAAAATCCCTATTCCTTAAACTAGAGCGCCTAAAAAAATTAGAACTCTCGCGCTGGTGGGATGGGGCTACCCTCACGCAATACTTATCTAACAAAAAGGTCCCTAGGGGCCTGAGAATCTTACTGTTTCCAACATTTGAAGACCTAGGAGAGGGTCTACTCAAAGAATGGGAAAGCAATCTAGAACATGCCTCTGAGGTCATGATGAGAATATTAATCCGTCATGCTCAGGAGAAGGGCGAAAAACTAATGGCCGAAATTGATGCACTGATAACTGAAATTAATGGTCTGGAACCAAAGGATCTTATAGAAAAAAACTTTGCTATACTTAAAAAGGTGATGGAGGAACATCAAGTATACCTAAAGGAGAAGAAAATGAAAAAAATTAGGCGAGATGACAGGGACTATAGAGACGGGCGAATCTACACGTTCGCCAAGAAATTTGATCAAGTTCAAGGGGCAGAAGAAAGAAAGAGGGTGCGCGAAGAAAGGGAAATAAGCGAGGAGGCGCGATCTGAGAGTGGTGCATCTACCACCTCAGTAAATAGCACCAGGTCTAACTCAATAACAGATCTCCCTTTAGAAGAAGGAGCTTCTTCTTTTCAGAAGGAGCTAGCCAAAATAAGGACGAGCAGCCGCCTTCAACAAAAAAAGGACCAACCGAAACCCCAAAGGGCTATACAAAGACCAGGAGGGGCGGAAGGCGGGCAAAGGCCAGGTACAGAAACAGGAGCAATACCCAAGACAGGGATGGGAGCCAAACAGAAATAACAACTGTGTCTATTCCCATCCAAGAAATGTGTGTTCCTGAATGTACTGATGACTTAAAGATCATTAATCTGTCAAATAAAGTACTTGATGAATATGAACTGGCCGTTCTGAGTAAGGGTCTTAGTTTCTGCCCAGCACAATATGGTGATATGACTGATGTACATGTTGATCTTTTTAAGTTTGTTAGACTGTTAAAACTAAAAGATTTCTTTTCACGTCAAATACCTAAGGTTCCATCACAGAGAGAGGTCACCCCTCCAGTACCACACACAGTGGCAGATATTCGCACGACCCTATTGCTATACAACTTAGATGAAGATCAGGAACAAGACATGTCTACGATGTTAAGGAATCTAGCAATAGAGCAGGATTACAGTATGGAAAGCCATCTCAAATGCAGGTCCACGTTCACTCCTACCTTTAATTACCATCCCAACATTGATACTTTTTATGATACGACCGAGAGAAACTGTCTAATACATGCCCTGATGAAATTCCCAAGGCACGAATGGGAATGAAACGCGTTGGCTGTGCCGCTGTACATGAAAATAAAGAATATTTTTATAAATAAGAACCGAAGATCTACAATTCCTTTTGGACTTTCTTACATTATTGACTTCACTGTGTGCGCCTCTCTGCTCTTATACAACTATTGGTCTGATATACATCCTTGGCAGCGGATGGTGAGAGTAGTCGCACCGCCTAATAATTCTGAAACAGACGAAGTGGATGTGCGAAACCTTGGTCAGCTGCTGATCGCTTCTGTCTTTTGTTTAGTTTTCTAAATTGACTGTTTTGCACTTCACTTTATTCGGAAAAAACAGTTTTTTTCATTATCGTGCCTAACTTTGCAGATGGGAGGGAGGAAATGGCTCTCAACCTTTTTGGTCCCAATAGATCCAATGAGACCTCTACTCCGGCTGAAACCAGCAAACCCAGCTTAAAATCCCTATTCCTTAAACTAGAGCGCCTAAAAAAATTAGAACTCTCGCGCTGGTGGGATGGGGCTACCCTCACGCAATACTTATCTAACAAAAAGGTCCCTAGGGGCCTGAGAATCTTACTGTTTCCAACATTTGAAGACCTAGGAGAGGGTCTACTCAAAGAATGGGAAAGAAATCTAGAACATGCCTCTGAGGTCATGATGAGAATATTAATCCGTCATGCTCAGGAGAAGGGCGAAAAACTAATGGCCGAAATTGATGCACTGATAACTGAAATTAATGGTCTGGAACCAAAGGATCTTATAGAAAAAAACTTTGCTATACTTAAAAAGGTGATGGAGGAACATCAAGTATACCTAAAGGAGAAGAAAATGAAAAAAATTAGGCGAGATGACAGGGACTATAGAGACGGGCGAATCTACACGTTCGCCAAGAAATTTGATCAAGTTCAAGGGGCAGAAGAAAGAAAGAGGGTGCGCGAAGAAAGGGAAATAAGCGAGGAGGCGCGATCTGAGAGTGGTGCATCTACCACCTCAGTAAATAGCACCAGGTCTAACTCAATAACAGATCTCCCTTTAGAAGAAGGAGCTTCTTCTTTTCAGAAGGAGCTCGCCAAAATAAGGACGAGCAGCCGCCTTCAACAAAAAAAGGACCAACCGAAACCCCAAAGGGCTATACAAAGACCAGGAGGGGCGGAAGGCGGGCAAAGGCCAGGTACAGAAACAGGAGCAATACCCAAGACAGGGATGGGAGCCAAACAGAAATAACAACTGTGTCTATTCCCATCCAAGAAATGTGTGTTCCTGAATGTACTGATGACTTAAAGATCATTAATCTGTCAAATAAAGTACTTGATGAATATGAACTGGCCGTTCTGAGTAAGGGTCTTAGTTTCTGCCCAGCACAATATGGTGATATGACTGATGTACATGTTGATCTTTTTAAGTTTGTTAGACTGTTAAAACTAAAAGATTTCTTTTCACGTCAAATACCTAAGGTTCCATCACAGAGAGAGGTCACCCCTCCAGTACCACACACAGTGGCAGATATTCGCACGACCCTATTGCTATACAACTTAGATGAAGATCAGGAACAAGACATGTCTACGATGTTAAGGAATCTAGCAATAGAGCAGGATTACAGTATGGAAAGCCATCTCAAATGCAGGTCCACGTTCACTCCTACCTTTAATTACCATCCCAACATTGATACTTTTTATGATACGACCGAGAGAAACTGTCTAATACATGCCCTGATGAAATTCCCAAGGCACGAATGGGAATGAAACGCGTTGGCTGTGCCGCTGTACATGAAAATAAAGAATATTTTTATAAATAAGAACCGAAGATCTACTATTCCTTTTGGACTTTCTTACATTATTGACTTCACTGTGTGCGCCTCTCTGCTCTTATACAACTATTGGTCTGATATACATCCTTGGCAGCGGATGGTGAGAGTAGTCGCACCGCCTAATAATTCTGAAACAGACGAAGTGGATGTGCGAAACCTTGGTCAGCTGCTGATTGCTTCTGTCTTTTGTTTAGTTTTCTAAATTGACTGTTTTGCACTTCACTTTATTCGGAAAAAACAGTTTTTTTCATTATAATGCCTAACTTTGCAGATGGGAGGGAGGAAATGGCTCTCAACCTTTTTGGTCCCAATAGATCCAATGAGACCTCTACTCTGGCTGAAACCAGCAAACCCAGCTTAAAATCCCTATTCCTTAAACTAGAGCGCCTAAAAAAATTAGAACTCTCGCGCTGGTGGGATGGGGCTACCCTCACGCAATACTTATCTAACAAAAAGGTCCCTAGGGGCCTGAGAATCTTACTGTTTCCAACATTTGAAGACCTAGGAGAGGGTCTACTCAAAGAATGGGAAAGCAATCTAGAACATGCCTCTGAGGTCATGCTGAGAATATTAATCCGTCATGCTCAGGAGAAGGGCGAAAAACTAATGGCCGAAATTGATGCACTGATAACTGAAATTAATGGTCTGGAACCAAAGGATCTTATAGAAAAAAACTTTGCTATACTTAAAAAGGTGATGGAGGAACATCAAGTATACCTAAAGGAGAAGAAAATGAAAAAAATTAGGCGAGATGACAGGGACTATAGAGACGGGCGAATCTACACGTTCACCAAGAAATTTGATCAAGTTCAAGGGGCAGAAGAAAGAAAGAGGGTGCGCGAAGAAAGGGAAATAAGCGAGGAGGCGCGATCTGAGAGTGGTGCATCTACCACCTCAGTAAATAGCACCAGGTCTAACTCAATAACAGATCTCCCTTTAGAAGAAGGAGCTTCTTCTTTTCAGAAGGAGCTAGCCAAAATAAGGACGAGCAGCCGCCTTCAACAAAAAAAGGACCAACCGAAACCTCAAAGGGCTATACAAAGACCAGGAGGGGCGGAAGGCGGGCAAAGGCCAGGTACAGAAACAGGAGCAATACCCAAGACAGGGATGGGAGCCAAACAGAAATAACAACTGTGTCTATTCCCATCCAAGAAATGTGTGTTCCTGAATGTACTGATGACTTAAAGATCATTAATCTGTCAAATAAAGTACTTGATGAATATGAACTGGCTGTTCTGAGTAAGGGTCTTAGTTTCTGCCCAGCACAATATGGTGATATGACTGATGTACATGTTGATCTTTTTAAGTTTGTTAGACTGTTAAAACTAAAAGATTTCTTTTCACGTCAAATACCTAAGGTTCCATCACAGAGAGAGGTCACCCCTCCAGTACCACACACAGTGGCAGATATTCGCACGACCCTATTGCTATACAACTTAGATGAAGATCAGGAACAAGACATGTCTACGATGTTAAGGAATCTAGCAATAGAGCAGGATTACAGTATGGAAAGCCATCTCAAATGCAGGTCCACGTTCACTCCTACCTTTAATTACCATCCCAACATTGATACTTTTTATGATACGACCGAGAGAAACTGTCTAATACATGCCCTGATGAAATTCCCAAGGCACGAATGGGAATGAAACGCGTTGGCTGTGCCGCTGTACATGAAAATAAAGAATATTTTTATAAATAAGAACCGAAGATCTACAATTCCTTTTGGACTTTCTTACATTATTGACTTCACTGTGTGCGCCTCTCTGCTCTTATACAACTATTGGTCTGATATACATCCTTGGCAGCGGATGGTGAGAGTAGTCGCACCGCCTAATAATTCTGAAACAGACGAAGTGGATGTGCGAAACCTTGGTCAGCTGCTGATTGCTTCTGTCTTTTGTTTAGTTTTCTAAATTGACTGTTTTGCACTTCACTTTATTCGGAAAAAACAGTTTTTTTCATTATAACGCCTAACTTTGCAGATGGGAGGGAGGAAATGGCTCTCAACCTTTTTGGTCCCAATAGATCCAATGAGACCTCTACTCCGGCTGAAACCAGCAAACCCAGCTTAAAATCCCTATTCCTTAAACTAGAGCGCCTAAAAAAATTAGAACTCTCGCGCTGGTGGGATGGGGCTACCCTCACGCAATACTTATCTAACAAAAAGGTCCCTAGGGGCCTGAGAATCTTACTGTTTCCAACATTTGAAGACCTAGGAGAGGGTCTACTCAAAGAATGGGAAAGCAATCTAGAACATGCCTCTGAGGTCATGATGAGAATATTAATCCGTCATGCTCAGGAGAAGGGCGAAAAACTAATGGCCGAAATTGATGCACTGATAACTGAAATTAATGGTCTGGAACCAAAGGATCTTATAGAAAAAAACTTTGCTATACTTAAAAAGGTGATGGAGGAACATCGGGCCCGATACACAGAACTAACTTAAGGCAAAATCCTAAACTTACTACTTTTGGTATTCACAGAAGTTAAGATTTTGTCTTAAGTTTGTCTTAAGACAGACTTAAGTTAGGATTTGTGCTTAAGTTTGTCTTAAGTCTGTCTTAAGTTTGTCTTAAGACAAACTTAAGACAAAATCCTAACTTCTGTGAATACCAAATGTAGTAAGTTTAGGATTTTGTCTTAAGTTAGTTCTGTGAATCGGGCCCATCAAGTATACCTAAAGGAGAAGAAAATGAAAAAAATTAGGCGAGATGACAGGGACTATAGAGACGGGCGAATCTACACGTTCGCCAAGAAATTTGATCAAGTTCAAGGGGCAGAAGAAAGAAAGAGGGTGCGCGAAGAAAGGGAAATAAGCGAGGAGGCGCGATCTGAGAGTGGTGCATCTACCACCTCAGTAAATAGCACCAGGTCTAACTCAATAACAGATCTCCCTTTAGAAGAAGGAGCTTCTTCTTTTCAGAAGGAGCTAGCCAAAATAAGGACGAGCAGCCGCCTTCAACAAAAAAAGGACCAACCGAAACCCCAAAGGGCTATACAAAGACCAGGAGGGGCGGAAGGCGGGCAAAGGCCAAGTACAGAAACAGGAGCAATACCCAAGACAGGGATGGGAGCCAAACAGAAATAACAACTGTGTCTATTCCCATCCAAGAAATGTGTGTTCCTGAATGTACTGATGACTTAAAGATCATTAATCTGTCAAATAAAGTACTTGATGAATATGAACTGGCTGTTCTGAGTAAGGGTCTTAGTTTCTGCCCAGCACAATATGGTGATATGACTGATGTACATGTTGATCTTTTTAAGTTTGTTAGACTGTTAAAACTAAAAGATTTCTTTTCACGGCAAATACCTAAGGTTCCATCACAGAGAGAGGTCACCCCTCCAGTACCACACACAGTGGCAGATATTCGCACGACCCTATTGCTATACAACTTAGATGAAGATCAGGAACAAGACATGTCTACGATGTTAAGGAATCTAGCAATAGAGCAGGATTACAGTATGGAAAGCCATCTCAAATGCAGGTCCACGTTCACTCCTACCTTTAATTACCATCCCAACATTGATACTTTTTATGATACGACCGAGAGAAACTGTCTAATACATGCCCTGATGAAATTCCGAAGGCACGAATGGGAATGAAACGCGTTGGCTGTGCCGCTGTACATGAAAATAAAGAATATTTTTATAAATAAGAACCGAAGATCTACAATTCCTTTTGGACTTTCTTACATTATTGACTTCACTGTGTGCGCCTCTCTGCTCTTATACAACTATTGGTCTGATATACATCCTTGGCAGCGGATGGTGAGAGTAGTCGCACCGCCTAATAATTCTGAAACAGACGAAGTGGATGTGCGAAACCTTGGTCAGCTGCTGATTGCTTCTGTCTTTTGTTTAGTTTTCTAAATTGACTGTTTTGCACTTCACCTTATTCGGAAAAACCAGTTTTTTTCATTATAATGCCTAACTTTGCAGATGGGAGGGAGGAAATGGCTCTCAACCTTTTTGGTCCCAATAGATCCAATGAGACCTCTACTCCGGCTGAAACCAGCAGACCCAGCTTAAAATCCCTATTCCTTAAACTAGAGCGCCTAAAAAAATTAGAACTCTCGCGCTGGTGGGATGGGGCTACCCTCACGCAATACTTATCTAACAAAAAGGTCCCTAGGGGCCTGAGAATCTTACTGTTTCCAACATTTGAAGACCTAGGAGAGGGTCTACTCAAAGAATGGGAAAGCAATCTAGAACATGCCTCTGAGGTCATGATGAGAATGTTAATCCGTCATGCTGAGGAGAAGGGCGAAAAACTAATGGCCGAAATTGATGCACTGATAACTGAAATTAATGGTCTGGAACCAAAGGATCTTATAGAAAAAACTTTGCTATACTTAAAAAGGTGATGGAGGAACATCAAGTATACCTAAAGGAGAAGAAAATGAAAAAAATTAGGCGAGATGACAGGGACTATAGAGACGGGCGAATCTACACGTTCGCCAAGAAATTTGATCAAGTTCAAGGGGCAGAAGAAAGGGAAATAAGCGAGGAGGCGCGATCTGAGAGTGGTGCATCTACCACCTCAGTAAATAGCACCAGGTCTAACTCAATAACAGATCTCCCTTTAGAAGAAGGAGCTTCTTCTTTTCAGAAGGAGCTAGCCAAAATAAGGACGAGCAGCCGCCTTCAACAAAAAAAGGACCAACCGAAACCCCAAAGGGCTATACAAAGACCAGGAGGGGCGGAAGGCAGGCAAAGGCCAGGTACAGAAACAGGAGCAATACCCAAGACAGGGATGGGAGCCAAACAGAAATAACAACTGTGTCTATTCCCATCCAAGAAATGTGTGTTCCTGAATGTACTGATGACTTAAAGATCATTAATCTGTCAAATAAAGTACTTGATGAATATGAACTGGCTGTTCTGAGTAAGGGTCTTAGTTTCTGCCCAGCACAATATGGTGATATGACTGATGTACATGTTGATCTTTTTAAGTTTGTTAGACTGTTAAAACTAAAAGATTTCTTTTCACGTCAAATACTTAAGGTTCCATCACAGAGAGAGGTCACCCCTCCAGTACCACACACAGTGGCAGATATTCGCACGACCCTATTGCTATACAACTTAGATGAAGATCAGGAACAAGACATGTCTACGATGTTAAGGAATCTAGCAATAGAGCAGGATTACAGTATGGAAAGCCATCTCAAATGCAGGTCCACGTTCACTCCTACCTTTAATTACCATCCCAACATTGATACTTTTTATGATACGACCGAGAGAAACTGTCTAATACATGTCCTGATGAAATTCCCAAGGCACGAATGGGAATGAAACGCGTTGGCTGTGCCGCTGTACATGAAAATAAAGAATATTTTTATAAATAAGAACCGAAGATCTACAATTCCTTTTGGACTTTCTTACATTATTGACTTCACTGTGTGCGCCTCTCTGCTCTTATACAACTATTGGTCTGATATACATCCTTGGCAGCGGATGGTGAGAGTAGTCGCACCGCCTAATAATTCTGAAACAGACGAAGTGGATGTGCGAAACCTTGGTCAGCTGCTGATTGCTTCTGTCTTTTGTTTAGTTTTCTAAATTGACTGTTTTGCACTTCACTTTATTCGGAAAAAACAGTTTTTTTCATTATAATGCCTAACTTTGCAGATGGGAGGGAGGAAATGGCTCTCAACCTTTTTGGCCCCAATAGATCCAATGAGACCTCTACTCCGGCTGAAACCAGCAAACCCAGCTTAAAATCCCTATTCCTTAAACTAGAGCGCCTAAAAAAATTAGAACTCTCGCGCTGGTGGGATGGGGCTACCCTCACGCAATACTTATCTAACAAAAAGGTCCCTAGGGGCCTGAGAATCTTACTGTTTCCAACATTTGAAGACCTAGGAGAGGGTCTACTCAAAGAATGGGAAAGCAATCTAGAACATGCCTCTGAGGTCATGATGAGAATATTAATCCGTCATGCTCAGGAGAAGGGCGAAAAACTAATGGCCGAAATTGATGCACTGATAACTGAAATTAATGGTCTGGAACCAAAGGATCTTATAGAAAAAAACTTTGCTATACTTAAAAAGGTGATGGAGGAACATCAAGTATACCTAAAGGAGAAGAAAATGAAAAAAATTAGGCGAGATGACAGGGACTATAGAGACGGGCGAATCTACACGTTCGCCAAGAAATTTGATCAAGTTCAAGGGGCAGAAGAAAGAAAGAGGGTGCGCGAAGAAAGGGAAATAAGCGAGGAGGCGCGATCTGAGAGTGGTGCATCTACCACCTCAGTAAATAGCACCAGGTCTAACTCAATAACAGATCTCCCTTTAGAAGAAGGAGCTTCTTCTTTTCAGAAGGAGCTAGCCAAAATAAGGACGAGCAGCCGCCTTCAACAAAAAAAGGACCAACCGAAACCCCAAAGGGCTATACAAAGACCAGGAGGGGCGGAAGGCGGGCAAAGGCCAGGTACAGAAACAGGAGCAATACCCAAGACAGGGATGGGAGCCAAACAGAAATAACAACTGTGTCTATTCCCATCCAAGAAATGTGTGTTCCTGAATGTACTGATGACTTAAAGATCATTAATCTGTCAAATAAAGTACTTGATGAATATGAACTGGCCGTTCTGAGTAAGGGTCTTAGTTTCTGCCCAGCACAATATGGTGATATGACTGATGTACATGTTGATCTTTTTAAGTTTGTTAGACTGTTAAAACTAAAAGATTTCTTTTCACGTCAAATACCTAAGGTTCCATCACAGAGAGAGGTCACCCCTCCAGTACCACACACAGTGGCAGATATTCGCACGACCCTATTGCTATACAACTTAGATGAAGATCAGGAACAAGACATGTCTACGATGTTAAGGAATCTAGCAATAGAGCAGGATTACAGTATGGAAAGCCATCTCAAATGCAGGTCCACGTTCACTCCTACCTTTAATTACCATCCCAACATTGATACTTTTTATGATACGACCGAGAGAAACTGTCTAATACATGCCCTGATGAAATTCCCAAGGCACGAATGGGAATGAAACGCGTTGGCTGTGCCGCTGTACATGAAAATAAAGAATATTTTTATAAATAAGAACCGAAGATCTACAATTCCTTTTGGACTTTCTTACATTATTGACTTCACTGTGTGCGCCTCTCTGCTCTTATACAACTATTGGTCTGATATACATCCTTGGCAGCGGATGGTGAGAGTAGTCGCACCACCTAATAATTCTGAAACAGACGAAGTGGATGTGCGAAACCTTGGTCAGCTGCTGATTGCTTCTGTCTTTTGTTTAGTTTTCTAAATTGACTGTTTTGCACTTCACTTTATTCGGAAAAACCAGTTTTTTTCATTATAATGCCTAACTTTGCAGATGGGAGGGAGGAAATGGCTCTCAACCTTTTTGGTCCCAATAGATCCAATGAGACCTCTACTCCGGCTGAAACCAGCAAACCCAGCTTAAAATCCCTATTCCTTAAACTAGAGCGCCTAAAAAAATTAGAACTCTCGCGCTGGTGGGATGGGGCTACCCTCACGCAATACTTATCTAACAAAAAGGTCCCTAGGGGCCTGAGAATCTTACTGTTTCCAACATTTGAAGACCTAGGAGAGGGTCTACTCAAAGAATGGGAAAGCAATCTAGAACATGCCTCTGAGGTCATGATGAGAATATTAATCCGTCATGCTCAGGAGAAGGGCGAAAAACTAATGGCCGAAATTGATGCACTGATAACTGAAATTAATGGTCTGGAACCAAAGGATCTTATAGAAAAAAACTTTGCTATACTTAAAAAGGTGATGGAGGAACATCAAGTATACCTAAAGGAGAAGAAAATGAAAAAAATTAGGCGAGATGACAGGGACTATAGAGACGGGCGAATCTACACGTTCGCCAAGAAATTTGATCAAGTTCAAGGGGCAGAAGAAAGAAAGAGGGTGCGCGAAGAAAGGGAAATAAGCGAGGAGGCGCGATCTGAGAGTGGTGCATCTACCACCTCAGTAAATAGCACCAGGTCTAACTCAATAACAGATCTCCCTTTAGAAGAAGGAGCTTCTTCTTTTCAGAAGGAGCTAGCCAAAATAAGGACGAGCAGCCGCCTTCAACAAAAAAAGGACCAACCGAAACCCCAAAGGGCTATACAAAGACCAGGAGGGGCGGAAGGCGGGCAAAGGCCAGGTACAGAAACAGGAGCAATACCCAAGACAGGGATGGGAGCCAAACAGAAATAACAACTGTGTCTATTCCCATCCAAGAAATGTGTGTTCCTGAATGTACTGATGACTTAAAGATCATTAATCTGTCAAATAAAGTACTTGATGAATATGAACTGGCTGTTCTGAGTAAGGGTCTAAGTTTCTGCCCAGCACAATATGGTGATATGACTGATGTACATGTTGATCTTTTTAAGTTTGTTAGACTGTTAAAACTAAAAGATTTCTTTTCACGTCAAATACCTAAGGTTCCATCACAGAGAGAGGTCACCCCTCCAGTACCACACACAGTGGCAGATATTCGCACGACCCTATTGCTATACAACTTAGATGAAGATCAGGAACAAGACATGTCTACGATGTTAAGGAATCTAGCAATAGAGCAGGATTACAGTATGGAAAGCCATCTCAAATGCAGGTCCACGTTCACTCCTACCTTTAATTACCATCCCAACATTGATACTTTTTATGATACGACCGTGAGAAACTGTCTAATACATGCCCTGATGAAATTCCCAAGGCACGAATGGGAATGAAACGCGTTGGCTGTGCCTCTGTACATGAAAATAAAGAATATTTTTATAAATAAGAACCGAAGATCTACAATTCCTTTTGGACTTTCTTACATTATTGACTTCACTGTGTGCGCCTCTCTGCTCTTATACAACTATTGGTCTGATATACATCCTTGGCAGCGGATGGTGAGAGTAGTCGCACCGCCTAATAATTCTGAAACAGACGAAGTGGATGTGCGAAACCTTGGTCAGCTGCTGATTGCTTCTGTCTTTTGGCCAGTAACACTGATGTTGAACACATACCAGCTTTCAGAGTGTCAAAAGCATTCTGACACTCTGGGGTCCAAATCACCTTTTTGGGACTCTTTTTAAAAGTCAGTTTTGTTAGGGGCCCCACAATGGTCCCATAATTGTAAACAAACCTTCTGTATTACCCTGTCAGTCCAAGGAATGCCCTAACCTGAGTCTTGGTAACAGGATCTGTCCAATCCAAAATAGTTAGAATTTTCGCTTGGAGAGGCTGTACATGGCCCTCACCTACCAGGTGGCCCAGATACACCACAGAACTCTGCCGTATTTGGCACTTGCTTGCCTTAATAGTCATGGTATTAGAAAAGAAGGGTTTACCCAATAAAGTCACTGGGACCTGGGTGTCTGGCGTTAAGAAGAAGGGGTCCCAGTAAGGGAGATGTATAAATAGAAACAATTTAAATAAAGTAAATGACAATAAATGCATCTATAATGTTTTATTCACATTATAGGGAAAGGTAATCAAAACCAAATATACACTTTACAGTTGTATCAGTGCCCCTGGGGGTAAGGTGGACGTGCAGTCGTGAGGGTAGTGTAGGGAGGGATAGTGACAGTAAAAACACGTATTATTCAGACATTTATATGAGTTCAATGTCGAATATGCAGCAGAAAGACCATAAATCAACACATAAGTTCACAATACACATGCCCCAAATTCCATGCTGTGCAAAAAATATGGGTAGGAGGAGGCTGTGTTTTAAGGTAAGAAAGTCGACGTTTCGACCCAAGGGGAGCAGGAATCAGTGAAATCCTTGCAGGTGGGTCTTCATCAGGACAAGAGAGGGGTAGAGGGGCAGACAACCTGAATATATCAGTGTTGGCGGTTGGTAATCATTTGGTGAGGTCGATATTTAGCAATCAATCTTGAAAAGAGTCCAATATCCCAAATGGGTAATGCGAAACGATCCGGGTGCTGAACAGGGAGGGACCACTCTACGTATCGATTTTCGTAAAGTTAATCTTGTGTCCCCGGTGCAGGAAAGGATAAGTCGAAATCCGTATCCGGTCTGTTGCGGCTCAATTGAAGTGAAGCGTCTCTCTCGGCTGCCTCGAGGAGAACCTTTCCTCAAGATTGATTGCTAAATATCGACCTCACCAAATGATTACCAACCGCCAACACTGATATATTCAGGTTGTCTGCCCCTCTACCCCTCTCTCGTCCTGATGAAGACCCACCTGCAAGGATTTCACTGATTCCTGCTCCCCTTGGGTCGAAACGTCGACTTTCTTACCTTAAAACACAGCCTCCTCCTACCCATATTTTTTGCACAGCATGGAACTTGGGGCATGTGTATTGTGAACTTATGTGTTGATTTATGGTCTTTCTGCTGCATATTCGACATTGAACTCATATAAATGTCTGAATAATACGTGTTTTTACTGTCACTATCCCTCCCTACACTACCCTCACGACTGCACGTCCACCTTACCCCCAGGGGCACTGATACAACTGTAAAGTGTATATTTGGTTTTGATTACCTTTCCCTATAATGTGAATAAAGCATTATAGATGCATTTATTGTCATTTACTTTATTTAAATTGTTTCTATTTATACATCTCCCTTACTGGGACCCCTTCTTCTTAATGCCTTAATAGTCAGGCCTGCTTGCTGCATGGTAGTTTAAGTAATCACCCTAGGTAGAACTGTATATAACGATATCATCCAGGTAAGCTGTACTGAACTGTTCCAACCCAGACAAAACCCTGGTCACCAACCTTTGGAAGGTGTCAGGTGCATTCTTTAAACCAAAGGGTATTACCTAGAAGTGATAATGTCCCTCTGGTGTGGATAATGCTGACCTCTCCTTTGCTCCATCAGTGAGGGCAATCTGCCAGTAACCTGAAGTCAAATCAAAAGTACTCAGGTACTTAGCAGCCCCTAACATATCAATGAGCTAATCAGCTCTAACTATAGGGGGGCATCAGTTATTGTGACTGCATTCAATCCTCTGTAGTCCACACAGAACCTTAACTCCTTGGGTCCCCCCTGAGGATTAGGTTTAGGGACCATCACCACTGGACTGGCCCATGGACTCTGAGATATTTCAATTACCCCCAGTTCCAGCATCTTAGCAACCTCGGCTTTAATTCTGGCTCTGACATGGTCAGACAACCTGTACAGTTTATTTTTGACAGGTAGGCTGTCACCAGTGTCAATGTGGTGCACACACCCCTCAGTGATGCCTGGGGTCAAAGAGAACAGGCCAGCAAACTGCTCCAGGACCAGCTTACAGTCTCTGTGCTGCTGGTCTGTCAATTTGGGAGAGAGTACAACTCCTTCCACTGACCCATCTTGCACATTAGCTGAGAGGAGGTCGGGCACAGGCTCAGTTTCCTCCTCATCAGTGACCAGTAACATGGTCATGTCTGCCCTGTCATTGTGGGGTTTCAATCTATTCACATGCAGGACCATGTGAGGGTTCCTGGGGGTGCCAAGGTCAACCAAGGTCAACCAAATATGTAACCTCACCCTTCTTTTCTAAGATTGGATAGGGCTCCAACACCCACACCAACTGTCCTGGAGTATACTCAGGCATAGTAGTCTTTTGATCGTACCAGTGCTTCATGAGTTCCTGGCTGGCCTCCAGTTTCCTGTTTGCCTTGTACATGTACTCTGCCATTCTAGATCTCAGGCATAGCACATAATCAAGCACATTGGCCTTAGCTTCTTTACAAGGCTTCTCTAAAGGCTCTCTTAGCAGGCTCAATGGCCCCCTCACAGGGTGTCCAAACAACAACTCAAAGGGACTGAAACCAACCCCTTTCTGTGGTACCTCCCTGTAGGCAAACAGTAAGCATGGGAGGAGCACATCCCATCTCCTCCTGAGTTTCTCTGACAACCCATTTATCATGCCCTTTAGGGTTTTGTTGAATCTCTCAACAAGACCATTTGCCTGTGGGTGATAGGGGGTGGTGAACTTGTAGTTAACACCACACTCATTCCACATAGCAGTCAGATAGCTGGACAGGAGGTTCGAGACCCTATCTGACACCACCTCTTTTGTAAAACCCACTCTGGTGAGCACACCAAGCATTGCTCTAGCCACAGCAGGAGCATCAATGGTTCTAAGAGGTATGGCTTCAGGGTATCTAGTAGCATGGTCAACCACCACTAAGATATACCTATTCCCTGATGCAGTAGGTGGGTCCAGGGGACCGACAATGACCATCCCCACCCTTTCAAAAGGAACCCCAACCACTGGCAGTGGTATTAGGGGAGCCTTTGTCTTGCCACATGCCTTGCCACTGGCCTGAAAGTTGACACAGGAGCTGCAAAACTCCTTTACCTTTTCAGACATATGGGGGCGGTAGAAATGGTTCACCAACCGGTTCCATGTCTTTGTCTGTCCCAAATGTCCTGCCAAGGGGATATCGTGACTCAAAGTCAGGATGAACTCTCTGTACTTCTAGGGAACCACCAACTTCCTTGGTGGCCTCCTTCTTGAAGTTTCTGGCCTCGTTATAAAGCAGTCAATCTTCCCAGTAGAGTTTGTAAAACCCACTCCCATCCCCCTCCTCTTGCTTAGAAACAATCAGCCTCAAGCTCTCAAGGGTGGGACAGTCACGCTGTCTCTGACTGAACTCCTCTCTGGAGGGTCCACCTGCTTCTGTCAGTTCTGCCAAATCTGACAGCTCTGGCAGGGATGGAGTCCCGCCCTAAGAGGCCAGATCCTCTCCATCAGGGTTAGATTCTTCATGCACCTCTGGAGTTCCCTGGTCTGGCTCACCAGGCCCATAGGATGGAGTTTGATAGTGCTGTCTGCATAGGTCACCTGGTGAAACTCACCAGGTAACAACCTCTCTGGAGGCACCAGTTCATCCAGGACAATAGTTACACTAGCCCCACTGTCTCTGATAGCCTCAACCTCACTCCCATTCACTTTAGGCCTCTGCCTGTACTTGTCCATGTTTGGAGGTAAGGCAGCAAGGGTGGCAATATTCACCCCTCCAAGGGACACTAAGGTTGTTTTCATGACCTGACTACCCCTCTCTGGGGCACCACTCTCCGCCCCTACACTGACACTGGCAATCCCTGTGGATGGCCCCTTGGGGGGAGCTTCTTGGTGCAGACAGCATCTCCCTGCTTATGCCCTAGCTGGTTACAGTCAAAGCACTTACCTACCTTTGAGGGATCAAAGAACCTACCAAGCTTTCCCTGAAACCCCTTCCCTTTGAATTTGGGTTGGCTTGGGCCCCCCCTCCTTGTGCAGGTTGTTGTGGGTCTCTGGAGGACTCCTTAGGTTTTTGACCTTCCTTTCCCTGGGCTTTCCCCTGGGGAGGGACCTGTCCTCCTTTCTTCTGGTCACCCCCCTGGTGCTGAATGGAAACCTGGGTTCTCACCCACTCATCAGCTGATTCCCCCAGCTTAGTGTCCACTAGACTGGAGTAGCTTCTCGTCTGCACCAGGAGTCAAAATGTGTTCTTTCAAAAACAAATTATACAATCCCTCATATGTTAACTTTGTTACAAACAATCCCGCCTTCCAGTGCCTCTACCCAAGACTTTGAACTCAATTTCTGGGTGCCTCTAAACTTCACCCTGTACTGCTCTGGAGTCAGACCAAATCTCTTGACTAAGCATACCTTCATCTGCTGGTATGATTCTGCATCCTCTTCCTTCAGGGTCAGGAGAACTATCCCTCCCAGCTACTGGAATCAACTCACACAGGAGTGCACCCCAATTTCTAGAGTGGACCCTACTCATTTTAGGGACCCTCTCAAAAGCTACTAGCCACCTGTCAAGTCATCCCCCTCAGTGTACTTGGGTACTATGCCCTTGAGAAGTTTAGGTTCAAATCTACCACCCCTGGACATCTCAGTATCTTCTTCACTTTCGCTGCCAGAATTACTTTTCTCCTCCTCCCTCTCCCATTTTCTCTTAGCCAATTTGAATTACTCCTTCTCCAAGGCAATCAACTCTAATTGAGCTTGAAACTGTCTCTCTGCAAAGGACAATAGTGGTACCTGAGTATGGGATCCTTCCTCACTCCCACCACCACCTTGATTCACCTGGCTAACACTAGTCAAAATGGGAAAGGTCTCATCCTCACCCCTCTCTCGGGTGAGGTTGGGGGGAACATCTTCCCACCCCCATTGGTTCTACTCAGCTGCCCTGGTCCAGGCCTGTAGGGACTCAAGCAACCCTGCCTTCCTTATCTTCTTGGCAGCCCCAGCCCCCTAAGCCTACACTGTTCCCTAAGATCAGCCATCTTAAACTGGGACAGTGTAGCCAAGTGCAGCCCCATGGTTCCCTAGTTTTAGGTCACAAAAAACTAGGCACGATAGACTTAGAACAATTTGGAAAAATCAAAACAATGTATTAAAAACAGTTTAGTCCAAATTCCAAAAATCAAACTCAGAAGTTTTGTTCTAAGGCAATTTAGAGGTTTTTTTTAATCTTAAATCATTCACTGAAAGATGTACTTTTTAAACACAAGTCCTCTTCCACACCGCTGAGCACCCAATGTTGGAAAGTGGGTTATTGATAGGGGCAAATGTAGGTCTTCCACTGGCAATAAGGCCACTAACACATGGTAGGACCCAGCATAAGTCTTAGGAAATTATTCCTATGCTCAACCCTTGGTAACGTGGCTGCCAGCAGACAGGCTTAATTTCAAAGACAGGTATGTAAAGCATTTAAAAACACCAATTCAGTAAATAATTAAGACGCAACACAAAATAAAAATCCAACACCAATTTATAAAAATAGGTAATATTTTTATCTTTTAAATGACACCAAAACCAAAAATAATCCACATTAGGGAACCAGAGATATGAATTTTTAAAGATTAAAGATTAATCACTTTCTAGTGCTTAGAAACCAACAGTGCCCCTTTTAGTCATTTCATTTTCTCTGACAGGGACACCTTTAAAAATTGTTCTGGAGAATCTCACCAAATGTGTTGTGCGCCTTCTACAGCAGGCGGGTCCAGTTAGAACTCTTTCCTGAAGTTCTTCTTGCGCGTCCCAAAGTATCCAACAAACAATCCAAGGTTCTGGAATTTCCAAGAAAGTGTGAAACTTCAATTCAGCAATCCACTTGAACACAAACTTTACGAATCCACTGGTACCCCAGGCTGGGGATTCTTTGTGGGGATGTCCAGGTGAGCTCTATTAACCTGTAGCTTGCAGGGAGTCCAGTCTTTCGTCTTTTTGCAGCAAGGTAATAAACAGGGCTGCAGTTTCAGTTGGTGCACTCTTCAGAGGTCAGGCCTTAGAAATCTTTGCACAGCAAAACTTCTCAGCAGGACACTTCTTGCTTCAGTAAGTTTCAAGCAACAGATCTGGAGGGCTCTGCCCCTCTCAGATACGTATTCAAAATTCTCTGGGTCAAGCACCAGGTCACTTCTGACCAATGAGAGCAGGGTAACTCTCCATAGTTATGACCACATCCTGTAGAGTGTGGCATTATTTTCTCCCAGAGTGCACCATTCTTCCAAATCCATAATAGCTGATTTTCCAGCAAGGAGGTAAGAGCTGTCTAAACATACCCCCTGGGATGGCTTATTTCCATGGACTCTCCCCCTACCATCTACACATACCTTCCTTAAGCCAAGCCAAGCCTTACACTCTTGACTCTGGGTCAAGAGTGTAAGAGTGAAACTGAAACTCAGGCCTCCCTTCTGCCTTTGAAGAGCATGGTTTACGACTCCACCACCTGACCTGGCATTCCTATAGACCAGCACCCTGCCCTCCCAGCAGAGTTGTTAACCCAAGGGGTTCTTTATCACCTCTTCAAAGCAGCCTGGCTAATGCACTTAACTCTAACCAGAGCAGACCACTGGAAGGCTGAATTTGGACTTACAAACAAGAAGGTCTTATAACTTCTTGTATGTACACTTTTGGAGGAATTCAATATAATATTGTTGGATTTTTCCCTACCATTCTAGTAAGAGTTTGAAAGGTAGCTCTATCTCCTTCCTATCAGGAGTTATTCTTTAATAACTCCCTGCCATGTTAACCTATGTGCCATGGGATTTGCAATTGGGAAAATGACTTGGGCCAGTTTTCTAGCACCAGGGCTTATAAAAACATATTTTATAAGTATTTCCCTAATTTCTACAGGACTCCCACCTCCTGTGCAACTAGGGGAGACTTTAGGGGTTCTGAATCCGTGGCAATATTGCAGATCCTCCTTACCCAGTGCTCCTAGCATCAAAGTCAACTTTGAGCAGCACTTTAACACAATGTGGGGAGTGAAATGTGAAATTTCACGTTATCCAGGCATATAAAAACTCATTATATAAGGATGTACCTTATAGATAACTGACCCCCCCCCCACCCTTGGGATATCTAGGGGAGACCCTGGGGTCCCTAATATGCCAAGACATTGTAGGTTTTCCATTTGTAAGTGTCCCTACCACCAAAGCAGAGTTTGGCCACAATTTACTGTTTAAAAGCAGTCCTGGCAACCAGTGCTGCTTTTAAACTGACCTTCAGCACTGCACTCATGCTAGTGTAGAAAAAGCTACTGGCCTCTAAACTGCCATACCCCAGGGTACCGGGGACTTCTAGGTAGTTTCAATCCCCTGCCCTATTATATACTAGGGGCCTATGGGGTAGGTCATGCCAATTACATGGGTACCCCACCATACCATAGTGTACCCTAGTGTATGTTGGGTGTTTTAACTGTATTCTAATGTGTTCCTTTCAGCTTAGCCCTGGCCCTGGGCCTGGCTAGGCAAAGCCCAGGGTCAGTCAAAATCAGGTACCACCAGCATCAGTCAGCAAAAAGTTGGGGGGCTGCCCAGAGCACAGAATGACTTTGCAACAGTACTGCATACCATAGCCAGTTTTCTAACTGCATCCTGAATTTTTCTCAGTGTGGTTTGGGCCTTACAGCTATTTTGCCAAGTCTCCTCTTGGTGCAATAATATAGACTGATAAATAGCATCCAGTGTGGGGGAATCGGAGCCAGCAGCATCCTGTGTGGGCATGAGCGGAGATCCAATTAGGCAGTCAGTGAGGGAATAGTCCCATAATAAGTCTTTACCTTCTATTGTTTGCCGACCTGCCTTCTTAACCACCTTCGTGCTGTCATAGCATGAGCCCCTCTACCCTTATCTGGGTCACTATCATTCTCGCTAGATCCAGCAGAGGAACCTGACCCGTCCACTGACCATTCAGCCCCATCTGATAGCAAAAAGAAGCTGTCACTTGGCTCCTTTTCCAGATCATAATTTCCAATGTCTTCCCCCCTTCCTCTTCGCCTCCCCCCCGTTCCTGGCTGCGTCACTGGTCGCTGAGTACCATTTGAGGATTGATTGTTGCTTGCATAAGCCGACTCTGCCAAGTCAGGATTAATGATGTTGTGTGCACCGGGGAGGGAATAGTTTAAGGGAGGGCAGCTCAAGGGTACATAGTTTACCTCACTGACTCCTCCCGACTGATCAAGACTTCCCCTTGACCCTTGGGGCACCATTCCCCATGCTTGCGACACAATTGTCGATATTTCATGTATTCTCGAAACCTACATCAACACATTTCCCCAATTCCTTAACGAGGCCCGAGGATGAAGAAGGGGAAGCGCCAATTTATCTTGGTCTGGAATAGAAAGGATCCCATACTCCGATAGCACCTTACCATCCAATGCTTTCCATTTGCCTGCAGTTATCACTATCAAAACTTCTGTGGTTGCAGCGTCCGGCCTGGCCTGCTTCAGACGCTCTGGGTGCCCCCTGCAGTTGCCGACCCCCTTGCTTCCGAGCCGGACCTTCCAACAGCTCCAGCACCGTCGGGCTGGCTGGATGTTGGTTACTGGCTGCCCTAAAACCAAGCAAGAAGGTAGTAGGGGATAATCAAAAGGCGCTCCACCTAGCTATACACAATTTTGAAGACACTCTTTTATAAGTTTGGTCAAAGTTGCCCACCTCCCTGGTCCACTGCCAATAGAGCACACAACTATAGTACACTCACCAAAGCACAGAGAAGCAACATAAATGGTTCACAATTGAAAATGCAAAACAAGCTAAACAATCGGGACTCCTCACTGGTGTAAGTATGATCGTTTAATGGATACTTGGACCACTTATGGCGTAAGATGATGGAATAGTGCAGCCAGAAAGCAGCCAACGCGTTTCGCCCTAAATAGGGCTACCTCAGGGCAGTAGTCATAATGCACCAATATAAGGATGGTTACAAATGTACCCGGATCACTGTATCATACACTTCAAAATAGTGTGATATCGTTCCACAACTGCAATTAAACAAAAAGGACAAACTTCTATTTATCTCCAACTTTTCTTAAAAGTCCGCAGTTACTCAGCAAATGGCGTGGTTTATTCCCAAAATGCGTATTCTGATCCAAGTTCTGGTCTCATGTGCTTAATATGATAGGTGACGCACCTATTGTTAATCTTATTCCAAAATCGTTACTTCATACGGAATCACTGCACGGCACAGTGTCTTTCGACCCACCGTCAGATTCGAAACACAGGCTGCCCCAACTCTCCCCTCCCTCTTCAGAGGAAGTTCCACCTTCGGGGCAGAAGGAGCATATCTTCCACGAAGCCACCATGATGGCCTCCCTGCGGCCTCATTCCCCTGCTCCAGGGCCCACTGTCGTAGTCGTCGCGGGGTGAGCAGCTTTCCTGTTCTGTGTGGCTTCTGCTGCCTTGGGGCCCATACTTGCTGCCGCAGACATAGGACGGAAAAAGGGGCAGTCAGAGTGGTTTAGAGAGGCGGCAGCGAAACGTCTAAATGCAAATAGGCTTCCCAAAATCAGCCCCACTCTAGTGCAGCCTCCGGGAGCTGGGTGAGCGTCTGTCATAGCATCAAGGGCCATGAGTGCATTTGGTTAGTTTTATTTTCTTGTTTCCATCCACGGATCAGGGTGCTGCACCAGCCACCTCAAGCGGTCGCCATCTTGCTTCTCATTATCGGACTCTGAGGATTTCCTGGTGCTGTAGGTTTCTATGTGCTATATATTGCTAAATGTTTAAAAAATCATATCTCCGGTTCTCTGCATTGGAGTTTTTTCATATTGGTGTCATTTTAAAGATAAAATATTTCCTATTTTTAGGTCAAGCATTCGAAACCTCTTGTATATACTTTAGTATATACTTATATGTGTATGTACTTTGTGGGCTCTGGAGATCACCCTTGGGACTTGTCTGCTTCCGCTTAGGAACTTTTTTTCTGTTCAACAGCCTCTATTTGTCTGTCTTGGTAGAATACGACCAGTAAAGGTCAGTAAAACACCAGACTTGCTTTCTGCTTGTTCAACTGCCTCTATGTAACTGTCTTGATAGAAAACGACCAGTAGAGGTCATTAAAATAACAGAATTGCTTTCTGCTGAATCACTTTAGCATTCCCTAGATTCCAGTCCATAGAAATTGTCTTCCATGAGCACCCGTAGACAATAACATTTGTTTTTTAAATCTTGTATTTTCATTGATATGACCACCGAAAGCCCTGATTTTATATTAAAAACAGAGCTTTGGACTGTACCATTTTCTGCTAAAAGGCAATATTTCTCTCCATGTGTTCCCATACCTGGCCATGTTAAAGAACAGTAGATGTTTCAGCACCCAGGATAATGTGCTGCATAGCTAAATACATATAAGGTCCCAAAGGCTAGACCGCTTGCATTGGAAGTGCTTGTTATAAATTGGTGTTTGATTTTTATGTGTTGTGTCTTAATTATTTACTGAATTAGTGTTTTAAATGCTTTACATACCTGTCTTTGAAGTTAAACCTGCCTGCTCACAGCCAAGCTACCAAGGGTTAATCATGGGAATAATTTTCTAAGACCTATACTAAGCCCTATATTGTGTTAGTGGCCTTTATACCAGTAGTAGATATATATTCACCACTACTAATAACCCACTTTCCAACATTTTGTGTCCAGCGGTGTGGATGAGGACTTAAAAAGTACACTGTTCAGTAAAGTGAATTAAGATTTTAAAAATCCTCTAAATTGCCTTAGAACAAAACGTTTGAGTTTGATTTCTGGCATTCGAACTAAACTGTTTTTCATCCTTTTTTTTTATTTTTCTAAAAATTGTTCTAAGTCTGTTGTGCCTAGTTGTTGTGACCCAAAACTAGTGAACCATGGAGCTGGAGCCGACCTGTCTAAACTGTCACAGTTTAGGATGGCTGATCTATCTTAGGGTACAGTGTATGCTTGGGGGGGCTGCCTGCTTCCAACATGATTAGGAAGGCAGGGTTGCTTAAAGCCCCAACCTCTCCAAAGAGGGGGTGAAGATGGTGCCTCTTCCATTTTTTCCAGTGTCAGCCATATGATTCCAGATGGTGGGATGGAGAAAGGGTCCCCTACTCAGGAACCACCACTGTTCCTTGCAGAGAGACAGCTTGGCGCCCAGCTTTGGAGCGGAGGAACCTGGAATTGGCTTTGAAGAAGTGAGAAAGAGAGGAGGTGATAAAAAGAAACGGTGACAGTGAAAATGATGAAGAGTTTGAGATGAAATGGGATGGTGGATTTGAGCACAACTTCTCAAGGGTATAGTACCCAAGTACACAGAGGGGGATGACATTGATAAGTGGCTAGCAACCTTTGAGAGGGCCTTAGAATGTGTAGGGCCCACTCTAAGTACTGGGGTGCACTCCTGTTGGAGTTAATTCCAGTAGCTGGAAGGGATATGCTCCTGACTCTGAGTGGGGAAGATGCAGAATCATACCAGCAGATGAAGGCATGCTTAGTGGAGAAATATTGTTAAACCCTAGGGCAGTAGAGGATGAAGTTTAGAGACACCCAGAAAGGGAATACAAAGTCATGGGTAGGCTTTTTGGACATCTCACAGAAGGCACTGGAAGGCTGGATTGTTGGTAACAATGTTGACACATATGAGGGATTGTAAGATTTGTTTTTGAGCGAGCACATTTTGATTCATTGTGCTGAAGAGAAGTTATGACAGTACCTAGTGGACTCAAAGCTATCTAGTCCTAGGGCACTGGTCCAGGTAGCTGATGGGTGGGTGAGAACCCGGGTTTCCACACAGCACCAGGGGGTGACCAGTAGAAAGGAGCACATGTCCCTCCTCAGGGGAAGGCCCAGGGAAAAGAAGTTCAAAAACAAAAGGAGTCCTCCAAAGACCCACAAAAACCTGAACAAGGACGGGAGGGTCCAGCCAACCCAAATTCAAAGAGAAAGGGTGTCAGGAAAAGAATAGTAGGATCTTTGACCCCCCTCCAAGGCGGTAAGTGCTTTGACTGTAACCAGCCAGGGCACAAAAAAGGAAATGCTGTCTGCACCATGAAGCTCCCCCCCAAAGGGCCATCCTCAGTGACTGCCAATGCAAGTGTGGGGGTGGAAAGTGGTGCCCCAGAGAGGGGTAGGCAGGTGGTAGAAGCAACCTTAGTGTCCCTGGGACAGGTGAGTATAGCAACCCTTGCTGCCTACTGCCAAACATGGATAAGTACAGGCAGTGGCCCAAAGTTAATGGGGCTGATGTAGAGGCAACCAGAGACACAGGAGCTAGTGTAACTATTGTCCTGGACAAGCTGGTGACTCAAGAGAGGTTGCTACCTGGTGAGTTTCACCGGGGTATCTATGCAGACAGCACTACCAAACTCTATCCTATGGCTGTAGTGGATTGGGAGTGGGGAGGTGTGACAATCTATGAAGGTAGCTCTGTCTCCTGTGCTCCCAGTCCGCTGTTTACTGGGCAATGAACTTGAAGCATCTGAGTGGGTATGTGCTGTGACAAGGTCACAGACTATCCAGAAGGGAAAGGCTATACACTTGAACCCTGGAACAAATGGCCAAGTATCTTGGGACAAGGTACTAGGCCTAGGGGAGCAAGGCCAGAGAACTTCAGAAGTGCAGGAAGAATCTAACCGTGATGGGGAGTATCTGGCCTCTGATGGACGGACTCCATCTCTGCCCGAGATGTCAGATTTGGCAGAACTGACAGGAGCAGGTGGACCCTCCAGAGAGGAGTTCAGTAAGGGACAGAGCGACTATCCCACCCTTGAGAGTTTGAGGTGGATTGCCGCTAAGCGGGAAAAAGGGGGTGTCAGTGGGTTTCACAGAATCTACTGGGAAGATACCTCAAGGACGGGACCACCAGGAGGTTGGTGGTGCCCGGGAAGTACAGAGAGTTCATCCTGACCTTGTGTCATGATATCCTCTTGGCAGGGCATTTGGGACAGACAAAGACTTGGAACCAGTTGGTGAACCATTTTTACTGGCCCCACATGTCTGAAAAGGTAAAGGAGTTTTGTAGCTCCTGTGTCACCTGTCAGCCCAGTGGCAAGGCAGGGGGCAAGACAAAGGCTCCCTTAATACCATTACCAGTGGTTGGGGTTCCTTTTGAAAGGGTGAGGATGGACATTGTTGATGCCCTGGACCCACCTATTGCATCAGGGAATAGGTATATCTTGGTGGCAGTGGACCATGTCACAAGGTAGCCTGAAGCAATCCATCTTAAAACCATAGATGCTTCTGCAGTTGCTAGAGCACTGCTGAATGTGTTGACTAGAGTTGGTTTTCCGAAAGAGGTGGTGACAGATGGGGTCACAAACTTTCTGCCCAACTATCTGACAGCTATGTGGGATGAGTGTGGTGTCAAAAACAAGTTCACCATCTCCTATCGCCCACAAACAAATGGCCTAGTTGAGAGGTTTGACAAGACCCCAAAGGGCATGATCAATGGGTTGTCTGAGAAATTCAGGAGGGGATGGGATGTTCTCCTCCCATGCTTACGGTTTGCATACAGGGAGGTTCCACAGAAAGGCATTGGGTTCAGTCCCTTTGAGATGTTTTTTAATTCTTTTTTGTCCTCATTTAACATAAATAAGTGAGAAATCTTTAAGCAAAGCAAAGGTTTATTCATGGATCCCCTTATATATTTCATGATACTTTCCGGTTACTAGGCCCTCCGGGGATCCAACAAAACCAGATGCCAAGTTCTAGCGGAGATCAGTGTAAGGGAAGGATACCTTTCAGCACCACAGAATAGATGCACTAACTCCACACTCACTTATTTAATAATCATTGGACTTTTGTGAATGTGAAGTCAAATAACAAAATAACAATATGAATTGTGTCAAACCCTATCCTCTATATTTTACATCTTTTCCTTGCTAAGCCAGCCAGATCCAATTTATGAATACGCCTAACAGAGGCAACCCACTCTAACCCTACTGGTGTTTGTGGAGTCATCCATTGTAGGCAAATATCACGTCTGGCCAGAAGAACCAGCACAAATAATAGAGAAGCCTGTGAATTAGACAAATTATAACTAACACACTCCTCTTGTAGGACCCCAAAAATAACCAGACTCAAACTTACCTTTTACTCTCGCCCAAAAACCTCCGAAACAATCTTACCTATTTCCTGTCAGAAGCCTTGGATAGAAGGACACTGCCAAAACATATGCAAGTCATCCGCATCATCGGAATGGCACTTCGGACAAACCTTTTGATGAACTCCTCCCAATTTAGCCAACTTCTTCAGGGACCAGTATGCCCTGTGGAATGTGAACAAATGGTTTCTCTTAAGATAGGCAGCTTTGACCACATACCATAAAGTGTGCATCAATACTTGCCATAAGTGTGTTACGTTGGTCGAAGGTGAAGTAATTCGGGGTTCCCAAGGCCTACACACTCCAAAGATAACCCACTTACATTCAAGAACTGTTGGCACGGAAGCTGTAAAAGGCAAAGAACAAGTTTATTAAGACCCCATGGGGTGGTGGTACACTCAAACAGCACCCTTCGGTAATGCTAGAGGTATCACACCGAACACCGGTGTGCCCCCGTTTATATACAGTTTTGGGGTAATAAAAGATAGGCGGCACAAGTTTAAGACACATTTAAGGACATATATGGTCATGTTTTGGAATACTGCCAGCTCATTGGAGGGGGCACAACTCCGCTGGTCAGTTTGGTGCACATTCCAGGAGGGTTACGGGTCAGTGGGAACTGCGCATGTGCGGTTTTGACCAGTACTAAAAATAGCCTGTTGCTGGGCAGAAAGGAGTGGTCAGAGGAACGGACAACGGACTAAAGGGCACGTCGGCCACGAGGCCGCTCATGATCTAAGATGGCCGCTGGAACATTCAAAATGGCGTTTTCATATACAGTCAAGTTAAGGAGGACAACGTGTAGGTTCAGCTAATCGCTAACGCGGCCGGGCCAATTACAACAGACGACCCTTTTAGCGGTTAGCTGAATCTACCTCATAGTGAACATAGTCAGAATGTTCGTCCTCGATGTCTATTAACATTATTTGTGTTACCTCCTTGTGAAGCATCATTTTGTCATGGGCAAGAGCTCGTCTTGATGGTATACAAGCTGATAAACACATTGAACATAAAGCTGGACCACATTGAATACATAAACATATGGAAAACATTGCTCCCACAAGTATACAGAGAATTGTCAACAGTTTCCAGCCCCAAGTTGCAATCGTAGACCAGAACCATCCTGAAAGTGTCCAAGTTCCATTGTCCGAGTGTATTTCAGCAGCTATTTTATGAAGCTTGGAAATAGCATCGTACACAGATGGAGAATTGTCCGGGACATATACGCAACAGCTGCTTCCGATAATCCTACATGCCCCCCCACGATCAGCCAAAACAACATCCAACACCATCCTATTTTGGAGGGTGACAATTCTGGAAATCTGTAGTTCCTCGGTAATATTCCCCAGGGCAACGGCAGTGTCATTCGCAACAGCCTCGACAACGCGTGTCAGTCGTCTGATTTTCCGGCTGTTCAATGCAGCCCCCACAAAGGAGAATAGTCCCAGATTAAAGTCCACATATTGTTGTAATGCAGTGTCCGTTTGATCAATGTCCTCTAGGGCAACAGTTCGTTTAACCCTGTTCAAAACAAAATCGTGATACAATGTGTAATCGTTGTGGTACATCGGAGGGGCAATGAAAACAGGAGGTAGCACAAACGATACGTAGCACGTGCCCAACCACCCCACTGGAAGCTGATGGTACCCCTTCGTTCCACAGATAAAGTATGTGTTTCGAGATGCAACAAATGAAATGCCATTCGGGCTATCAAACGTGAGAGTAATGTTACATTCACCCTTCCCCACTGCAATCGTGCCCTTGTTTCTAATACATAAATCGGCTTTGGTAGAAATAACATTTATGACATGAGCACTAGATACATTCACATTTCGCTGATTGCTATATACACGTGGGGCAGATACATTGTCAGGCCTGTACTCTTCCCATTCAAAACGTGTGCCCTCAGCCCGGGGAAACCCATCTTTGTCATGGAAACATACTTTGTTCAAACGGAAAAGCACCCCCCCTTTTGTTGGCCATCTTAAAGTAAAAAGGAGGGTGTACCAGGCGTTGCATGACCCATTGTGTGAAAACGGGAGTGGAATAAGTGGGGTGTCCCCTCTTTTCTGGTGCCCAGGCAACATTCCACACACCCAACAATTAGAGGTATTGGTCATATTATGCGTGTGGTGAAGAATCTGAATGAAACTGTTATTCAAATACGTTTGGCGATGGCGCTCTTCATGAAATGGCAATGTAAAATGAAAATGTTCAGACGGTGCCGGGGTAGTCGGCAGCAAATGTTCACGTACAGGCACCACAAGTTCGACTACCCAGGCTATAACAGCTATCACCACAATAGTCAAGACAAAGAGAAAGGCACCCAATATTTTCTTAGCACGAGATGCCGTTGATGCCATAGTTCAAGAAAGTTAGTGCAAAGTCACAAGTGGCGTAAATTGTTCACAAATTGTCTCAGATACACGTACGTGTATACCTAAAAAAAGAAAAATGCGGTGCTGAACTCCGAGGTAGCCGTTGTTTTCTTCTCCGGGCCAAGACGGGTGTCGCTACTCTGGCAGAACTGATCCCCCCCCTTGGAATTCCCGGTTTCCGTTTCACAAACCTGGAGCGGTAACCAACCAGTCATTTAAAAAGGACACAAAAATCTTCTTATCGTGGGCGTAGGTTGTAGCGCTCTCTCCCAATCGCAGTTTGGTCCGGGAAGGCTCCCTCCACTTCGGCCGACGTCACAGCTGGGCTCTTTTCTTTCTCCAAAATCTCCTTGTAATCAGTCAACACAGCAGGAGTCACCAGATCCGGAGAGACACGGCGACAATGTGTCGAATGCACCCACCGCTTCCTGTTTGTCACTCGTACTGCGGTGCGGGTCGCCAAGAGGACCTGCTCGGGACCCTTCCACCTGGGCTCCAAACTGCTTGCTCTCTCAAACGAGCGAACCATTACGTGATCACCAGGACGAAGATCATGGCCTTCTCCAGTAGAGTTGTCAGGGAGCGCTTCTCGAACCTGTTGATGAATAGAGAGCAAATCATTTGTTAATCGTGCCAAATAATCATTCATCAGAACACAAGGCACATCATGTATTAATCGCGGCTTGGGCAGCCCCCAAATATTCATAGGGCGGCCAAACACCACCTCATAGGGCGTAAGGCCGGTTCGTGAGTGGGGTACTGATCTAAGAGATAGTAGTGCTAGCGGCAACGCATCTGGCCACTTCAATGATGTAGACGCCACAATTTTGGCCAGCTTGAGCTTCAACGTGGCATTATACCGCTCGACCAAACCTGCTGACTGAGGGTGGAATACAGCGTGGAACTTCTGCTGAATCCCTAACCCCTTCAGTACATATTCCACAATCTTTCCAACAAAATGGGGCCCATTATCGCTCCACAAACATTTACAAACTCCAAAGCGAGGAAAGAATTCCTTAAGCAACACCTTAGCTGTTGTCAAAGCTGTATTGTCTTTCGTGGGGTAGGCCTCAACCCATTTGCTAAAAGCACACACCACCACTAAGACGTACTTCAGGTTGTTGCAGCGCTCGAGCTGGATGTAGTCCATTTGAAGCACTTCAAATGGTGCCGAAGGTGGAACGAAACCTCCTTTCGGAGTATGGGTCTCCTTTCCAGGATTGTGTTGCAAACACACCAGGCAGGTCTGCACTACTCTCGTTGCAGTATTAGCAATCTCGGGATGTTCCCAAACTCGTGTTAAAAGCCGAGTTATTGCAAGAGCTCCGACATGAGCCAGTCCATGTGTCATCTGGACCATCGCCTGTAAGTAAGCCGCAGGCAATTTCCACTTCTCCATGTCTTTGCTTCTCCAACAACCCTCGTCATCTAGTACCCCATCTGCTGCCCAAGCCGCAACTTCAGATTCTGTGGCTGATTTTTGGATATCCCGTATTTCTGCTCTAGCATCATTCCATCGCTCAGCCTGTGATTGTACCACGTACATGGGGGAGCTAGTTCGGGACATAGCCGTTTGCCTTGCTATACTGTCTGCAAAGGCATTTCCTTGACCCACTCTATCCGTAATCTTTTTATGGGCACTGCACTTTACTATCGCTACTTTCTTAGGGCCAAGCAACGCATTTAGGAGATCACGCACTAGCTCTCCGTGCATAATGTGCTCTCCGTGTGATGTCAGAAACCCGCGTTCTCTCCAAAGAAGCCCGAAGTCGTGGGCCACTCCAAAGGCATACCGGCTGTCCGTGTATATGTTCACACATAATCCGGCACTCAATTCACAGGCTCTTGTTAAAGCTATCAGCTCTGCTGCCTGAGCTGATTTTTGTGGTATCCTAGCTGTTTCTACCACTGTCTTAAGTGTCGTGATCGCATATGCTGCGGAAGTCGTGCCATCTGGCAGCCTTAGGCACGATCCATCAACCCACAGTTCCCCATCCACATCTGGAAGTGGCACATCCTGTAAGTCAACACGACCCTTTGTCTGTTCCTCGGTCAGGAAAACACAGTCATGATGTTTTTCTTCCTGACCCTCCTCGGCCGGATAGGGCAATAAAGTGGCAGGGTTCAAAGTAGCGCATCTTTTCAATGTAATATGTGGCGCCAAGAGTGTCAGCTCGTATCCTGTTAGCTGTGCACTCGTGAGATATTGGGTCTTAGTTTGGTTTAACAGGGCGTCTACTGCGTGAGGAACTAATACCAACAATTTGTGTGATAACACTATTCCCTCACTCTGTCGTATGGCTACTGCAGTTGCTGCTACCGCTCGAAAACACCCTGGCAACCCTCGTGCTACAGGATCCAAAATTGCAGAGAAGTATGCACATGGTCTCTGCTTATCCCCATGCAATTGCACTAACACTGACAACGCGCACCCATCATTCTCGTGCACGTACAATGTGAAAAGTTTCGTATAGTCTGGTGTACCTAGCACGGGTGCGGAGCAAAGGGCCTGCCTCAACTGCTCAAAAGCTTTCTGACATTCTTCTGTCCACTCAAGAGGCATTGGTGTGGCTTTGGACAGTAATGCTAGCAATGGTTTTATGATATGCGAAAAACCCATGATCCATTGCCTACAAAAAGATGTCAACCCTATAAAGGCACGTACATCTCTCTGGGTGCGGGGGACTGGTGTGTCTAGAATTGCTTGAATTCGATCAGATGTTAATGCACGCCCCTCCTTAGACAACAGATGACCGAGGTACGTCACCTGGGGTCTACAGTATTGGAGCTTCTTCTTCGAAACCTTGTGATTGTTTTGCGCCAAAAAGGAAAGCAACGCAAGTGTACTCTGTTCACATTGTGCATAGGAGTCAGCGGCAAGCAGAAGGTCATCCACATACTGGATGAGCGCTACGCCGGACTGCAATTTAAACGAATCTAGCTGCCTTTTCAAAGCCTGGCTATAGATGCTAGGACTTTCAGTATATCCTTGGGGAACACGGCAAAATCTATACGATTTAATATTGAGCGTAAAACCAAACAGATATCTGCTATCAGGATGAACAGGGATGGAAAAGAACGCATTCTTTAAATCAATAACGCTAAAGGTGGTGGCTGTCGGTGGAACTAAGGTGAGCAAGGTCGTAATATCAGACACCACCGGATATTGGGGAATGACAATTTTGTTAATCTCTCGCAAATCGATAATAAATCGATAGATCTTGCCATCAGTGTTTCTCTTAAGAATCGGTAGAATAGGGCTGTTACAAACATTATAAGGGACCTCCTCCACCACCCCCGCAGAAATCAAATCCTGAACAATATGAGTCAGTGCAATTTCACCTTCTCTCGGAATCTTATACTGTGGCACTCGTGGTAGAGGAGCCCCCTCCTTAACAGTAATGTGTATTGGTGGAATGCGCATCTCTCCCACATCCGTATCTGAGGTCGCCCACAACGTGTGCGGCAGGGAAGCCAGAGCAGGGATGTCTAAAATGGCATAAAATCTGTCAGGGTCAGGGCAATCATCAGGGTCAGGGTAATTGTCGTTCAGAATAACCCGCACTCCCTCTGGAGCGCAGCGTATTGTGGCTCGAAAATATTTAAGCAAATCAATCCCCAGGATATTGTCTGGGGTATGGGGTGATAACAAAAATTGACCAAAGCTAAAGTATTTGTCAATGCATAGTGCAAGGGGCTTGGACAATGGGCTGGGGGAGGGTGTGCCATCAAACCCTACACACGTAATCATTTCGCCAGACAGGGGAGCCCTCGGAACCAAGTTTTTCGACAGAGCGCTACGAGTAGCTCCTGTGTCGACTAGAAATTGATCAGTAGAACCCAAAATACCCGCTGTTACATATGGACCTTGCTGATCTACCGGCACTTCAACTGATTCCTTACCCCATCCTACGCAATCCTATGCATGCACATAATCCTGGTGTTCCACATTCGCTCCTTCCAAGATCTGATATTGATTCCGTCTATCAAACGTATTTCGTTCGTCCTGGCCACGGCCCCTCTCCTCAACCTGTCTACGATCACCTCCGCTACCCCTCGCTCCAGTATAACCTCCTCTCGACCTTCCGCTTCCTCGACCACGCTGACTACGCTGTTCACGAAGTACCGGACAATCTTCGGCCCAATGCCCAAACTCCTTACAATAAGCACACTGATCCTCCGCAATATCCGTACGACCATACGATGCGTTTCCTCCACCTCGTCTACCTCTATCATTCCCTCTACCCTGTGTTCCCCGAACTTGCGCCAACATCACCTTCGTTTTCAATTCCTTCGCCTTTTTCTCTACACTTTCTTTAGCCTCCACTTCCTGCCGCTCATAATACTGAGCCATTGTTAACAAAGACGCAGGGGTCACCGTGGCCCAGGAACTTTCACTCGACTTCAATCGCTTTGCAATCTCTGGAAGGAGATTAGCTACATACTTATCTACAAACAAATGCCGACCCGTATCATCTGTTAAAGATTGACCACTGTAATCATGAAAAGCTTCCTCGAACCGTGTAAAGAAATCTGAAACCGTTTCATCGGGTTTCTGCTTGCACGATGTTAGCATAGTCCAATCAATCTTTTTGGAGGGAACAAGCGTTTTTAATTTATTCAAGATAGCTGCCGGCAGATCTAGAATTAACTGGCAAGGCTTACAGGCTGGTTCTCTGTCTAAATCTGCAGCATTTATTTCCTTCCATGTTCCCCCCAATATCGTTTCGTCATTATTTTTACGAATCTGCCTCCACATATCAGGTGGTAATATTAGCCCAAAAAACAAATCTATGTCTACGAGAGTCATCACACAAGACGATATAGCCCCCTCCACCCCTTCATAAAATGCCGCCGGATTCTTTCGAAGATCGGGTAAAGAATTTTTCAATGCCATGACATCCGCTCTATTCCACGGCGTATATACCCAATTATACAAGAAATACCCTTTCGCATCCTTCGACAATTTATCATCATCCGTACCTTCCCCTTTTGGCGGAACATACAAAGGTGCGGCTTCACGCATAGGCATAACATGCAACGCAGAACTCTTATCTGAACCACGGAGAGAACACTCTTTGGCCTGCCCATTAGTCTCCAATTCGGACTCCTTTTGCCTCTTTTTCCGCTCCTCCCGCAATCGGGTTGTCTCATCCCGCAGCTTGATCAATTGTGCAAACAGGTCATCAACATCTGAAAGATCAAAATCACCTTTGGTCAAATTTTCACGATACACGGACAACGCTTTTGGTTCAAACGTATCAGAAAGATCACGATATGCGCCTACAACTTCATCCGCCAGACTAGACAAAAAGTACATCAATTCAAGATCCGACCACCCTTTCTTTTCTGTTAACAATTGCTCCTGAGTAATACTACGCTTATTCACTTTACGAGCCCAACTGCGCAGATGAGCGGACCTCTCCGCAGTGAACCTGAGAGCGGATATACCCTTCTTTTCCGACTTATCCCGTCCGTCGTCCCCTGAATCCTCCTTCGGAGCCGTCGGCAAAACATACGGAGGCGGTGACCGTTCTAGCAAAGAAAAATCATCTATATCATTATTAAGGACAGGATAGAGTGGTCGACGAATAGGAAATTGACCAGTCGTTTGCAAATTACGCTCCCGTTCCTCCCTTTCTTTCTTCTCCTGAGCCTCCTTTTCCTCAAGCTGTAAAGCCTTATCCCGAGCAGCCTTGCGCTGCTCTTTGTCCGCCAAGGCAACCTCACGCTTCATTCGCTCACGCGCCGCTTTCTCCCACATTCGCACACAATCAAACATGTTTTGTCTAGACCTGCGTTGAAACATACATTGCTCTACAAATTGTATTTTACTCAAATCATACGACCCGTGTAGAGGCCATTGCAATTCAGGATCGGCCTTGGTGTATTTATGCCATAATTTACTGTACATAATAGGGGGAAGGCCAAATTTTATATACATGTCCCTATTTGGAGTTCCCTCTGGGGGAGCCGGCTGTGATTCCGCTAACCTAATTGAGGTACCTTCACCAAGACAACACATTCCTCGGAGTGTGCTGAAAACAGGCATGTTCAAAAAGTATCACGAAAGCGTGACACCGGACAAAATGGCACTTACAGTTCTCCACACGATTGTGCCGCTCAAAGGAAAAACAAAGTTAGAGAAACATCTCTACATGCCTGCCTATGTGAAGTGCACTACACATATAAGTTCAAAGATCACAAATTCACAATGTTAGCTAACTCAAATCAAAGTTCATAGGACTCGGCGAGCGTCCGAAGACTACCTCACCGATCGCAAAGCACAGATTTTCAGTAAGTGTCCGAAGACTACCTTACCGAACACAAAGCTTACCCAAATTCCCAAATGTCCAGATTCCAACTGCCAAGGTCTTGTAAGCCAAATCAGCCAAACGGCACTTTCTCAGCGATGCAGACACTTCGGAACTCAGTCGGAGACCGGCGCCACCTGGAAGGTCAGATCGGAAGGAAAGGAAAAACACTGTGGCAGCCAAGACTCGGGTCACTCGTGGCAGCGCGCGCCCATGGCGGGTTTCCAAGCCTTCGTCACGACCTCTCCTTCGGGCATCCGAGTCGCCGATGAGTCCCTTCGTGGTCGCCAATTGAAGTAATTCGGGGTTCCCAAGGCCTACACACTCCAAAGATAACCCACTTACATTCAAGAACTGTTGGCACGGAAGCTGTAAAAGGCAAAGAACAAGTTTATTAAGACCCCATGGGGTGGTGGTACACTCAAACAGCACCCTTCGGTAATGCTAGAGGTATCACACCGAACACCGGTGTGACCCCGTTTATATACAGTTTTGGGGTAATAAAAGATAGGCGGCACAAGTTTAAGACACATTTAAGGACATATATGGTCATGTTTTGGAATACTGCCAGCTCATTGGAGGGGGCACAACTCCGCTGGTCAGTTTGGTGCACATTCCAGGAGGGTTACGGGTCAGTGGGAACTGCGCATGTGCGGTTTTGACCAGTACTAAAAATAGCCTGTTGCTGGGCAGAAAGGAGTGGTCAGAGGAACGGACAACGGACTAAAGGGCACGTCGGCCACGAGGCCGCTCATGATCTAAGATGGCCGCTGGAACATTCAAAATGGCGTTTTCATATACAGTCAAGTTAAGGAGGACAACGTGTAGGTTCAGCTAATCCCTAACGCGGCCGGGCCAATTACAACAGAAGGCAGGTCCTTTCTCCAGGACTCCTCCATAGGTACTGAAGGGGGTTCACTCTAACCCTGGGCGGAGTTCGCGGAGTGGGGCTTCGCGGAGCTACGCCAAGTGGGCGAGAAACTACGCCCACCTCCGCACTCCGCGTAGCCCCACTCCGCAAACACCACTGGCCGCCAGCCCCGCCACCCGCCTCCCTCCCGCCCTCCCTAAATACTTTAAAATACAATAATCAAATAATTTAAAAGCACTTACCTTGCCGCCGCTGCCCGCCGCGTCCCCGGGGCTCGCGATATTCCGTCTTCCGTACTAATGCGCATGCGCGGGCGGCCGCGCATGCGCATTTTCTCGTGAAAATGCGCATGCGCGGCCGCCCGCGCATGCGCATTAGTACGGAAGACGGAAGACGGAAGTAAGTGAGCCCCGGGGACGCGGCGGGCAGCGGCGGCAAGGTAAGTGCTTTTTAAATTATTTGATTATTGTATTTTAAAGTATTTAGGGAGGGCGGGAGGGAGGCGGGTGGCGGCCAGCTACGCTCCGTCTGCGGAGTGCCGCCTGGCTCCGCAAGCTCCGCAAAATGCGGAGTAGGCGGCACTACGCACACTCCGCAGACGGAGCGTAGCTGGCCGCCCACGACTAGTTCACTCTTGATTAAAAGCCAATACCATTTAGACACCTCCTTTCGTTGGAATAAGGGACCGAGAAGAGAAAGTTCATGTTCTACATTAGCTGCTCTTTCTTTGTTTAAATGTGAGGCCCAACTAGATAGTTGATAGAACTTAAATCTTTCAAGACTTTGGTGTATAGAATTATACAACACGTCCCATGGGAGGAGTTTATTCCCTTGTAGGAGTTGGCCCCAACTCAAATTTTTTCTTCCAATAATACGGAGGATAGGCTGTCTTTTAAGCAGACGGGGTACCCGGGGAATTCCAAATGGGGGCCCCTGCACTATAATAAGAAAGTCCCTTTGAGTTGTTGTATGGACACCCTGAGAGGGGGCAATTGTGCATTTTGAGAGCGTCTTTAGAGAAGCCTCTCAAGGAAGCAAAGGACAATGTGCTTGATTATAAGATCCAGCATGGCAGAGGACATGTACATGGCAAGCAGAAAACTGGAGGCTAGCTAAAAGCTAATGAAGCACTGGGATGATCAGAAAGCTACTATGCCTGAGCATACTCCAGGAAAGTTGGTGCGGATGTTGGAGCCGGTGGCTCCCCGGGCCCTCCATGACAAGTGGAGTTAGTCCTAACCAATCTTGGAAAAGAAGAGTGAGGTTACCTATTAGGTTGACCTTGGCACCCCCAGGAACCCTCATTGGGTCCTGCATGTGAACAGATTGAAACCACACCATGACAAGGCAGATATGACCATGTTACTGGTAACTGATGAGGGAGTGGAGGAAGAAACTGAGCCAGTGCCTGATCTCCTCTCCACTAATGTGCAAGATGTGTCAGTGGAGGGAGTTGTACTCTCTCTCAAGTTAACAGACCAACAGCAAAGAAACTGTAAGCAGGTGCTGGAGCAGTTTGCTGGCTTTTTTTCTTTAACCGCAGGAATTACTGAGTGGTGTGTGCACCACATTGACACTGGTGACAGCCTAGCTGTCAAAAATAAACTGTACAGCTTGACTGACCATGTCAGAGCCAGCATTAAGGCTGTGGTAGCTAAGATTCTGGAGCTGGGTGTAATTGAACAATCTGAAAGTCCAGGGGCCAGTCCAGTAATGCTGGTACCCAAACCTAATCCCCGGGGGGGGGGGGGGCAAAAGATTTAAGGTTCTGTGTGGACTACAGAGGACTGAATGCAGTCACAAAGACTGATGCTTACCCTATACCTAGAACTGATGAGCTCATTGACAGGTTAGGGGCTGCCAAATACCGGAGTACTTTTGATTTGACTTCAGGCTACTGGCAAATTGCTCTTACAGATGGAGCAAAGGAGAGGTCAGCATTCCCCACACCAGAGGGACATTATCAGTTCAAGGCAATGCCCTTTAGCTTAAAACATGCACCTGCCACCTTCCAAAGGTTGGTGAAATGGGTCTTGTCTGGGTTAGAGAAGTTCAGTGCAACTTATCTGGATTATATAGCTGTATACTTAAGTCACACGAGGGAAGTGCTCCAAGCCATGCTGCAGGCAAGCCTCCCTATTAAGGCAAGTAAGTGCCAAATAGGGCAGAGTTTTGTGGTGCACCTGTGCCACCTGGTAGGGAGAGGCCATGCACAGACTCTCCAAGCCAAAATCCAGACTATTTTGGATTGGACAGCTCCTGTTACCCAGACACAGGTCAAGGCATTCCTTGGACTGACAAGGTTTTATAGAATGTTTGTTCAAAATTATGGGACCATTTTGGGGACCCATACAGAACTGACTTCTAAGAAGAGGCCCAAAAAGATGGATTGGACCCCAGAGTGCCAGAAGGCTTTTGACACTCTGAAAGCTGCTGTATGTTCAGCACCAGCGTTACTGGCCTCTGACTACACAAAATAAATTGTGGTGCAGACTGATGCTTCAGAGCAAAGGATTGGGGCAGTATTGTCACAGCCAAATAAAGAAGGACTTGATCAGCCAGTTCCATTTATTAGCAGGAGACTTCTTTCCAGATAGCAGAGGTGAAGTGCCATAGAAAGAGAGGTTTTTACTGTGGTTTGATCCCTGATAAAGTTGAGACTATATTTGTTTGGGACTCACTTTCTTGTTTAAGCTGACCCCAGGCCTCTCAGATGGCTCATGCAGATGAGAGAGGAGAATCCCAAGCTGTTAAGGTGGTCCATTTCCCTAGAGTGGAACAACAGTCTCTGCCCAGCCTAGTCCTCTTTTACCGAGTGAACTCAACCCAACATTCCCTCCCCCCTGCCCCCAAATTAACGGTACAAAAGGGGGTGGTGATGGACGGAGCATCTGAATCAATCAAACACTCATACCCAGTCAAAAGATCTGGGTTTAATCCATCACTGTTCTTTAGCCCACTCTGCCACCCCAGTTCAGACATGGCTATATGCAAATCAGTCTGACCCTGTGCCTCATGGGAACAGTCCAGCCCGAACTGCCAAGCCATGTCTTCCCTGGACCAGAAACAAGCTTCCGAGGACCGGTTTTTGGCATTCCAGCCGTCTTCAGCCCGGCTTGCTTGAATGCAGTGGCAAAGTGAGCAAGGGACTCACGTCTGAGCATACCCTGCCACACTTATGGCGGCCAAAAGCTGCACAAAAGGGGGTGGTGATGGATGGAGCATTTGAATCAATCAAACACTCACACCCAGTCAAAAGATCTGGGTTTAATCCATCACCGTTCTTTAGCCCACTCTGCCACCCCAGTTCAGACATTGCTACATGCAAATCAGTCTGACCCTGTGCCTCATGGGAACAGTCCAGCCCGAACTGCCAAGCCATCCATGGACCGGAAACAAGCTTCCGAGGACCGGTTTCTGGCATTCCAGCCGTCTTCAGCCCGGCTTGCTTGAATCCAGTGGCAAAGTGAGCAAGGGACTCACGTCTGAGCATACCCTGCCACACATATGGCGGCCAAAATCGGTACAAAAGGGGGTGGTGATGGACGGAGCATCTGAATCAATCAAACACTCACACCCAATCAAAAGATCTGGGTTTAATCCATCACTGTTCTTTAGCCCACTCTGCCACCCCAGTTCAGACATGGCTATATGCAAATCAGTCTGACCCTGTGCCTCATGGGAACAGTCCAGCCCGAACTGCCAAGCCATGCCTTCCCTGGACCGGAAACAAGCTTCCGAGGACCGGTTTCTGGCATTCCAGCTGTCTTCAGCCAGGCTTGCTTGAATCCAGTGGCAAAGTGAGCAAGGGACTCACGTCTGAGCATACCCTGCCACACTTATGGCGGCCAAAAGCGGTACACAAGGGGGTGGTGATGAACGGAGCATCTGAATCAATCAAACACTCACACCCAGTCAAAAGATCTGGGTTTAACCCATCACCGTTCTTTAGCCCACTGTGCCACCCCAGTTCAGACATGGCTATATGCAAATCAGTCTGACCCTGTGCCTCATGGGAACAGTCCAGCCCGAACTGCCAAGCCATGTCTTCCCTGGACCGGAAACAAGCTTCCGAGGACCGGTTTCTGGCATTCCAGCCGTCTTCAGCCCGGCTTGCTTGAATCCAGTGGCAAAGTGAGCAAGGGACTCATGACTGAGCATACCCTGCCACACTTATGGCGGTCAAAAGCGGTACAAAAGGGGGTGGTGATGGACGGAGCATCTGAATCAATCAATCACTCACACCCAGTCAAAAGATCTGGGTTTAATCCATCGCCATTCTTTAGCCACTCTGCCACCCCAGTTCAGACATGGCTATATGCAATTCAGTCTGACCCTGTGCCTCATGGGAACAGTCCAGCCCGAACTGCCAAGCCATGTCTTCCCTGGACCGGAAACAAGCTTCCGAGGACCGGTTTCTGGCATTCCAGCCGTCTTCAGCCCGGCTTGCTTGAATCCAGTGGCTTGTTTCCGGTCCAGGGAAGACATGGCTTGGCAGTTCGGGCTGGACTGTTCCCATGAGGCACAGGGTCAGACTGATTTGCATATAGCCATGTCTGAACTGGGGTGGCAGAGTGGGCTAAAGAACGGTGATGGATTAAACCCAGATCTTTTGACGGTGTGAGTGTTTGATTGATTCAGATGCTCCATCCATCACCACCCCCTTTTGTACCACTTTTGGCCGCCATAAGTGTGGCAGGGTATGCTCAGACGTGAGTCCCTTGCTCACTTTGCCACTGGATTCAAGCAAGCCGGGCAGAAGACAGCTGGAATGCCAGAAACCATACCTCGGAAGCTTGTTTCCGGTCCAGGGAAAACATGGCTTGGCAGTTCGAGCTGGACTGTTCCCATGAGGCACAGGGTCAGACTGATTTGCATATAGCCATGTCTGAACTGGGGTGGCAGAGTGGGCTAATGAACGGTGATGGATTAAACCCAGATCTTTTGACTGGGTGTGAGTGTTTGATTGATTCAGATGCTCTGTCCATCACCACCCCCTTTTGTACCGCTTTTGGCCGCCATAAGTGTGGCAGGGTATGCTCAGACGTGAGTTCCTTGCTCACTTTGCCACTGGATTCAAGCAAGCCGGGATGAGGACGGCTGGAATGCCAGAAACCGGTCCTCGGAAGCTTGTTTCCGGTCTAGGGAAGACATGGCTTGGCAGTTTGGGCTGGACTGGTCTCATGAGGCACAGGGTCAGACTGATTTGCATATAGCCATGTCTGAACTGGGGTGGCAGAGTGGGCTGAAGAACGGTGATGGATTAAACCCAGATCTTTTGACTGGGTGTGAGTGTTTAATTGATTCAGATGCTCCGTCCATCACCACCCCCTTTTGTACCGCTTTTGGCCGCCATAAGTGTGGCAGGGTATGCTCAGACGTGAGTCCCTTGCTCACTTTGCCACTGGTTTCAAGCAAGCCGGGCTGAAGACGGCTGGAATGCCAGAAACCGGTCCTCGGAAGCTTGTTTCCGGTCCAGGGAAGACATGGCTTGGCAGTTCGGGCTGGACTGTTCCCATGAGGCACAGGGTCAGACTGATTTGCATATAGCCATGTCTGAACTGGGGTGGCACAGTGGGCTAAAGAACGGTGATGGATTAAACCCAGATCTTTTGACTGGGTGTGAGTGTTTGATTGATTCAGATGCTCCGTCCATCACCACCCCCTTTTGTACCCCCCCCCCAATTAAGGCCATCAAAACGCCTGAAAGAGCTCAAGACGGTTGCCTAGACACAAGGCATCCAAAAATGTTAACTGTCTGTACATTATTCAACCCAGATTAAAAGCCTAAAGGCTCATTTGACATTTTAAACTGTGGTAATATCCTCAGGCTAATCCAAGCTAGCTGGCTTGCTGGAAGAAATTACATCGCAGGAGATTGCATCTATTGAGTTAATCGCGCCTGGATGTGGCCTGAACAATGAAGCACCCACAGTAATATGGCTAACCATGCAGTTCGCCACGAAAATCCTGGGACACGCGGACATCTTTAAACAGTGGGGGATCTCCATCACTCCTGTCAAGTAACCAAGTTACCCACACATCCTTGGAAGTCCGTGGGAAGCGGTCAGTCTAACAGCCCAGCCAAGGCTGAGTTACTCGGTTCTCAGAGGTGCTCTAAGTTAAACACCGGCATCCCAAACATTGGACACAAAGGGTGGCCACAAAACTCAAACCGTTGGCTCTGAAGGAGCAGAAAACTGGGCATGGCTGCCAGGGACTTTGAACTCAACCCGGCTGCTGAGGTGACAAAGTAGCCTCCATAACGCACATTCAGAAAGCCCACTCAGGATATGCTCTTGGAATATCAATGGACTGGCTAACAAACTGAGCGACCAGGTGACTACATCCTATGTATGCTCCTTTGAAATCATCCTACTACAAGAGACTTCGATACAGATGACATATCAACTAGAAGGATACATAAACTACCACATACCTGCATTTAAACCACGGAATTTCAGCTGCAGCTGTGGAGGCCTATGATTTAAGTGTTGGCTAACAGTGCAATTCATTCTTGGGAACAAGAGAGCAATGCCTCAGGGCTGCAAGTAGTAGGTACTGTGCTTACAAATGCCAATGGCTGGTTAAAGAGTCTAACTCTGATAAATGTTTACATCCGCCCCAATCCAGGTTCAATGACAGTCTTCACCAAGAAACTGAACACCATTATTCTAAATCTCAGATCAGAAAACCACAGCACAGATATAATAATTACACGAGACTTCAACATGTTGTTGAAATTTAAAATCTGATTCTCTCATTTTTTGATTAAGCTGTGCCTCATCCATTTTTCACCCCGGTCCTGCTTCCAGTCTGGCTCTCTCCTTGACTCTGCACCTGCATAAACATTGGTAAAGAATCTAGATTGGGGCTTTGTAGGCTGTGTATACATGCAGACTCAGCGCAAAAGAACAGCTGGCATCTGCACAGGGTTTTTTAAACAATGGTAAAGCCTTAAATAAAGTTTACACAGATAGCCTATCTTGTTGTGCAGCTTCAGGACGCAACAGTTACACAAGGCACCAAGGCTGTTGATTCTTACCGATTGTTTCATTTGTGTGTTCTTCCCAAAGCTCTATTTACCTCTGGGCATCCCTTGCTTGTGATCTTTGCTGTAAAAACCCATATAACCATCGTTCAGGGTGCTCTCTCCTTGAGTATCTCTATGGTGCTTGTCGTATGAGGCCCTGTAACGACCGTATTTTCGGACCAGATAGAATCAGCTCACCAAGACACCACCAACCCAGCCAAAACGTAACCACCTCCCTCCTCAGGACCTACTTACAAAAGGCACCTGGGTACCAACCTAAGGATGGGGAATTAGCAATATACAAGCTTGGATCTTCTAAAACACCACACTCATACCTTATAGTCTCGCGGCAACACAGGCCCAGACTAGACTACCCTGAGGCAGTTCCGATTACTTACCATTACACACTGATCACAATCAGTGCTCGCGCAAGCCACAATCTTGTGGGTATACACACTGTGTCCTCCCAGTGCTCTCACTATTTCATACATACACAAGCCACAATCTTGTGGGTATACACATTGACCACAGTCAATGCTCTCATTAACGCCACTTTCCCTAGCAGCGATCTCATTACACACCGTGTCCCTCCGGTGCTCTCGCAAGCCACAATCTTGTGGGTATACACATTGACCACGGTCAATGCTCTCATTAACGCCGCTACACAACGACGATCACTTTCCTATGAATACCTTCAGCTCTCTTTCTCTTTCTATATTGGGAAATTTCTCTATCTACTAGGAATACAATATTATAGGTTATGTGATAGATAGACAGGTCGATCCTCTCACACAAGAATGGCCGAATTACACTGTGCAAAGGTTATTTCTCAATTCGAGTGCTCCTCTACTCCCTTGCTCAGTTACCATTTACCTGGACGGGAGACGCATCCGTTCACATAACAGCATCTGACTAGAAGAAAGGTTAACTTTACCATAAGAAAATAACAATTACACAATAGTTCACTAAGAACTGGGGTACCTTTATTCAACAATACCACAACAATATAATACTGCAATATAACATATAGCGTGAAAAGCAAAGGAAAGGATTAGAATATGTGTCCACACTAATAAGAAAGGGTCGACGTCACCTTATGAGTACGAAGTCTGGACTCAGTTGTCATCTGGGTTCCCTTCTCGTCTGTGCCTTGGCTCATCTTAGGATCACCCCTGCAGTCACGGATACACGTCTGCACCGCTATGCTCTGTCTCCTCTGCTCCCCTCCAAGTCACTGGAACCTTCCTCTTATTCTCTGTTTCGTCTGCTGCACTCTCGCTGTTCTGCACTACTCCTCTCTCTCCTCGATCACGGACTATCTTCACCTTCCGACTTCGATCTGATAAATCAGTTTCTGCCGCTCTAGTATTCGTTCGCTCAGCTAACTGCTTCATTCTACATGCTCTGATCTCAGTATCAAAGCTCACCAGCTGCTCCAACTAAAATAACTTTGATCTTTCTAAAAGAGTATCAGCCTTCGGTCTTTTTCGGACTTCAAAATGGCAACTGTCTGCCTTAAGTTGATTAACTGCAATGATGCTAACGACTAGCTGCCGCCTACTAACTGACTCCTGAACTCCTCATGCTTTCGCTAATATGGAACCTTGTTCCTGCATGGAAAGTTACGGCCAGTAACCTACCGCCCACCAAATTCTTGTACCACCCCGTGCCAAGGACACGTTCTCAGCCGGCCGGCCTGATGTTATGTCTTCGACACGAAGAAAAATACAGTCTTTCGATAAGGGCCAGCCTGAGCCGGTTCTCTCCAAGCGAACAACACCTTATAACTAAAACATTACATTTGACCTAAAAGCGTCTCAAGCAGCCGAGGCAGAAAGAAAGATGGAGTCTCTTCCGTTCGAGGCCTACAAGGCCCGAAATAAGCATAACTCCATTAGAAATATACTAGCAACCTTACAAAAGGACGGATTAATACTAATACTAAGGAATCTATCCCTTAACATAAGTTTATAGGCCCTAGAATAAAGAAAAGGGTAGGGAATTACATCAAACACCTTGTAAATAGGCCAGGTCTGAGGTTCTAGTCCTCCTATTAGAATGATAGCAGGCTAAAGTCACCTTCACTCAAAAAGGGGCAGAAAACCCGGTCAGAACAGGCCCCTATTCATGAATGCTAATAAATGACCTATGGTTTTTATTTCGCTCCAGTGTTTATTCCTCCTTACTTGTTAAGAACCCGTGGACAAAGTGGTGACCCTGCACCAGTGGGTTATTGGTAATCCGCTCCACAATTTGGCACCCAACATGGGACTCCATCAAGGGCTTGCAGTAGGACCAGGGGAGAAGATTGGGTCGGTAAGGTGAACTTTGCTAAGTTCCTGAAGAGACTAGTGTTGCTCGTGCTCCAAAGTGATTTTTCAGCTCTCCGACTCTGATCTTCCTGGCAGTTGCTGGCCTTGACTGGGGCTCTCGGATGGTCCTTCTTTTGGATCAGGAAGGATCGACAGGTGGGAGTCAAAGACTGCACATAAGGTAAATCTGTATTGAACCTATTCATTTGGTTAAAATTTATTTTGTATTTGCCTTGCATTTGTTTGGTATCCATTCGGAATCTGTTTGGAATTTAGAATCTGTTTTGGACCTTGCTATTTGTTTTGACTATCATTTTTCTTTACAAGTAATGTGAGAATATTTTTTATTTCTCTCTGTTTATAAGTTTTTTTATATCTTATATAACATGCCTGTACTTAGTAAGCTTTGGAAGTTTTGTTGTTGCTGCTGCGTTAAGGAGTGCATTTTGGAAGCAAGTCAGCCGGCGCACCAAAAGGTATGCCGAATTTTGAGATGTACATCAAATATGGTATTTGTCCCATTATGTATAATGCATTGTGGAGCAAATATACAAAAGGGGATCCCCAGTTGCAATGGCCATTAGAGGGGACAATGGACCCTCACAAACTCGAGTATTTAGAGAAACCATTGTTTTTAAAGAAAGTTAGGCCAGCTATGTTTGGCAGTTTGCGTATGTGGAGGAAAGAAGTAAAGGAGAGACAGCTCAAGTCAAAGAAGGTACAAAGAAAACAGGAAAGGAAGACAGTATCAGAAGTATAAGGAATTGAAGGATGTTGGACCCGGCCCTTTTGGCAGGTTCACTCTGATTTTTTTTGCTTTTGCCTAGCCTGTTTCTGTAACCTGGTGTTAGTGATTTTAGGTCTCTGCGTACTTTTTCACTGTGGTCCAGTGTAAAGTGCGTGCGCTCTGTGTGTGTGTGGTGAGAGTGACCTACCCTCCCATAGGAATGCATGGGGAATATGTGTGACCATGGTAGTTCCTCATGTGTGGGGAGTGCAGGGTCGAGTTTGGTATGTGCGAACTCGTGAGATTGAATGCTGCGCAATGATGTATGCGGCATGATTGTGTCTAGTGTGGAAGTGCCACTTCTAGAAGTTGGCATGTTTGTGTAATTTATGTCTGGCGTGTGATTGGCTGGAGCTGGCTGGTGAGCCTGACTCCAGGAGTCAGGATGGGTCTGCCCCGGTGGTGAATGGAGAGATTAGCATGCTGATGTGAGGGAGGGGTACACCTGGGACCTGAATAGGGCTGGACTTTCCCCACACAATGCTGGCCCCACCCACTGTGGTGCGTCTGATGTCCCTAGCCTGGCCAGTGAAAGGGAGTTCCCCATAACCAGTTGTAGCTGGTTCTTACATTGCCTACACCCTGCTAGACAAAGGGATTTTTGTGTATAAAAAGAGGCTGTGACCTCTTGTAAAAGGTTATTGTTTCTGACTGGAATCTACCAGGGACGTGCTGCTGCTGGGGCCCAGGGGAAGGCTTGCCTCCCTGGGCCCTGCCCAGCCCCTGGATATCCTGGATGTTTGGAAAGCTCTCTCCCTGTGGGACCCCTCTACCTTTCCTGGGGGAGCTGGAGGACTTTTCTTTGTTGGGAGCTGCTGTACTCCACCTTCTTTGCCCCAGGACTTTTTCTGCTACCTTGGGTGTTTGTGGTGCCCTAGCGCCTGGGAGCGCTTTATCTTGCTTTCCTCCAGGGAAGCACGTTTCGTTGCTATTCGCAGCGCAGAGAGGCTGCCTGAGGATCCCCCTTTGTTTATTCTCGGCGCGGGAGCCCACTCCGCTTATTTTGCCGATTTTTTAAGATCCCTAGCGGGTGCTCACCCCACCAGGGACCTGGTTCCGTTTTGTGCCCCCCAATCGAGTGCCCACCTCGGCTTATTATTGATTCGGAACGGAAGCCTATCCCGTATTTTTCCCATAAAATCACCGCCGGCTGGCCCGGGACACCCCCGTGACGTAATTCCCCGGGCCACGCTGTGATTGGCTGCCGGCCCGAGGTCTGACGCGGAAGTCAGGCAAGCTGTGGCGTGACGGGGCCAGGCCCGCCACAAACTGGAAGCCGGAAGCTGCCTGTAGCCCACCCCACGCCCCGGTGTGGAGGAATGTTGCCTGGAGCCTCTGAGGCTCCCCAAGGAAGTCCTAGCCCCCGTGGTTAAAGGGGGACCGCAACCGGAGAAGGAGTCCCCGCGCTGCCCACAGAAGCGGCCTGCGAGGCTCCCCCGAGTCCCGCCAGTGCAGGGAGCCAAGAGAGGACGCCGCCGCAAGACACTGGTGAGTGGGGCCGGGTGCAGTATAGGAGAGGGGGGCGTCGGGGCACATTGCTGGTGCCCGCCCCCCCCAGTGGTGCACGCTCCCCCAGGGCTGAGGTCATTTTGTTCATTAGAGCCCAGAGAGGCTCAGGGGCATATTTGTTGTTTAGAGCCAGAGAGGCTCCTTGGGGCATAGTTGCTTTGAGTCCCCAGGAGGGGGACCCCAACGGTGGGGCCATTTTGTTCTTTGGAGCCCACGAGGGCTCAGGGGGCACATTTGTATTTCAGAGCCCCGAGGCTCCCGGCCCACATTGTTGGTTGAGCCACAGGAGAGCCAGGAGGCACGCTGGTGCCAGGTTCGAGTTCCCAGCTGCCCATCAATTAGTGGGCAGCTGCACCGTTTAGGCGCCAAGGGAGAGAGAGTCCCTGTGAGGGACGGAGATGGCACAGAGGTGCCAGGCCTTTCACAGCTGCGCAGCACTTAGTGCCAGCCGCAGCGTTTAGGCCCCTGTTACTGTTCTCAGCTGCCCAGCAAGTAGTAGGCAGCTGCAACGTTTAGGCTTGCGCCGGTGGCGCACCCCTGACTGGCGCTGCGGGGCCGCGCGCCCTGACATTTTGAACACAGGGCATTTGAGCCCCTTCTTGATGGCCAGTTGGCCTAGGGGACTGGTAGAGGTATAGGGCGCAAGGCCCTAATGTGATTTTTGCGCAATGTGATTACTAGGTTTGTGATGATGATTGCCTAATGTGATTCATGTGCTTTAAATGTGGTGCTAGAAAATGTAATGTATCTAGTATGTTTTACGCACCCTGTATTGATACCTCTAGAGATGGTTTTACCTATGGAGGCTTATGTTAGTGAGATTATGTTTCACTGTGAGTTACGCCCCTAAATGTGATTTATTCTTAGGGGAAGGGTCTAATGTGTTTAGACTAGTGAGAGATTGCCTACTGTATTTTTACTGGTTAGGCCTAAATGTGAGTTATGCGTAATGTGCTTTGCCTTTATGCTTGTGTTATACTTCTAAAGGTGCTCATGCTTAGAAGTTTGCCTTGCCTAGTATGTTATACTAGAGAGGTTATGTGTCCATGTGTGATCTAGGCCTATGGTTATTAGTATTGCGCAGTGTGTACCTACCTGTTACCAGTGGTTACTGGTTGTGATCTATAATTGTTATTTGGTGTTACAGTTATTCTAAGTGCTAGTTCTACTAAGTGCTGATTCTGACAGTGGCCCACGTGGCCCTGTCCTGGTGTAAATAATCCCTTGTGAATATTACCCGTGCCAGTTGGCACAATGTATATTGTGTGATACTATCTGATGTGTTTTGACAATACAAAGGTTATTTTTATATAACCTTGTGTGGAGTTCCTTTTGTGGTGTGCCTAGGATGTTGTTGCTGTTGTGTGCGTGCGCTATTGCTTTACACATTGCCTCCGGGATAAGCCTGTCTGCTCGTGCCAGGCTACCAAGGGGGTGAGCAGGGGTTATCTTGGCGTGTGACTCCCTTGCCCTGACTAGACCGGTGGGTTTCTGCCTGGCTTTGGCGTAAGCCTTAGCCAACCAGAAATCCCAGTTCTAACAAAGGATAAGGAAGTTCAGGAGAAAAAGGAATTTTTAGATAGAGAGCATAGATTATTAATATCTAAAGAATATATGGTTAGACCAACAGTAGCAGTTCAGGTCCACCAAGAAGATGTGGATTCAGATATTGATGGATTATTGATTGAACGACCTCTGCCCCCATGTGTACCTTTAACACCTCTTCTCCCTGGACCATCAAACGTTGTTCCTCCTGTACCTCCGGTTCCACCTCCTTTGCCCGCGGTTGTCCAGCTCCCTATTTTCCAACCATTTCTGGTACATCTCTTACCCCCTCCATCCCAGGCCACTGCGCCTCCAAACCAGGCCACTGCGCTCCCATCCCAGGCCACTGCACCTCCATCCCAGGCTACTGCACCCAAAATGACTGATGATCCTGTACTTTCTGTATCTGTCGTGACTCCTCATATTCTTCATTCTACTGTATCTCAATCACGTCAGGATGTGATAAGGTTGATGGTATTAAATTGGTTGAGTGATTTAGAAATGGAAGTAGGAGAAATTAAAGATCAGATACAGGATTTTTCTGAGGGTGATCTTCTCTGTCTCATAAATAAGCTGTCATATGGTTACTGCGTTTCTATATATTGTGTTAAGTTAGCATGAGTTTATTAAATGTTTAAACACCATATTTTCCTTCGGCTTCAGTTTGCGCACGACACCTAATTGTTATTGTAGCTTTCAACCTAGACGAAAGATGTGATTTATTTGAGAATAATATGTTATTGCTCTGATATCAGTCGTGCTTGGTACACTTGGTACAAATGTCTGCACACTGAGAACTGCACCCTCTAAGAATAACCTAACACAAGGTTGCTGAAGGCCTGATCCTCGCACCACATTAGACATAACACAAATAATGTTGCTGCCAACATTGGGCTCTACTCGGGTTTAAGATAGAGTTACAGGGAATGAATCAACACACTTGATGCTTCGCATGCAGAGAGCTGGTAGCTGTTGATGTGATCTGCTCCTACTGAGATTTAGAGGTATGGGCCCGCCCTGCTAGAACCCAAATGAGACCTTCTTAGATATAATATAATATGCTAAATAGGGTATGCGAAATATAGGTGATACAGAAGTCTATAGATTTTTTGCATCATAACATGTTATCACCTTTTGCTTACTATGGATTAGTGACTATGCTGCTAACTCTGATTTTTATAATATGTATGTTGATATTATACAAGATACTGCGTTTGAGAACTTTGCATTGAAAAATAAACATTTCAAACTTGCACGTGTGTTCTTTGCCTCCCAGTTTCGGTTTGTAATGATTATATAACGAAAGAGTGTTCATGTGTTCCACGATACCTGAGGTACTCTAAGTTCATGTTCTGGATTGTCTAAGTCATTGGGAAGTTATTACTACCGATGAGACACTGTAGCTAGCTTGGTAAGGGGATTTCTGAAACTAAGGTGAGTTTTGGGTCACCCTAACTTACCCAGGTTCTAGATCTCTGTGCACAGTTCTGTGGGAGAACGGAAACCCTGCTACATGGCGCCCATACGTTGTTGGCCTTATATCATGACACTCGAGTAGTATATCATTCAAACCTTAACGCCTTCATTCCCGTTTCCGGAAAACGGCAGTGTCGGAAAAACCTACCTATTTTTGAAATAGGTCTTTTTCAAGCTTGAATCTATCCGTAAACGGTTTCTTTGAATTACTACCCAGTCGTGCTACAAAGTAATCTTTGTTTTTTCACATTCCTGTGCTGACATGGCACAAGCCGTGGACATCCCGCAGCATAGTCGCATTGCGGTGCGTGACCATTTGCGGGCTTATAATGTCCCTGTTGAAGGCTTGGCTGTTGTTCTAGTAGTGAGTGTGGAACATGCTTACCCGTACAAACTATTTTATTCGTGGGTGACATTTCCGGCGGTGAACGCTAATTCTGGCGTTTTCCATTCCTACACTGCTACGGCTGTACCGGCTGCGTATGCTCCGTACAGAGCACTGGAGGTTCCTATTGACGCTTGGCAGCATGGAGTTTGGTTTGGTGGCGCCCTACCACACGCTTTAACCGCTCCGAGGTTGGGTCCTTTGTCCATTCCGGGCACTCCTTGGCCCGCTTTGGCTGGATTCACTCCTCACCCTAATCGAGCCACTTGTGGCATAGCTGATCTGCGGCAACTTCATGAAGTCGCAGTGGCAGTGATTAGAGCGCTTGTTCATTACACTAGCCGTAATGTTCAAGACGTAGCCCCTAGGGGTGCACAGCTTCGTGCAGAACAGGCTGGTTTGAAAATCAATCCTGTCGTGGTGAATTCCGTGATGGGCAAGAAGCCCCAGGACAAGGATGATTTTCCGTTCTGGCTTGCAGAGAAATTCGGCCAGCTTGAAGCTGTGTTTCCTAATACGAATCCCGGTGATAAGCACCGGATTCTTACACTGAGTTTACCGAAAGATTTGGCACCTGAGCTTGTTGACTGTGAGACCTGGGGTAAGACTTTTACAGCGGTCTATTCGAGGTGCTACGGCACCCCGTCTGTGACTAATCTGGGTGCGGTCCTTAAACGTGTTCAGGACGAACACGGACCGGAGTCGGCGGTCGAATTGGGTATGCGCCTGTGTGGCTCCTTTGATGTACTTTGCGATCTGATTCTTGCAAATGTAAAGGGAGATGCAGTGAACTTTCAGGTTGCTAACGCTTTGGCGTTGATTCCCGAGGCCGAAAGACCCCGTCAGTTGGCAAGGATAATTGTGGCTGCTTCTAAAACGGTTGGCCGCAATGCGAAGGGGCTTAAGGCTTTTCCTGATAAAGAGAAAAAGCAGCCCCAGGGTCAGTCTTCGGAAACTAGTGGTCAACCTAAGTCCAAGAAACAGAATTGGCCTAAAAAGCAGAATCAGGGTAAGCAACAACAACAACAAACACAGGTTTCTGCTCCTGTGTCTCCGTTGCCTGCGCAGTCGGATCGTGTTTATGATTTGCGCGACCGCGCGATGATTAAATCGCCTGAGAGGTTTCAGGCTTCTGACCAACGCTCTCCTCGTTCCTTTCAGGACTCATCGGCTCCGTCAACCGGTGGTGGAGGGGGCGGCAGGGGCCGGGGTGGCCAGCAAGGACGTGGTCAGCCCCGCCCGCGTAACGGTGGAGAGCAGCAGGAAGGCGCTACGCCCAAGAGACCACAGTTTGCCACGAAGAAAGTCGCCGCCCTGACAGCGCATCGTTATGCCCCAGATAGTGAGAACGCGGCTTCGGAATCTGACGTGGGCTCTGACCTTGCTGGACAGCGCAGCAGAGATTACCATAGTGAGAGAGGCCCTCCGTCCACTGTTGAAGGTGACAGCGACTGACACTTATGTTGTAATTGAAACAGCTGATACGCATGTTGCTCCCCCTGAACGTCTTTTTAAAATTGTCCTGTTAATAGAAGGTGACATGCAGCGAACTGTAAAAGGGGTATTTTGGGAAAATCTTTCGTCTACATATGACATTTTGCTTTCGGAGGCTGACTGGCCCCCACCTTTTGTTCTCGCAGCTCCGCGAGGGGAGGAGGTAATCCTACCTAGTTTCGCGCACACTGTACCGAGAGTGGAAGCGCTGCATTTTGCAGAAGAGTGGGCTCTGGCGCTTGCGCCGGCTGTGTACCGCAATCAGTGTGGCTGGGATAAATTGTCTCCAAGCCACGAGATTCCTTTACGGTCTCAGCCGCAGCCTCAACCTCAATATCCCATACGGCGTGAAGCCAAAGCTTCAGTCGCGGCTATCCTTGAACAATTGGAATATCAAGGTGTAATTGAAACGTGTGTGTCACCGATGAATAACCCTCTTTTTACTGTAAACAAGCCGGACGGCTCATATCGTTTGGTTTTGGATTATAGGCATTTGAACTCGCATTGCCGTAACTGTGCAGTACAGAATACTCATGGCTCTGCGTTAGTGAATAGTCTTGAGCGTAAACAGTTCAAAACCACGCTTGACATTTCCAATGGTTTTTATGCCCATAGATTAGACGGTCTAAGTTCCCAATGGACCAGTTTTACATGCTGCGGTGTGCAAAAAATGTTTCGGCGACTGCCAATGGGCTATAAGAACAGTCCTGGTGTATTCTCCGCCCGCATTGTCTCTTTTCTGGAGGACATCGACCCAGTTGCTTGTTCGTATGTGGATGACATTTATCTCACAGACGACGATCTTTGGGAGCATCTGTGTCGAGTAAATAGCATAATTTGTAACTTTGCTGACATAGGTTACAAGTTTAACTTTGCAAAGTCGCACATTGCAGAGTACACAGCGTTGTTTCTAGGTTACGAGCTTAACAACGAAGGGAAGGGTTTAGCACCCCACTTCCTGGAGAAGTGCGCACAGTTGCGTTCTCCGACAACACTGAAAAAATTACAATCTCTACTGGGCTTTTTGAATTTCGGGAGGACTTACATTCCGGAATATGCCCAGCGTATCAAGCCTTTGTATGCTTTGATACAACCATCTTTTTCCAAATCATGCTGGCTGCCCGAGCATTCAGCCATTCTGCAGTCTTTGCAGGCTGATTTGCTCGCTTCTGAATACTTACAGACTCGTGATAACCAGACCAACCTGGTGATAAGAATTATCCCTGGGGCGGTGGGTTTCACGTGCCTGACTTTTAATGAAGGAGATACAGTACCTATTGCTTACAAGTCACACTTGTACACTTCGGCTGAACTGCGTTTTTCCACTGTGGAGAAAGTTTTAACGGCTGTGCAGATGGCAATTCTTAAGGAACGTGCCCTGTCACAAGGGAAACGCATGTTGGTTGTTACCCCGTGTCCTGCCTTGGAGGCAGTTACGAAAGCCAGTGTACCTAATTCCAAAGCTTTGCACCCTAGGTGGATTCAATGGGCTGCATCCTTGACGTCCCAGGATGTCACGTTTATTTTTGACGCCACGTTACGGTCGCAGGAGTATTTACAGTATGAATTTGTTCATCCTGCTCCTTTAGCAATGCGGCCGTTGGAGGATTTCCATTGCATCATTTACACTGATCGTTTGGCGCAGGTTGCGCATGGCTCTAAACATGCCTACGTTTCCGCGTGCGCCATTGTGGTCGGTGCCATGGTGAACGATGAGTTCAAGTCCAGTGTCGTGCACACGCAGACGCTTGGGGACTGCACCGCACAATTAGCTGAGCTTCGTGCTCTGATGCTTGCATTGGAGTACGCTGATCCTAGTGTGACGACTTTAATCGTAAGTGACTCTTACTACTGTGTCCAGTCTTACAATGAAAACTTGTTCTTTTGGATTCAGAATGAATTTTGTGATTCCAAAGGTAGCACAATAAAACATAAAATGATCTGGGTCCGAGTGGCGGAACTTAAAGAGAAGTTGCCACTCGTGTTTGTGATTCATTCTCTCGGCCATCAGCGCGTGGGGGTCCACGCTGTTGGTAATTCGCTTGCTGATGAAGCAGCGAAGTCAGCGGTATCAAAATACTTAGTTGCAGCAGTCACGAGGTCCAAAAGCAAAATAGATGATGACATCTTGGCAGCTGTTGCTGCAACCGAGAAGGGAAGTAAATATCCTGCGGGGTTCCCTTCTAAATACACATACCACTTAAGTCCCGATAAGGGTCCTTATGTGAAAATTCCTGATGTTGGTGAACGTCTAGTTCCCAACTCGGATCGCAGGGCTACTTTGATTACAGCGGCTCATGAAGGTGTGGCGTCTGCGCATGCGGGCGTCTCAGCCACTGTAACTCAGCTGCAACAAAGGTTCTGGTGGCGGGGACTGTACAAACAGACGCGCGATTATGTCCTTCAATGTGACATTTGCCAGCAGATTAAACCTTCAACTGCTGCGCGTCCGCCTCAGACACAGTTGTACATCTCGAATAAACCGCTTGGATGCGTTTATTTGGATCACTGCGGTCCATTTTCTTCTGATACTGCATACAAATACATCTTAGTAGCAGTTGATTCATGCACACGCTTTGTGTGGGTATGGCCACATCGGAGCGCTGATTCACGGACTGTCATTAAGGATTTGCGAGTCTTTGTGGGAATTTTTGCCTGTGGTACCTTCCATTCGGATCAGGGTCCGGCTTTCGTCTCTAAGGCGTATAAGGATGCTATGGTTTCGTTGGGGGTCCAAGTCAAGTTTTCGAGTCCCTACAGGCCCGAGGGCAATAGTGTAGTTGAACGAATGAACCGCGACTTAAAGCAATCTTTGACAGCTCGAGTTATAGGCACTGGCAGAAACTGGTTAGCCCACCTCAACGGCGTGCAGCGTGCGCTTAATAATCTCCCTAGAAGGTCTCTGGGTGGGCGGACCCCGTACGAAATGCTCTTTGGTATCAAGATGTATGTCCCTGACCTTGATGGGCTAGACTGCAAGGCCCAGGCCACGGCCTTTGACGTAGATGAACATTGCAATGTTTTACAGAATCTACAAAAGACCAGAGAAAGTCTTGCAAAGGAACATTTGCCCTCCACATCGGATGATGCGCTGCAGATCCCGGTAGTTGGCTGGCTACCCCAAGTTGGAGAACTGGTTCGAGAGAAGATCGATAACAAGAAAGAGTTTGGTCCCTCATATCGGACACCGGTTCGAGTTCTTGGAGTGAAGGGCACAAGAACAGTCATTTTACCACCACTTCCAGGTCGTAAGGAAAACAGATTTATTTCTATTGACAATGTCAAGACACACAGGGTGGCCGATTCTTCATAGCATGACACCGGCTGTATCCTGTCCTTCCATGGTGAGGCACTCTGTGCTGGCTATTACATCTGGTGCAGAACAGGAGGTGTCCCTCGAGATGCCTGCCATATCCAGTCCTTTATTAAATACAATTCCTGTTACTAACATTGATGAGCTAAACTACACCTATCCTGCTGATTTATCGATGCCCGATTTACAGACTCGTTTGGCCGACCAGTCCAGATTCTCTTTTGACTGTTTCGGAACTTTCAAAGAAACCCTCCACTATTGCAAAATATGCCACGTTGTTTAAAAAACATTTTTTAATTACCCCTTGGACATACATTTGGTTGATCTTATTTTCATTTTACCTTTTTATGTCAATTGGTTTTGTGTTTTATTTTTTCCGCCTGATCGATGCTCACTATGTTAAAGAAAGAACAGGAATTCGGTACCTTAATGGAACATTGGCCCCTCTTTCCTCTTCACATTCAGCGCATAGACTGAAACGAAACTTAAATACAGTCAACATTACAGCTTGGCCTGTCCTTGATGGGATTGTGTGGGATGCGGTTAGATTTCAAATACATGGGCCCACTGAAGTGATTAATGTTCCGAATGTGCAAAGAGTAAACATGGGAGATGTGATTAAACAAAATATACGTTCTGATGATTAGGATATTCAGGCCGTAGAAGCATTATTTTCTGATTTAAAATATTATGCGGCTTTTGATGCTGAAGACTTATATTTAGATTCAATTAATTATGGTGATTTGTTTTGCTTCCAACATTATGGTAATCATTTTCTCCATAAGATGAACTCCAGGAGGTTTGCTGTGAATTACACGCAGTGGGAGCACTGCCCAGCTCCTTTCATAGGAAGCTCCAGTACATTTCTGAAAAAATACAGTTATTTTACAGATTTCAATCAATCAAATCCTGAGTCATTTTACTTCAGAATGACAGAAAAATCCATGTCCAAAGTTAGACTTACCGATACAAAGTTGCTGTATTCGAAGTCCTTTCTAGACAAGTTGGCTGTAGATGGCTACGAGTTCTGGAAGGGAATGATTGACCTTAAATCGGTTTGGGGTACCAAAGATTGGCAGGTACAAGGCACTGAGGCTTTGCACCGCGCATGTCTCATCCCGAATCACATGTTGTTTCTAAATTCAACTATTTCCCAAACAACATGCTTTGGATTGGCTACTTCTAAAAGATTAAATACACCAACTATCCCCGAATTAGAAGAATATTCAGGTTGGGGTAATTTTTCCGAATTGTCTATTCATGAGATACAATCTCTACTATGCAATTCGTCCTTTAATGTATCCAGCTTGGATCCTAAAGGTTGGCTGTTGAAGCAAAAGAGTTCTGATTCTTGCCAACGTCGATTTCTAGGGTTGGCTGAAGGGTTCACACAAGTGCGACCAGATCCCCGTTTTGAAACTGATTATACTGTCACCACTTACTCTGTAGGGAAACTGTGTCAGAATTGGTTACAATATTCCACGTTGGCTGCAGTTTAACTACATCTGTCTCAGTTGACTGAAAATGTGGATTTAAACGATTTTATAAAAGGCCCAGTTAAGGGTAGGTCTAAACGGTGGATTTATGCTGTTTACAATGAAATTTGGAAAGTGTCTCAAGTTGAGGCTGCTAAGCGCCTAAGGGCAATTGACCAAGCAAATTTGGAAAAGGTACTTGCAGTGGTCGATAACAGTATTAACACGCTTTCTTCCCGAATTTACACGTTAAACAATATTGTTTCTTCTGTTGTTGACATTGTGCATGATGAAGCGTCCGTAATATATCATGGTCAAAATCAATTGCGTTCTGTTATGCAGTTTGCCTGGACACTACAGACTCTGAAGTCTGGTCGAGTGCCTTGGAGTTATATGAACGTCTCATCAATATTTGCCCCGTTTAATTTGACTGACAAGCAGCGCATGCTTTCCATGCGAGATGCATCATTTTCTATGTTACACATTGAGAAGTTAGAATCTTTGCCTTTCTCTGTGGCTGAGGCGGCTGCTGCTACATGGCTTATCCATGGTATTATTACTTTGCCATTTGCTCTGTATAAATTTACAAATTGTATGAGATATATTGCTATAGGGCGATATGAACCACTAGGAAGTGCTTTCCTACATGAGACATGGTCTTTACCATATTCATACAGATGTCTGAAAGAGGGAAAGGAAGTGAATCTGAATGGTGAAGAATGCACACAGTCGCCTGACCGTTCACTGATATGCAGGCACATCCAATTACATGGTTCTTGTAATCAGGACAGACCTAATTTAGCCTGTGTTTTAAAGGGCACACCGGTTCCTGCAATAGTTCTCACATTCACTTTGTTGTCTAACGGTAGTTATTTACTTTTGAACAACGAACTATGTTGTGGGTTAATGGTCGGTATCGCATATGTGGTTACTGTATCAGAACGTGTGGTGTGTTGCAAGAACGTGTTATATCCACCCACGCATGGGAATTCAGATGTTTCCATTTGGCCAAGAATTCCAACCTTGAGAGCGGACTTCAATGGTTTGAGCCGAATAAGAGCACTATTGTCTCAAAAACAGGTGGCACTGAGCTCGGCCCGCGAAACCTATGTCCTTCACATAGCTAACACACGCACAGAGGTGCAGGCACTTTTAAATACTGATTTGCCGTTTCATTTCTGCGAGCTGGTTCATCAAATCTTCAATGCCTCCTCCACAACTGGCCTAGCACATTTTTTTAAATTGGTTAGCAGTGGTCTCGTGACTACGTTTGAAAAAGTATTTGGTATTATCCCTGCATTCTTTCATTCTATATTCGCAAGCTTGTTTGGCGGATTTCCTGTTTTGCTGGCTTTGGCTGCAGGCGTGCTGGTGATATTTTGCTTTATTAAACATGGATGCCCATCCTGCGGAAGAAAACTCTCAGCACCTACTGATGCTGTTTCACAACCGGATGCTTGATTACTATGGCTCCTTGCCGCTTGCGACTTTAAGCACGGCTTTTGGATTATCGTTCCGATTTTCCTTTTTCACATGTGTCCAGCCTGTGTTTCATTGCCTGAGCTGTGATTTCGACTGGGCCATTGATTTGTGTCTCTGCTTACCGACTTCTCCTGACGTCGATTTTGATCAGCTAATGAGCCCCGTAGTTGCTCACGAGTTGGTTTGTTCTGGCGAAAGGGTTATGGCAGTGGCAGCGATGCATGGACTAATGGGTCAGTGGGACATATCCGCAGCGGCGCATGACTTTCTGGCACATAGCGTTCTCGAGAACCCACTGAGTTGTCCTCTGATGTTGCTAGAGGATTCGGTGCTGGAGGAGCACGTATGTTCTTTCCCATTACTTAATTGGATGGCTGAACTGTTTTCGGATGATGATAGTGATTTCATGTTGGAAGCTGTGGCTACCTATTTTGCCTATTCTATCCACCCATGAGTGGCTTTGGAGACTTTCACTATTATGGCACGTGACTTTTTAGTAATTCTGAATGGTGCCTTTTTTATTACGAACATTGGACTTTGATATGTTCTGGGCCTATGTTTTTATAAATGGCCTCAAGTTCAAGTTTTTATTTTTTTATTTTTGTGTGGCCACTATAGGCATTCATACATATTTTGTATTATTGAATTTTATATACATTTACATACATTTAGCTTGGCTCAATATTGTTGAAGTCTGCTTTCATGTTTTGCCTTTCTTGTAGTATTGGCTTATTTTTTCCTTTTTTGACCGTCCTCGGATCATTGGGGGGGGTGTCATATGGTTACTGCGTTTCTATATATTGTGTTAAGTTAGCATGAGTTTATTAAATGTTTAAACACCATATTTTCCTTCGGCTTCAGTTTGCGCACGACACCTAATTGTTATTGTAGCTTTCAACCTAGACGAAAGATGTGATTTATTTGAGAATAATATGTTATTGCTCTGATATCAGTCGTGCTTGGTACACTTGGTACAAATGTCTGCACACTGAGAACTGCACCCTCTAAGAATAACCTAACACAAGGTTACTGAAGGCCTGATCCTCGCACCACATTAGACATAACACAAATAATGTTGCTGCCAACATTGGGCTCTACTCGGGTTTAAGATAGAGTTACAGGGAATGAATCAACACACTTGATGCTTCGCATGCAGAGAGCTGGTAGCTGTTGATGTGATCTGCTCCTACTGAGATTTAGAGGTATGGGCCCGCCCTGCTAGAACCCAAATGAGACCTTCTTAGATATAATATAATATGCTAAATAGGGTGCGCGAAATATAGGTGATACAGAAGTCTATAGATTTTTGCATCATAACATGTTATCACCTTTTGCTTACTATGGATTAGTGACTATGCTGCTAACTCTGATTTTTATAATATGTATGTTGATATTATACAAGATACTGCGTTTGAGAACTTTGAATTGAAAAATAAACATTTCAAACTTGCACGTGTGTTCTTTGCCTCCCAGTTTCGGTTTGTAATGATTATATAACGAAAGAGTGTTCATGTGTTCCACGATACCTGAGGTACTCTAAGTTCATGTTCTGGATTGTCTAAGTCATTGGGAAGTTATTACTACCGATGAGACACTGTAGCTAGCTTGGTAAGGGGATTTGTGAAACTAAGGTGAGTTTTGGGTCACCCTAACTCACCCAGGTTCTAGATCTCTGTGCACAGTTCTATGGGAGAACGGAAACCCTGCTACATGGCGCCCATACGTTGTTGGCCTTATATCATGACACTCGAGTAGTATATCATTCAAACCTTAACGCCTTCATTCCCGTTTCCGGAAAACGGCAGTGTCGGAAAAACCTACCTATTTTTGAAATAGGTCTTTTTCAAGCTTGAATTTATCTGTAAACGGTTTCTTTGAATTACTACCCAGTCGTGCTACAAAGTAATCTTTGTTTTTTCACATTCCTGTGCTGACATGGCACAAGCCGTGGACATCCCGCAGCATAGTCGCATTGCGGTGCGTGACCATTTGCGGGCTTATAATGTCCCTGTTGAAGGCTTGGCTGTTGTTCTAGTAGTGAGTGTGGAACATGCTTACCCGTACGAACTATTTTATTCGTGGGTGACATTTCCGGCGGTGAACGCTAATTCTGGCGTTTTCCATTCCTACACTGCTACGGCTGTACCGGCTGCGTATGCTCCGTACAGAGCACTGGAGGTTCCTATTGACGCTTGGCAGCATGGAGTTTGGTTTGGTGGCGCCCTACCACACGCTTAAACCGCTCCGAGGTTGGGTCCTTTGTCCATTCCGGGCACTCCTTGGCCCGCTTTGGCTGGATTCACTCCTCACCCTAATCGAGCCACTTGTGGCATAGCTGATCTGCGGCAACTTCATGAAGTCGCAGTGGCAGTGATTAGAGCGCTTGTTCATTACACTAGCCGTAATGTTCAAGACGTAGCCCCTAGGGGTGCACAGCTTCGTGCAGAACAGGCTGGTTTGAAAATCAATCCTGTCGTGGTGAATTCCGTGATGGGCAGGAAGCCCCAGGACAAGGATGATTTTCCGTTCTGGCTTGCAGAGAAATTCGGCCAGCTTGAAGCTGTGTTTCCTAATACGAATCCCGGTGATAAGCACCGGATTCTTACACTGAGTTTACCGAAAGATTTGGCACCTGAGCTTGTTGACTGTGAGACCTGGGGTAAGACTTTTGCAGTGGTCTATTCGAGGTGCTACGGCACCCCGTCTGTGAATAATCTGGGTGCGGTCCTTAAACGTGTTCAGGACGAACACGGACCGGAGTCGGCGGTCGAATTGGGTATGCGCCTGTGTGGCTCCTTTGATGTACTTTGCGATCTGATTCTTGCAAATGTAAAGGGAGATGCAGTGAACTTTCAGGTTGCTAACGCTTTGGCTTTGATTCCCGAGGCCGAAAGACCCCGTCAGTTGGCAAGGATAATTGTGGCTGCTTCTAAAACGGTTGGCCGCAATGCGAAGGGGCTTAAGGCTTTTCCTGATAAAGAGAAAAAGCAGCCCCAGGGTCAGTCTTCGGAAACTAGTGGTCAACCTAAGTCCAAGAAACAGTATTGGCCTAAAAAGCAGAATCAGGGTAAGCAACAACAACAACAAACACAGGTTTCTGCTCCTGCGTCTCCGTTGCCTGCGCAGTCGGATCGTGTTTATGATTTGCGCGACCGCGCGATGATTAAATCGCCTGAGAGGTTTCAGGCTTCTGACCAACGCTCTCCTCGTTCCTTTCAGGACTCATCGGCTCCGTCAACCGGTGGTGGAGGGGGCGGCAGGGGCCGGGGTGGCCAGCAAGGACGTGGTCAGCCCCGCCCGCGTAACGGTGGAGAGCAGCAGAAAGGCGCTACGCCCAAGAGACCACAGTTTGCCACGAAGAAATTCGCCGTTCTGACAGCGCATCGTTATGCCCCAGATAGTGAGAACGCGGCATCGGAATCTGACGTGGGCTCTGACCTTGCTGGACAGCGCAGCAGAGATTACCATAGTGAGAGAGGCCCTCCGTCCACTGTTGAAGGTGACAGAGACTGACACTTATGTTGTAATTGAAACAGCTGATACGCATGTTGCTCCCCCTGAACGTCTTTTTGAAATTGTCCTGTTAATAGAAGGTGACATGCAGCGAACTGTAAAAGGGGTATTTTGGGAAAATCTTTCGTCTACATATGACATTTTGCTTTCGGAGGCTGACTGGCCCCCACCTTTTGTTCTCGCAGCTCCGCGAGGGGAGGAGGTAATCCTACCCAGTTTCGCGCACACTGTACCGAGAGTGGAAGCGCTGCATTTTGCAGAAGAGTGGGCTCTGGCGCTTGCGCCGGCTGTGTACCGCAATCAGTGTGGCTGGGATAAATTGTCTCCAAGCCACGAGATTCCTTTACGGTCTCAGCCGCAGCCTCAACCTCAATATCCCATACGGCGTGAAGCCAAAGCTTCAGTCGCGGCTATCCTTGAACAATTGGAATATCAAGGTGTAATTGAAACGTGTGTGTCACCGATGAATAACCCTCTTTTTACTGTAAACAAGCCGGACGGCTCATATCGTTTGGTTTTGGATTATAGGCATTTGAACTCGCATTGCCGTAACTGTGCAGTACAGAATACTCATGGCTCTGCGTTAGTGAATAGTCTTGAGCGTAAACGGTTCAAAACCACGCTTGACATTTCCAATGGTTTTTATGCCCATAGATTAGACGGTCTAAGTTCCCAATGGACCAGCTTTACATGCGGCGGTGTGCAAAAAATGTTTCGGCGACTGCCAATGGGCTATAAGAACAGTCCTGGTGTATTCTCCGCCCGCATTGTCTCTTTTCTGGAGGACATCGACCCAGTTGCTTGTTCGTATGTGGATGACATTTATCTCACAGACGACGATCTTTGGGAGCATCTGTGTCGAGTAAATAGCATAATTTGTAACTTTGCTGACATAGGTTACAAGTTTAACTTTGCAAAGTCGCACATTGCAGAGTACACAGCGTTGTTTCTAGGTTACGAGCTTAACAACGAAGGGAAGGGTTTAGCACCCCACTTCCTGGAGAAGTGTGCACAGTTGCGTTCTCCGACAACACTGAAAAAATTACAATCTCTACTGGGCTTTTTGAATTTCGGGAGGACTTACATTCCGGAATATGCCCAGCGTATCAAGCCTTTGTATGCTTTGATACAACCATCTTTTTCCAAATCATGCTGGCTGCCCGAGCATTCAGCCATTCTGCAGTCTTTGCAGGCTGATTTGCTCGCTTCTGAATACTTACAGACTCGTGATAACCAGACCAACCTGGTGATAAGAATTATCCCTGGGGCGGTGGGTTTCACGTACCTGACTTTTAATGAAGGAGATACAGTACCTATTGCTTACAAGTCACACTTGTACACTTCGGCTGAACTGCGTTTTTTCACTGTGGAGAAAGTTTTAACGGCTGTGCAGATGGCAATTCTTAAGGAACGTGCCCTGTCACAAGGGAAACGCATGTTGGTTGTTACCCCGTGTCCTGCCTTGGAGGCAGTTACGAAAGCCAGTGTACCTAATTCCAAAGCTTTGCACCCTAGGTGGATTCAATGGGCGGCATCCTTGACGTCCCAGGATGTCACGTTTATTTTTGACGCCACGTTACGGTCGCAGGAGTATTTACAGTATGAATTTGTTCATCCTGCTCCTTTAGCAATGCGGCCGTTGGAGGATTTCCATTGCATCATTTACACTGATGGTTCGGCGCAGGTTGCGCATGTCTCTAAACATGCCTACGTTTCCGCGTGCGCCATTGTGGTCGGTGCCATGGTGAACGATGAGTTCAAGTCCAGTGTCGTGCACACGCAGACGCTTGGGGACTGCACCGCACAATTAGCTGAGCTTCGTGCTCTGATGCTTGCATTGGAGTACGCTGATCCTAGTGTGACGACTTTAATCGTAAGTGACTCTTACTACTGTGTCCAGTCTTACAATGAAAACTTGTTCTTTTGGATTCAGAATGAATTTTGTGATTCCAAAGGTAGCACAATAAAACATAAAATGATCTGGGTCCGAGTGGCGGAACTTAAAGAGAAGTTGCCACTCGTGTTTGTGATTCATTCTCTCGGCCATCAGCGCGTGGGGGTCCACGCTGTTGGTAATTCGCTTGCTGATGAAGCAGCGAAGTCAGCGGTATCAAAATACTTAGTTGCAGCAGTCACGAGGTCCAAAAGCAAAATAGATGATGACATCTTGGCAGCTGTTGCTGCAACCGAGAAGGGAAGTAAATATCCTGCGGGGTTCCCTTCTAAATACACATACCACTTAAGTCCCGATAAGGGTCCTTATGTGAAAATTCCTGATGTTGGTGAACGTCTAGTTCCCAACTCGGATCGCAGGGCTACTTTGATTACAGCGGCTCATGAAGGTGTGGCGTCTGCGCATGCGGGCGTCTCAGCCACTGTAACTCAGCTGCAACAAAGGTTCTGGTGGCGGGGACTGTACAAACAGACGCGCGATTATGTCCTTCAATGTGACATTTGCCAGCAGATTAAACCTTCAACTGCTGCGCGTCCGCCTCAGACACAGTTGTACATCTCGAATAAACCGCTTGGATGCGTTTATTTGGATCACTGCGGTCCATTTTCTTCTGATACTGCATACAAATACATCTTAGTAGCAGTTGATTCATGCACACGCTTTGTGTGGGTATGGCCACATCGGAGCGCTGATTCACGAACTGTCATTAAGGATTTGCGAGTCTTTGTGGGAATTTTTGCCTGTGGTACCTTCCATTCGGATCAGGGTCCGGCTTTCGTCTCTAAGGCGTATAAGGATGCTATGGTTTCGTTGGGGGTCCAAGTCAAGTTTTCGAGTCCCTACAGGCCCGAGGGCAATAGTGTAGTTGAACGAATGAACCGCGACTTAAAGCAATCTTTGACAGCTCGAGTTATAGGCACTGGCAGAAACTGGTTAGCCCACCTCAACGGCGTGCAGCGTGCGCTTAATAATCTCCCTAGAAGGTCTCTGGGTGGGCGGACCCCGTACGAAATGCTCTTTGGTATCAAGATGTATGTCCCTGACCTTGATGGGCTAGACTGCAAGGCCCAGGCCATGGCCTTTGACGTAGATGAACATTGCAATGTTTTACAGAATCTACAAAAGACCAGAGAAAGTCTTGCAAAGGAACATTTGCCCTCCACATCGGATGATGCGCTGCAGATCCCGGTAGTTGGCTGGCTACCCCAAGTTGGAGAACTGGTTCGAGAGAAGATCAATAACAAGAAAGAGTTTGGTCCCTCATATCGGACACCGGTTCGAGTTCTTGGAGTGAAGGGCACAAGAACAGTCATTTTACCACCACTTCCAGGTCGTAAGGAAAACAGATTTATTTCTATTGACAATGTCAAGACACACAGGGTGGCCGATTCTTCATAGCATGACACCGGCTGTATCCTGTCCTTCCATGGTGAGGCACTCTGTGCTGGCTATTACATCTGGTGCAGAACAGGAGGTGTCCCTCGAGATGCCTGCCATATCCAGTCCTTTATTAAATACAATTCCTGTTACTAACATTGATGAGCTAAACTACACCTATCCTGCTGGTTTATCGATGCCCGATTTACAGACTCGTTTGGCCGACCAGTCCAGATTCTCTTTTGACTGTTTCGGAACTTTCAAAGAAACCCTCCACTATTGCAAAATATGCCACGTTGTTTAAAAAACATTTTTTAATTCCCCCTTGGACATACATTTGGTTGATCTTATTTTCATTTTACCTTTTTATGTCAATTGGTTTTGTGTTTTATTTTTTCCGCCTGATCGATGGTCACTACGTTAAAGAAAGAACAGGAATTCGGTACCTTAATGGAACATTGGCCCCTCTTTCCTCTTCACATTCAGCGCATAGACTGAAACGAAACTTAAATACAGTCAACATTACAGCTTGGCCTGTCCTTGATGGGATTGTGTGGGATGCGGTTAGATTTCAAATACATGGGCCCACTGAAGTGATTAATGTTCCGAATGTGCTTAGAGTAAACATGGGAGATGTGATTAAACAAAATATACGTTCTGATGATTAGGATATTCAGGCCGTAGAAGCATTATTTTCTGATTTAAAATATTATGCGGCTTTTGATGCTGAAGACTTATATTTAGATTCAATTAATTATGGTGATTTGTTTTGCTTCCAACATTATGGTAATCATTTTCTCCATAAGATGAACTCCAGGAGGTTTGCTGTGAATTACACGCAGTGGGAGCACTGCCCAGCTCCTTTCATAGGAAGCTAAAGTACATTTCTGAAAAAATACAGTTATTTTACAGATTTCAATCAATCAAATCCTGAGTCATTTTACTTCAGAATGACAGAAAAATCCATGTCCAAAGTTAGACTTACCGATACAAAGTTGCTGTATTCGAAGTCCTTTCTAGACAAGTTGGCTGTAGATGGCTACGAGTTCTGGAAGGGAATAATTGACCTTAAATCGGTTTGGGGTACCAAAGATTGGCAGGTACAAGGCACTGAGGCTTTGCACCGCGCATGTCTCATCCCGAATCACATGTTGTTTCTAAATTCAACTATTTCCCAAACAACATGCTTTGGATTGGCTACTTCTAAAAGGTTAAATACACCAACTATCCCCGAATTAGAAGAATATTCAGGTTGGGGTAATTTTTCCGAATTGTCTATTCATGAGATACAATCTCTACTATGCAATTCGTCCTTTAATGTATCCAGCTTGGATCCTAAAGGTTGGCTGTTGTGGCAAAAGAGTTCTGATTCTTGCCAACGTCGATTTCTAGAGTTGGCTGAAGGGTTCACACAAGTGCGACCAGATCCCCGTTTTGAAACTGATTATACTGTCACCACTTACTCTGTAGGGAAACTGTGTCAGAATTGGTTACAACATTCCACGTTGGCTGCAGTTAAACTACATCTGTCTCAGTTGACTGAAAATGTGGATTTAAACGATTTTATAAAAGGCCCAGTTAAGGGTAGGTCTAAACGGTGGATTTATGCTGTTTACAATGAAATTTGGAAAGTGTCTCAAGTTGAGGCTGCTAAGCGCCTAAGGGCAATTGACCAAGCAAATTTGGAAAAGGTACTTGCAGTGGTCGATAACAGTATTAACACGCTTTCTTCCCGAATTTACACGTTAAACAATATTGTTTCTTCTGTTGTTGACATTATGCATGATGAAGTGTCCGTATTATATCATGGTCAAAATCAATTGCGTTCTGTTATGCAGTTTGCCTGGACACTACAGACTCTGAAGTCTGGTCGAGTGCCTTGGAGTTATATGAACGTCTCATCATTATTTGCCCCGTTTAATTTGACTGACAAGCAGCGCATGCTTTCCATGCGAGATGCATCATTTTCTATGTTACACATTGAGAAGTTAGAATCTTTGCCTTTCTCTGTGGCTGAGGCGGCTGCTGCTACATGGCTTATCCATGGTATTATTACTTTGCCATTTGCTCTGTATAAATTTACAAATTGTATGAGATATATTGCTATAGGGCGATATGAACCACTAGGAAGTGCTTTCCTACATGAGACATGGTCTTTACCATATTCATACAGATGTCTGAAAGAGGGAAAGGAAGTGAATCTGAATGGTGAAGAATGCACACAGTCGCCTGACCGTTCACTGATATGCATGCACATCCAATTACATGGTTCTTGTAATCAGGACAGACCTAATTTAGCCTGTGTTTTAAAGGGCACACCGGTTCCTGCAATAGTTCCCACATTCACTTTGTTGTCTAACGGTAGTTATTTACTTTTGAACAACGAACTATGTTGTGGGTTAATGGTCGGTATTGCATATGTGGTTACTGTATCAGAACGTGTGGTGTGTTGCAAGAACGTGTTATATCCACCCACGCATGGGAATTCAGATGTTTCCATTTGGCCAAGAATTCCAACCTTGAGAGCGGACTTCAATGGTTTGAGCCGAATAAGAGCACTATTGTCTCAAAAACAGGTGGCACTGAGCTCGGCCCGCGAAACCTATGTCCTTCACATAGCTAACACACGCACAGAGGTGCAGGCACTTTTAAATACTGATTTGCCGTTTCATTTCTGCGAGCTGGTTCATCAAATCTTCAATGCCTCCTCCACAACTGGCCTAGCACATTTTTTTAAATTGGTTAGCAGTGGTCTCGTGACTACGTTTGAAAAAGTATTTGGTATTATCCCAGCATTCTTTCATTCTATATTCGCAAGCTTGTTTGGCGGATTTCCTGTTTTGCTGGCTTTGGCTGCAGGCTTGCTGGTGATATTTTGCTTTATTAAACATGGATGCCCATCCTGCGCAAGAAAACGCTCAGCACCTACTGATGCTGTTTCACAACCGGGTGCTTGATTACTATGGCTCCTTGCCGCTTGCGACTTTAAGCACGGCTTTTGGATTATCGTTCCGATTTTCCTTTTTCACATGTGTCCAGCCTGTGTTTCATTGCCTGAGCTGTGATTTCGACTGGGCCATTGATTTGTGTCTCTGCTTACCGACTTCTCCTGACGTCGATTTTGATCAGCTAATGAGCCCCGTAGTTGCTCACGAGTTGGTTTGTTCTGGCGAAAGGGTTATGGCAGTGGCAGCGATGCATGGACTAATGGGTCAGTGGGACATATCCGCAGCGGCGCATGACTTTCTGGCACATAGCGTTCTCGAGAACCCACTGAGTTGTCCTCTGATGTTGCTAGAGGATTCGGTGCTGGTGGAGCACGTATGTTCTTTCCCATTACTTAATTGGATGGCTGAACTGTTTTCGGATGATGACAGTGATTTCATGTTGGAAGCTGTGGCTACCTATTTTGCCTATTCTATCCACCCATGAGTGGCTTTGGAGACTTTCACTATTATGGCACGTGACTTTTTAGTAATTCTGAATGGTGCCTTTTTTATTACGAACATTGGACTTTGATATGTTCTGGGCCTATGTTTTTATAAATGGTCTCAAGTTCAAGTTTTTATTTTTTTATTTTTGTGTGGCCACTATAGGCATTCATACATATTTTGTATTATTGAATTTTATATACATTTACATACATTTAGCTTGGCTCAATATTGTTTAAGTCTGCTTTCATGTTTTGCCTTTCTTGTAGTATTGGCTTATTTTTTCCTTTTTTGACCGTCCTCGGATCATTGGGGGGGGTGTCATATGGTTACTGCATTTCTATATATTGTGTTAAGTTAGCATGAGTTTATTAAATGTTTAAACACCATATTTTCCTTCGGCTTCAGTTTGCGCACGACACCTAATTGTTATTGTAGCTTTCAACCTAGACGAAAGATGTGATTTATTTGAGAATAATATGTTATTGCTCGGATATCAGTCGTGCTTGGTACACTTGGTACAAATGTCTGCACACTGAGAACTGCACCCTCTAAGAATAACCTAACACAAGGTTGCTGAAGGCCTGATCCTCGCACCACATTAGACATAACACAAATAATGTTGCTGCCAACATTGGGCTCTACTCGGGTTTAAGATAGAGTTACAGGGAATGAATCAACACACTTGATGCTTTGCATGCAGGGAGCTGGTAGCTGTTGATGTGATCTGCTCCTACTGAGATTTAGAGGTATGGGCCCGCCCTGCTAGAACCCAAATGAGACCTTCTTAGATATAATATAATATGCTAAATAGGGTGCGCGAAATATAGGTGATACAGAAGTCTATAGATTTTTGCATCATAACATGTTATCACCTTTTGCTTACTATGGATTAGTGACTATGCTGCTAACTCTGATTTTTATAATATGTATGTTGATATTATACAAGATACTGCGTTTGAGAACTTTGCATTGAAAAATAAACATTTCAAACTTGCACGTGTGTTCTTTGCCTCCCAGTTTCGGTTTGTAATGATTATATAACGAAAGAGTGTTCATGTGTTCCACGATACCTGAGGTACTCTAAGTTCATGTTCTGGATTGTCTAAGTCATTGGGAAGTTATTACTACCGATGAGACACTGTAGCTAGCTTGGTAAGGGGATTTCTGAAACTAAGGTGAGTTTTGGGTCACCCTAACTCACCCAGGTTCTAGATCTCTGTGCACAGTTCTGTGGGAGAACGGAAACCCTGCTACATGGCGCCCATACGTTGTTGGCCTTATATCATGACACTCGAGTAGTATATCATTCAAACCTTAACGCCTTCATTCCCGTTTCCGGAAAACGGCAGTGTCGGAAAAACCTACCTATTTTTGAAATAGGTCTTTTTCAAGCTTGAATCTATCTGTTAACGGTTTCTTTGAATTACTACCCAGTCGTGCTACAAAGTAATCTTTGTTTTTTCACATTCCTGTGCTGACATGGCACAAGCCGTGGACATCCCGCAGCATAGTCGCATTGCGGTGCGTGACCATTTGCGGGCTTATAATGTCCCTGTTGAAGGCTTGGCTGTTGTTCTAGTAGTGAGTGTGGAACATGCTTACCCGTACGAACTATTTTATTTGTGGGTGACATTTCCGGCGGTGAACGCTAATTCTGGCGTTTTCCATTCCTACACTGCTACGGCTGTACCGGCTGCGTATGCTCCGTACAGAGCACTGGAGGTTCCTATTGACGCTTGGCAGCATGGAGTTTGGTTTGGTGGCGCCCTACCACACGCTTAAACCGCTCCGAGGTTGGGTCCTTTGTCCATTCCGGGCACTCCTTGGCCCGCTTTGGCTGGATTCACTCCTCACCCTAATCGAGCCACTTGTGGCATAGCTGATCTGCGGCAACTTCATGAAGTCGCAGTGGCAGTGATTAGAGCGCTTGTTCATTACACTAGCCGTAATGTTCAAGACGTAGCCCCTAGGGGTGCACAGCTTCGTGCAGAACAGGCTGGTTTGAAAATCAATCCTGTCGTGGTGAATTCCGTGATGGGCAGGAAGCCCCAGGACAAGGATGATTTTCCGTTCTGGCTTGCAGAGAAATTCGGCCAGCTTGAAGCTGTGTTTCCTAATACGAATCCCGGTGATAAGCACCGGAGTCTTACACTGAGTTTACCGAAAGATTTGGCACCTGAGCTTGTTGACTGTGAGACCTGGGGTAAGACTTTTGCAGCGGTCTATTCGAGGTGCTACGGCACCCCGTCTGTGACTAATCTGGGTGCGGTCCTTAAACGTGTTCAGGACGAACAAGGACCGGAGTCGGCGGTCGAATTGGGTATGCGCCTGTGTGGCTCCTTTGATGTACTTTGCGATCTGATTCTTGCAAATGTAAAGGGAGATGCAGTGAACTTTCAGGTTGCTAACGCTTTGGCGTTGATTCCCGAGGCCGAAAGACCCCGTCAGTTGGCAAGGATAATTGTGGCTGCTTCTAAAACGGTTGGCCGCAATGCGAAGGGGCTTAAGGCTTTTCCTGATAAAGAGAAAAAGCAGCCCCAGGGTCAGTCTTCGGAAACTAGTGGTCAACCTAAGTCCAAGAAACAGAATTGGCCTAAAAAGCAGAATCAGGGTAAGCAACAACAACAACAAACACAGGTTTCTGCTCCTGCGTCTCCGTTGTGATCTGCTCCTACTGAGATTTAGAGGTATGGGCCCGCCCTGCTAGAACCCAAATGAGACCTTCTTAGATATAATATAATATGCTAAATAGGGTGCGCGAAATATAGGTGATACAGAAGTCTATAGATTTTTGCATCATAACATGTTATCACCTTTTGCTTACTATGGATTAGTGACTATGCTGCTAACTCTGATTTTTATAATATGTATTTTGATATTATACAAGATACTGCGTTTGAGAACTTTGCATTGAAAAATAAACATTTCAAACTTGCACGTGTGTTCTTTGCCTCCCAGTTTCGGTTTGTAATGATTATATAACGAAAGAGTGTTCATGTGTTCCACGATACCGGAGGTACTCTAAGTTCATGTTCTGGATTGACTAAGTAATTGGGAAGTTATTACTACCGATGAGACACTGTAGCTAGCTTGGTAAGGGGATTTCTGAAACTAAGGTGAGTTTTGGGTCACCCTAACTCACCCAGGTTCTAGATCTCTGTGCACAGTTCTGTGGGAGAACGGAAACCCTGCTACAAAGCTTTCTCATCAACTTATGGTCCAATGGTAGATGACTACAGGACAGAATGGCCCTGATGATGTTAGAACTATTAATCAACAGTGTCAGATAGGAGCCTTCCCTGTAAGTAGAATTAACACTGCCCTAGCAACAATAATTGGATATCCTAATGAACTATCTCTCTCTACTCGAATAACACCTATGAGGGAAGCTGCGCCAAAGTTCATTCCTGGAAGAGGGAATGTAGATAATCATGACCCAAATAGTCCTGATGCTAGAGCCCATTTTGTGTACAATTGGATATATACGCCCTGGAAAAGGACAGATGTACTCACTTTAAAAGCCTCTTTACCAGATATCCTAGAGGATTTTATGATGATGTACAGGCAGCCATTGATTCTTGTGTTATGACCTTAGCAGATAGTGATATGTTGTTTGGTATGATCCTGCCACCAGATATGTGGTGGCTTACTCGGAAACAGGATCATGCTGTTGACTTGGGAGGAGACTGGGATGCCATAGTAGCAGCTGATAGGGATAGGATGCCTGTTAAGAAACCTAATCAGCTCTTACTGGATCTTCCTGGAAACATACTCACTTATATAAAAACAATAGTCCCGGCAAGGAAAATAGATTGGGCACTTCTCACTGCTTGTAAACAAAAACAGGGAGAGCCATCCCTGATTTCTTTACTCGCTTTAAGGAAGTGTTTTACGATTTTAGTGGGCAAGTTACATCTACACCTACGGGTGCACATTTATTTGTAGATCGATTCGTGTGAAATTTACTTTCTGAAATATTGGTTCGCTTAAAAAAATCTGAGAGTACATGGGCTTCAGTAACCCCAAAAGCTATATTAGATATGGCTCAGTATTATCAGAATCAGGTGACCACTGAGCAAGAACTAAAAGAAGGAAAACTAAAAGAATTGAAAACTAAGGTGAAGATGGTCCAGGCCTATGGACCTCAAGGTCGAGGCCGTGGTCAAAATGATGGTCAGAATTATAGACAAGCATCTCCAGTAGGGCCAACGCGTAGACAAACTCCACTAGGGCCAATCAATGTGCTTATTGTAAGGAGAAGGGACATTGGTGTTCCGAATGTCCTGTTTTAGCTGCCGGTGGGAAAGGAAGGGGACAAATGAATGGTAGCCTGGGGACTTTCGCTCCCTGACAGCAGCCACAGCAGTTTCAAGCTCCAGAGACAAATAGGTCAGGGAAATATTTTGATCAACAAAATAATCAACATTCTATGGAGGATTGGGAATCAGAGGAAACTGTGGGAACACATTTTGCCTAGGACAGAGTAGGACAAGGAGACCAGTTGAGATATCTGTAGATCCGTCATGATCCTATATAACAGCCACCATACTTGGGCAGGATCAGAATTTTTTTGTGGATACAGGGGTGACACATAGTGCGATATCTCAGAAACTGGTCCCTGGGACACCCTTGTCTGGCGAAGTAATTACATCAATAGGATTTGATGGAACACCAACTCCTAGCCCTGTGTCCCAAAAACTACCTTTGCGGGTTAAGAATTTCATTACTACAGCCTCCTTTTTACTTCCCCCATATGCTTCAGATAATCTGATGGGACTCTATCTTTTGAAATATTTCGATACTACTATACACTGTTCCCCATCTGGAGTACATGTCATTTTTGGGGAAAATAAATTGCCTAAAGAATATAATTTTTCTTTATGTTCGGACCTTGATTCTGTTCCTTCATGTGTTTGGGCTACTGCTGACACAGATGTGGGTAGAATGGACATTTCCCCAGTACACATGCAGGTTCAGGAGAATCTCGCAATATAAAATAACAAAGGAAGCTGAGGATGCGCTGATATCTATCATTGATAACATGATACTTACAGGAGTTGTTGAGGAAGTTTCTTTAATGTATGCAATAGCCCCATTCTCCCCATCCTAAAACGGGGCGATGGAACAGGGGATAAGATTTACCGATTCGTGATTGATTTAGGAGAAGTCAACAAAATAGTGATTCCTCAATATCCTGTTGTTTCTGATATTACGACCTTGTTGACATTAATCCCACCTACAGCCACTGTATTTTCTGTTATCGACCTAAAAATCGCCTTTTTCTCGATTCCTATACATGAGAACAGTAGATATCTAGTTGGTTTTTCATTAAGGGGCCGCTCATTTAGATTTTGTAGGGCTCCACCAGGCTATACAGAAAGTCCTAGATTTACAGTCGAGCACACAAACGACAGTTGGTAGAACTTCTTCTGCCAAAAATCACAAAGACCTAGTCCTGGGGGCAAATTTTTTTATAGATCTAAGGGCATCTGTGGATTGTCAAAAGATCATTCCACTCACACTCCTCATTACAGAAATAAGTGTCATGCTCAAGACAATTGCCAAAAGATAAAAATAGCCAATCTCTGATGAGCCTGACACTAGACAACACAGTACCAACATTCACTAGAAGGACGACATTTGGAAAAAAAAAGGTGTGAATAGCTAGAAGACACCTCACGGGCGCACCACCAATGGGACCCCTGGTTGGTAGTCACCAGGATGGCCCTGTTCTCATCATCGGTGTCAACTAGCTTAACGTAAACGTGTCCGACTCCCAAAAGAAAAGAAAAGGAGACAGTGAATGGTGCAGTGAACACAAATTTATATGTGACAAGGACTAACAACGTTCAACATATAACACAACAACTACTGTGCATACAAGATTATGAACCCTTTTATTTGTATTCTCTTGTTTGCCAACAGTAAACATATATATATAAAATGGAGAGAAGCGAATACTACCTATCGATTCGCATTCAACTCGCTGCCGACATGTTTCATTGCCTTGGTAAAAATTCAGGCAATTTCTTCAGGGCAAAGATTATTGAAAAGCCACTGCCAGCAATACTGTGTTTAGCGTGCTGTAAATCAAAAGAACATATGTGTAAGAGAGACTGCCCATGATTGCTCTGTGTAAAAACACAGTTGCGCAAAATTGCATTACACCAGCCAAAAAGGAATGCCAATTACCTAGCTTGTGGCTTTTGCTTTCATACCGTTACAGCCACGTCTTAGAAAATCATGGACCCACTTCCGATCGGTAAGTATGGTCTTTCCTCCCTTATGTTTTATCTATTAAGGGAAAGTACAAAGTAGAAAAGCCACCCGGGGCGGACATTAGAGATAGTAATTCTAGCCTCACCGGGTCTTCTGTTCCGACAAAGGTTTGTCCATTTCACGGCATTTACCAGTGGAGAATAGTCGTTCGGCGTCTTCTTAGCACCGGAACGCCGAGCGATTAGGGTGTGTGCTATTTGTTTTCCTGTTTCGCTCTAACTCGGGCTGTGATTGGTCCCCGAAGTTAGGTTGCGATTGGTCCCCGAAGTCACATGGCTTGTATGTCAATGGACTCCGAGTATTCCCGTCAATTCTGTTATTTACATACAGAACGCGGTACTTATACACGTAACTCTGGGCATTACTCTGAGCTGAAACCAGTGATCAGAGTCAATTACAATTATTCCAGATAGTGCCGATCCTATTATGTGAAATCGGTCGGCCATATTGGAACGGTCCTGGGTATTATCTAGAGTGTCGATAAAAGTACCTGGATTCACTTTTTAATGCAGGTGATCCCTCATTCTGAACTCGTCATTTATAAATAACAAATGGGTACAGTAGGTGTTTGTGTTCACGTAGTGAACTATATTATATTTACCATACCACGTTTCATTAAAACTTTATACAAAACTTTACAACTGACTGTTAAGCAGTTTATAAAGGGGTTATGTAACAGCTCAACCTCCTGAGTGGAAAGGACCCAGAATTTTTAATATGTCATGTTATGCAGTAATCAGACCATCAAATACTGAGCCAAGGAACACCTACACATCTGTTCCATTCCAGCAATTCGTTTAATCCTTGCTGTTCACTCCGCTCTTGGTATATCCAGCGTGCTTCCTTTGTCAACAGACGTCTTTCCATGGTCTGTGTATCGCCTACTACTCGTTCTAGCACCACCACATTCACAGCTCAATCTATACACAACGTTTGCAGTGTTACAGTTGCTGAAGTGGTGCAACGACCATGTCTTCCCTGATTTTAGCACAACTGTGGTGCTTTTGTTCGTGAGATGGCATACCGAGTAATTCCCACAGGTATGCCATCTGTAACACTGCAAACGTTGTGTATAGATTGAGCTGTGAATGTGGTCTTGAATACATTGGATTGACAACGCGCAAAGTCAAGCTCCGCATACAAGAGCATCTGAGCACGATACAACAGGGCAAACTGACAACTAAGTTGGTGCAGCATTGCCATCGCAATAAACACTCGTTCACCTGGGTGGTGCTAGAACGAGTAGTAGGCGATACACAGACCATGGAAAGACATCTGTTGACAAAGGAAGCACGCTGGATATACCAAGAGCGGAGTGAACAGCAAGGATTAAACGAATTGCTGGAATGGAACAAGTTGCGCTGAAACAGATGTTTAGGTGTTCCTTGGCTCAGTATTTGATGGTCTGATTACTGCATAACATGACATATTAAAAATTCTGGGTCCTTTCCACCCCCTTTTGTAAATCGATTTTGGCCACTATAGGTGTGGCAGGGTATACTCAGACATGAGTCCCTTTCTCACTGCTCCATCAGGATTCAAGCAAGCCGGGCCGAAGAGGCTGAAATGCCAGAAACCGGTCCCCGGTAGCTTGTCTCCTTTCTGGTAAAGAATTGGCTTGGTAGTTTAGTCTGCCCTGTTCCCATGATGCACTGGGCCAGGGACAGACTGATTTGCATATAGCCAGGTTCTGAGCTGGGATGGGGCAGTGAGATAAATAACGGTGATGGATCAAGCCCTGATCTTTGGACTGGGTAAGAGTGGTCTGCTCAATTCAGACACTCTGTTCATCACCACCCCCTTTTGTAAATCGACAAGCTAGGTAATTGGCATTCCTTTTTGGCTGGTGTAATGCAATTTTGCGCAACTGTGTTTTTACACAGAGCAATCATGGGCAGTCTCTCTTACACATATGTTCTTTTGATTTACAGCACGCTAAACACAGTATTGCTGGCAGTGGCTTTTCAATAATCTTTGCCCTGAAGAAATTGCCTGAATTTTTACCAAGGCAATGAAACATGTCGGCAGCGAGTTGAATGCGAATCGATAGGTAGTATTCGCTTCTCTCCATTTTATATATATATGTTTACTGTTGGCAAACAAGAGAATACAAATAAAAGGGTTCATAATCTTGTATGCACAGTAGTTGTTGTGTTATATGTTGAACGTTGTTAGTCCTTGTCACATATAAGTTTGTGTTCACTGCACCATTCACTGTCTCCTTTTCTTTTCTTTTGGGAGTCGGACACGTTTACGTTAAGCTAGTTGACACCGATAATGAGAACAGGGCCATCCTGGTGAGTACCAACCAGGGGTCCCATTGGTGGTGCGCCCGTGAGGTGTCTTCTAGCTATTCACACCTTTTTTTTCCAAATGTCGTCCTTCTAGTGAATGTTGGTACTGTGTTGTCTAGTGTCAGGCTTATCAGAGATTGGCTATTTTTATCTTTTGGCAATTGTCTTGAGCATGACACCTATTTCTGTAATGAGGAGTGTGAGTGGAATGATCTTTTGACAATCCACAGATGCCCTTAGATCTATAAAAAATGTTGCCCCCAGGACTAGGTCTTTGTGATTTTTGATTGATTGAGTGGAGGGCGACCTAGTCCTACGAGTCCCTCTCTACTCCTAGTATATGAATAGAACTTCTTCTGCCACCAGGAGTTACACTTGTGCAATATGTCAATGACATTTTGTTGGCAGCAGACACAGTTGAGCACTGTAAAGAGGCAACTCTCCCTATCGCTTCTTCTTGCTACTAAGGGAATAAAGTCTCTAAGAACAAGCTGCAATATTGTCAGTCTGAGGTCACTTATTTGGGTCACCTCTTGTCTAAGGAAGGCCGCACTCTGACTAAAGACAGGATTTAAAGTATTTAAAGATTTAAAGTATCCTAAGAATTCCTATTCCAAGTACTCAAAAAGAAGTCGGGGCACTCATTGGTATTACATCCTACTGTAGACAGTGGATCCCGAACTTTTCACTTATCATCAAACCCCTTTTGTCCCTTGTTACTAAGGACACTCCCTCTCCTCTACCATGGACATCGGAATGTCAGGAAGCATATCAGCAGCTTTGTGCATCCCTTTGTTCTGCTCCAGTGTAAGGCCTTCCAACTATGCAAAACCTTTCATACTATATGTACACGAGAGAGAAGGATGTGCATTGTCATTGTTGACACAACCATATGGTATTAAGCATAGTCAATGTGCTTATTTCTCAGCTGTATTAGACCCAGTGGCCAGAGGACTTCCAGGTTGTCTTAGAGCAGTTGCTGCCACCGCCATCTCTATGTGACAATCTGAAGGGATAGTGTTGAGCAACAAGCTTATGGTTATGTTACCACATTCTGTAGATGCACTCCTGAACCAGACTAAAACACAACACTTGACTAGCTCACAGGATACAAACTTAGCTTTTGGCACCTCATATCACACTCAAGAGATGTTTGACATTGAACCCAGCTACATTGTTACCTTTCCCAGCTGAACAAACTCATGAGTTGCACAACTGTATTTTTCTTCTGACAGAAGAAAAAACTAAGGGAAGAATAGATCTTAAAGATACACCATGTTTAGATCCTGAGGGAGAACTATGGGTGGATGGCTCTTGTATAAAACTACCTGATGGCACCACCTCTGCATCTTATGCTATAACCACATTACAACAAGAACTAGCTATTAGGGTAGTGTTTGCGTACTATGTGTTTAGTATGGGAAACCATTTGGTTTGTTAGGAAGGCCCTCACCCACCAGCCTAGTTGGTGGCATGCTTCATCATCGGGCCCCAGCCGAGGCACCGAGTGCGCCTCAGGTGTGCTGCAATGCCAGGCTACTGCGGAGCGGGTTTTTGGAACTTAAGTTTGATGTGCTAATGTGCTGCTGTCCTTGGGGTCCCAAAGCAGTAAATTTATTAGTGGGCCCCAGGCAAAAAATAAAAACAATGGCTACGGATGTGTAGGGTTAGACTTATGGTCTCCCACGTCCAGTGTGGTCGACTAGTTTCAGCCAGGCCTTCTATTTAAACTGCCTTTCATCAGGACCTTTTATGTGTGGGTGTATTTACAGGGATATATATGATTCAGTACCCTGAATGTGTGGCACACACTAAGGTGCTCTTTGTGTGAGAGGTGTTTCCTCTCAGTTTGTACCTGTAAGGAAAAGGAAGGACAGGACAAACAGAAAGAACACATATTGTGAGGTAATATGAATTTTTATGGTCAATAGTGTCCCCTAACGTAGACCCCAACGGCTCCATGTATGTGCATCAAGTACATGTATGTTCCCTCCACAACCAGCTATGAAGACGCAAATACATTTGCGTCCAACGTTAACATGTCCTCTTTCAGATCCACCATGAATGGGTCGATAATTCCGTTCCTAAGTACGCCTTGCCACCGTCTTTACATGGTGCACTTTCACGTTTTCCTGGCTCTGGCGAGCTAGGCCCTGATTTCTGTCATCGAGCCCTTTCTGCTTGCTGCCTCTGAAAGCTGCAGCCTGGATCTGTATCTGTGACCCTTGCCTTACTCCCTACGCGGCGAGCGGTGCCCGGCTCGGCCTCCTTGCCTGCCAAGACTGTATTTTGCCTTCAAGTTATCTGCTCCGCTCCTCGAAAATACATTCCTGTCTAGTGATTTAGGAAAACATCTCCCCAGCTGCAGAGCAAAGGGCCCGGCCCTTCTGTCTCCGTGCAAGTAATTCATTGCTCCAGTTACCATGGTAGGCCCATGGCCCCTCGCATTACACGTAGACACGTAGTCACATATGCATGCACCAGCAGTCAGTATAGAATAGCCTCTGCCCGAGAGACCTTTCCTTCTAGATAATACAGTTCCTCAAACATTAGATACCAGATATGATTTGGGATTAGGTTGTTCTGACACTCCAGACTTCTGTCTCCCCATGTAGAGCTAAATGTCAAGTCCCCTTCACCCTCCAGTTCCACGTCAATCACACGTCATGTTGCCTGCGCGCGCATTCAGCCATATATTTCTGCTGACACTGCAGGATTCCTCTATGGATCCACCCACTTGTGACACTTTCATGTGACGTCTCTAGCACACACCTCCGTGTACGCCCTCGTGCACGCCTTCTGTTACGCACATGTGTTCTTATCTTTTCTCTCAGCTGTTACGCCTTCTGTATCCATCACCATTGTATGCATTTACTATATATATTGTACTCTGTTAATAAAGCACTGTCTATCCCTTCCTGAACCTTCGTGGTGACGGAACATGATACCTGGTTCGAACCAATTCCATTTTATGGAATAAAACCCTTATAAACTCAGATGCCACGGACTCTGCCTCTCATTTTTTGATTGAGTTATTTTATTGAACTTTACCGCATAGAAATTCAGCATAGGTAAATTCATTTTACCACATAATTGGCGCCCGAACAGGGACCCCTCCCCCACCTTACGCGCCGGCGGTGCTTTGCAAGCCTAGCCCCCTGCCACAGCCATGACGGACAATTACGCGTACCCGCAGGATTTCCTGTATCTCCCTCAGGCCTACGGAGGTGACTGAGGGTGCGATCGACACCCAGACGAGGCAGTGAGGAGTGCGGAGGATCCCGACCAGAGCCCAGCCGAGAGAGCAAGGTCCGAGGTGTTCAGAGGCCCACCAGTTCCGAAGTTCCGAAGTATCTACGTCACGAGTCGAGCCGAGTCCAGTCCGGTCCAGTCCAGTGTCGAGTTTCCGAGGCCTCCCGGTGAGTACCGTTGCTGGGGACGCATCTAGACGGGTGCATTAATTTGTGTCCGGGTTTGGGTACACAGACCCGGTCTGCACTGTTTTAGCAGTGTATCTGTACTGTTTAGCAGTATATCAAGTATTCAGCTATCAAGTTATGGTCCGTTCTGAAATGTTTTAATGTGTTTTTAATGTCGTGGTATGGGTGATTGTTTGATCGTCATTCCTGTGTTTATTGTATTAGTTGTGTTCGAATCCGAGTAAGTATCAAGTATCAAATATCGAGGTTCAAAATGCCACTGTTTACTAAACGGAGACAGATAGGAACTAGAAAAGGAATACTCGAGGAAGCTGTTCCCATCCCACCCAGGGACACTCCCGGTTATTTTATGTACCACAAACACGGCTTAGACGCTGTATTATATCTCGACTTGTGGGTGGATTACACTAAGGATTTAGCAGAGAATCAGAGATGGCCCGCTATAGGGACATGGGATGCCGAGTGCATCATGAGAGTAGAAGAAGCGTTGTGGAAAAAGAAAGCCAGACAGTCACAGAAAGATGCCATTGAGCTATGGCGTAAAGAGTCACACAGACGGACAGAGAAAGCACTCAGAAAATCGGAGAAAAGTAGAGAGGATTCTGAAAAAGTCAAAGAAAAAGAACTACTAGAAGAAGGAGAACGAGTTAGGATGGAACAACACGATAGACGGAGTAATGCCATTAGGACAGGATTGTATCCAGTCCTGGCCGAGGGCCTGCCCAAGGCGACCCCGGAAATACCGAAAGATCTGCCCCCTCCATTGGTTCTGACTAAATTACGTCACAAGACCGCAGCAGATATTTTCCTTTCTTCCTATTTAGACGATGTAGCTCCCGAATATACCAATGTCCCACCTGTACCTATACCACCCGCCGATCGTCTCCCAGGTCCGCAAGCGCAGACCCCCCCGCACCACTTCCGGCACCCCCTATTAATCCGCTTAATCCTTTTGGGCCTGACACGGCCCTACAGACAGGTGATACTCAAGCCTCCGCCTCAGGAGGTGCATCAGGAGGTTATCATACCCCGCCACCAGTACGGCGATTAACCGTTAGAGAACTAGCAATGCAACGTACTCCGAAATCAATCACAATTGAAAGACTTAAAGAGTATCTTACAGACTGTAGATATGACCCAATACCAGGCAAAGACGGTTACATGATGTTAGCCTCACTACGTATAAGACGTGCTGCAAACTATTTAGTTCTATTTCCAGGAATGATAGATTATCTAGACAGGATATATTGTTTCGTTCAGACTGGGGAAGGTCAGGAATGTATTCACGAGGCCATGGCACATCAGAAAGTGGACACTCAAGGTTTAATATTAAGATTCCTCATAAACTGTTTCATAAGAGAACGAGACCGGCCGGGTGTAAATAAAGAAGAGATGGAGGTACTAACTACATGGGGTCAGAATATTGCAGACGGAAAACATGATAAACAGAAGTGTATAGATGCCATGTACAGAAAAATCCGTAAAGAAATAATAGTATTTCATGAAAGAGAGAAAGCTGAAAGGGAAGCAGAAGCAGACGTGAATAAATCCTCAGAGGAGGAGGAGCTAGAAGAAAATACAGGTATGGTAGCATATGTAGGAAAGGGTAGACCTTTTAATAAAACGTTACGCCCGGAAAGCAAGAGACTTTTTCACTTTGCTATGTCAAACCCGAAGACTCCTGAACATCTATTTCAGGCTACCGATAAAATACTTCAAGAACGAATGGGGTACCATGTACTCAATTCCATGGACGAACAAGAATTAGCCAGGTCAGCAGTACAATGGGCTGACAATTCTGACACATATAATGATGACGCATTAGCACAAAACTTTTTGAATCTTTCCCCAGAAGAACAGCGACTGTACATGATACAACACCTCCTTACGTTGTATAAGAGCCAACATTCTGATCCAGGTCCCCTACCCGATGTATTAATAGAGTTACTCATGAATAAATGGAGAGGCCTGGGTACCGATTTAATTAAAGTAATTTTAGAACATATACACAGATATAGTGCCTTCCTGAATCCAGTTTGTTCCAGCTCCCTCCCCAGAAAGGAAAATGTTTTACATAGACAGACAAAATCCCTTACGAGAAGTACACCCAGTCAGGAATAATGATAACACCCTTACACGTGTATTTGTATACACGCCCATAACTAAAATGGAATTGTTAGAAATGAAGAAAATAGTGCCCAGTCATGATAAAGACCCTGCAGGTTTTCACCGTGAAATAAAAGACATGTTACTCATGGGGGATTATACCTATCTTGACATTATGAAAATATTGAAGGTTTTATTGCCTGCCGGTATTTACGAAAAACTCAAAGAAAAAGAATGGGAGGTGGGAGACAAAAAGATTGATTGGGCTGCATTAGAAACAGAAGAAAATGGCCGAACCCCAGGTTTAGGTCTTGGGGACAAAACTAAAGCATTACCAGGATTGTTAGTACAGGTCTTGCCACGATTGTTGGCAACTAAAAAGGAGGACTGGGATGCAATCTCAGCCTGCAAACAGAAACAAGACGAAGACACTAGTTATTTTTATTCCCGATTTGAGAAATGTTTTATTATTAATAGTGGCCTGAAACCAAGTAGCGAGTCATACCCGCACCTTTTTGTGTCCAAATTAGTCGAGAATTCTCTGCCCCAAGTTAAGAATCGTGTTCTGAAAGTCGAGAGCACATGGCAAGCTAACACGCCTTCACAAATGTTACAAATGCTACAGTATCACCAGAACAGAATTAGGGAAGAACATGACCACGAACAGAGACGTATGAAAGACACGAAAATGAAAATGCTTGTTGCTCAGTCAGTTCCTGCTGACGGTCAGAAAAAGGGCATGACACAGTCCAATAATTCGGCAGCTCCTGTTAAAGGGACATGCAATTATTGTAAACAGCCAGGTCACTATGTAAACGAGTGTACAGTTTTGAAACACAACATAGTCACAGGTAAAACTAAAGAGAGACCGCGTCTTCCTAGACAGGACCAGGTCCAACAACATGTTCCACAGAATATACAGCCTATGCAGGCTGCACAGCAGACCGTAGCGGTACCACAGCCACAACCGATTGCCGCAACACAACATACAACTCAGCAGATGTACCAGTATGCACATACTGATTATCCCGATTACCAGCGATACACATGAAACAGCCTAGAGAGGGAGGTTGGCTTGCCTCTTATTGAGGTTCCTGTAGATCAAGAGGGTCCTTATGTACATAGTCAAGTATTAGGGAAAGATAGAAAGTTTTTGATTGACACAGGGGCAAGCAGGACAACAATCAGTCACGACGAGGTTCCAGGGGCACCCCTCTCAGGCTCACAGAATGTTTCCCTTGGATTTTCAGGAAAGCCTATTGTAAATGAAGTATCGAAACCAGTTCCCCTTTTAGTTGGTCCGTTGTCTCGCACTACAGATTTGTTGCTCACGAAATCATGTCCAGAAAACTTATTAGGTATCAAGACGCTGAAAGCTTTAGGAGCTGTAATTTGTTGTTCTCCGGAAGGAGTAAGATTGTTTTTGCGTGACTTTAAAGGTCACTATGTGTTGAGAGATATTGACCCCAGATTACAGAATGTTCCTGCACATTTATGGGCACAAGGCCCCACTGATGTAGGTTGTATGCACATTACACCATACCGAGTTACACTGAAACAAGGTGTTGTTTTACCACGAATCCGACAATACAAGTTACCACCAGATTCTGTAGTGGCTTTACTGAAAATCATTGACGAGCTCATTGCACAAGGAGTGGTTGTCGAAACCGACTCCAATCTATGTAATTCCCCTATCATTCCAATTCTTAAACGTACAGATCAAAACGCACCTCCAGTTTATCGATTAGTGATCGATTTACGAGAATTGAATAAATGCATTGTACCACAATATCCCGTGGTTCCAGACATTTCGTCTCTTTTGACTGGAATTGATTCCGAAGCGACGTTCTTTACTGTAATTGACCTCAAGAACGCCTTCTTTAGTGTTCCTATTGACCCGGAAAGCCAATATCTCTTCGGATTCAGTTTAAATGGCCGAAGCTTCAAATTTGCACGCGCACCTCAAGGATTCACAGAAAGCCCCAGCATCTATACCCAAGCATTGAAAAGACAACTTGACAGTATTCACATGCCCGACAACACTGCCCTACTTCAGTACGTCGATGATCTATTGATCACCGCCCGTAGCGAACCTGAATGTGAACAAGCTTCACTGACAGTTTTGCATTTCTTGGCTGACAAGGGACACAAGGTGTCTCCTTCGAAGCTGCAATTCTGTGTTCAGCAAGTGGTGTACCTTGGGCACTTGCTGTCCAAAGGGGGGAGACAGCTAACACCTGACCGTATCCAGTTAATTGTACACATGTCACAACCCAAGACACAAAAGGAGGTACGGGCCTTTATAGGCCTCACTTCTTACTGCAGACAATGGATCCCTCAGTACGCATTTCTAGCCAAGCCACTCATACAGTTGACAACTCAGGAGGCAGCGTCTTCGACTGTCCTCCCTTGGACTCAGGAACATACACATGCTTTTGACGATCTGAAGAAAGCCCTATGTCAGGCACCTGTTTTAGCGACTCCATGTTACAGCAAGCCTTTTACACTTTTTGTCACAGAACGCGAAGGTACTGCATTGTAGGTACTTACTCAGGATCAAGCAGGTTCACACAAACCGTGTGCTTATTTTTCTAGTACATTGGATCCAGTAGCCCAGGCTCTGCCTGCGTGCTTAAAGTCAGTTGCAGCGACAGCTCTAGCGATTAGACAAAGTGATTCCATAGTGTTAGGACACCAATTGACAGTGCAAGTTCCACACTCCGTGGAAGTTCTTTTAAACAGAACACAGACTCAGCATTTGACTATAGCACGACTGACCGGTTATGAATTGACATTATTTCAGCCACACATAGAAATCAGGCGCTGCAATACTTTGAATCCAGCTACACTCTTACCACTAAGTGAGACAGACCCTTTGGCACATGATTGTATCGAAATCATTACCATTACGACGAAACCCAGACAAGACCTGACAGACATTGCATTACCAGATCCAGACCTGACACTTTATGTGGATGGTTCATGTATGAGAACAAGTACAGGAGAGTTAGTGGCCGCCTACGCAGTCACGACCGAAACTGAAGTCATAGAAACGAACCGTATTGGCACACTGTCAGCTCAAGCAGCAGAGCTCATCGCTCTGACCCAAGCCTGTATACAAGCAAAGAACAAGAAAGTTAATATATACACAGATTCACGTTATGCATTCGGAGTCGTACACGACTTCGGTGTACTCTGGCGAGAGAGAGGTTTCTTGACCTCTCACGGGGCCAAAATCCAGCACGGTCCCCTCATCCAAGCTCTGTTAGAAGCAATACATTTGCCTAAAGCTTTATCCATCATGAAGTGCAAAGCACATACGAAAGTTACAGATACCATTTCCCAGGGTAACGACCTGGCAGATCGAACAGCCAAACATACAGCTCAGACTCATGCAACTGATATGACAAAGACAGTAGTTCCAACACCGACACATTGCATGACAGTTAAGGATCCCGCCCTAGATGTAATTGACATACAGACACATGCTACACCAGACGAAATCAAGAAATGGACTGAACTAGGAGGGATCCAGACAGAACAGGGATGGATGACAAAGGGGAAAGCCACATGGTTTCTCCCCGACTCTATGGTTCAAGTTATCATTAACACCGTACATAGTCCTGCACATTTAGGAGAAAAAGCCATGTTAGACAGTATTCAAAACCTTTGGTTCAATAAACATTTACGAGCAGCAGCCAAACAGAAAGTACGTACTTGCATGATCTGTTGTCAGTTCAACCCAGGTAAAGGTATTCCCGTAGAGCAAGGTGGATTTCATCCTCCCGATCACCCTTTTGAAGTCCTCCAGATGGATTATATCCAGATGGAACGTTGTCGAGGATTCAAATATGTCCTCGTAATTGTATGTGCACTTTCCCGTTGGACAGAAGCATATCCAGTCCCAGATTACACTGCTCCGACCACTGCCAAGCAGTTGGTACGTGAATTCTTCCCACGGTATGGTTTGCCCCGTATCGTGTACTCAGATAATGGACAGCCATTCTCGTCCGAGCTTATGAAGCAGGTATCACTCCTGCTAGGATATCAGTGGAAGTTCCATTGTGTCCGACATCCCGAAGCAGCAGGTCTCGTAGAGAGACATAATCAGACCCTGAAAACACGTCTTGCAAAAATATGTAGAGAGAAGGGAGTTGATTGGATAGTAGCTTTACCAGTTGCACTCTTTTACATGAGAATGATAGCACATTCAAGAACAGGGCTATCCCCGTATGAGGTGGTCTTTGGTAGGCCACCGAATATGTGGGGGACGCCTCTGCCTCGTAAAATAACAGATGTTGACTGTAATAGGCTGACAGATTACCTTGATGTCTGCACTACAATCATGTCGTTCACAGGTAGCTGCAGCCTTTCCCGACAACACCGAGGTGAAGCCACACGAGATTGTCCCTGGAGAATACGTTTTTATCCGGAATTTCGACAGGAGGAGTCCGCTGGAGCCCCGTTGGCAGGCGCCGAAGCTCGTGTTATTGACAACAAGGACAGCCGTGAAAGTGGAGGGCCGCAAGGGCTGGCTCCACTCGAGTCACGTGAAAAGACACTATAGACTGCCTCCAAAACTAGACTCCCAGCCCTGCCCCCTTCCAGAGACTGATACTAAACTCCCCCTGATAGAGAAAACTCCTTCTCAAGAATTTCGTTTAAAGTTGAGGTCTAGCAAGTCAGACAGTTTAATTGTTTAAGTCCTCCCCTAGGTGAAGCGGTTAGACAGGTTCCTGACATGTACAAGTTAGACCCCAATAGAGAGAGAGATAGACAGAAACAGATCAAGAAACATGAATATTGTAAATCTCTCCGCAGTCACTGCATTGTGACATTATTGATTATGCTTTTTCTGAGTCTTATGATTATTGCTGCGAGCATATTGCTACACATGTACTTTCCTATTTTCACACGTGCACATTCTTCCTCAAATGACACTGCTGAGCATACTTTCAGTGAACTGCCCCCGCACGAGTTATCTTACCGACTTGCGCTGCGCAACAATACATTCATTAGCATGTTACATCATTCCCATCAGACCAACAATGCTACCAATTGTTGGATATGTGGCCGACTCCCTCCGTATCAGAAGTACAAGGGAGTTCTGCCCCTCTTTCCGTACCCGTTCACACACAATGGTTCCTGTGGTGCATGGTTTAGTTTAATAAATTCTTTGGATTCTGATTCCATAGTGTACCAGGGCAGCTGTGTATGGGGAAATCTGAATACAGTTTTGCATAAAGTATGTTTCCCTGACAAGGAGGGTCTTCCCCAAAGGACAGGGACCGATCTAGAAAACGAAGTATATGGATTAGGTAATTTTACACTTAACCTCATGATTCTGAATGTCCAGTCCGAAGCTGAACCAGCCTTGCCCGCTATGTCAGTATTACCAGTCAAAGGTGAATTATGTGTCAGGAAGAACGGTTCAGTACACCTAGGTCATAGTAAATGTACTACTGTGATCGAATTCAGTGATAAAGGCAAGTCTACATTCAAAGCTTCCCTTCATTCCTATTTCATTTGTGGTCATACAGCGTATATACGCTTACCTCTAGATTGGGATGGTACTTGTTACATTGCATTCCTTCTGCCACCTGTTTTCCTAGCCCCTCCTGATTATCATAGGAACTCCCATCTAGTACACAACAGACCCCAGAGAGATCTCCCGATTGTCGACTATACTGAAACAGCATGGGAGCAGTATACAGACTTCAATAAAGGTTTTTTTCCCTATTTAGGTGCTGTTTTTAATAGTAAACTGATACGCAAATTAACCAGAACCCTCGAGGCAGTAGTGAATGAAACTACTTCCGCCCTAGGTAACCTAACAGAGGAACAGTCTGCTATGCGGATTGTTGTTCTTCAAAATCGTCTCGTTCTTGACGTCATCTTGGCCGATAGGGGCGGAGCTTGTAGAGTCATCGGATCGAGTTGCTGTGTTTTCATTCCAGAAAACGCACCATCAGTATATAGAGCCATAACCCGTCTCCACAAGATTGCAAGTCAGATACACCAGAATCCAGGCACCTGGACTTGGTCCGGTTGGTTCTGGAGCGTGTTATCAGCCTGGGGATGGAAAGTCCTATCCTTCCTCGGAATAGCCCTTCTCATAGTGTTCAGTTGTTGTCTATGCCTACAGTGTGAGCCAGCGATTTGCGGCTTGTGCGCCACATCATGTTTTCCCCATCCAAGTTCACGTTCTAGATCCCGCCTGAAAAAGGAAGAGCAAATGATGCTATATGAACAAATTGATGGACTAATGAAGATCGATATATCATGAAGGGTCCGTAGGGGACAAGGAGGGAATGAGGTAATATGAATTTTTATGGTCAATAGTGTCCCCTAACGTAGACCCCAACGGCTCCATGTATGTGCTTCAAGTACATGTATGTTCCCTCCACAACCAGCTATGAAGACGCAAATACATTTGCGTCCAACGTTAACATGTCCTCTTTCAGATCCACCATGAATGGGTCGATAATTCCGTTCCTAAGTACGCCTTGCCACCGTCTTTACATGGTGCACTTTCACGTGTTCCTGGCTCTGGCGAGCTAGGCCCTGATTTCTGTCATCGAGCCCTTTCTGCTTGCTGCCTCTGAAAGCTGCAGCCTGGATCTGTATCTGTGACCCTTGCCTTACTCCCTACGCGGCGAGCGGTGCCCGGCTCGGCCTGCTTGCCTGCCAAGACTGTATTTTGCCTTCAAGTTATCTGCTCCGCTCCTCGAAAATACATTCCTGTCTAGTGATTTAGGAAAACATCTCCCCAGCTGCAGAGCAAAGGGCCCGGCCCTTCTGTCTCCGTGCAAGTAATTCATTGCTCCAGTTACCATGGTAGGCCCATGGCCCCTCGCATTACACGTAGACACGTAGTCACATATGCATGCACCAGCAGTCAGTATAGAATAGCCTCTGCCCGAGAGACCTTTCCTTCTAGATAATACAGTTCCTCAAACATTAGATACCAGATATGATTTGGGATTAGGTTGTTCTGACACTCCAGACTTCTGTCTCCCCATGTAGAGCTAAATGCCAAGTCCCCTTCACCCTCCAGTTCCACGTCAATCACACGTCATGTTGCCTGCGCGCGCATTCAGCCATATATTTCTGCTGACACTGCAGGATTCCTCTATGGATCCACCCACTTGTGACACTTTCATGTGACGTCTCTAGCACACACCTCCGTGTACGCCCTCGTGCACGCCTTCTGTTACGCACATGTGTTCTTATCTTTTCTCTCAGCTGTTACGCCTTCTGTATCCATCACCATTGTATGCATTTACTATATATATTGTACTCTGTTAATAAAGCACTGTCTATCTCTTCCTGAACCGTGGTGACGGAACATGATACCTGGTTCGAACCAATTCCATTTTATGGAATAAAACCCTTATAAACTCAGATGCCACGGACTCTGCCTCTCATTTTTTGATTGAGTTATTTTATTGAACTTTACCGCATAGAAATTCAGCATAGGTAAATTCATTTTACCACATAATTGGCGCCTGAACAGGGACCCCTCCCCCACCTTACGCGCCGGCGGTGCTTTGCAAGCCTAGCCCCCTGCCACAGCCGTGACTGACAATTACGCGTACCCGCAGGATTTCCTGTATCTCCCTCAGGCCTACCTAGGTGACTGAGGCTGCGATCGACACCCAGACGAGGCGGTGAGGAGTGCGGAGGATCCCGACCAGAGCCCAGCCGAGAGAGCAAGGTCCGAGGTGTTCAGAGGCCCACCAGTTCCGAAGTTCCGAAGTATCTACGTCACGAGTCGAGCCGAGTCCAGTCCGGTCCAGTCCAGTGTCGAGTTTCCGAGGCCTTCCGTTCCGTGCCTCCCCGTGAGTACCGTTGCTGGGGACGCATCTAGACGGGTGCATTAATTTGTGTCCGGTCAAGACGGGTTTGGGTACACAGACCCGGTCTGCACTGTTTTAGCAGTGTATCTGTACTGTTTAGCAGTATATCAAGTATTCAGCTATCAAGTTATGGTCCGTTCTGAAATGTTTTAATGTGTTTTTAATGTCGTGGTATGGGTGATTGTTTGATCGTCATTCCTGTGTTTATTGTATTAGTTGTGTCCGAATCCGAGTAAGTATCAAGTATCAAATATCGAGGTTCAAAATGCCACTGTTTACTAAACTGAGACAGATAGGAACTAGAAAAGGAATACTCGAGGAAGCTGTTCCCATCCCACCCAGGGACACTCCCGGTTATTTTATGTACCACAAACACGGCTTAGACGCTGTATTATATCTCGACTTGTGGGTGGATTACACTAAGGATTTAGCAGAGAATCAGAGATGGCCCGCTACAGGGACATGGGATGCCGAGTGCATCATGAGAGTAGAAGAAGCGTTGTGGAAAAAGAAAGCCAGACAGTCACAGAAAGATGCCATTGAGCTATGGCGTAAAGAGTCACACAGACGGACAGAGAAAGCACTCAGAAAATCGGAGAAAAGTAGAGAGGATTCTGAAAAAGTCAAAGAAAAAGAACTACTAGAAGAAGGAGAACGAGTTAGGATGGAACAACACGATAGACGGAGTAATGCCATTAGGACAGGATTGTATCCAGTCCTGGCCGAGGGCCTGCCCAAGGCGACCCCGGAAATACCGAAAGATCTGCCCCCTCCATTGGTTCTGACTAAATTACGTCACAAGACCGCAGCAGATATTTTCCTTTCTTCCTATTTAGACGATGTAGCTCCCGAATATACCAATGTCCCACCTGTACCTATACCACCCGCCGATCGTCTCCCAGGTCCGCAAGCGCAGACCCCCCCTGCACCACTTCCGGCACCCCCTATTAATCCGCTTAATCCTTTTGGGCCTGACACGGCCCTACAGACAGGTGATACTCAAGCCTCCGCCTCAGGAGGTGCATCAGGAGGTTATCATACCCCGCCACCAGTACGGCGATTAACCGTTAGAGAACTAGCAATGCAACGTACTCCGAAACCAATCACAATTGAAAGACTTAAAGAGTATCTTACAGACTGTAGATATGACCCAATACCAGGCAAAGACGGTTACATGATGTTAGCCTCACTACGTATAAGACGTGCTGCAAACTATTTAGTTCTATTTCCAGGAATGATAGATTATCTAGACAGGATATATTGTTTCGTTCAGACTGGGGAAGGTCAGGAATGTATTCACGAGGCCATGGCACATCAGAAAGTGGACACTCAAGGTTTAATATTAAGATTCCTCATAAACTGTTTCATAAGAGAACGAGACCGGCCGGGTGTAAATAAAGAAGAGATGGAGGTACTAACTACATGGGGTCAGAATATTGCAGACGGAAAATATGATAAACAGAAATGTATAGATGCCATGTACAGAAAAATCCGTAAAGAAATAATAGTATTTCATGAAAGAGAGAAAGCTGAAAGGGAAGCAGAAGCAGACGTGAATAAATCCTCAGAGGAGGAGGAGCTAGAAGAAAATACAGGTATGGTAGCATATGTAGGAAAGGGTAGGCCTTTTAATAAAACGTTACGCCCGGAAAGCAAGAGACTTTTTCACTCTGCTATGTCAAACCCGAAGACTCCTGAACATCTATTTCAGGCTACCGATAAAATACTTCAAGAACGAATGGGGTACCATGTACTCAATTCCATGGACGAACAAGAATTAGCCAGGTCAGCAGTACAATGGGCTGACAATTCTGACACATATAATGATGACGCATTAGCGCAAACCTTTTTGAATCTTTCCCCAGACGAACAGCGACTGTACATGATACAACACCTCCTTACGTTGTATAAGAGCCAACATTCTGATCCAGGTCCCCTACCCGATGTATTAATAGAGTTACTCATGAATAAATGGAGAGGACTGGGTACCGATTTAATTAAAGTAATTTTAGAACATATACACAGATATAGTGCCTTCCTGAATCCACAGTTTGTTCCAGCTCCCTCCCCAGAAAGGAAAATGTTTTACATAGACAGACAAAATCCCTTACGAGAAGTACACCCAGTCAGGAATAATGATAACACCCTTACACATGTATTTGTATACACGCCCATAACTAAAATGGAATTGTTAGAAATGAAGAAAATAGTGCCCAGTCATGATAAAGACCCTGCAGGTTTTCACCGTGAAATAAAAGACATGTTACTCATGGGGGATTATACCTATCTCGACATTATGAAAATATTGAAGGTTTTATTGCCTGCCGGTATTTACGAAAAACTCAAAGAAAAAGAATGGGAGGTGGGAGACAAAAAGATTGATTGGGCTGCATTAGAAACAGAAGAAAATGGCCGAACCCCAGGTTTAGGTCTTGGGGACAAAACTAAAGCATTACCAGGATTGTTAGTACAGGTCTTGCCACGATTGTTGGCAACTAAAAAGGAGGACTGGGATGCAATCTCAGCCTGCAAACAGAAACAAGACGAAGACACTAGTGATTTTTATTCCCGATTTGAGAAATGTTTTATTATTAATAGTGGCCTGAAACCAAGTAGCGAGTCATACCCGCACCTTTTTGTGTCCAAATTAGTCGAGAATTCTCTGCCCCAAGTTAAGAATCGTGTTCTGAAAGTCGAGAGCACATGGCAAGCTAACACGCCTTCACAAATATTACAAATGCTACAGTATCACCAGAACAGAATTAGGGAAGAACATGACCACGAACAGAGACGCATGAAAGACACGAAAATGAAAATGCTCGTTGCTCAGTCAGTTCCTGCTGACGGTCAGAAAAAGGGCATGACACAGTCCAATAGTTCGGCAGCTCCTGTTAAAGGGACATGCAATTATTGTAAACAGCCAGGTCACTATGTAAACGAGTGTACAGTTTTGAAACACAACATAGTCACAGGTAAAACTAAAGAGAGACCGCGTCTTCCTAGACAGGACCAGGTCCAACAACATGTTCCACAGAATATACAGCCTATGCAGGCTGCACAGCAGACCGTAGCGGTACCACAGCCACAACCGATTGCCGCAACACAACATACAACTCAGCAGATGTACCAGTATGCACATACTGATTATCCCGATTACCAGCGATACACATGAAACAGCCTAGAGAGGGAGGTTGGCTTGCCTCTTATTGAGGTTCCTGTAGATCAAGAGGGTCCTTATGTACATAGTCAAGTATTAGGGAAAGATAGAAAGTTTTTGATTGACACAGGGGCAAGCAGGACAACAATCAGTCACGACGAGGTTCCAGGGGCACCCCTCTCAGGCTCACAGAATGTTTCCCTTGGATTTTCAGGAAAGCCTATTGTAAATGAAGTATCGAAACCAGTTCCCCTTTTAGTTGGTCCGTTGTCTCGCACTACAGATTTGTTGCTCACGAAATCATGTCCAGAAAACTTATTAGGTATCAAGACGCTGAAAGCTTTAGGAGCTGTAATTTGTTGTTCTCCGGAAGGAGTAAGATTGTTTTTGCGTGACTTTAAAGGTCACTATGTGTTGAGAGATATTGACCCCAGATTACAGAATGTTCCTGCACATTTATGGGCACAAGGCCCCACTGATGTAGGTTGTATGCACATTACACCATACCGAGTTACACTGAAACAAGGTGTTGTTTTACCACGAATCCGACAATACAAGTTACCACCAGATGCTGTAGTGGCTTTACTGAAAATCATTGACGAGCTCATTGCACAAGGAGTGGTTGTCGAAACCGACTCCAATCTATGTAATTCCCCTATCATTCCAATTCTTAAACGTACAGATCAAAACGCACCTCCAGTTTATCGATTAGTGATCGATTTACGAGAATTGAATAAATGCATTGTACCACAATATCCCGTGGTTCCAGACATTTCGTCTCTTTTGACTGCCATTGATTCCGAAGCGACGTTCTTTACTGTAATTGACCTCAAGAACGCCTTCTTTAGTGTTCCTATTGACCCGGAAAGCCAATATCTCTTCGGATTCAGTTTAAATGGCCGAAGCTTCAAATTTGCACGCGCACCTCAAGGATTCACAGAAAGCCCCAGCATCTATAGCCAAGCATTGAAAAGACAACTTGACAGTATTCACATGCCCGACAACACTGCCCTACTTCAGTACGTCGATGATCTATTGATCACCGCCCGTAGCGAACCTGAATGTGAACAAGCTTCACTGACAGTTTTGCATTTCTTGGCTGACAAGGGACACAAGGTGTCTCCTTCGAAGCTGCAATTCTGTGTTCAGCAAGTGGTGTACCTTGGGCACTTGCTGTCCAAAGGGGGCAGACAGCTAACACCTGACCGTATCCAGTTAATTGTAAACATGTCACAACCCAAGACACAAAAGGAGGTACAGGCCTTTATAGGCCTCACTTCTTACTGCAGACAATGTATCCCTCAGTACGCATTTCTAGCCAAGCCACTCATACAGTTGACAACTCAGGAGGCAGCGTCTTCGACTGTCCTCCCTTGGACTCAGGAACATACACATGCTTTTGACGATCTGAAGAAAGCCCTATGTCAGGCACCTGTTTTAGCGACTCCATGTTACAGCAAGCCTTTTACACTTTTTGTCACAGAACGCGAAGGTACTGCATTGTCAGTACTTACTCAGGATCAAGCAGGTTCACACAAACCGTGTGCTTATTTTTCTAGTACATTGGATCCAGTAGCCCAGGCTCTGCCTGCGTGCTTAAAGTCAGTTGCAGCGACAGCTCTAGCGATTAGACAAAGTGATTCCATAGTGTTAGGACACCAATTGACAGTGCAAGTTCCACACTCCGTGGAAGTTCTTTTAAACAGAACACAGACTCAGCATTTGACTATAGCACGACTGACAGGTTATGAATTGACATTATTTCAGCCACACATAGAAATCAGGCGCTGCAATACTTTGAATCCAGCTACACTCTTACCACTAAGTGAGACAGACCCTTTGGCACATGATTGTATCGAAATCATTACCATTACGACGAAACCCAGACAAGACCTGACAGACATTGCATTACCAGATCCAGACCTGACACTTTATGTGGATGGTTCATGTATGAGAACAAGTACAGGAGAGTTAGTGGCCGCCTACACAGTCACGACCGAAACTGAAGTCATAGAAACGAACCGTATTGGCACACTGTCAGCTCAAGCAGCAGAGCTCATCGCTCTGACCCAAGCCTGTATACAAGCAAAGAACAAGAAAGTTAATATATACACAGATTCACGTTATGCATTCGGAGTCGTACACGACTTCGGTGTACTCTGGCGAGAGAGAGGTTTCTTGACCTCTCACGGGGCCAAAATCCAGCACGGTCCCCTCATCCAAGCTCTGTTAGAAGCAATACATTTGCCTAAAGCCTTATCCATCATGAAGTGCAAAGCACATACGAAAGTTACAGATACCATTTCCCAGGGTAACGACCTGGCAGATCGAACAGCCAAACATACAGCTCAGACTCAGACTCATGCAACTGATATGACAAAGACAGTAGTTCCAACACCGACACATTGCATGACAGTTAAGGATCCCGCCCTAGATGTAATTGACATACAGACACATGCTACACCAGACGAAATCAAGAAATGGACTGAACTAGGAGGGATCCAGACAGAACAGGGATGGATGACGAAGGGGAAAGCCACATGGTTTCTCCCCGACTCTATGGTTCAAGTTATCATTAACACCATACATAGTCCTGCACATTTAGGAGAAAAAGCCATGTTAGACAGTATTCAAAACCTTTGGTTCAATAAACATTTACGAGCAGCAGCCAAACAGAAAGTACGTACTTGCATGATCTGTTGTCAGTTCAACCCAGGTAAAGGCATTCCCGTAGAGCAAGGTGGATTTCATCCTCCCGATCACCCTTTTGAAGTCCTCCAGATGGATTATATCCAGATGGAACGTTGTCGAGGATTCAAATATGTCCTCGTAATTGTATGTGCACTTTCCCGTTGGACAGAAGCATATCCAGTCCCAGATTACACTGCTCCGACCACTGCCAAGCAGTTGGTACGTGAATTCTTCCCACGGTATGGTTTGCCCCGTATCATGTACTCAGATAATGGACAGCCATTCTCGTCCGAGCTTATGAAGCAGGTATCACTCCTGCTAGGATATCAGTGGAAGTTCCATTGTGTCCGACATCCCGAAGCAGCAGGTCTCGTAGAGAGACATAATCAGACCCTGAAAACACGTCTTGCAAAAATATGTAGAGAGAAGGGAGTTGATTGGATAGTAGCTTTACCAGTTGCACTCTTTTACATGAGAATGATAGCACATTCAAGAACAGGGCTATCCCCGTATGAGATGGTCTTTGGTAGGCCACCGAATATGTGGGGGACGCCTCTGCCTCGTAAAATAACAGATGTTGACTGTAATAGGCTGACAGATTACCTTGCTTCCTTGATGTCTGCACTACAATCATGTCGTTCACAGGTAGCTGCAGCCTTTCCCGACAACACCGAGGTGAAGCCACACGAGATTGTCCCTGGAAAATACGTTTTTATCCGGAATTTCGACAGGAGGAGTCCGCTGGAGCCCCGTTGGCAGGCGCCGAAGCTCGTGTTATTGACAACAAGGACAGCAGTGAAAGTGGAGGGCCGCAAGGGCTGGCTCCACTCGAGTCACGTGAAAAGACACTATAGACTGCCTCCGAAACTAGACTCCCAGCCCTGCCCCCTTCCAGAGACTGATACTAAACTCCCCCTGATAGAGAAAACTCCTTCTCAAGAATTTCGTTTAAAGTTGAGGTCTAGCAAGTCAGACAGTTTAATTGTTTAAGTCCTCCCCTAGGTGAAGCGGTTAGACAGGTTCCTGACATGTACAAGTTAGACCCCAATAGAGAGAGAGATAGACAGAAACAGATCAAGAAACATGAATATTGTAAATCTCTCCGCAGTCACTGCATTGTGACATTATTGATTATGCTTTTTCTGAGTCTTATGATTATTGCTGCGAGCATATTGCTACACATGTACTTTCCTATTTTCACACGTGCACATTCTTCCTCAAATGACACTGCTGAGCATACTTTCAGTGAACTGCCCCCGCACGAGTTATCTTACCGACTTGCGCTGCGCAACAATACATTCATTAGCATGTTACATCATTCCCATCAGACCAACAATGCTACCAATTGTTGGATATGTGGCCGACTCCCTCCGTATCAGAAGTACAAGGGAGTTCTGCCCCTCTTTCCGTACCCGTTCACACACAATGGTTCCTGTGGTGCATGGTTTAGTTTAATAAATTCTTTGGATTCTGATTCCATAGTGTACCAGGGCAGCTGGGTATGGGGAAATCTGAATACAGTTTTGCATAAAGTATGTTTCCCTGACAAGGAGGGTCTTCCCCAAAGGACAGGGACCGATCTAGAAAACGAAGTATATGGATTAGGTAATTTTACACTTAACCTCATGATTCTGAATGTCCAGTCCGAAGCTGAACCAGCCTTGCCCGCTATGTCAGTATTACCAGTCAAAGGTGAATTATGTGTCAGGAAGAACGGTTCAGTACACCTAGGTCATAGTAAATGTACTACTGTGATCGAATTCAGTGATAAAGGCAAGTCTACATTCAAAGCTTCCCTTCATTCCTATTTCATTTGTGGTCATACAGCGTATATACGCTTACCTCTAGATTGGGATGGTACTTGTTACATTGCATTCCTTCTGCCACCTGTTTTCCTAGCCCCTCCTGATTATCATAGGAACTCCCATCTAGTACACAACAGACCCCAGAGAGATCTCCCGATTGTCGACTATACTGAAACAGCATGGGAGCAGTATACAGACTTCAATAAAGGTTTCTTTCCCTATTTAGGTGCTGTTTTTAATAGTAAACTGATACGCAAATTAACCAGAACCCTCGAGGCAGTAGTGAATGAAACTACTTCCGCCCTAGGTAACCTAACAGAGGAACAGTCTGCTATGCGGATTGTTGTTCTTCAAAATCGTCTCGTTCTTGACGTCATCTTGGCCGATAGGGGCGGAGCTTGTAGAGTCATCGGATCGAGTTGCTGTGTTTTCATTCCAGAAAACGCACCATCAGTATATAGAGCCATAACCCGTCTCCACAAGATTGCAAGTCAGATACACCAGAATCCAGGCACCTGGACTTGGTCCGGTTGGTTCTGGAGCGTGTTATCAGCCTGGGGATGGAAAGTCCTATCCTTCCTCGGAATAGCCCTTCTCATAGTGTTCAGTTGTTGTCTATGCCTACAGTGTGAGCCAGCGATTTGCGGCTTGTGCGCCACATCATGTTTTCCCCATCCAAGTTCACGTTCTAGATCCCGCCTGAAAAAGGAAGAGCAAATGATGCTATATGAACAAATTGATGGACTAATGAAGATCGATATATCATGAAGGGTCCGTAGGGGACAAGGAGGGAATGAGGTAATATGAATTTTTATGGTCAATAGTGTCCCCTAACGTAGACCCCAACGGCTCCATGTATGTGCTTCAAGTACATGTATGTTCCCTCCACAACCAGCTATGAAGACGCAAATACATTTGCGTCCAACGTTAACATGTCCTCTTTCAGATCCACCATGAATGGGTCGATAATTCCGTTCCTAAGTACGCCTTGCCACCGTCTTTACATGGTGCACTTTCACGTGTTCCTGGCTCTGGCGAGCTAGGCCCTGATTTCTGTCATCGAGCCCTTTCTGCTTGCTGCCTCTGAAAGCTGCAGCCTGGATCTGTATCTGTGACCCTTGCCTTACTCCCTACGCGGCGAGCGGTGCCCGGCTCGGCCTGCTTGCCTGCCAAGACTGTATTTTGCCTTCAAGTTATCTGCTCCGCTCCTCGAAAATACATTCCTGTCTAGTGATTTAGGAAAACATCTCCCCAGCTGCAGAGCAAAGGGCCCGGCTCTTCTGTCTCCGTGCAAGTAATTCATTGCTCCAGTTACCATGGTAGGCCCATGGCCCCTCGCATTACACGTAGACACGTAGTCACATATGCATGCACCAGCAGTCAGTATAGAATAGCCTCTGCCCGAGAGACCTTTCCTTCTAGATAATACAGTTCCTCAAACATTAGATACCAGATATGATTTGGGATTAGGTTGTTCTGACACTCCAGACTTCTGTCTCCCCATGTAGAGCTAAATGCCAAGTCCCCTTCACCCTCCAGTTCCACGTCAATCACACGTCATGTTGCCTGCGCGCGCATTCAGCCATATATTTCTGCTGACACTGCAGGATTCCTCTATGGATCCACCCACTTGTGACACTTTCATGTGACGTCTCTAGCACACACCTCCGTGTACGCCCTCGTGCACGCCTTCTGTTACGCACATGTGTTCTTATCTTTTCTCTCAGCTGTTACGCCTTCTGTATCCATCACCATTGTATGCATTTACTATATATATTGTACTCTGTTAATAAAGCACTGTCTAGCCCTTCCTGAACCTTCGTGGTGACGGAACATGATACCTGGTTCGAACCAATTCCATTTTATGGAATAAAACCCTTATAAACTCAGATGCCACGGACTCTGCCTCTCATTTTTTGATTGAGTTATTTTATTGAACTTTACCGCATAGAAATTCAGCATAGGTAAATTCATTTTACCACAATTGTTTAAAATAAGCAAATTGTTAAACCACATGTATCGTGGCAGGGCGCCTTGTGCCTAAAAGTGAGCGAATAAGGCATGGATGTCCGGCGCTTGTGGCGAAACGTGGTAAATGCCGGTTTCGTGAAATATGCGGTAATAGTGCTAATATCTAAAAGCGGCATATTATGGTGAAATTGCAGCCAGAGAAAGATGCACTTTTGTTGGTAATGTTGTGCTTACTCCTATCTACAGGGGACAAACTCCCAGGATCTCCTGCCATTAGGTCAGGACTCTATGCACTCTTAAAAGTTAAAAGAGAAGAAAGAAAGGGTATGAGTAGTTGTGACTAAGTGCTACGAGCGGTAATGTCCTGCTCGCAGAGTCAAGGCCAAAGGCAGCCTGACTGGCGCCTGTACCGCGAGCTTGGCAAAGCCTTCCCACTTACTTGCTATGGTCTCCTGACCCGCTGAAACACCTGTCGTCCGGCCGAGGGATCCGTAGGATCTGAGCTCCCGTGGCTGGCATGTTAAATTCCCAGTGCTGGATGCAGGTATTGCTCGTTATAAGCTGGGTGGGGCTCGTGTAAGTAGCGTTTCTCAGCTGTGATTGGTGCGCTCCTAGTGGGCGTGTCTCAATGTGAACAGCGTCTTTATCAATCAATCAATCAATACATTTATAGAGCGCGCTACTCACCCGTGAGGGCCTCAAGGCTCTGAAGGGGGGTGGGTGGGGGTGTCGCTTACTGCTCGAATAGCCAGGTCTTGAGGTGTCTCCTGAAGGTGAGATGGTCCTGGGTCAGTCGTGGGTGTGCCGGGAGGGAGTTCCATGTTTTGGCTGCCAGGTAGGACAACGATCTTCCTCCGGTGGTGGTTGTGCAGATTCGTGGGACGGTGGCGAGGGCGAGTTTGGCTGAGCGGAGCTGGCGGGTGGGGGTGTAGAACGAGAGGCGGCTGTTGAGGTATTCAGGGCCTTTGTCGTGGAGCACTTTGTGTGTGTGGGTGAGGAGCCTGAACGTGATCCTCTTGTTGACGGGGAGCTAGTGCAGGTTTATCAGGTGGGTGGATATGTAGCTGTGGCGGGGGATGTCGATGATGAGTCGTGCTGAGGCGTTCTGTATGCGCTGTAGTGGTTTCTGAAGTTTGGCTGTGGTTCCTGCACATAGGGCGTTTTCGTAGTCCAGTCGGCTGGTGACGAGGGCTTGGGTGACGGTCTTTCTGGTTTCGGTGGGGATCCACTGGAAGATTTTTCAGAGCATGCGCAGGGTGTTGAAGCAAGATGATGAGATGGCGTTGACTTGCTTGGTCATCGTAAGGGAGGATTCCAGGATGAATTCCAGGTTGCGTGCGTAGTCTGTGGGTGTTGGTGCGGAGCCCAGTGCTGTGGGCCACCAGGTGTCGTCCCAGGCCGATGGGGATTGTCTGAGGATAAGGACCTCCGTCTTGTCTGAGTTCAGTTTCAGGCCACTGAGCTTCATCCATTCTGCGACGTCTTTCATTCCTTCCTGGAGGTTGGTTTTGGCTGTGGCTGGGTCTTTGGTGAGGGAGAGTATCAGTTGGGTGTCGTCAGCGTAGAAGATGATGTTGATGTTGTGTTTGCATGCGATGGCGGCGAGGGGGCTCATGTAGATATTGAAGAGGGTTGGGCTGAGCGAGGAGCCTTGGGGTACGCTGCAGATGATCTCGGTGGCTTCTGAGCGGAAGGGAGGGAGGCGGACTCTGTGGGTTCTGTCGGAGAGGAATGAGGTAATCCAGTCTAGGGCCTTTCCTTGGATCCCGGTGTGGAAGAGGCTGGTTATTAGGGTGCGATGGCAGACTGTGTCGAAGGCTGCCGAGAGGTCTAGGAGGATGAGAGCGGTTGTTTCTCCATTGTCCATCAGGGTCCTGATGTTGTCTGTGGCTGCGATGAGGGCGGTCTCGGTGCTGTGGTTTGCTCAAAATCCGGACTGGGATGGGTCGAGCGAGTTGTATGCCTCGGGGAACGCAGTCAGCTGTTTGTTGACAGTCTTCTCGATGACTTTAGCCGGGAAGGGAAGAAGAGAGATGGGGCGGACGTTCTTGAGGTCATTGGGGTTCGCTGTAGGTTTCTTTAGGAGGGCGTTGATTTCTGCGTGCTTCCAGCTCTCAGGGAAGGTGGCTGACGTGAAGGATTTGTTTATGACGTTCCGGAGATGGGGTGCGATGATGGTGTCGGCTTTGTTGAAGATATGGTGGGGGCATGGGTCAGAAGGGGAGCCGGAGTGGATGGAGTTCATGACGTTGGTGGTGTCTTCGGTGCTGGTGGGGGTCCAGGCGCTGAGGGTGTTGGTGGGGGTTGTTGGTTCGGTGACTGGAGGAGGAGTCTGGGGTCCGAAGCTGTTGTGTATATCTATGATCTTTCGGTGGAAGAACGTTGCGAGGGAGTTGCAGAGGTCTTGCGATGGTGTGATGTTGTTGTTGCTGGCGCTGGGGTTGGAGAGCTCTTTGACGATGTTGAAGAGTTCCTTGCTGTTGTGGGTGTTGTTGTCTAGCCGCTCTTTGAACGACGTCTTTTTGGTGGTGCGGATCAGCTGGTGGTGTTCGCGAGTGACGTTCTTGAGGGCTGTCATGTTTTCTGTTGTCCGTTCTTGGCGCCAGGTTTTTTCGAGGGTGCGGCAAGATTTCTTTGAGTCTTTGAGGGCATCTGTGAACCACTGAGTTTTCCTGTTTCCGGTCTTGCCTGGGTGGTTCTTCAGTGGAGCGAGGTCGTAGGCGCATTTGGTGATCCACTGTGCGAGGTTGTGGGCAGCGTCGTTGATGTCGGCGGTGTCGGTTGCCGGGTTCTGGTTCAGTGATGTCTGTAAAGGAAACATAGAAGACATACTCTCGAGCCCTACTGCACCAAAACTATGACGGTAAAAGAACTCAGGACATTTTCCTTACTATGTTCAAGGTTTTTTTTAAAACAGCAAGGGGGGGCGTGGCCAAGATGGTGGCCTGAGAGGACGCAACTCCACGGAGCTCCCCGTCCCAATCCCCCATTGCCAGAGCCAAGCAGCAGCAATCGCCCCAATTTCGGCGGACACAACATCCCACAGCAAGGGGGCCCCGGGCAGCACCATCTGACCGCGATCGTGACGCCTGGGACCGGAGCGAACCCTTCCGCCATCAGCGCGCCGCCGCCCCGGACTTGGGGGAGCTGGCAACGGCGGACAAGCCGAATGAGGGGGACGGAGCGTGAGCCCACCGGAGCACCATCGAGCGCCCGACTGCAGCGGGGGCCGCTCAGAGGCGCAACATTGGCAGCGGCTGACCCGCTTCGGCAGACCCGAGTTGGCCCAGGGAGACGTCCGGCGAGGCTGTGTACGGAGGCGGCCTGACGCACTACGAGAGGCCCTGGCTTGGGCCTTCTCCTTGGAATCGGTGGTCCCCGGCAGGGAGGTGAGGAGCAGGGCGGCAAAGGCGGGAGGCGCTGGTCATCGGGGGCAGGAGTTCGAGCCCCCGGCGCTGCAGCAGACTGCTTCCACAGAGCGGGGGAGCGGAGGGCCGACTCTGAGCACAGGCACCGCGAGGGGGCCGGAGCCGGGAAGGCCGCTTTCCAGGCTGTGAGGCGGCCATTTTCCGCGAGGCCCAGCAGTTGGTGGCGGGCCCCTATCTCCCTGGTGAAGACACGCTGCCCCCTCCCCCCCCCCAGTGAAGTCACCGGCTACAGTACCACGTGGGCGGACACCCGAGAGACAGCGGCGAGAGCACCGGGGACCCACGGGTGGCCAGTGACAGTGCTGCAGTGGGTTCCCAAGCAGCAAGTGATACCGGCGAGGGACACATGTGGAGCGGCCCTAAGGCTAGTGCAGTGGGGCAGCAGTGGGGATAGTACAGGACAGCTGGGTGAGGCCGGTTTTGGACTCATCGAGGGTGCCAGCGAAGGCCACATACACGGCGGGGGTGCTCCTCCCTCCCCGGTGAGGTCCCATACTGCAGGGCCCAAGTAAGCAGACGCGCCGAGGGCAGTGGTGGCAGAACCGGAGCCTCACAGGGGGCCAGCGACGGCGCTGCAGCAGGCCTAGGTGGTGCGAGTGGTGCCAGCCAAAGGCACGCACGAGGAAGCTCTAAAAGCGCGGGCTGCGGGGCAAAGCGGGATGGAGGTGAGGGGCCAGCCTGGAAGCGCCGAGGGGTCCGGCGGAGGACACAAACGCAGCGAGGGTGCCCCGAGGGCCAGGAGGGGCATGTCCTCTACTAACCGCAGGGGAGGGCGTACCATCCCCGAGATGCTGGCAAGAGGGGCTTCTAAGGGGGACAAAAGCCCGGACAAGCCGCTGCCGACAAACCAGCCCAAGGAAAAGGAGCGCGATGAAGGAGACGCCCCAGCCACGAAATCATTCATGGAGGCACTGTTCTCATCTCTCAAAGAAGACATCCAAACCCTCAGGCAGGACATGGCGGGGGACTATAAAGAGCTCCGCCGCGACGTGGACGACATAGGTGAGAGGGTGGCAGCTGTGGAGACCTTGGACCAAGCTCGCAGTGCAGAGGTGGAACAGTTGCAGCAAGAAATCCTCCGGCTGCACGATCAACAGACTGACCTCCAGGCCCACGCTGAGGACCTTGAGAACCGTTCTAGGAGAAACAACATCAGGGTACGGAACGTACCACTCAAGTCGGAAGGGGGAGACATCACCGCATACTTGCAGGATCTGTTCCGAGAAGTCCTAGGCGAAAATGAGGACTTTGAGATCAGAATCGACAGGGCCCACAGGGTGGGCCTAGCGCGTGGGGCACCTGCCCCCCCTCCGGATATCCTGGCCTTCTTGCCCGATTATCCCCTCAAAGAACGCATCCTGAAGGCGGCGCGCCAGAAACAACCTATCCGCTTCAGGGAGCACAATGTTGAACTCTTTCAGGACTTATCCACGATCACTCTACAGAAGCGGCGGGCGTTCAAGGTGGCGACTACCTACCGAGATAAGGGGGTCCCCTATTCGTGGGGAAACCCCTTTAGACTGGTCTTTAAGTGGAACGGAACGCTCCATCAGCTCAGGTCCCTGAGAGACACCTGCGCCGTCCTGGGCCTTCCCATGGAGGAGGGAGGATCAGAGGACAAATCCGACTTCAGGCCTTCCCAATCACGCTCTCCGCACTCACAGGCAGACGGCTGGCAGACGATGAGAGGCCGTCGCACGCCCAAGAAGGGGTTCAGGCCAGACCCGGAGACAGTAGCGAACTAACATGCAGCAGCGATTCAGAAAGTTTCCACTGACACCACGGCAGGTCCTTGAAGAGACATGAGGGCAGGGGTAGACCATCACTCAGCACATGCCATGGGGGGGCGGGACGGGGGCTCCAGGTCCGCCATTGCCACGTTTTCCCATTCCCAGGGACTACACCAAGGGCCTGGACTGTTGCCGGATAGGCCCTGGACTATGTTCATTTGTTGGGGTTTGCAGGTTGGGGTTCGGGGTGGAGGGGGGGGGGGGGGGGCGGGAAGGGTTGGGGCTGGGTACTCGGTGTGTTCGAATCGAACTGACGACAGGCAACCAAGGGAGAGGTGGCTCGGGCTAGGTCCAGAGCAGGCAGAACAAACACACTCTCATGGCCGCTGACAGCATTCGTATCCTCTCCCTTAATGTGAAGGGACTTAATAATCCAATCAAAAGGAGGGTGGTTCTCTCATTCCTCGAGCATTCTGGAGCGGAAATAAGTTTGTTGCAAGAGACACACTTGTTGGTGAAGGATTGGCACTGCATGAAAGCCAGAGCCTTCCCGAATCAATTTTACTCCACGACTACCGAGAAAAAAGCGGGAGTGGCCATACTGGTAGCCAGGCATTTTAAAGGGCGGGTGGGGAGTAAGGTGGCCGAAATCAAGGGCAGACTCTTAGCGCATACCATTCACATAGGCACCTTTTCCTTCACACTAGGTTCTATCTACGCACCCAACACCAGACAGGAGGCCTTCCTTAGAGGGGCGCTGTCCGAGGCGCTGTCGGGAGACCTGAGGCATGTTTTGGTGAGGAGACATAAATCTAGTCATGGACAACGTGATAGATAGATCCGGGAAGAGGTTTGGGGACACAGGGGCACTTTCCGTGGCAGGGAGGCAGTGGTTGAAGGACAGGGGACTGATTGACACGTGGCGGGAAATACCCCGCTCCGCCCCAGGATACACTTTTAATTCACCTGTGCATCGCACATACGCCAGGATAGACCACTTTCTGGGCTCTATAGACTTGACCCCCATGATTCAGGACATAGACATTACACCAGCGGCACTATCGGACCACGAAGCGGTGATCCTTCAATTAACAGTTCCGCGCACACCCCCGCACAGGGGCAAGTGGCGACTCAGAGAAAGCCTGCTCTCTCGCAAAGGGGTGGTACAGCAGCTGTCCCAAAGTATCACTAACTACTTGGAACAAAACGACACGGGGGTGGCCCAGTCGACGCTGTGGGGGATGCTCAAGGCGGTTCTTAGGGGCGATATCATAGCGATTGCGGCGGCGGATAATAAGGAGCATAAGGAACGGAGGCGGGAACTAGAGGAACAGGTGCTGGAGCTAGAGAGGGTTCACTGCCGGACGGGCGCCCCTCGGATATGGCGCAAACTGAAAGCGGTCAGGGCTCAACTGGCAAGCCTGGACCTGGACAGGGCCGAATATGCAGCACTTCGCCTTCGCCACACGTACTATGAAGGGGGTGACAAGACTGGTCACCTACTTGCCAGCAAACTTAAGGCTAAAACTGTCCGCTTCAAGATCCCCGTTATACGTGGGGACGAAGGTGGCGAAGTCCGAGAGGATTACCGCATAGCAGAGGCATTTCGAGCCTTCTATGCACAGCTCTATGCTGCGGACCCGACCCTCGAGGAGGAGGCGGGGAGGGCCTACCTTGAGACCATGGATGTCACCGCTATCAATGAAACGAACGCCAGTGCGCTGGATGCCCCCATTCGCCTAGAGGAAGTTATATCGGCCATTGCCCGACTCAAACCCTTGAAGGCCCCGGGCCCGGATGGCTTCTCTGCGGGCTTTTACAAGTCCTTTTGCCCCCTCCTGGCGCCAGTCCTTACGAAATTATTTAACTCCTTTGGGGGCCCAGGCTCGATCCCGACAGAGATGCTGGAGGCGGAGGTCGTAGTCCTGACAAAGCTGGGCAAAGACCCTACGCGGTGTGCGGCATACGGGCCGATATCGCTACTCAATATTGACCTAAAGCTCTTTCCGGGCATCTTGGCCTCACGCCTGGGCCCCTGCCTGCCAGGCATAATCGAACCGGACCAGGCAGGCTTCGTCCTCACCCGACAGTGCGCAGACAACACTAAACGCATAATGCATGTCATAGACAAAGCTAACTTTAAAGCCTCCGATGCAGCACTACCTTCGGTCGACGCCGAGAAGGGGTTCGACAGGGTGGACTGGAGATTTCTAGACAACACGCTGGCGAAATTTGGTGTGGGTTCCCGCTTCCCTTCATGGGTGGCGGGTTGCTACGCGTCGCCCCGGGCTACAATCAAAGTGAATGGGATTAGCTCCAAGCCATTCGACATCCAAAGAGGCACACGGCAGGGCTGCCCGCTCTCGCCGCTCATGTCCGCTCTCTACATTGAGCCATTCGCCCAGCGTGTTTGTGACAACAGAACCATCACAGGGGTCACATTCGGGGGGTGGAGCAGACTATGAGTCTATACGCGGACGACATCCTGGTCGCGGTGGATAGTCCTAGGGTCTCAATACCGGCCTTCCTGTCAGAAATGAACGCGTTCGGGGAGGTGTCAGGCTTTAAAATGAATGTACAGAAGTCTGTTGTCCTCCCATTAGGAAGCAACACCCGGCCAGCTAACAGAGAATCGCTGCACATAGGGGGGCTTGAGGTCAGCGCCACAATACAATAATACCTAGGGATAGACCTGACGCCAGCGACTGCCCAGACGGTCGACCTCAACTACACTAAACTCCTGTCAAGTATTCAGGGGGACATCGCAAGATGGAAACAGAGCCGCTCTCGTGCCTGGGAAGCGTGGCAGCCATCAAAATGTCCCTACTACCTAAGATCCTGTACCTATTCCAGACTATCCCGGTCACCCCCCCAGTAGAGATGCTAAAGAAGCTGCAAGACACTCTGAACCAATATGTGTGGGCTAGCAAGAGGCCCAGGCTGCGGCACGACCTGGTCACACGGGTGACAGCTGAAGGGGGCTTGGGCGTTCCGGACCTGCGGCACTACTTTCAGGCAGCACAACTCAGGTACCTCCTAGAATGGTCCAGGCCTACTTCCGAAAAGCACTGGTTATTTCAGGACAGAGCCATGGCGGGCCTGCCCCTCTGGAAGGTCCCCTTTCTGGCGCGGCCTGACAGACCAGCATACCTTAAGAAATCCCCTATCACCAGGACTATTTTACAAGTGTGGGACGCAACCCCGGTCCCGAATGGCCTAACGACCTTTTCCTCCCCTATGACACCTCTGTTGGACAACCCGGCGTTCCCTCCGGGCATGCCGCCGGGCTCGTTCCCCCAGTGGCGACAATCTGAGTGCCGCTCCGCGGGTCACTTATTTGATACTGAAGGCTTTTTTTGACGTGGGACATAGTGACGGCGGATTACACACTCGATAAGCCGCACCGCTACCAGTACTTCCAATTTAGGCACTGGCTGACACACACTGACGTGGCACCTCTAGCCAGTCATCCTCTCACCCCGTACGAGAGATAGATCATGACTAAAACATCGGACTCACGGTCCATCACAGAACTATATCTAATGCTCTCCCCGCCACCTCCTACGGAGAGATCCGCCGGGCAGAAACGCTGGGAGAGGGAACTGGGGCGAGCTCTCTCTGGCAAAGAATGGCAAGACATATACTATAGGGCTCACCACACAGCTAGAAATACGGCTAGCAAGGAGGCGGCAGTGAAAGTCGCCTATTATTGGCATTTGACTCCGGAACGCCTACACCTGGGGAACCCGAGCAAAGACCCCAAATGCTGGAGAGGGTGTGGACACACAGGGACCATGCTACACATACTCTGGGAGTGTATCGAGGTTCAGAAATACTGGGAGATGGTGCTTACGGACATGGACACCCACTTTGAGACCGACATTCCCCGATTCCCGGCTTATGCGATCCTGGGGCTCCCCAACAGACTTATGTTCCCTCTTAAATCGGTACGGGGGAGGCAGATGGGATTGGCGATGGGGGCAGCAACCCAACACATCCTGTCACTGTGGGGCACCCCGAGAAAACCCACACACACGGGGTGGCTACACAGGTTATGGTATATCATGGGGATGGAAAGGATACAAGCCTCGCTCACGCAAACATCAGACACGTTTAGAGAAGTGTGGCAACCACTCATCTCCCTGCTTTCCCAAGAATTCACGGAGCTTACCTGCCCGAAATATCTCAGGGTTTTGAAGTTGGCGGAAGAATTCCGCGATGAGACGACCAAAGCGGAACACAAGGTCTAGCCTGGACCCCGTACAGCCACCACCAGGCACTGTTAGGAACACACCGAGTGAGGAGGGTGGGGGAGGATTGGTGAGGGTCGAAGGTTGGATACAGTTGGGGATGGGTGGGGCGGGTAGGGGTTGCGGAGAGGTTGGTGGATAAGAGTTCTTGCAGACATTGCTGGGTTTGACTACCACCATACGAGCCTGCACGGACACCTGGTTACCCCCAGTAGACGGATGGATGGATGAAATGTGTAGTGCCCTGGGTACCTGCGTTGCAGCTTTGCTCATTTTGTTCAATTGCTGTATGGTATTGCTTTGTGGAACTCAATAAAATACATTTGATCAAAAAAAATAACAGCAAGGGGTCTTCACTAATATTCAGAGTGATATACCAAAACAATATGAGTGGTGGTAAAATGGATGCCTGGTGCTGTCTGGGCACAACTATGCGTAGACATCAATATGCTTAGACTTGCCAGCGAGTCTGAATGTGGCGTCCATAATGTTATGGTACGAATATGGTTGGGCCAATAAAAGGCGCGTGTGTGTTGGTAAGCGCATGGTGATAAAAGAGGGGTTGTCACTACATGCTGTTTACGGGGTATTTTACCAAGAAGGGTTGCCAGAACCATATAAAATGGTAAACAGACGTGTGGTGCTTTCTGGGCAAGGATCCATGGGCTTTCTGGTGGATGTCCTGTGCCTGAGTATGGCGTCCATAATGTTGGGCCATTACAGGCGCGTGTACGCTGGTAAGCACGTAACAGCCCATGATTGCCGCCTCATGATGTATTGTATTAGCTGCAGTTTTGTAGGGGGAGGTGAGTGATGCCACCTGAGGGGCTAGTCATGTCCCATGCAAGGGATGTGTAGCTATCATAAGGCCAAGTACTGGTGATTCAGCGTGTACTGGCCGGGTGTCTGAGGTACCAAGGGGTGCTCACGGGGTCAAAGTCTCGTTATCGATAGGCATCCTGTCACTTGTTTAGGCTATTCCAAGGAATATTGTCATTGAGGCCTTCAAGGTGAGTGGTAATCTGTAAATCCAGCGTTGTTTCTTCAGTAATAGATTTTTTTCATTGTCTGTCGGTTGGACAGGAATTTGCTCAATTACTGTCCACCGTATGTCATCAGGTGTGTGCCGTGTTTGGAGGAAATGGTCCATGAGTTTGCTGTTAGTTTTTTTTACACCGGATAGTGCTTCCGTGTTCCGTGATACGTGTACGCACTTTCCTTGTGGTCATTCCCACGTATCTCAATTAACATGGACATACAATTAGATATATAAGGTTTGCCGAATTGCAATTGGTATGTTTCAATTGGTGCCATGTTCTCCTTGGTTCCAGGTCTAGGGTCTTGCTGTGCTGAGTGAGATGACAGACGCTGCAGTCACCACTGGGGTAGAGACCTGTGACTCTGGGTAGCCCCCATGTGGAGTGTATTGTGGGGGTTGTGGTAGGTTGACTTTTCTTAGGTCGTGTGGCCACTAGTTGATCACTTATGCTGCTGGATTTCTTGTAGGCAAAAAGAGGTTGTTCCCATTTGCGGTTTCTGGTATTCAAGATCCTCGAGTTCTTTCTGATTATCTTAGCAACTTGGGTGGAAATGCTGTTATAGGTTGTGACACAAGTGAGTGGGGTGGTATCTTTCTGTCTATCTGGTGTCTCCAATAGGGCCTCTCGGTTTTGTTTTTTGCACGTTATTTGGTGTTTTCAATAATTCTCTTTGGGTAGCCACGTTGTTGTAATTTCTTGGTTAGATCACTGGCCTGTTTGTTGTAATCCTGTCTGGTGCTGCAATTACGCCTGATGCGTAATAATTGCCCGAAGGGCAGGTTTTCCCTGAGTGGACGGCGTGGAAGCTTCCGAATTGGAGTAATGAGTTCCTAGCCGTCGGTTTGTAGTAGGTTGTGGTGGCAAGTTTGCCATCTCTGGGTTCAATCAGTACGTCAAGGAACGGTAATGCTTTGCGGCTGCTGGTGGCGGTGAAGCGCAGGAACTGGTCTTGCTTGTTCAGCCAGGTGAGGAAGAGGCTCAGTGCTTCCTCACTGTCATTCCAGATTAGTAGGACTTCGTCGATGTAGCAGCGCCAAAAGGCCATTGAGCCTTTGAACGGGTTGGCAGGTGACAGGATGTGTGTTCCAGGTTGTAGATGTAGAGTCCGGCCACAATGGGGGCAAAGAAGACGCCCATAGAGGTGCCATTGGTTTGAAGGTAGTATGTGCCTTCGAATTCAAAATAGTTCTCCTTGAGAGCTAATCTTGCGCAATCCTGAATGAACTCTCTGGGTGTTGTGTATTCCCATTGGCATCCTGTGAGCGTTTCCTCAAGTACTTTGAGTGTGGCATCCTGGAGTAAGCTAGTGTACAGGCTCTCGATGTCCAGGCTGACTAGTAGTTGGGTAGTCGGGTCAAAATCCATTTCCGAGATTAGTGACAGCAGGTTTTTAGTGTCCTTGATGTATGTGGATGCAGCCTGTACAAGGGGATTAAGGAAAAAATCACAGAACCGTGACAGGGGTTCAAGGAGTGAGTTGATGCCTGAAACTATTGGGCGGCCCGGAGGTGGTCATGTCGGTTTATGGATTTTAGGCACCGTATAAAAGTACAGGAATTTTGGGTTTGTTTTCCAGAGGAAAGTTGCCTCTTGCTTGGAAATTTGGTTTAGGTCTGTGGCCGTTGTCACCAAGTTGGTTATGGTGACTCATAGGTTGTTGGTGGGATCCTCATTGAGGCGTTTGTAGTTTTGGGTGTCGTCAGGGAGTCTTTGGCATTCTGCTCTGTATGCTTGTTTATCCTGGATAACGATTCCTCTGCCTTTATCCGCGGGCTTGATGATGATATTGTCATTATTTTGGAGATATTGTAGGGCCTCTCGTTCCTTCTTGGAAAGGTTGTTGTATATCTTTGGTTGGGTTATTCCGTCCGCCTGATTGTAGACTGCTTGTTCAAACGTAAACATTTCGACCGGAATGCTCGACGGTGGAGGTATAAATGTTGATTTGGGTCACTGAGCCTCTTCCTCACCTGGCTGAACAAGCAAAACCAGTTCCTGCGCTTCACCGCCACCAGCAGCCGCAATGAATTACCGTTCCTTGACCCCACTAAGGGAAAACCTGCCCTTTGGGCAATTTTTACGCATCAGGCGTAATTGCAGCACCAGACAGGATTACAACAAACAGGCCAGTGATCTAGCTAAGAAATTACAACAACGTGGCTACCCAAAGAGAATTATTGAAATTACCAAAAAACGTGCAAAAAAAACTAACCGAGAGGCCCTATTGGAGACACCAGATAGACCAAAAGATACCCCCCCCCCACTCACTTGTGTCACCACCTATAACAGCATTTCCACCCAAGTTCCTAAGATAATCAGAAAGAACTGGGGGATCTTGAATACCAGAAACCACAAATGGGAACAACCTCTTTTTGCCTACAAGAAATCCAGCAGCATTAGGGATCAACTAGTGGCCACACGACCTAAGAAAAGTGAACCTACCACAACCCCCACAATACACACCACATGGGGGCTACCCAGAGACACAGGTCACTACCCCTGCGGTGACTGCAGCGTCTGTAATCTCACTCAGCACAGCAAGACCCTAGACCTGGAACCAGGGAGAACATTGCACGAATTGAAACATACCAATTGCAATTCGGCAAACTTTATAAATCTAATTGTATGTCCATGCCAATTGAGATACGGGGGAATGACCACAAGGAAAGAGGGTACACGTATCACGGAACACCGAAGCAATATCTGGTGTAAAAAAACTAACAGCAAACTCATGGACCATTTCCTCCAAACAGGGCACACACCAAATGACCTACGGTGGACAGTAAGTGAGCAAATTCCTGTCCAACCGACAGACAATGAGAAAAATCTATTACTGAAGGAACAATGCTGGATTTACAGATTATCCACTCACCTTGAAGGCCTCAATGACAATATTCCATGGAATAGCCTAAACAAGTGACAGGATGCCTATCGATAACGAGACTTTGACCCCGTGAGCACCCCTTGGTACCTCAGACACCCGGCCAGTAAATGCTGAATTACCAGTACTTGGCCTTATGATAGCCACACATCCCTTGCATAGGACATGACTAGCACCTCAGGTGGCATCACTCACCCCCCCTACAAAACTGTAGCTAATACAATACATCATGAGGCGGCAAGCATGGGCCGTTACGCGCTTACCAGCGTACACGCGCCTGTAATGGCCCAACATTATGGACGCCATACTCAGGCACAGGACATCCACCAGCAAGCCCACGCATCCTTGCCCAGAAAGCACCACACGTCTGTTTACCATTTTATATGGTTATGGCAACCCTTCACAGTAAAATACCCCCTAAACAGCATGTAGTGACAACCCCTCTTTTATCACCATGCGCTTACCAACACAAACGCACCTTTTATAGGCCCACATAACATTATGGACGCCACATTCAGACTCGCTGGCAAGTCCAAGCGTATTGATGTCTACGCATAATTTTGCCCAGACAGCACCAGGCGTCCATTTTACCACCACTCGTATTGTTTTGGTATATCACTCTGAATATTAGTGAAGACCCCTTGCTGTTTTTAACAAAACATTTAAAATAGTAGGGAAAATGCCCCGAACTCTTCAACCACCATAGTTATGGTGCAGTAGGGCTCGATAGTATGTCTTCTATGTTTCCTTTACAGACGCTGCTCACATTGAGACATGACCACTAGGAGCGCACCAATCACAGCTGAGGAAACGCTACTCACACAAGCCCCACTCAGCTTCTAACGAGGAACACCTGCATCCAGCACTGGGTATTTAACATGCCGGCCACAGGAGCTCAGATCCTACGGATCCCTCGGCCGGACGACAGGTGTTTCAGCGGGTCAGGAGACCATAGAAAGTAAGTGGGAAGGCTTTGCCAAGCTAGCGGTACAGCCACCCGTCGCACTGCCTCTGGCCGTGACTGTGCGAGCAGGACAGTTCCGCTCGTAGCACTTAGCCACAACTACGCATACCCTTTCTTTCTTCTCTTTTAACTTTTAAGAGTGCATAGAGTCCTGACCTACCGGCAGGAGATCCTGGGAGTTTGTCCCCTGTAGATAGGAGTAAGCACAACATTACCAACAAAAGTGCATATTTTTCTTGCCGCAATGTCACCATAATATGCCGCATTTAGATATTAGCACTATTACCGCATATTTCACGAAACCGGCATTTACCACGTTTCGCCACAAGCGCCGGACACCCGTGCCTTATTCGCTCACTTTTAGGTACAAGGCGCCCTGCCACGATACATGCGGTTTAACAATTTGCGTGTTTTAAACAATATGTGTTCTTTCTGTTTGTCCTGTCCTTCCTTTTCCTTACAGGTACAAACTGAGAGGAAACACCTCTTACACATAGAGCACCTTAGTGTGCCACACATTCAGGGTACTGAATCATATATATATCCCTGTGAATACACCCACACATAAAAGGTCCTGATGAAAGCCAGTTTAAATAGAAGGCCTGACTGAAACTAGTCGACCACACTGGACGTGGGAGACCATCAGTCTACCCCTACAGGTCCTTAGCCTTTTTTTTTCTGCCTGGGGCCCACTAATAAACTTTCTGCTTTGGGACCCCAAGGACAGCATTTTAAACCTCATGCAGCACATCAGCACAGCACACTCATGTTCCAAAAACCCGTAAGGGCTTTCCTAACAAACCAAATGGTTTCCCATACTAAACACATAGTACGCAAACACTACCCTAATAGCTAATTCTTATTGTTTACTCATTTAACCCCAGGGGAAACGAACTAGCTGTTCTAGTTCCTCTCTCTCTCTTTTTGATTGCAAGATAACCACATTACAGACAGTGGTGGACACAGCGTGTATCCCACAAAAATCTACCCAAGCTGCTGAACTCATTGCACTTTTGAGAGCTTGCGAACTCAGTCAGGGATTATCAGTAAATATTTATACAGATAGCCAGTATGCATTTGGTGTGGCCCACAATTTTGGCAAGCTTTGGAAGGAACGGGGATTCCTAACCTCCCTAAAATACAACATGGGAGATTGGTAAATAGTCTTCTTACTGCTTTGACATTGCCAAAGAGTGTAGCCATTATCAAATGTAGTGCCCACAAGAAAATTACAGACAAGGTGGTACAAGGAAATGCTTTCACTGACAAAGTTGCACGAGATACTGCAAGTGCACCCACGAGTAAAATGTATGTATTACGATCCCAAGCTGAAAGATGGGAAAACATGTATACAGAGATTAAGGAAATACAGCAGTCAGCCACTGAACAAGAAAGGGCAGAATGGCAAAACGAAGGAGAGTTAGATGATGAGGGAAGTTGGAGGTCAAAAGATATGTCAAAATGGAAATTGCCCTACGCCTATTTATTACCTTTTGTGGCTATAGCGCATGGACCTGCTCACGTTAGTGCCAAAAATACCATCTCCCAACTAGAAGAGGTTTAGGATAATAAGCATATTCGGAAAACGGCAGAGCATTTGGATAAAAATTGCATGATATGTCTACAGCACAATCCTGGGAAGGGAGTATCAATCCCTACTGGTGGATTTTCCCCACCTCAGGTTCCCTTTGAAGCACTCCAAATGGACTACATTCAATTAGACCGCTGAAGCAATTTGAAGTATGTACTAGTAGTGGTTTGTTCCTTTAGTAAGTGGGTAGAAGCTTATCCCACCAAAGACAACACAGCCTTGACAACAGCCAAAATTCTGTTAAAATAGTTCATACCCCGCTTTGGAATTTGAAGAGTCCCCCACGTCACTGGCCAGATAATAGAGTACATAATGAAGTGTTTAGGAGTAAAACAGAAATGTCATACTCCTAATTATCCTCAGGCAGCGGGTCTGGTAGAAAGGCACAATGCCACATTGAAGTTGAAACTAGCAAAGATACAAGCAACAACTGCCCTTAGCCTTGTTATCTGTTCGTTCCATCCCACATAGTAAGATTGGACTTTCTCCCTATGGGATAGTCTTTGTTAGGCAAACGAATGTATGGGGACCCCGAGGCCAAATGTAATTAAAGATATACAGTACCCTGTTTTGAGTGAGTTTCTTAAAAACTTGGCTGAAAAAATGTCTCAGATTCATCAGCAGGTGCATGAAGCTATTCCAGACAAATGAGAGGGTCCGGCTCATGGTCTTCAACCTGAGGACTTCTTCCTCGTGAAAAACTTTCAACGTTATAAGAATTTTGAGCCTCGCTGGAAGAATCTGGAGCCATTCCTGCTTGCGACTCGAACTGCTGTCCGTGTCACCAACAGACGCAATTGGATTAATGCATCCCACTGCAAGCGAATCCCAGCAACTGTTCTCCAGCCAGAAAGCAAAAACGTTCTGAAAGATATCTTACAGACTCAGAAAAGTGTTGCTATTCTGAACTAAGACATTTTGTTTCCTGATCAAACTATGCCTTCAGCAACAATGTACGATTTATGACCAAAGAAGGGGAAGGAGCAGATAGAGATACCGGAGGACCGGTTTCAATTAGTGGAACGGTTCGGATGTGACACAGTAGGATCACAGAAACGACTGAACTAGGTTCAGAGATCATTGTGATACATGTTCAGTGGTGCCTGGATCTCTCTCCAACCTGTGGTTGTATCAATACCGAGAAGGAGAGATGCAGAAATTGGGATCTAAGTTGCAGTTGCGAAACAATGACAAGACTCTGTGTATGGTGACTCTGATCTTACTATTGATAATGTTGGCAGCAGTTTTTTGGACGATGGAGGTGATTCCGGCTCGAACCCTACTATCCGCTACTACTCCTGTCCCCACGGAACATTATTACTTTACACTTCCCTACCATGAATAAAAACACTGGGTATCCGACCTCAATAACACTTTCATCCAAATGTTACATCATACTCATAATGCTACAAACACTACCAACTGCTGGGCATGAGGAATGATGCCAGCCCATCAGAAAAAAGGAGGTACACCTTTCCTTCCCTTGCCATTTTCACATAATGGCTCCTGTAGAGCCTGGTTTGCACTTCTGCGGGCCTCTGAAATTAGTAATATTGCTCAAGCTGATGTAGGAAAACTCAATGCTGATGTAGGAAAACTCAATGCCCAGCTAAACAAGGTTTGTAACCCCAATGAGGAAGAGGATCCACAAGCCAAAGAACTGTATGGGAAATAGAGGAGTATCGCAGAGGGGAAATCCTCCACAAGATATGTCTACCCAACACTTGAACAGCCAAAGGTAGTGGGCCCCCTGTTATTGCTATTTTATTTATTTATTTATTTGTTAGGTTTGTAAAGCGCAACAGCCCAAAAAGGGTTTCCCGGCGCTAAAGAAAAAGATAGCAAATGAAAAGGTAATAAAACTCGAATACGAGGCCAAATCAGGAAATTATTGATTAAACAGCCAGGACTTTATGGCTCTGCGGAACTGTACATAGCTTGTTTCTGTACGTAAATTAAGAGGGAGGGAGTTCCATAACTTTGGTCCCAAAAGCGAGAAGGATCTACCACCCATCCTGGCTAAACGAAACCTAGGCACGCTGAAAAGGCCCTGCGATCAGGATCTCAAACAGCGGGCAGGGAGGCAGGTGTGTACCAAAGATTGAAGATATCTGGGGGCAGAGCTGAATTTGATTTTGTGCATGAAACTCAGGGTCTTGAACTTGACTCTGAGCCAATGCAATGTCTTGAGATGACCTGACATGCGCTCTCTTCTATTGCACTTGCACAGCAGTCTAGCAGTGGCATTTTGCACGAGCTGAAGACGTCTCAAAACAGCCTGCGAGGATCCTAGATAAAGGATGTTTCCGTAGTCTAGCCGCGAGGTGATGAGGGCATTGACTACAGACTTTTGCGTGTCCTCGGCAGCATCCGAATGATTTTTCTAAGCCACCTCAAGATGGTGAAGCACGTGGCTGTTAGCTTCTTAACTTGAGGCAGCATAGTCAGGCCTTTATCAAGGATAATGCCCAAATTGCGCACTTGGTCCGACTGAATGGGAAGAGATCCCAATTCAGGAGGCCAATGTCTTGTGTTCCAAAGATCCGGGTTAGGGCCCAGGATTAAAACGTTAGTTTTGTCACCATTGAGCTTCAACAGGTTTTCCCTCATCCAAATTGCCTTTTGCTTAGACTTAGACCCGCCTGCAGCGGAGATCCAGAATCACATTCTACGTTCGAAAGTGAGAAAATGATTTGCGAATCATCCGCAAAGTAAACATGGTCAAGCCTTCAGATTCAGCAATCTGCACAAGTGGGGAGACATACAAATTAAAAAGCAAAGGACTAAGCACCGAGCCCTGAGGGACTCCATAAGGGGATCTATGGATATTGGAGGACCCGGTGTTCGAGGTAATTTGAAAAGTTCTTTGAGTCAGAAAAGAGGCAATCCAATACAAGGCCTTGCCTCCGATGCCCATGTCAAAGAGGGATTTTAACAGAATTTTATGGGAGATGGTATCAAACGCTGCGCTGAGGTCAAGTAGGATCAGTGCAGCAGAGTCCCCTTTGTCTATTAAGTGACGCAGATATTCGGACACTCCCAGTAGAGTTGTCTCTGTTGAGAAACCCGACCGGAAACCTGACTGCGTAGGATGTAATAAGTCATTGACTTCTGTATAATGGGCGAGATGACTATGAACATGCTTCTCCAATATTTTGGAGAAAGCAGGCAGAAGGGAGATAGGACAAAAGATAGCTAATATTTTAGGGTCTGCCGTTAGTTTCTTCAGCAGAGGTGAAACCATGGCGTGTTTCCACAAAGAGGGAACCGTAGCCATGGACAGAGACTGATTTAGTGACTTGCAGATCACCGAGAGTTGCTGGGAGTCAAGGAGTTTGAGTATAGAGATTGGGAGAGGGTCAACTGGTGACCCGGATTTCAGTTTCCCTAGTATCTCTTTCAAACCTTGTATATTCATCTGAGGCCAGTAATTAAGTGGCTCATAAGACAGGTCTGTCTGTAGAGAAATATCCGCATTCCCCGAGCCAGTGTCAGAGTTTCTTACAACATGCTCCAAATGTTGTTTGGAAATGTCGGTGTAGATAGTCTCAATCTTGCTAGTGAAAAAGCAAGCCAGATCTTCGCATTGGACATTGCTCAAGGGAAGAGGTTCAGCTGTAGTTTGAGAGCCTGCTAGCTCTTTAACTTGGTTAAAACGTGTTCTAGATTTGTTTGTGGCTTCCGAAATAGTCTTTGCCACGAAGCCTGCTCTAGCTGTAGTACAATCTTTATGATAAAGCCTGAGTTCCCTCCTGTAATTCAGGCCTGTCGCTGGAGAGTAGTCTTTCCTCCAGAGGCGCTGCAGGCATATACATTTTGATTTTACAGCTTTCAGCGAGTCGTTGAACCACAGCACCGGGGAGTTATGTGCCTTGACTTTCTTATGTGCAGATGGCAAGCAGGCATCGATGCCCTTCATAAGCCATATTTCAGTTTTTACAGCTACTGATTCCATGTCGTCCGACTCTACCACCACATCGTGTGACACTGCATCTAGAGTGGACTTAAGAAGATTCAGGTCGAGTTTCTTCCAATTCCTTTTTCCATACTGGACTATAGGTTTGGAAGAAGCAGGATTCACAGGGGCAGGAAGGCTAAATTTGGTGAGAAAGTGATCTGACCAGTGTAGGGGCAGGGCGGGAGAGCATTGAAGCCGGGGAAGGCTGGAAAAAATGGGGTCCAGTAGATGGCCGCCTCTATGAATGGCCCCCGTATTGTACAACATGATGTTCATTGCTGCCAGATCATCAATCAAATTTAATCCTTGATTATTCTGAGGGTCATCTAGATGAATATTTAAATCCCCTATAATGGAGAGATTGCTTGAGTTTACCAGAAATGAGGCAACCAAATCAGAAAACTGCGTTGCCCAAGCTTGTGCGGGGCCGGGCGGTCGATAGACTAGCAGCCCAGTAAGTTTAAAATTCGGGAGCAGTGAAAGTTTAAAAAGGGCTATTTCACAAGAATTCAAAGAGACAGGTTCGAGAGTGCATTGCAGCGATTTTTTAAATATGGCTGTTATGCCACCCCCTATTATTATAGGTCTGTCTCTTCTCACTATGGCATAGTTTGGTGGCAGGGCTTCCGCAATGTCTGGGCCCGCGCTATCATTAAGCCAGGTTTCCGTAAGAAACAGGGCATCCAGCGTGTCATCAGATAAAAGGTCAAAGATATACCTTTTGTGTTTACTTAAGGACCGGCAATTAAGACTGCCAAACAGCCACGTCTGGGCCGACTTACAGCCTGCAGCTAAGCGTTGACAAAGCTGGGGAGTGTCTGGCTGAAGATTACAAGTGTGGCATGAGCTTGGGCCTTGCCTATTATTGGGAAGGATCGTACATTTCTTATTAACAGGCCCTCAAAGTGAGTGCAGCATGTCAGAAGCGTAGACCCTGTTAGTCAGCAATTTTTGTTCTGGGGTTTGGGGCCCTGCGCGCAGCCGGGAAAATGTAGCCATATAATACAGGTGAGTGTGGGAGGGGCGAAGAAACTAGAGCGTAGCCCCGCTCTGCTTCCCCCAAGGTGTCTTCCCCCTTGCCTGTTCCGAGCACCAGCGCCTTACTCGGCTGAGCCAGGAAAACAAATTTTAATAAGGTGGGTAGCTACTTCCAAAGCAAAACAGAATGGTTTTAAAAACAAACACAGCAATAAAATCCAGTTCTCATTGCCTCTCTCTCCCGGCTTCCGCCTCAGGAGGTGTGCTATCTTAATCTGTATCGCGCAAGGAATTTGCAGCTATTTGAGTGCCGGTGAGGGCAGGAGGGGCGAAGAAACTAGAGCGTAGCCCCGCTCTGCTTCCCCCTAGGTGTCTGCCCCTTGCCTGTTCCGAGCACCAGCGCCTTACTCGGCTGAGCCAGGAAAACACATTTTAATAAGGTGGGTAGCTACTTCCAAAGCAAAACAGAATGGTTTTAAAAACAAACACAGCAATAAAATCCGATTCTCGCTGCCTCTCTCTCCTGGCTTCCGCCTCAGGAGGTGTGCTATCTTAATCTGTATCGCGCAAGGAATTTGCAGCTATTTGAGTGCAGGTGAGGGTGGGAGGGGCGAAGAAACTAGAGCGTAGCCCCGCTCTGCTTCCCCCAAGGTGTCTGCCCCTTGCCTGTTCCGAGCACCAGCGCCTTACTCGGCTGAGCCAGGAAAACAAATTTTAATAAGGTGGGTAGCTACTTCCAAAGCAAAACAGAATAATTTTAAAAACAAACACAGCACTAAAATCCAATTCTCGCTGCCGCTCTCTCCCGGCTTCCGCCTCAGGAGATGTGCTATCTTAAGCTGAGCCCGAGCAGAACTTTGTACGAGCAGTATTTTTATTTTAAAAAACCTTTATTGATAAACATGAAAATACAATAGCAGTCATATAGCCACTTCGGGTCGGCTGGCAACGATTCCAATATCATATCAGGAGGAAAGAGTACACAGCCCTTCAGCCGACAACCCTAGGGCCCGGCAGCAATTAACCAATCATGCTATGTCATACTTCAGTGTACAGGAGGAATAAGGTTTTGATTTTATATTTTGAAAAACGCCACCAACCAAAAAATATAAAGAAAATAACTGCAGAGGCTAAACGAAAGAGAGAAACATCAGTAATCCTTCTGGGGAGGGGGTACCACATCCACAACTGTACATAGTCAACAGTAAGAGCATCCGGGAGGGGGAGAAAGAGGGAACAAGAGGTAGCCAGCAACACACAAACAAAATCCAGACTAGAAGGAACGCCATGCTAAGGGGATTGCAACACTTCCGGTGGAGGCTCAAAAGGAGGGGTACAAATTTCACCACAATATTGGTTCCACTGACTCCATATCCTCCCCCATTTCTTGGGCCTGCCCCGAGCAATGTAAACCGTTTTTTCACGAAACATGCACCAGTCCATGTTCCTAGACCAGGCCGACAGACTCGGTGCCCTAGCCGACCCCCACAATTGCGCAATGTCACGCTTGGCAATCATGTTACCCAAAGTGGCCCACTGCGTTTGGGCCACATTATAATCATTGGGCTCCCACACATTTAAGAGACACCTTCGGGCCTCCGGCAAAAGAGAACCACCCGTCACCTCAGACATAACACCATGAGCACGAGTCCAAAAGGACGCTACCGCAGGACATTCCCACATAATATGAAGGAACGTACCCACCATACCACAGCCACGTTTACACAAATCATCCGAGACATACCCCATACGCAACAATCGAGGACCCGTCATGTACACTCGGTGTACGATTTTTAACTGCACCAATCTCAGACGGGCCGAGATTGCCACCTCCTTCGGGGAGGATATCGCCGCCTGCAAGTCTTCATCATCAAGTTCCAGTTCATCGCCGGTCCAGGCCATGCAGAGCTGTAAAAGAAGGTCCACTCGGTCGTTTATCAACTTTTTGTATATAAGAGAGATCGTACTGTCCGGGACGTGTCCATCGAGTACTCTGTCCTCCAGGGGTGAGGATTCTGAAACGGGCGTGCCAGCGGGTAACGCAGAGGAAAGGGCGTGTCGAACTTGTAGGTACCGAAAGTATTCTCGAGGACCGAGTTTAAATTCTAGCTGCAACTCCTCGAAGGATTTTATCTTGTCCTTCCGCAAAAGGTCTCCCACGCACTAATCCCAATAAGGTCCCATTTATCGAACCCCTTAGTCGTCCACAAACTGCCCAACCTCTCAGCAGCGTAGAGTGAAGTCGCTCGAGTAAGGGCATCCGACCAGCCCATAGCAGCGTTAGCGTTGTACCAGACCCGAACCGCAACTCTGGTAGGCCCGGTCAAGGACACATCGGACCGTTTTGAATAAAGTGCCCTATTATAATCTCCGCCCAGAAGCAGCCATTTATCCATAGCAAAAGCCGGGTTAGAAGCCGGATCATGCATCGCATGGTTAACCGAGCTCAGTTGAGAGGCCCAGTAATATCGTCGTATATCCGGCAACGCAATACCGCTATCATACCAAGGCAGAGTAAGCTTGGCCAAAGCAATCCGGGGTCGTCGGGCCCACAACAGTTTCCTTTGTAGGCACTCTATCTCGTGAAAATAGCTGGAAGGCACTAGATCTAAAGTGTTCTGAAGGGCATACAAAAATCTGGGAAGGGACATCATTTTGTATAAGGCTGCCCTACCCACCAGGGATAGAGGCAGTCTGCTCCAGGCCTTCACGTCTGCTTTTAAGCGAGTAAGCGGGGGGAGTAAGTTGAGTCGATATCTGACAGCCGAATCACGCGAAATATGGATTCCTAAATATTTAAACTCGGTGGATGATATTTGTATAGGACAGTTGCGCGGTACGAGTGGTGTATCGTCTGTGAGCGAATACACACCAGACTTGGCCCAATTGATGACCATTCCCGAGTTCCTTCCAAAGGAATTAAGGACGTCAAACAGTACCCCCAAAGATTTCCGAGGGGAGGTGAGGTAAAGGAGAATATCGTCCGCATAGAGTGAAATGCGATCTTCAAAACCGGGGACCCACCTAATACCCTTGAGGGATGGCTCCAATCGCAACCAAGCTGCCAAAGGCTCGAGAGCCAAGGCAAAAAGCAGTGGAGAAAGAGGGCATCCCTGCCGCGTACCCCTTCCCAGAACAAAAGGAGCCGACACTCGACCGTTGACGACCACCTGGGCAAGGGGCTCCTCATACAATAGTCGGACCCAGCCAATGAACACCGGCCCAAAGCCAAACTTCGCCAGAGCCGCCCATAGATATGGCCATTCCACTGTATCAAATGCCATGGTGGCATCTAACGAAACCAAAATGGCCGGCTCACGCAACGTCTCCGCCCTCGCCAGCATGCCATTAAGACGGCGTAAATTCAGAGCAGTATTACGGGCTGGAATAAAGCCAGATTGGTCTGGGTTGGCTAATATTTTCGCCAAGACTTTAGGTTCCACATTCAGTAGCGAAATAGGTCTATAGTAGGTACAAAAGTCACGGGGTTTACCCTCTTTAGGAATCACCACGATAGACGCTAGGCGCTGATCACGGGGAAGCAAGCCTCTCTCCCTGGACTCCAGAAACATCGAGCGAAGATACAACGCCATTTTGTCCGGACACAACTTGTACAGCTCAATGGGTATACCATTTGGGCTCGTAGCTTTTCCAGAGCGAATGGAGCCAATAGCGAGCGCTACTTCATCAGTGGAAAAATCCGCCTCCATTAGCTCTCTATCAGAATCGGACAGGCAAGGCAAAGCAATATCCCTAAGCAAAAGATGGGAGTCTTCCTCTGGCCGGTCCGAGACCGGCGCGTACACCGTTTGAAAGTGACAAGCAAACTCTTCCACAATCTCCAGCGGGTCCGTCACACGTACACCATCCACTCGCTCGATCACAGGCACCACACGATTCAATCTCTCCCTTTTGTCCAACCAAGCTATCAACTTCCCCGCCTTGTCGCCACCATCATACAGACGGCCCTGTTGTTCTCGACTCATAGTTTTCGCGGCATTCGTAACCAAGGCTTTATAATCAGACTGCTTCAGTTGCAAAACATGCACTTTTTCACGCGTAACATCACTCTCAAGATCCCTCTCTAAAGCTACTATATCGGACTCCAACTGTTCAACCTCCTCATTGTGGCGCTTCTTAGAGCTGACGATAAGCGACAGCGTCTGGCCCCGTATCACCGTTTTAAAGGCTTCCCAAAGGGACACAGATGATGACACGGATCCCACATTGTCAGCAAAGTAGTGATCTACAGCTTTAATCACCCCCGCCCTAGTCTCTGGAACACGGAGATGCCAGGGATTAATTGGGGCGACCCGGCCCCCTGCGTCCAAATGGAGATCTATATGGATCCATAGCAGGGAGTGGTCCGAAATGCCTCTGGGCAAATGTCGGGCCTCTCGCACCGTCGTGGCCTGGGCTGCGGGCACAAGGAGATAATCAAGTCTGGCCAAGACTCCCATGGGCCCCGGAGTGGAAAGTATACTGGGCCTGTCCTGGGTGAAGCATCCGCCAACAGTCCACCATACCAAACGTTTCCAAGAAACCACTAAGGCAGGACTGCGATAGTGTAAGAGCCCTGCGAGGATGTCGATCTACCAGGCCATCAACCACCGAGTTGAAGTCCCCACCCACCACCAGAAGCCCCTCAGGAAGCCTCAGTACCAATTTCCCCAGGTCGACAAATGTGGTGGCCTGCAAACCTGGGGGGACATATACCGAGAGGATGGCTACCGTTCTCCCCTCCCACCTCCCAACAATCGCTGCATACCTACCCCTGTCATCCAATATCGTGTCATCAATCTCCAAGGGAAAGGAACTACAGATCATAATACTGGCCCCTCTAGAGCCCGAAGTGAACCCCGAGTGTGCCACCAACCTGTAGCCCCTCCGATTCATTGCATGGAACGTGTTCCCCACCAGGTGCGTTTCTTGCAGCAACACAATGTCGGGAGAGTGGCGCTTCACATATTGGAGTACAATTCCCCGCTTTATTTTGTCCCCCAAGCCGTTGACATTCCAACTCAAAACTCTCAACCCCCTACCCCCATCCCGAAAGTAAGTAGTCGGGTCCCTCAAACCCCACAAAGGAAACACAAAATAAGCAACAATACGTAGCCTCAAGAGCAGTGCAAACAGAAAAAAGAAAACCCTTCCCCCCTCCCCCTGAACACCAAAACAACAACACCCCGACCCTGCACCCCTGCAACAACTCAAAAAACCACCCCATTCAGCAGTGTGCCTGTCGCCCTACCCCAGAAACTAAACTACAAATAGAAAAGGAAAATACCCCCGGAGGAGGAAAAGTCCCCGAACTCCCCGCCGCCCCAGGGCTTGTCTTGAAGAAAAAAGTCATCGACCCAAAAAAAGGGAAAACAATCCACCATAGCACAATACGATGGTAGCACACACCGGTGCCCCTACTCCTCCTGGTCCCGTTGGCCACCTTCAGCACCTCTAGTTTGGTCCGCATTATCCCGTGGCATAGACAATGTGTCCAACCAGTCACTGGCCACCTCCGGCATGTCAAAGAAGAGCACCCGCTCATTATGTTCGATGCGCAATCGGGCGGGGAAAAGCATAGCATACTTCATGCCCAGATCTCTTAATCTCCGCTTCACTCCAGTAAATTCCAGTCTCTGCTTCTGCACCGAAGGGGTAAAATCAGGGTAAAAGTTGATGGATGCATTCTCGAACCTAGTGGGACCGCTGGTCCTCGAGGCCTGCAAAATGGCGTCCCTGTCTCTGAAGTTAAAGATCCGCGCAATGATGGGTCGCGGAGCCGTCCGCTGCTTGCGTCTGCCGCCCGGAATTCTGTGGGCGCGCTCCACTGCAAATAGATTACTCAGGCCCTTCGGGGCAAGGTGGTTAACGATCAGATCTTCAACGAGCAAGTCCGTCGATTGATCGGCTGATGACTCCGGAACTCCGACTATGCGCATATATTATTGCGCCTAGCGCGACTTTCGAAATCCTCAAGCCGGCGGGCAAACTGGTCGCTAGAGGATCGAAGAGTCCGAAGCTCAGTCTGGAGCTCGGAGACATCCGTGGTGAGGCTGGCTGTCTTGATATCCAACGACTTCACTCTCTCATTGGTTTTGGCCAAGTCCGCCCTGATCAGGCCCACATCAACCGCCACTGTGTCGATCTTAGCTGCCAAGGTCTCGTACTGTTGGCCCATCGACGATTGTATGCTGGCGATGGCACCCATTACATCTCGAAGCGTTGGCTCCTCCGATTCCGGGGGGCCACCACCAAGGTCCTCCAGGGTTTTACCAGTCCCGCTGGGCGAGCCCTTATTGCGCGAAAATCTGTCCATAATGGTGGTTTGAGTCCCGCCACCACGAGTTGCATTCTTGAGGGACCGCTTGTCACTCTCAGACTTGGCCGCCATGGTGGGTTGCGTGCCCCTCCGGGGCTTTTGGGACCTGGTGTAAATGGCTCCCCCGAAGGAAAAACCACAAGAGGTCGAAATGCAGGGTGTTGGTGAAGATCAATCAAGCAACTGCGGTCACAGGCCGGCTCAAGCTCCAGGCAGCCACCTCCAATCTTCGCAGCCAGGAAAAACGAAACCGAAAGTAGACCCCGGGTAGCCGTCCCCTGCCACAGGCCGTTGTTGTTCCACTACTTTCGGGGTGCTCCTGATGCCCAAGTCCCGGGATAAGCCACGGTGTAGGCCTCTAGGCTCCAGGAAGGAGCAAGTCGGGCGTCCGGCACCCGATTCAAAATCTGAAAAGGTCTTTCAGATCAGGAGAGTCGTAGCTAGAAGAACCTGTCGTCAGAAACAGGGTTTACGCCAGGATATTTGGTGGAGGCGGCGAGGGTTTCGGGAGCTCACAGCTCACGCGACCATCTTGGATGCGCGCTAAGCTCCTCCTTCTCTGTGTGAGCAGTATTGGCAGTATCCCAGTGGGAAAAATTGACTGTACTATAGTATTAAATATTACTGGAACGAACAATAGCAGTTTTGTATCCTACCATAACTCTTCATTTGTGGAAACAAAGGTTATTATCATTAACCAGTCAGTTGGTCCGGCATCTGTTATGTGTCCTTTTTACTTCCCCCCTGTGTTCCTGGCACCTGCCTCTTATCACAAAGATCAGAAATTGTTTAATGACATTTCTTTGAAACAATTTAAAAGGACTGTAAATAATGATGAAGTAGATCAAACTGATACAGCATTACAGCACTACTTTGATTTTAATTTAGGACACGTTTTCTTTGTTGGTGCAGCCCTAAATAGTAGAAAGATTAGACACCTGACCCAAGTGGTAGAAGCAGTGACTAATCAGACAGCAATGGCTCTAGAAAATATTACGGAAGAGCTCCAAATTACAAGGATTGTAACTTTGCAAAATAGAATGGTGCTTGATGTAGTACTCGCCGATCGTGGTGGAGCATGTCACAGCATCTGCAGTAGCTGCAGTAGCTGTTGCAAGTTCATACCTGACCACGCCCCTTCTGTCTATGACTCCCTTTCCAAATTACATAAAATAGCTGCAGAAATACATCAAGACCAAGGAACATGGTCCTGGTCCAAATGGTTACAGGGCCTTATCTCCACTTGGGGTTGGAAATTATTAATGGGAATAGTAATTATAGGAGCCATATTTCTCACTTGCTGTTGCTGCATTCAATGTGCCCCTATGATATGCACCACTTGTATAAATACTTGCAATAGTATTAAACCTTCCCTGTCAATGTTTATGAACTGAATTGAGAAATTATGGTACAACTTCAAATTGATGAATTTATGATCATTGATATATAAATTAATACATGTACCTTTTGAAATGGATTCAGCATAACTGAAAAGGAAGGACTGTTGAAATGTAAAATCTGATTCTCTTTTTTTTGATTAAGCTGTGCCTCATTCATTTTTCACCCCTGCCCTGCTTTGAGCCTGGCTCTCTCTTTGACACCGCACCTGCATAAACATTGGTAAATAATCTAGATTGGGGCATTGTAGGCTGTGTATACATGCAGACTCAACGCAAAAGAACAGTTGGCATCTGCACGGGTTTTTTTAAACAATGGTAAAGCCTTTGGTAAAGTTTACACAGATAGCTTATCTTGTTGTGCAGCTTCAGGACACGACAGTTACACAAGACACCAAGGCTGTTAATTCTTACTGATTGTTTCATTTGTGTGTTCTTCCTAAAGCTCTATTTACCTGTGGGTGTCCATTGCTTGTGATCTTTGCTATAAAAATCCATGTAACCATTGTTAAGGGTGCTCTCTCCTTGAGTATCTCTATGGTGCTTGTCGGATGAGACCCCCATTCATGAATGCTAATAAATGACCTATGGTTTGTATTCCACTCCAGTGTCGGTTCCTCCTTACTTCTTAAGAACCAGTGGACGAAGTGGTGACCCTGCACCAGTGGGTATTATTAATCCGCTCCACAATGTGGCTAATGACCGATCTCCCTGCAAATGAGATAATGCAGACACAAGAAGTCAATTGGGCAATACAACCTCAGGACGGTCCCGGGTGGCATAAAGATAACCTAACAGGACAGGCCCTCCAAGGAAACGTGGAACATCTTGGATTGAGAGCCCTCAATGGCAGATTCCACCACGACAATCCACCTGGTCTTTCATATCTAACCTACACTGGGGCCGCCTTGATCGGCTACATATTTGCCAGCCTTCCTTTACTGTACCAAATCACTTAATTCGGCTTTGGCGAAAAAATGGACCGTGCTCATCGCTCTCAAGAGCTTACCCTCAACATCAGGTTAGATAAGCACAACGCTGCAGCTAATCAAGGCTCTGAAAGTTATACAATTAATCTCAAACTCTCCTCCAACACTGGTTGCAGAAGCCAAACTGTTACTAGCCAACATCCATAAATTAGAGGGAGACCCAGTGATGAGCTGGTCAACGTTTACCTAATAATTGGCGAACCGGTTTACAAAACCGGTACCGGGTAAAGCAAAGCCATATGCCACTCAAGGAGCAGGATCCAGTCATCCAATAAGGATCAATCGGCTGTGGAGAAGTCTCACTCATTCACCAATGGACCCAAAAAAAATAAGGTGAGGCGGGAAGACAGGGAAACTAAGGGAGGCAGAAAGACATCTGAAGTTGGCAAAAAGGTAATACCAAAGGAAAATATGGAACTCGTTCTGGGCAAAACTACTGTATGATACCAGGACAAATAATTCTGTAAACTTTTGGAGCACTATAAATGGACTGGGGGGCTCCCTCCAATGTCTCGGAGCCAGCGTGGTACCACTGATTACAAGAACAATTCAATATTCAATCACTACCTGATCAATTCCACCCGCAGGAGAAAGGCTCAGTGGCCAGCAATGTCTCAGAAGTCTAAACAGAGAGCCACAATCAGGCTCCCTTAGGGTGCCCCATCTCTGAGGTCCTAATCCAAAAACAAAATTGCTAAGGGACGGAGGGCTGGAACCTCATCAGTAAAACAAACATTGATTTGTAACGTCTCCTGAGCGCAACCGCCACATTCTCCAAAGGGAATGGTCTGCTGATAAACAAAAAGAAAACCAAGATTCTTGCGGTTTGAGCTGCACTAACACAAAAACCAACTTGGCCTCTTGAACAGGAGAAACTAGAAGCAGCCAAGTGACACAAGTTTTTAGGAGTCCTCTTTAGTTTTACATTTGTTTTTATTTTTGCAGCGTAAAGCATATTGCAATTCATATGTACACCGACATAGCGTCAACATTCGCCTTGTTAGCCATCTATGCAACTTATGAGAAAAGAGAAACTGGAACATGAAAAACATACCCATCAACCCCTTTCCCAACCTTTCCTCCCCCCAGGTGCCCATTCACTATTACACAGCTAATTACAGGTATCTAAATTGGCTACATGATCAACAAGATCATTCTAAACTCCAATCAGTGGCAATAATTTTATATATTTAGGGTAGGTAAGTTCTGTGAATTCCTGGGAAAATAGGGTAATAAATGGACTCCAGAATTCTCTGAAAATGTCCCCTTGATCTCTCAATGTTGAAGATAACCTTTCCATCCACAGCAGATGCCAGATGCGGTGTAACCATCCCAAACCTGTTTGGGATCCTATCAGTGCCCCATAGTGTCAAAATCGTTTGGTGAGCCGCCCGACTATCCAATGCCATATGTCTGCCCCGTCTGGATTTAAGTGGGTATGTCAATGGGTTGGGTAGGCCTACTACTATGTATGCTGGGAATCGGGGGCTTTGCTTGTTAAAGTGTAGATCAATCTTGCCTAAGATTTCCTCCCAGAAATGAGTTAGCTTAGAACAATCCCCCTCTGACAGGAGCTTGTATATATCTTTTACCAAATGTCGGTTCGATTCTTTACATGGGAGCCATCTCTCAAATTTCGTCAGGGGCCACTGGGTGGCCTCTTTAACCTCTGTTTGCATCACCCAATGTCTGATCTATGTGTAGCGGATCCTTTCCCTCGGGGTGTTGAATAGAATAGGGCCCTCTTCATCAAAGAAGTGGCCCACTGACCTACATCCGGGCTTAACCCACTCTTGGAATGTTGCTTCCCTTTGTTCCGGAGTGAAGTCTGGATTCCCAACTATCAGTGTTATGGGGGAGGGGAATGACAAGAGGACTTTTGTTTTATCTAATTCATCCCGGGCTCGGAGGGTGGGTGAGGTGGACTAGGGGGGTCTATGTGATCTGCCCAGGAAATGAATTTGCCACAGGGATGTGCAGTTCAGTGCTTTGTCCGTAGAGAGTAATTTCTTGTCCGACTAAGGGCGTGACCACTCTTTGTATCTAATCTGTGCCGCCCTGAAATATCTGAGGATGCACGGGATGCATAGACTGCCCCCGGCTGGGGTCTCCAGCTAAGCTCCCGACGCATTGAGGAGCGTTGGGCAGCCATATAAAATTTTGAAAGGCACTCCGTATAGTTCAAATCTATCCAGGCAGCGGCCATAAGGGCAAGGTCAGAAAGATATGGAGAACCCTGGGGAGGACCACCATTTTCAATGCCACCAGACGGCCAAGACAAGGGGTAAAGCTTTTACATCATCTGCATACAATGTAATGAGTTGCTCCTCTCCCCCAAATTTCAGGCTGGTGATAAGTGGGTCGTCTCGTACCCGCTGCGCAAATGGCTCCAAATAGAGCACAAAGACCAGCGGAGACAAAGGGAGGCCCAGCTGTGTACCACAAGCAAACGGGAAAGCTTCCAGAACCCCTGCCATTCACCCTAACCGTGGCTCTTGGCCCCACATATCCACTCAGTATCCATGCTCGAAACCTTTCCCCAAATCTGTATCTCACCAATACTGCTTCCAAGTAGGGCCAATGCACCCAGTAAAATGCCTTTTCGGCATCGATAGAGACGAGCATCGCCTCTCGGTGTGAGCAGGTCGCTTTATCTATGAGATGGTGGATGCGTTTTGTATTTTCTTCTCACTGTCTGCCTGGGATAAATCCAGACTGGTCCGGGTCACCTATCCCAGGCATATGTGAGGCAAAGCGAGTCGCCAAAATCCCTGTAAACAGCTTAGCGTCCATGTTTAAAAGCAAAATGGGTCTATAAGATCTGCACAATCGCTTATCCTTTCCCAGTTTTGCTATGACCACGACCATCGCCTCCTTCATCGAAGTGGGTAGTGTCTCTGTTAGACCTGTCAGCCCTAGGGTGGTCTTACCCCGTTTTTTGCCCATTTCCTTGTTTTTTCCACCATCTTTTTTGTTGGACCTAGGTCTCTGGGCGCCTTACCACTGCCAAACAGTGCAGGTGCTCTCTCCCTACAACAGGGCTGCCACAGGCCCCTGCTACTGCAGAGTGCCTTTTTAGACACGCACTAGTAGTCAGGAGCAGGCTGGGACATTAGGATACAGTAACACTGCCATCCCGCCTTTTCTTCCCATAGCCTAGAATGTGGAAGCTCCTGGAATCTTCCGGAATAGGGGAGGGGTTACACTTTGCCGCCTTCAGAGAGTGGTCACCTGACCTAGGGGTATAAGGGGAAAGAAGGGAAATCTGCCTGTCGGTAGGAGCATCACTGGACCTGGAGGAACCTCTGCAGGAGTTTAGGTGGTTGGGCCTAGGGAAGGAACCTACACCACTGGAACTGACTGGGCCTAGGCGCTACTTTCTAAGTTAGGTGAGGGACTCTGCCAACCCACTGATCTGGCCCAGCGTTGGGGAACCACCTCCAGTGAGACAAGGGAAACCATCCTACCTCTGAGCCACCAACTCAACCCCCCTTCCTTCCCCCCAAGAGACTACACTAGAAGGGCACTGAAACCACCAGGCGGCGCTAGGAAACACTTACCTGCTGTGAGGACTGCTGGGGGATCAACCAGGTAACAGCGCTACACCATCCAAGCTCTTCCCTGCCAGAACTGTGCCCCCCTGTGCTGTCCTGCCTCAGCTGCCTAAGCTGAGTTGCCCAGAACTGTATCATGCCCGAACTGCTGTTGAATGCCCCCAAAGTGCTGTGAATTCCTGAGCGCTATCATTCCCAAGCGATGTGCAGCTGCAAGAGACTGCCCTTATGCCTTCCACCTCGCTGAACTGTGAGAAGCGCTGTTCCCCTTTCTAGCGATGTGCCACTGTGAACGCTGTGCCCTTTAAGTGATGTGCCGGGAAAGCGCTGCTGGCCCCTCACCGCCGCCGCCTGGTACCTGTAGAGCACTGTGGCTGAACGCGCAGTAGACGATCACTGCCGCGGCCCGGGGGGTGCCTGCGCTGTCCTGCGTTAACTGGAAGTACTCGGGCCCATAAATCACCGCCGCGGCCCGGCGCCACGTCAGGAAGGTGCCCGCTGCTGACTGTGGCCTCCGCTGCGGCCCCCTAGGCATGGGGGAGGGCCGCTGCCGTGTTGAGGAAGGCCGCGCTGGGCCTGTGAAGGCAGCGTGTGCGGCATCACATGGCGGGGTGCCGGCCGATGATGGCCGCGCCGCCCTGAAAGCCCCTTTGCCATTGGCGGGCGCGACCGCGCCCACCAGAAGCCACATCTCTATTGGCGCCAGCAGCTGGTTCCACCTGACAACTGCAACCGGATTGTGCCGGGACCCCGAGGGAGCCAAGAGGGGGTCCACGGCCGAAGGGAGCCTAGTGTGTGGCTTCTCCCCCTAGCAACACCAGGTAAAAAGCCGCTCCTGCCCAGTCCAAGCCCGAGAGGAGCAGAGAGGCGGGCCGACTGGGACAGGGGTGCCTTGCATCGCCCTGAGCTGTCCGGGTGAGTCGAGGGGCTTGTGGCTGCGCCAGAGGAAGGTCCCCTTTGAGAAAGAGACGAAGGTGTCCCCAGGTGCTCCTGGGGACCCGAGGAGCACACCAACCCGTCCCCTCCCAAGGGGAATTGCTGGGGGCCTAGAGTGAGGACAGGACCACCACAGCCCACCTGAGTACAATAATGAACCATTTGCCCAGTGAGTTAAGGGATGATGTACCCATAGTGACTCAGATGTGTAACTACTTTTTTAATGAGTTCCTCTGAAGTTGGACACATGTAGCCTAGGTGTTGCCCCTAAAGAATGTGGGCGTAGACCATGTTACTGATGCAGGGCTCATGCTGAGCATGATTCTGTTGTGATATTTGTGCTTCTGTTGAATTATTGCAAAGTTCCCCTGGCACAGGAGATGGTTTATGTTGAAATGTCCTGTGAAAGGTTGCTATACTGAACCTGCTTAGGACCAATGTTGTTGCCTAAGCCTATACAATGAAATGTTGCCTGATTTTTGAGGGAATGCTGTTGCCTAGCTTGCCCATGCATATAGTGAGATACTGACGGAGTTACTTGTCTGATGAATTGATGCTTAGTTGATGATAATGAATTACTTACCTGCAATGAGACAAACATAGATAAAAGAATCTTGTTTTAAACAACAATCTTGTGTGGTGTCGGTTTATTGCGTGTGCCTCCCTGTCTCAGTCAGAGTGTGTGCTGCACTTCTGCTTTACACTTAGCTTTCGGGTGCCTTCCCGCTCGCGCCAAGCTACAGCAGTGGATCTGGTGACCCCAGTTCTTACAGTCTCAAAGCTGGTGACCGCACTAAATACCCTAGTGAGGATCGGGGCTACCAAGTTGCAAAAAACCTTATAAAACCCTGCCGAAAAAAACATCCAGGCCTAGAGATTTATGTAGCTTGAGTTTAGAAATTGCCATTATGACTTCCTCAACTTTAATGCTTCCTCCCCCTCAACCACGGTCCCATCCTCTTCCAGCGGCGGCTCAACAGCATTGGTCTGGCGCTGTCCCGAGTTTGTTTACCATCAATCTTCCGCACTTGTTCCCCCCCCAGATAGAATGCATGTTTGAGGCACAAGAGCAAATATTCTGCCTTGTGTAGATCTAAGACCGCCAATTGTTTTCTAGCCACCTCTAATAGGTGCCAGACTGTAGGAGCCCCAGTGCGATGGTGTATCCTCTCTAGCTGTGCGTTACTTGCTGTAGGTTTTCAAGCTTGTCCCTCTATTCCCTATTATCAGCCGCAGAGATAGCGATCAATTCCCCTCTTACTACAGCCTTCAATGCATACCATATCATTGTAATTGAGACCTCTGGGGAATCATTGAACTCCATATATCCCTTAATCAAGCTATATATTTGTTTTATTACTTCTGGTCTCTGGAGTTGCCTTTCTCTCAATCGCCAGGATCACTGATGCCAGTGTGGGATTTAATGTAAAGTGCACGACAGAGGGCAACTTAGAGTTGCCCCCTGAACCTAATCCACAACCAGCATCCTAACTGAGAGGCTGCCTAGGCTGCCACCCAGCAGACAGGTTGCTGGACCCCTGGGTAGAGAGCTATCCGCTCTCATGGGCCTGCAACAATGCACATCCTGGGGCGAGGTGCTAGGCCTCCTACCCCAGGATGGGCAGGGGAAGTTTCAAAGGCATACCGCCTTTGTGAGCTTCTCCAGGCCACTTGCTGTAGTCAGCAACTGGCCACCACCGGTTCTGATCCCCACTCTGGTGGGAGGACAGGCAGGAAAAACAAAGTGAGGAAAGGGGGTGTGCCAGCCTCTGCCAACCCCACCCCTCAGGTGGGGGAGGCGAGATAAAGCACAACTCCGGGCTCTTGCCATTTTGAGAATGGGGAGCCCTACTCAATCAGAGCTAGGCTCCTGCCTCCCTCCCACTGGAGAGTGGTAGGATAGGGGGTGTACTCACCCCAGGACAGGGACCCAATGGTCCCTGTCCTTGCCCTGCCTGTAACGCCCCTACATTTGGTATTTAGGGGCACCCTGAACCTTCCTTCCTCAGATCCCAATTCCGAAAGAAACAAGAAGAAAGAAGACCTGCTGTGCAGCTGCTAACAAGAGGACAACACCAACTGACTGACTTGGCTCTAGCCCTACAGGCCTGTCGACCCTCGAACCTGCTCCTTCTAAATCCCGGCATCTCCTCTGGTCAGCAACCCCGAAATCCCCAGAGGACCTGACTGCCTTGCTCATCCAAAGACTGGGCCTCCCACAAGCAGTGGTTCTGCTCAAACAGTAACAACCCCTGGTGCCGGCCAGGAACCGCGAATCCAGCACACTCTGTACCCGCAGAGCCCGGCCTGTGCCTGAGTGAACAAAGACCACGAGAACTTCCCCCCCGGCGACTGTGAACACAAATCCAGCCCCCAAGGACCCTCCTTGACGCTCCTGACGATGCCTGCAGTCTCACAACCAGGGACCCCTCCAACGCGACCAGGTGAAGGTAAGATTTCCCGACACCAAAAGACACCCCTGCGCCCCAAAGCCTCCTGTGCCCAACTCCTGGGTGGCTACCTAACCTACCTCTTGAAGTGGTGGTCGCACCTGAAGAATCTCCGTCCCGAGCTTGCAGCCTTTGTTCGTTTTGCAACTTTCCCATTGAAATACATTGGGAGCCCGACGGAGCAAAAGCACCCTGCACCCAGCCGCCCGAGTGCCACTGGAAGTGCAGCATCTGTCCTATCCTACTTTCCCACTTGCCCTGTGTAAATGACCAGGAGCTCAGCTCCCACAGCCGCGTGGCCTGCCTGCTGGCAGCCACCAACCAAAGGCCCCCTGCCCGCCATAGGCTAACATTGGGCCTACTCACTCTGCACCCGGCTGCCCCTGTGCCGCTGAGGGTGTAACAACTGTTCCTACCTGATCCTGGGAGACTTCTGAGTCTTAACCCAGAACCTTAACTCAGCCAGTCAAGTACTTACCTAAAGACCGATAACTTAATTTTCTCCATAGGGTAACATTTTGCTGGGTTTCACTTGGAAATTCTTCTAAGTGTCGAGTTTTGAATCTTTGAAATATTCCTTAAAAATCATCCAATCGACGAAAACAAAATTACTCTCATGTTACCAGGAGAGATCCCAGAAATGGATCTTTGTGCCCAGTACTGACCCTAAAAAGTAATTACAACTGTGAATTTCTGATAACCTTATTTCCTCCCATAGGATAACATTGCTTGGTTTTGGCCAAAATTTCTTCTGTGTCAATTTTCAAAACATACGAATATTCCTTAAAAATCGCCTGTGTAACAAAAACGATTTATTTCAACTGTTTACAGGAAATGCACCAGGGATGAATCCAAGATCCAGCCCTGAGTAAGAAAAACATTTGTAAAATGATTTTATTGCATTTACTTTAAAACTTCCCTTTGAGCTCAATGTTGTAATTGTGTTTAACTTGTGTTGCTTATTGCAACAACTGTATCTATTGCATTTAAAAGTCTACTGCTATTTGAAAGTATTCAACTGTAGCATCTCATCCTGAGAAAGTATTTTTATACCTACTTGTGGTTCTAAAATAAAACAACAATATATTTTTATATATAAAACAATTGGCCTAGAGTTCAGTTCTTCAGTGTGTGAGACCATTTGCTGACTGAGTGTGTACAAAAAATGCTTTACACTGTCCTCTGATACTGCCTTACTACTCGACCAATCTACCATTTTAGAGAGTAAGGTTATATCTAACTTTAACCTCTGCCATACCTCTGGGGACTGTGGACTCAGTGCACACTGTACCTTACCTTGGTGCAGTATATACAGAGCCACTTTCTTACAGTGAGTGACCAAGTACCCAGAATGTTCCTGTCTCTCCGCCTGCCGCCCAGCTATTTCTTAAGCCAGTTCACCTCATGCAGAGTCATTGGAAGAGGTGTCTTTTGCAGGCTTGCTAAGCAGAGCTCTCCTTTCCGATGCCATGGTTGCCTGGTCTGGGACCCCCCTCCCTCCCCACTTGCTGGTGGGGACCCTTTGCCACCTCTTGCCGTTCTCTCTCTCCGAGAAACTCTCGCCGAGGGCCCACAGCTCGGTTCATCAGGGAGCTCTATCTGGAGCAATGCACAAGCCGCAGAGATGGAGCAGATCTGGTGTAGCTGATCCTGCCAGTTAAGGATGATCCTGAACGGATGACCCTATCCGCAGGCCATCTTCTTTAAGGAATGTCGTGACAGGACGGTATTGTCTCCTCTTCTAAAGCGTAGAGGCCACTAAGCCCTGGTAAAGAAGCAGGGTCTGACCCCGCAATGATAGAGGCATTGTTTCTCTCGCCTTTCCTAAAATCTGCTCCTTCTAAGGGAACTGTGAACACAAGTTAAGATGTCTAATGACCGGGGAGTCCTATCCAGGCGAATCTCCACAGCTTGTGTGTCTCCTAGGATGTGGGTGACCAGCTCCGAGACAAAGGACTCTAGGTCTCCTTCGTCTGCATCTTGTGGGGCCCCACTAATACGAATGCTATTTCACGTAGAGCAATTTTGTAAGTCTTCTGCATGCTCAAAAGATCAAGCTGCTGATCTTTCAAGCGGATAATCTCCTGCTGGAGCTGCTCTATCTCTTCATACCGAGAAGATTCTTGCCCTTCAATGGCATCCACTCGGTCCTCTATGTCGGTCATCTCTTTGCGAACTGCCTGTAGTTCAATGGTAAGGTCTCTTTTAACTGCGAGGAGGTCATTTCACAGTCCGGCAAACAGGGCGTCCAGATAAGGGTGTGTGACTAGAGCCTCCAGCTCTTCCGACGCCAGAGGCAGCTCTGCTCAAGCCCCCCTGAGAGTCACTCTCTTGGTTATTCGCCTGTTTCAGTAGCAAGTCTTTGGTGTTGTTCCCTTTCTTTACTCTTGCTGACATCATCTTTTGCTGCCTCGGCTCCTGGGCCCTCACCATTCTGCCGCTCACCAGTGATAATGTAGACCACCCTAGCTGCGGATCCGTTCCCTTTCAGTTCTGCACCCCTTCACCGTCCAGTATCAGCTGCTCCAGCTAACTTCAAGTAGGATGTGTCCTGTGTGGTGGTGCTGCAGGAGCTTGAGAGGTATACTGCTACGTCAGGGGCCCTGGCCCTCATATATTTATTTTTTATTTATTTATTCCTTGCATTTATAGTGCGCAACAGCTACCCACAAAGGGTTCCCCGGCGCATTTATAAGATGTTCCTGTGATGCTCCAGTCAGAAAGAAATGTTTAGATGTTAAAAAGCCAGGTCTTTAAGGCTTTTCTAAAGCTCATGTAATTGGTCTCATTACGTGATGAAAGTGGCATGGAGTTCCAAAGCTTAGGCCCTAAGAAGAGAAAGGATTTGCCGCCCATGCGAGACAGTTTGATTTTAGGGATGACAAAGCTCTTTCGCCGTGGAGGAGCGAAGTGCACGGGAAGGGCAGTAAGGGCGCACAAGTGAGGTATTTGGGGGCTTTTTCCGCACAGATTTTATACATAAAGCAGAGAGTTTTAAACTTGATCCGATTTTCGATCTTTAGCCAGTGAAGGTCTCGAATATATTTAGTAGTGGAAGTGGTGCTCGGGATTTTACATAGCAGTCTAGCTGCTGAGTTTTGAACTATCTGCAGTCTCCGAATTGTAGCTTTCTTTGCCCCCAGGTATAGCACATTGCCATAATCAAGCCTTGAAATATTCAAGGCATTGATTACAGTTTTCTTTGTCGGTTCCGGCAACATCCAGCAGATCTTTTTTAGCCATTTTAAAATGGCAAAACATGTGGCCGAGGTTTCAACAGCTTGCTAGTGCATGTTGAGAGAGTCATCAATAATGATGCCAAGATTGTGTGCCTGTAGCACCGGCACAGGGAGCAGGCCCATTTCCTACGGCCAATGATGCGGGCCCCACAAATTTTTGTTTTTGCCAAGAACCATCACTTCAGTTTTCTCCCCGTTTAATTTGAGGAAATTGTCCTGCATCCAACCGGCAATTTTTGTGAGACCACTTTTAAGTATGGAGGGCGTGTCAGTATTTTCTGAGGAGAGCGAAAAAAAAAGCTGCGAATCATCAGCGTAAGAATACATTTGTAGGCCTGCTTCTTCGACCACCTTCGCTAATGGGCTCATATACAAATTAAATAATAACGGACTAAGTAGAGAGCCCTGTGGTGCACCATGTTCAAAGACCTGGGTATCTGAACAGGCCGAACGAGAAAAAACTTGAAATGTTCGCTCACTCAAGAAGGATTTAAGCCAATTTAGTGCGGGCCCCGAATACCTAAGGAATGAAGTGTGCGCAATAATACGGTATGTGATACCGTATCGAATGCAGCACTCAAATCTAAAAGTACAAGAGCCACAGTTTCGCCACTATCCAACAGACAGCGAATATTCTCAATGACTCTCAGTAGGGTGGCTTCTGTTGAAAAACCAGCTCTAAAACCTGATTGACAGGGAGGCAGTAAGTCTTGGGCAGTTACAAAATCAGTTAAAGTGTGATGTACATGCTTTTCCAAAATCTTTGAAAACACCGGTAGTAAAGAAATGGGCCGGAAATTGGAAGGAAGATTTGGGTCAGCTCCAGCCTTTTTTAATAGGGAATGAATCATGGCATGCTTCCACTCCTTAGGTACAATCTCCTCTTGAAGAGACGCATTAGGAAGGTCTGTAATGATGTGTATCCAGTTTTTTAAGTACGCAGCAAGGTAGGGGGTCATTTGGAGATCCAGATTTGATTGTATTAAGTAGTTTGATTAAAGTGCTAGTATTGAGCCTGGGCCAGCTCTCCAAAAAGCTGCTGGGGTGTTGAGAGGCAGATATGTCTGTGTGCTTGGAAGGGAAATGGGTAGAGGGGTCTCGTGAGGAAGAGGCTGCTGAAAGGCAGCTGTTCTGAGCCATTGCTATTCCTTGATAGATTTTGTCCACTTTACTAACAAAGAAAGTGGCCAATAGGTCACATTGCTGCTTATTTAAATCTGGCGGAGTTGGTGACGTTGTAGAACCCGCCAATTCCTTCACCATTTTAAAAAGAGCTTTTGACCGATTTAGCGCCTCCGCAATGGTGAAGCTCACAAAATCAGCTTGTGCCTTATTGCAAAGCATGTGATATTTATTTAATTCACTTTTGTACCTTTTTTTCGCTTCCGGTGCATAGGTTTTCCTCCAAACACGTTCAGAGGTTTTACATTTTGCTTTTTCTAATTTCATTAGTTCCGTGAACCATGGGGCGGGGGGTCTATGACCTTTGCATTTTAATTTAGTTTGCGGCAGGCAGGTGTTTATTGCTGTCATAAGCCATTTCTGTACTGCTGCGGATAGGGAATGGACAGATTGTTTAGAGCAGGGAGTGTGCGAATTTAAAAAGGTATTCAAAGTGTCAATATCAAGCTTTTTTCAGTTCCTAATTAATTTGGGTTGCTCCGATAAGCCTCCAGTCATCAAAGTGGCTACTTGAAGCGAAAATCTAATCAAATAATGATCCGACCAACTGATCGGTAGTGCCGGAAGGACGGTAATTTCCTTAAGATTGGTAAAAACAGGATCGAGTAGGTGACCTGCACTATGGGTGGGTCCCGAATTGAGTAGGTTTAAGTTAAGGGAGGCTAAGTCAGCAATAAATTCAGCAGCTGATGTACTATTTGGATTTTCTAAGTGCAGGTTAATATCTACAGTAAGGGAGAAGTTGGCTGCCTTCATTACTAGCGGCCCAATAAGTTCTGGAAGGGTTGCCGACCAAGTAGTGGCCGGGCCAGGTGGACGATAGATAAGTATGCCAGATAGCATAAAGTTGGAAGTGAGTGCAAGTTTGAATGTAGCTGCTTCACAATTGGGGCATGGCAGGTGCGCGATATCACAACTATATTCTTTTTCAAAAAGGATAGCTATCCCGCCACCTGTTTTGTTTGCACGGTCCATCCTTACTATTGCATACTGGTCAGGCACTGCCACTGCAATTTCCGGTCCCGAGCTCTCTTGGAGCCAAGTTTCCGTAAGAAAAAGAGCGTCAGGGTTCTCATCTATTAATAAGTTAAAAATCTCCAATTTATGTTTAGGTGGGGATCTACAATTCAGACTAAGGAAAGAGAAAGTTTTAGATTTAGATTGACCAACTTAGCTTTTATCTTTCCCTCTAATCCCAGTATTCTTGCCCTCCAAAGATACTGAGAAACTGCAATTCTGGCAGGGTGTAATTACATCCCTCAGATGAAATGTATTACATTCTGCTGCTTGTGGGATTCTTAGAGCCCGAAGCTGCTCAGAATTATATCTAAGTAAAGGGCGATCGCTATTGGAAGTTGAAGCAGCCGTGGTCTCTCCATCCACCCGTTCTTCAAGATAATTAGCGTTGGGCGGAGACGACACCGGGACCGAGGCCCTTGGCCCGGACCCCGCGCAGACGGGCTTACCTTTGGCGCACCTTCGGCGCGCCATTGGTGTGCCCGCTGCCCGCGTTCGTGGCGCGTACTCGCAGGGGGAACCATCTATGCCCGCTCAAATATTCCCCCTCACCTCCTCGCCTGGGAGAATGCTACTTCTGCTATATTATCTTGTGCTCATACGTGGCCAAATCGGCTGCCTGTCATCGCTACCTCTTCTGGTGCTGCTAGGGGGTTTTCACCCCCTTCGAGTTCTCTTCCCGGATCTCAGGGACAGTTCCGCTCAAGCGTTACTGCAATCCAATTTCGGGCCTGATTCATGAATCTTTAGCTGTGCTTGGTCTGGAGACACCCTCAATCCGCTATTGTTGTTGGGGACCGGTCCCCTAGGTCAGACACACTCTGGCCCTAAGTGGAAACTTTCCCCTCTGTCTGCGCTGCCACCTCTATCTGCCATCTGCAGTCTCTCTGGTCTTACTGCTAATCGTGCCCTCTGGGGGTGTATCACTCACTGTGAGGTGTCTGTGGCCTCTCCTTCTTCAGCACTCTGCTGTCGGTCTCTCCTCTGTTACGGCTCTTGTTGGGTCTCGCTGCCTGCTACGGCGCTGCTCTGGTTTCTTAACTCACAGTGGAAATCTTGCACCAATGCCCTGTGCCACATGTTGCAGTCCACTGCTATGCCCCTGCTTAAGTCCGCCCATCGTGGGCCCCTGTGTGGCTTCGTGCGGCCAGCTGTCTCTATCGTCAAGGGGGCAGGGTCCGGCTGCTCGGCTCCTCTTTCCCTCGCACAGGAGTACTGCCCGGCTCTGGGCAGACCATGTGCTCCGGCCCGACTCTGACTAAGCCTCACTGGGCCAAGTCTCCTCAGGGTCTGCTATTGCTGTGGCCTACTGTTGTGATTTATTAATGTTGGTCCTCATCGGCGACCGTACTATTGTTGTGCAGTGCGTTGTCTATGTTTATGTTACGTCACACATTCCATTTTGGAATGCTTTGAATGGTATTTAGATGACATCACCCGGCGTCCCCGGCATTCTTCCCATATCTTGTCCCCGTCACTACCCCTGCTCCAATTGTGTCCCCCTGGGCCTTTTCATCCTAATAAATACTTTAATCCCTCCACTGTGGTCCGGACTCTCTTTACAACAATGGCGACGAGGATATATACGGAGGAGAGGCTCACAGACACCGCTGAAGTCATCGGAGTGCACCACGTCATTAAAATTCAAGCAGAGGGTAAATCCAGTGAACGCGGAAATAAAAATCAGCGGAAGGAAGTAAGTGACATACCGCTAGTAAGCCGCCGCTCTGAGACTTTGTGTGGAGGTGCACGGCGAAACTGACACGCGCGTGAAGCATGATGGGATTGCTCTGAGCGTCCCGCACATCCTGCAAGTTCATTGGTGCATGGATCTTTGGGCCAAACCATAGAGCCTGTTCCTCTCCCTGTCTTTTAAAGTTCTGTCAGACAGGTTTTGACAATGAGAACAGTCCTTTGGATCATGATCTTCTGGCAAGCATAAAATACAGACCTCATGAGAGTCCGTTTTTGCCTTCTTGTGGCCACAAGAAGGGCAATCATCGAATAATGAAGGCATCCTGACAGGAAAAACCTCACAAAAATTCGACTGCTAAGCAGTTATTTACTTGACCCTGATGTAAAAAGTCAAAGTAAATCAAAAAAATGTTCTTTAGAAGCTTTTCTGACTGAAAAAGGCAGAAAAACTGTGGAGCTGTGTATCCAGGGTCCTTCCTGAAGGAGCCGGAAAGAACAACTGACCTAACTGTAACCCCTGAGGCATGATGGGAAGCTAGGGGCAGAGGTGCCTTAAAGGCACAGCGTCAGTTTTGGTACATGCAGCCACAGGGTTAGCTTTTCAGTCTTTTTAGACTGGGTATTTGCAATGCAGCCTGGGAGCTGTATATGCTTACAGTGTCTTATAAGAATTTCTGCTGTTTTCTAAGCATTAAAACAGTTTCTAAACAAGCATTGGTGTTGTTTATCATGTTTCTAATGCTAATACACATGTATGGTGGAAATTCTTCACAGCATATTCCAGCTCTACTGTTTTATTTGGCTGCAATTGCTTATTTTTATATATATATATATTTATATATATATGTATATGTATATGTGGGGCACATATAATATATTGTTTCCGGGGTCCCGCGCATGGGCGGGAATATTCTAATGCTTATGACTATTGATGAGGATCCCCTGGAAGAGAACCAAGGCAAATCCTGTCAGAATAACGCATGAAACACGACCGGAGGAATAAATACAACGCAAAATAGTAAATAAAACGCACAGTGCCGACAGCGCCAGAGAAGTGTACGCCAGCTTAACAATAAAAACAAAACGCAAATTAACAATTGTCATGGAGTGCTAATAATCAGCAGGAGTAGGAGTAGGACAGTACATGGGAGATTGCACCACTGAAAAACAACCAAAATTAAGCATGTATCAGGATAAAGAAATAAAAGGTTTTGTAAGTGTAACAATTGTTAAGTGAATATAGAAGGGAAATATTAGCAAAATAAGTAGAGGAAGCCAAGATAAGTACCTGTCACTGGAGGAAGTGATAAACAAACATGGCTCAAAGTAATAATATCTGCGTTCCACCAGTCTTCCTTGAAGAACCAGGGAAACCCATAATGAAATGGAAAAGTTGGTTGAGAGCCTTTGAGAACTATATTGTGTCTATAGATGGCAAGGGGTACAACGCCGAGAGGAAGAAATCACTTCTGTTTGGATTGTTAGGGAAAGCAGGTCAGGAGGTATTCGATAGCCTACCAGAATACGAAAGTCCACCTGGAGTGTTTATACCTCTCAACGAATATCAGGAGGCTATCAAAAGGCTTGAGAAACAGTACGATGAAGAAAGCAATATAATGGTTGGCAGACATACATTTGCGTTGAGGAAGCAGGAAGAAGGTGAAACAATCGAAGAGTATATAGCATGCTTGAGAGTACTAGCAAAGGATTGTGAATTCAATGAAATGACTGATATCTATATAAGAGACCAAGTGGTATTTTATTGTCACTCTAAGAAGGTCCAAGAAAGGTTGTTAACATGCAGAAACCCAACTCTACAGGATGTAACAGACATAGCTAAAGCTATTGAAAGATCGTTAATTACTACTAAAGTATTGTCAGGCAGCAGTAACAATGCTAACATGTTTTATCTACAGGACAAAAAGAAAAGCGACCACAAAGGTTCTGAGAAAAGCTGGGGAGACAAGAAAGTAGGAAGTAGAAATTTAAGTTGTTTCAGATGTGGGTCGCAAGAACACCTTGCAGATTGCAAGTCATGCCCGGCCATTGGTAATAGGTGCGCGAAATGTAAAAGGTTTGGTCACTATACGACACTATGTAAAACAAAACTGAGACCAACTGAGAATGTGAAGGTGAATACCGTGGGGGATTTTGATGAAGAAATGTGTGATAAGATTGTACTCTATGTGGAGATGGTAGATGGAAAGATAAAGGGGCCCATTGGTGATGTAAAAATAGGAAACGTATAATTACAGATCACTGCGGATTCAGGGTCACCTATAACAATTATATCTGACAAGTTATTCGAAGAAAAATGGCAAGATGTAACACTACATGACACGGACGTAAACCCCAAGGCTTTCGGGGAACAGGATATCAAAATGTTGGGGTATTTCTGTGACACATTAATGTTCAAAGGTAGAGTGATAAACACTAAAATATACGTGGAAGTAAAAGGCAGAATCTTAGTAGGATGTAAGGACTTGGCAAAGTAAGGTGTGATCCTTCAACGAGGCGCTAAGGAACCAATCATACTTAGAGAGGATTTAATAAATAACATATGCATAGTGGAGAATCAAGAAAATGTTGAAGAAGTAATGGAAAAGTACAACGAAGTCTTTAAGGATGTAATAGGGTGTGTTAAAGGCTTTACGCACAAAATTAGATTAAAAGAAGATGCTGAACCCATCAAACAAAAAGAGAGAGCAATTCCACTGTCAATAAGAGAAGAACTAAAAGAGGTGCTAGCCAAACTATGTCAAGAAGGCGTAATAAAGGAAACTGATGCATCTGAGTGGGTATCCGCAATAGTGGTCTCAAAGAAAAGGAAAACAGGGGAAATACGGCTGTGTGTGGATCTCAGGTCCTTAAACAAAAACATTTTAGTGAACTGCCACCCACTCCCAATGATACAGGAGATCCTACAATCTGTAGCAGGATCAAAATACTTTACCCTGATCGACTTAAAAGCTGCATAGCATCAGGTCATGTTGTCAGAAGAATCAAAAAAGCTCACAACATTTGTAACGCCATTCAGCGCCTACAGGTATATAAGATTGCCTTTCGGCCTGGCCTCCTCATCTGGCGTGTTCTAGAAGTTAATGGATATCCTGTTTGGTGAGATTAAAGGAGTCAAGGCGTTCCAGGATGATATCCTGATACATACCGAATCTGAGCAAGAACATCTGCGAGTGCTCAGCAAAGTATTAAGCATCCTAAAGAACAAAGGAATGACGGTATCAAAGGAAAAATGTAAATTCATGAAAAGGAAAATAGAATACCTGGGACACGTGCTATCATCCGAGGGAATAACTCCTAAAGATGACCTAGTCCAAGCAATCAGAGGCACCAGAACCGAAGGATAAAGAGACTCTGAAGTCTTTCCCGGGACTCAGCGAGTACTACTCCAAGTTCATAAAGGGGTATGCAGATAAGGTGAAACCATTGAGGAAAATATTACGGAAAAACGTGAACTACGTTTGGTCCAGTGAGCAGGAACTAGCATTTAACAAAATAAAGAAAGATATCGCTGAGGCACCCACTTTGAAAGCTTACGATCCCAAGCTGCAGAACATAATCACAGTAGACGCAAGTGCCAAAGGCGTAGGAGCTGTATTTTGCCAAGTAAAAGGAGGCCAAGAAAACATAATTGCGTTCATATTAAGGAGACTCAGTGACACGGAGAAGCACTACAGCACGATTGAGCGTGAGGCACCTGCGTACGTTTGGGCCGTGCAAAAACTAAAAACCTACCTATGGGGGAAAAGATTTGAAATAGTAACAGACCACAAGCCATTAGTGTATATGATGGACGGAGAAGGACGTGGAAGCGGAAGAGCAAGCATCCCCATTCTCCGCCAGCATCAATTGCGTCAACTGCGCGTCGAGGGGGATGACAACGATCTGTTCCCCATCTCCCCGGGGCTCTGGGGAGAAGCGGCGTCGACGTTCGATGTCGAAGGAGCTGAACAGACCACCGTCGACAGCATCATCGTCGACGACGTCATTGTCGAGTCATCGACGTCATGGAAAGGCCCGAAGTCGGCGCTCGCCGTCGAGGCGACTCTGCCGTTCGCCGTCGGCGAAGAGGAGAAGATCGGCGACGAGGGGATCCTTGCCGTTGAGGAGGCGTTCGCCGTCAAGGAGGCGTCACCGGTCGACGTCGAGGAGGCGCTATCGGTCGACGTCGAGAAGGCGTTCTTTGACGCCGAGGAAGCGCAGGAGGAGTCCTGACGCTAGGAGGTCACCAATTGGTTCGCCATCGTCGCCAAAGAAGAAGACACAGTCACCGGGCTCGGGTAACTCAGTGGTGTATACACCTATTAAACCTAGGACACCCACTCCTCCTCCTTTGCCGAAGGGTCCGCCTCCGCGGAACCCCACCCCGCCTCCTCCACCACTGCCGCCTCGTGGGCCGGCTCCTCGTCAGTCACCGTCACCTCAGCTCCCACCGCCTCTTCCCTCCGCTCCTCCACCTGTGCCGCCAACCAGGACGGCCTCGTTGCCACGCTTTCCAACTCCTCCTAAGGGGACACCTCGGCCGAGGGCCCCGGCCAGGCCGACATCCCCTGCTCCTGCGAAGCCTGCGGATCGGCCGAGGCCGAGAAGGTCGCGCTCCCGCTCTGGCCAGAGAGGGAGATCGCGAAGCCGTGGCTGGTCGTCATCTCGATCTAGACGACGCCACAGGAGGCGCAGATCCAGATCCCACACAGGCTCTTCCACCAGGGATTATTCACTGACTCTGTCGGAGTCTCCAGGGACGATGGTGTCGCCCGTGGACGATATTGTCTCCTTCCAGGAAGTGCTGTTGAGGGGTGCAACTAAGTTAGGGATCACGGTGACGGTGCCAACACCTACGACGTCTGTGATCTTCGAGACACTTCACAAAAAACATTTGTCTCGACCGCTGCTGCCGTTGGTACCCAGATTGGAGGAGCCCACCAAGGAGTTGTTCCTCATTCCGGCGGTGACTAAGGCAGCCCCCTCCAGGCTCCTCAAGAAATACCGGGCTCCGGAATCTGACCCGGCTTTTCATCGAATGGACCCAACACCAGACTCCGTTATCGTGACAGCGGCTAAGAAGCAGCATGCCACCACTCCTTCTTCGACAGTGCCGCCTGATAAGGACAGCCGGTGGCTGGATTCGGCGGGCAGAAATGTCTGTGGGACTGCATCTACCACCATGAAGGCGGCAAGTGCCGGGGCTCTGCTGGGGCACTATGGGAGTCCCTCCAGCAGTACACTGAACTCCTCCCTCGTGACAAGAAAGAGGACTTTCTGGAAATATTAAACGAGTGGATGATGGTGTCTAACCAGATCATCAGCGCGGCTGCTTATGTATCTCTTCTGGCGGCGCATGGATACTGCCACAGCATCAATCAACGGCGCCACGCTTGGCTTCGTCTCACCTCACTCAAACCGGAGGCGCAACAGCGGGTGGCCAACCTGCCCTTCTCGGGGGAAACCCTGTTCGGCAAACATGCGGACAATGATATGGCCCGTATGTAGGCAGAAGCCGAAACCCTGATGGCTGTCGGGTTAGAGAAGCCTGAGAAGAAGAAGAAGAACTATCGCCCGTTCCAGAGACGGTTCGGAAACTCAGGCAGAGGGCGGGGGCAGACTTCCGGACAGCAGCAACAACAACAAAACAGCAGCAATTCCGGAAGCCCTTCCAGTAGCGCCAGAGGGGCAGAGGAAACCAACAGTCCGCAACAGCGACCAAAGGCCCGGCCGGGTCTAGGCCCTGAGCGTCTACTTCCCCACATCCGTTACCCACTCCAGTGGGGGGAAGCGTACAATTTTCTGGCAGAGTGGAGAAAAATTACTCAGGACAAGTGGGTGCTGAATATTGTTTGCAATGGATACAGTCTTTGATTCACCAGCCCGCCTCCAGCTATTCCGCCGGTGAGCTCGCAGTTTCAGCTGCGAGAGCTCCAGGCAGAGGCCGACATCCTTTTAAGGAAAAGGGTGATAGAAGACATACCTCGGCCTCAAAGGGGAAGAGGTCTGTACTCAAGGTTCTTTCTTGTCCGCAAGAAGGACAAGAAAGAGTTCAGGCCCATTCTGGACTTGCGGCAAGCAAACAAGTGGATTCGCAGAGAGATTTCGCATGCTGTCGTTGCAGCAGATTTACCCTCAGCTCCAGCAGGGAGACTGACTTTGTGCTATAGACCTACAGGATGCGTACTTCCATGTTGCCACGCTTTCCAACTCCTCCTAAGGGGACACCTCGGCCGAGGGCCCCGGCCAGGCCGACATCGCCTGCTCCTGCGAAGCCTGCAGATCGGCCGCGGCCGAGAAGGTCGTGCTCCCGCTCTGGCCGGAGAGGGAGATCGCGAAGCCGTGGCTGGTCGTCATCTCGATCTAGACGACGCCACAGGAGGCGCAGATCCAGATCCCACACAGGCTCTTCCACCAGGGATTATTCACCGACGCTGTCGGAGTCTCCAGGGACGAGGGTGTCGCCCGTGGACGATATCGTCTCCTTCCAGGAAGTGCTGTTGAGGGGTGCAACTAAGCTAGGGATCACGGTGACGGTGCCAACACCTACGACGTCCGTGATCTTCGAGACACTTCCCAAAAACATTTGTCTTGACCGCTGCTGCCGTTGGTACCCGGATTGGAGGAGCCCGCCAAGGAGTTGTTCCTCACTCCGGCGGTGACAAAGGCAGCCCCCTCCAGGCTCCTCAAGAAATACCGGGCTCCGGAATCTGACCCGGCTTTTTTTCGAATGGACCCAACACCAGACTCCGTTATCGTGACAGCGGTTAAGAAGCAGCATGCCACCACTCCTTCTTCGTCAGTGCCGACTGATAAGGACAGCCGGTGGCTGGATTCGGCGGGCAGAAATGTCTGTGGGACTGCATCTACCACCATGAAGGCGGCAAGTGCCGGGGCTCTGCTGGGGCAATATGATCGTGCCCTATGGGAGTCCCTCCAGCAGTACGCTGAACTCCTCCCTCGTGACAAGAAAGAGGACTTTCTGGAAATATTAAACGAGGGGATGATGGTGTCTAACCAGATCATCAGCGCGGCTGCTTATGTATCTCTTCTGGCGGCGCATGGATACTGCCACAGCATCAATCAACGGCGCCACGCTTGGCTTCGTCTCACCTCACTCAAACCGGAGGCGCAACAGCGGGTGGCCAACCTGCCCTTCTCGGGGGAAACCCTGTTCGGCAAACATGCGGACAATGAAATGGCCCGTATGTAGGCAGAAGCCGAAACCCTGATGGCTGTCGGGTTAGAGAAGCCTGAGAAGAAGAAGAACTATCGCCCGTTCCAGAGACGGTTCGGAAACTCAGGCAGAGGGCGGGGGCAGACTTCCGGACAGCAGCAACAACAACCGCAGCAATTCCGGAAGCCCTTCCAGTAGCGCCAGAGGGGCAGAGGAAACCAACTGTCCGCAACAGCGACCAAAGGCCCGGCCGGGTCTAGGCCCTGAGCGTCTACTTCCCCCACATCCGTTACCCACTCCAGTGGGGGGAAGCGTTCAATTTTTTCTGACAGAGTGGGGAAAAATTACTCAGGACAAGTGGGTGCTGAATATTGTTTGCAATGGATACAGTCTTTGATTCACCAGCCCGCCTCCAGCTATTCCGCCGGTGAGCTCGCAGTTTCAGCTGCGAGAGCTCCAGGCAGAGGCCGACATCCTATTAAGGAAAAGGGTGATAGAAGACATACCTCGGCCTCAAAGGGGAAGAGGTCTGTACTCAAGGTTCTTTCTTGTCCGCAAGAAGGACAAGAACGAGTTCAGGCCCATTCTGGACTTGCGGCAAGCAAACAAGTGGTTTTGCAGAGAGAGATTTCGCATGCTGTCGTTGCAGCAGATTTACCCTCAGCTGCAGCAGGGAGACTGGCTTTGTGCTATAGACCTACAGGATGCGTACTTCCATGTGCCCATTGCACAGAAACACAGGAAGTTCCTGCGATTCCAAGTCGGCGCCAATCATTATCAATACACAGTACTGCCATTCGGGCTGAAGTCTGCGCCCAGGACATTCTCGAAGTGCATGGCAGTGGTAGCGGCACACCTGCGGAAGAACAAGGTGTTTGTCTACCCGTACCTGGACGACTGGTTGATCAAGGCCTCCTCATTCTCGGAAGCTCAAGCACACTTCCAGAAGACGTGCGTTCTTTTGAACAAGCTGGGGTTGCACATCAACATGTCCAAGTCTGTCCCGACTCCGGTCCAATGCATACAGTACTTGGGAGCCTCCATCAATACGCTGTCAGCAAGCGTGTCTCCTTCGGACGAGCGACGGTTATCACTCCTTCGGAAGGCTCAGGCTCTTATGACCGCTCCATCTACAACAGTGAGGACGGTGTCTTCTCTACTGGGGTCGATGGCCTCTTGTATCTTCCTCACGCCTGACGCACGGCTGCACATGAGACCACTGCAGGAGTGCTTGGATGATCAGTGGGATCAGAGGACTGGTTCTTGGGACGACACAATACAACTGTCTTGGCATGCTCTTCAGTCTCTGAAGTGGTGGTGTTCAGCGGAGAATCTCCTCAGAGGGGTTCCCTTCCACAAGGACATTCCTGCACAGATGATCGTGACGGATGCGTCTCTCTACGGCTAGGGAGCGCACTCCGGAGACTTACAGATTCAAGGGACGTTGTCTCCGTCGGAAGTCCACGTACCACACCAACTTCCTGGTACTCAGAGCTGTTCACTTGGCACTGAAGGCCTTTCATCCGTCCTTTCAGACCAACTCTCAATCAATCAATCAATCAATCAAAGCATTTGTATAGCGCGCTACTCACCCGGAGGGTCTCAAGGGGCTTGGGGGAGGGGGGTCCTCTACTGCTCGAACAGCCAGGTCTTGAGTTGCTTCCTGAAGGCGAGGTGGTCTTGGGTCAGGTGGAGGTGGATGGGGAGGGAGTTCCACGTCTTGGCAGCCAGGTAGGAGAAGGATCTTCCTCCCGTTGTGGCTCTTCGGATGCGGGGGACGGCGGCGAGGGCGTGGTTGGTCGATCGAAGCTGGCGGGAGGGAGTGTAGAAGGTTAGGCGGTCGTTGAGGTATCTTGGGCCTTGGTTGTGGAGGGCTTTGTGTGCGTGGGTGAGGAGTCAGAATGCGATTCTCTTGCTGACGGGGAGCCAGTGTAGGTTTCTCAGGTGTGCGGAGATGTTGCTGTGTCGGGGGATGTCCAGGATGAGTCGTGCTGAGGCGTTCTGAATGCGCTGGAGTCTTTTCTGGAGTTTTGCAGTGGTTCCGGCGTAGAGGGAGTTGCTGTAGTCCAGTCGGCTGGTGACGAGGGCCTGGGTGACCGTCTTCATGGTTTCGGTGGGGATCCACCGGAAGATCTTACGTAGCATGGTTAGGATGTTGAAGCATGACGAGGAGACAGCGTTGACTTGTTTGGTCATGGAGAGGGAGGAGTCCCGGATGAAGCCTAGGTTGCGTGCGTGGTCTGTCGGTTTGGGTGCGCTGCCCAGGGCAGGGGGCCACCAGGAGTCGTCCCAGGCAGAGGGCGATGACCCCAGGATGAGGACTTCTGTCTTATCCGAGTTCAGTTTCAGGAGGCTGTTAATCATCCACTCAGCTACGTCTTTCATCCCTTCGTGTAGGTTGGTTCTGGGGGTGGCGGGTCGTTGGTGAGGGAGAGGATCAGCTGGATGTCGTCGGCGTAGGAGATGATGTTGAGGCTGTGTTGGCGTGCGATGGCTGCGAGGGGGCTCATGTAGATGTTGAACAGCGTGGGGCTGAGTGAAGATCCTTGTGGTACTCCGCAGATGACTTCGGTGGCTTCTGATCTGAACGGGGGAGGCGGACTCTCTGTGTTCTTCCAGTGAGGAAGGAGATGATCCCTTCCAGGGCTTTCTCCTTGATTCCAATGTTGTTGAGGCGCTGCACTAGGGTGCGGTGGCAGACCGTGTCGAATGCCGCGGAGAGGTCCAGGAGGATTAGGGCTGCTGTTTCCCCGTTGTCGAGCAGGGTGCGGATGTCGTCGGTGGCTGCGATGAGGGCGGTCTCGGTGCTGTGGTTGGCCTGGAAGCCGGACTGCGAGTGGTCGAGGGATCCATTCGTCTCGAGGAAGGCAGCCAGCTGTCTGTTGACGGTCTTCTCGATGACTTTGGCAGGAAAAGGAAGGAGCGAGATGGGGCGGTCGTTTTTGAGGTCGGTGGGATCTGCTGATGGTTTCTTCAGTAGGGCGCTGAGTTTGGCGTGCTTCCAGCTCTCTGGGAAGGTTATGTTATGTTAAGGGAATTTTGTATAGCGCACTGACACCGGAGGTATCATGGCGCTGAAAGGGTGCTGAGGAAACAGAGGGGTTTTAGCGGGATTGTGGGAAAAGCCAGGTTTTTAATGATTTGCGAAATTGAATCAGAGTGGCGGTGTTGAAGGAGGCGTTGATGATGTCCCGTAGATGGGGTGCGATGAAGGAGTTGGCCTTGTTGAAGACGTGGTGCGGGCAGGGGTCAGTTGGTGATCCTGAGTGGATGGAGCTCATCGTGAGGATGGTGTCTTCGGTGTTGATCGGGGTCCAGGCGCGGAGGGTGGTGGTGGGGGGCGTTGGTGCAGTCTTGGGGTGCGTCGGCTGTGTGCTGAAGCTGTTGTGTATGTCTGCGATCTTGCTGTGAAAGAACGAGGCGAGCGAGTTGTAGAGGTCTTGCGATGGGGTGATGTCGTTGTTTCCGGCGCTGGGGTTTGGAGAGCTCTTTGACGATGTTGAAGAGTTCCTTGCTGTTGTGGGCGTTGTTGTCCAGTCGTTCCTTGAATGCGGTTTTCTTGGTGGCGTGGATCAGTCAGTGGTGTTTTCGGGTTGCGAGCTTAAGGGTGGTCATGTTGTCTGTAGTAGGGTCTCTGCGCCAGGCTTTCTCGAGGGCCCAGCAGTTCTTCTTGGAGCTCTTGAGTTCGTCGGTGAACCAGGAGGCTTTCTGTCTCTGCTTGTACAGACGGACAATACGACCAGGATGTATTACCTCAACAAGCAGGCGGGCTCGAGATCACGCACTCTGTCGCAGGAGGCGCAGGCGATCTGGCACTGGCTTCTGGCCAGAGGACTGACGATAACAGCTACCCATCTGCCAGGTGTGCTGAATGTTCAGGCGGATGCACTGAGCAGACTGATTCAGGAACACCACGAATGGGTCATAAACAACGAAGTGCTAGGAAAAATTTTTGCAAGGTGGGGGACTCCAGACATAGATCTGTTCGCCACCGCCGAAAACAGTAAATGCCGAGACTTCGCCTCCAGGTACTACCAACAGGGGACGTTGGGGAATGCCCTATGGATCGACTGGTCAAACAGCTTTCTGTACGCTTTTCCACCCATTCCCCTGATTTCGGCGGTGCTCATCAAGCTGTCCCGGTCCAGGGAGCGGATGATATTGATCGCCCCGGAATGGCCCAGACAGTGGTGGTTCACGGACTTGCTTCACCGGTCTCTCCTTCCTCACATATGGTTGCCGTGCAGGCCGGACCTTCTCACGAAGTTCGGGGGACAGATGGTGCACCCGAACCTCTCGTCTTTGAGTTTGGCGGCATGGCTCCTGATATAGTGCAATATGGGCATTTGAATCTGCCCGAAGATTGTATGGACATACTGAAGGAGTCTAAGCGACCTTCCACTAGGACTTCTTATGCTTACAAGTGGAAGAGATTCTGCATCTGGTGCAAGTCCAAGAACTATGACCCTACGACGTGTAAGGAGGATGTCATCCTTCCTTATCTTCTACATTTGCCGCAGTCTGGCCTTAATTTTCATTCCATTAAGGTTCATCTCGCTGCATTGACTGCCTACAGAAAATGCCCTTCACAGACTTCCTTCTTCCAGATCCCTGTGATCAAAGATTTTTTGGAAGGCTTGAAGAAAGTATTCCCTCCTGTCCGGCTTCCTTCGCCTTCATGGGAATTGAATGTGGTGCTGTCCAGATTGATGAAGGAGCCTTTTGAACCTATTCATAAGGCTTCGTTGCAGCACCTGTCCTGGAAGGCGGCGTTCCTCGTGGTCATTACATCGGCCCGCAGGGTGAGTGAAATTCAGGCGTTGTGTTGCCAAGAACCTTATACTGTATTTCATGCTGCTAAGGTTGTTATGCATACTCACCCTAAATTTCTTCCCAAGGTTATTTCTGATTTTCATGTCAACCATAACTTTGCCTACGTTTTTTCAGAATCCTTCATCTCCAGCGGAAAGGTCTTTACATTCCCTGGATGTTAGGAGGGTGTTGAAATTTTATCTGGATAAAACCAAAGATATTCGTAGGTCAGACCAATTGTTTATCAATTATGGATCAGTCAGGACCGGTCTTGCTACCTCCAAACAGTCCATTTCTAGGTTGATTATGTCCTGTATACAATTGTGTTACCAAAAAGCTAATAAGACCTTAGGAGGTAAACCTAAGGCTCATACCACCAGGGGCAAAGCTGCCACGGCTGCTTTGCTACGTAATGTTCCAATTACAGAAATCTGCAAGGCGGCCACTTGGAAGTCGGTCCATACCTTTGCTAAACATTACTGTCTGGACACTGATGCCAGGACAGACGCTTAGGTTGGGCAGGCTTCGCTGCGAAATCTGTTCGCACAGTAGTGGTGTTATGTCTTGATTCTCCACCGCCGCTTTGGTGTGGGGATGGGCTTGCCATTCTATTCACTAGATTATGACTATACACAGAGAACCCCTACTACAGAAGGAGTAGTTTCTGTCCTGTAACTCCAGTTCTGTAGATGGGGTATCTCTGTTATAGTCATAAGCGCCCGGTGGAGAAAGATATTCATGTAAGGAATGCTACAGGTCTGGCGTGTTACGCCTTCAAAAAGAACTGAAAGTAAAAGGGACCTGCTCTGCATTCTGGGATACTGAGAGAGTTCTGGAAAGTTTTCTTAAAGGCACAGTATCCTGTTTGAGCCACATAATGGCAGCCTATGGGGATTGTCTGTCCATACCTTCCTCTCTATCATTCCAGAGGCTTTTGCTGGTAGAGGCAAGTTTCTCTGTGGAGGAAACTGGGCAGGCTGTGCTGTTTGTGTGGTGTTTTTTGTGGAATTTCTAGTTGAAGTACTGGACAGTGTAGCCTGTGGATATAGGCTGCATTATCTGTCTTTAAATTCTCTCTTAAGTGTCTTTGCAGTTCTGCAATTTTTTGACAATTTAAGAGATTATTTTTGATTGTTCCAGGGTCCACACACATGGGCGATACTATTCACTAGATTATGACTATAACAGAGATACCCCTACTACAGAACTGGAGTTACAGGACAGAAACTACTCCTTAGGTGACGTCACCCGGCGTCCCCGGCATTCTTCCCATATCTTGTCCCCGTCACTACCCCTGCTCCAATTGTGTCCCCGTGGGCCTTTTCATCCTAATAAATACTTTAATCCCTCCACTGTGGTCCGGACTCTCTTTACAACACCTACACTGTGTGTTTTTTGTTGTCTTCTGTGTTGCTGTAGCTGGGACTGCTCTGCAGGGGTCTCTATTCGAGCGGGCCAGGAGTTGGCGTCCTCCCGCGCCGTCTTTCCTGCATGTATGGGTATAATACTGGTTGCCGGGAGCAATGGGCGCCTCTGCCTGCCACAAACTTGGCCTCACGAGACCCTATCTCCTCCCAGCCCACTAATGCTGCGGCCCCCTCGGCTGGTCTCTCATGCTCCCCACCTCTCCTGCACCTCCTTTCGTCTGCAATGGGTCAGCCATTACAGGCTGTGAGCCGGCGATTCTCTCTCTTTTGCGGTTGGCTCTTAATCAGGGGTAGCCCGCACTGCTCTCAGTCTGTGCGCCTCATCCAAGTCAGACCATACCCGCCGGGGGCCTCTGCCAAGAAAGCTTGGAGGGCCGCTGCGCTCGGACCGCGTCACCTCCGCCTAGTTCTGGGGCTCAGATGGGCCTACATCTTCACCGAGAGCCCCGGACCTTCACGGGAGTCTCCACTGCTGTTCTACGCCCCGCGAGGCGTCCGATGCATGGGCGACGGGATGGAAATCACTCAGCGGGGCCAGAGAGATGAAGTCCTGCGACTCACTCGGTCGCCCACGCCCCCTAGGAGTCCTCTTAAAGACAATGGTAGAAACGTGAACCAGATGACTGAAATAAAACAAGACCAGAAGTGAAATATTAACATCTTTTTGTGACATTTTTAATAAAGCTTGAAACATTGAGAGAACATATTTGAACCAGCTGTTGTTGAATGGTTGCACAGATTGATGCTGGGGTGGCGCGGAGTGATGTGGTGGCGACGAGTGATGCTGTGGTAGCGCATAGTGATGTTGTGGTGCCCCTGAGTGATTCTGTGGTGGTGCTGAGTGATGCTGTGGTGATGCGATAGATAGATAAAGTGAGTGTGATAGAGTGAGGGCGATAGATAGATAGATAGATAAATGGAGGGCAATGGATAGATAGAGGGAGGGCGATAGTTAGAGTGAGGGCGTAGGGTACTGCCCCTAGAGTACCCTATTCCTGCTACAAGCAGCACACAGCATTGATGACACATGAGCTGTACTGCAAAAAGTGTACATTTGTGGTCCCTGAGGATCAGTTTTTGCCTCTTTGCTCTAAGACAGCAAACGTGAGAAAGAGCGAGAAATAAATAGAGATAGAAAATGTGAGAGAAAAATTAGAAGAAGAGGGGAGAGAAAGAGACAGAGAGGGAAGGATGGCAGAGTGCAGAAAACAATGCAAGAGTAAGAAAGAAATATAAGGCAAGCAGAGAAATATAGGATATGAAAATAGAAGAAATAAATGAGGCTAAATAGATAGAGAAAGGGGCAAAAGAAAGGCGGTGAAGGAAAAAGATACATGAGAAGAAAATGAAAGGAAGAAAAAACGAAACTGAAATGAATGAATGAAAGGAGAAGAAGAACAAGCATTGCCAGTGTGATTGTTGGGAAATCAGAAGCTGCCCCACCCCCCCAAACTTACTGAACAAACTACACACCTGGCCTGAGCAAGAAGGTACATCACACCCACAGGATGAGACTCATACATAGCAAAGTTCTTGAAGTTTATTTATTTATTTATTTATATAAAATTTGTAACGCGCGCAGTTACCCAGGGGCATCCCGGCGCTGTGAACACAGACACGAAAGGCTATTACTCAATCCTACACTGGAAATAAGTGTGTTTTAAGTAGTTTCCTGAAGTGCAGGATATTGGGCTCAGCACGGATCTTAAGGGGCAAGGAATTCCAGTGTGACGCTACTTGCACCGAGAAGCGTCGGCCCCCAGAGCGAGCTCTTTTTACTCTTGTGGTCTGCATCAGATGTCTTTGATCCGAGCGCAGTGGGCGTGTGGGCTTGTAGGGGTGTGCCATAGAAGACAGAATAGAAGGGCCCCTGCCGTGCAAGATTTTATGGGCCGTACATAGCGCCTTAAATTTCACCCGCTCCTTAACAGGGAGCCAGTGGAGCGCTTTCAGGGCGGGGGCAGCTGATTGTCTACGTGGCACTTCCATTAACACCCTCGCTGCTGCATTCTGCACCTGCTGAAGGGTTTTGAAAGTTGCTTCTGGGGCGCCCAAAAATAGTGCGTTCCCGAAGTCGAGCCGCGACAGAATTAGGCCGCGAATCAAAAGCTTCCTGGAAGAGTTAGGGAGCAGAGGTAGCACTTTGCGAGCGGATCGCAGCAAGCCAAAGCATACCCCCGCGGTTTTCCTAGCATGGGTCCTGAAGGATAGATCTTCCTCCAACCAAACCCCCAAGCTCTTGATTTCCTTCTTGGGGGATGGTGGATCACCCAGGGACCGCGGCCAGCAACTGGTGATGAGAGAGGGACAGGCCTTGCCCAGCACCATCAGCTCAGTCTTGTCACCGTTGAGCTTCAACGCAGACTGAGACATCCAACGATGAACATTGGAGAGACAGTCATGAAGGACTTCGGGTTGTTCTTCCAGCTGGGTGAGGCCCACAACCAGCTGCGTATCATCAGCGTAGCTGATGATCTTCACTCCTGAAGGGGAGACCACTCTTTCAAGGGGAGCCATATAGGTGTTAAATAAGGTAGGGCTCAAAGATGAGCCCTGCGGGACTCCACATTGAAGAGGGAACAAGGTGGACTGTTCTCCCCCTTCCCAGACTTGATAGGACCGGTCTGAGAGGAAGGATTTCAACCATTTGAGGGCCGTCCCTTTAACACCCACCTCTGCCAGCCGTTGGAGGAGCACCTGATGGTTAACGGTGTCAAAGGCCGCACTCAAGTCCAGGAGGATCACTGCCACTGACCCCCCTGAATCGAGAATGCTCCTTGCTTCCTCCACCACTGCCAGTAAGGCTGTATCTGTCCCCTGACCAGGGCGAAAACCCGTCTGGGAGTCCCCTAGCAAATGGTGGTCTTCAAGATGGCGAGAAAGTTGGTAATTGACCAGCTTCTCTGCGACTTTAGAAAAACCGGGCAGGAGTGAAATGGGCCTAAAATTGGCCAAATTAGACGGATCTAATCCCGGTTTCTTCAAAAGTGCTTTGACAACAGCGGATTTCCACCTTTGAGGCACTATTCCTTGTGCAAGCGAAAGATTAATAAGATCCGCAAGCGGAGTGGAAAGAACATTTGCCACCTGTTTGAGGGATTTCATAGGCGCCGGGTCACTAGGAGACCCACTCTTCATCTTTTTCAGGACCTTTTCGACCTCCTCCTCTGAGAAGGGGCCGAACGATAGCAGCTCAGCGGGACTTATTGTTGAGCTGATGTCCATTTCCACGCTCTGCAACAACGCTGGCAGTGAGGACAGAATCTTTTCGATTTTCAAATGAAAGAAGTTGGCGAGCTCCTCACATTTCTCCTGCGGGTTGTCATGGACAACTGGGGGAACCGGGGCCTTCAGCAGCTCTTTAAAGATCTTAAAAGATTCCCCTGGGGAATTGCTTGCCTTCTCGATCCGAACACTAAAAAAGTTCTTTTTAGCCTCCTTCAAAGCCACCTTGTACTTCCTCATCCCTGCCTTGTAATCATTCCGATTTTCGTCGGTCCGCTCTCTTCTCCAAGCGCGTTCTAATCTTTTGCATGACGTTCTGAGAACCCTAAGTTCGGGCGTATACCAAGGGGCAGAGCCAACTCTTCTTTCTCTGAGAGGCCTCCTCTTTTTCGGGATCAGGGAATCCAGGGTGTTAGTGATCCAATTACCCACCTGCTGATCCGCCATAGTGGGGTCAGTAGCAGGGGGAGGACAGGTTCTTGCTAACTCGGCTGCCCAACTTCCCACTGGCAGCCTCGACCAGATACGTTCCACAGTATGCCGTTGAGGTACCGGGTCTCTCCCTTTCACCCACTGCCAATTGAAAGGAACCATATGGTGGTCAGTCCAGGGAAGAGCAAAGGGATGTAGGGCAAGCAAATTTTTTGAGTTCGCAAAAATAACATCCAGCTGATGGCCTCTCTCATGGGTGGCGCCGACGTTAACAAGGTGAAGGTCAAGTGCACCCAACATGCCTTGTAAGTCTTTCGCCCATCTATCATGGGGGTCATCAAAGTGCACGTTGAGGTCTCCAATAACTAAAAAATTAGATGATGCCGCGGCTAAAGGTATGACTGCTTCGATAAGAGAGTCTACAAAGTTACCCATAGTAGCAGGAGGCCGGTAAAGAAGGAGGCCTGATATAGAGAAAGTGGGGGATAGTCGCAACACGAATTGGCAGCTTTCTGAATTATTAATGCCGCAATCCACAGCCTTGCACATGAAATTGTCTCTGTATAGGATGGCTACCCCTCCCCCCCTTCCATCTGGTCTGTCCTGATGAAATATGAGGTATCCAGATGGGAGGGCTTTTACAATATCCGGACCAGAGCTAGAGGTTAACCAAGTTTCTGTAAGAAACAACACATCCAGCTTATGGTCAATGATCAAAGAGTGGATTTCCGTGGCATGACAGGGTATGGACCTACAGTTAAGCAGCGCCATAGATAACAGTGTTTGGTCCCTGGTTACACAGGCCACACCACAGAGAGCACAGTTCAAATAGGGGGTACCCTCTTCCCATCGGTAGTTACAACCCAAACATCTCGGGGCATGTAGTGACATCAGATCATTCCTAGTGTACCTGATCCTAGGACCCATGTGTTGTACAGGAAGGAGCAGATTGCCATGCCCTGAGCCCGGCTGAGCGCGGACGGGCGCAGACGGGCTGGACTCAGGCGCGACTCCGGCGCAGGTCCGGCGCGTCCGCTGCCCACGTCCGCTGCGCGGAGGCATGCCTAACCGTTTAAGTAGAGCGACTAAAGCGCTCGTCCAATCGCGCCCAACCCAAGATGGCCGCCAACTGCAGCAACCCGGGACCCGGTAAGCTTAGCCTCGAGGACGGCCAAGCCCCCCTGGGAAGCGAGGATGAATAATAAAGGTGCTAGCGTGACTTCTAAATAATATCAGCCCAAAAGGTATGCTAATCTGGTTCGAGGGGGGGGGGGGACGGACACAAAGGGAAATTCTATACAGCAGTAGCAATATTGAAATTTTTAAAAGTTTTAGATTTTAAAAGGAGCGACCGCTCGGGAGCAGCCTTAAGCGTCTGTGAAAAAATAAGTTGTGGTCTTGGAAGAGATAATATGCAATTCCTGGAATGGGAGAGACAAAAACCACAAAAAAACATGCACGCACACACACAACAGTTAGGGTCACGCATGTATTATGGGGTTTTTATGCTCCATGGAAGGGAAAGCCAGTCCCTGCACACAGCTATAGGCAAGACCTCCCCAGGTCCACTCTAGTTCAAACAATGGTGGCTCCTTCACAAGGGGTTTGAACTGAATACTACTCATAAGACTGCTACAAGGCAGACACAGAACAGACCATGAAGAGTCACTATAACAACTGAAATAATGTGCTGCCAGTGCAAGCAAGTCACTGCATGCCACGCGCTGCATTCTGGATAACTTGAGTTTCCAGAAGAGATTTATCCTGACTGGATTAAGCCTTCTCAGACCAAAGGCTGTTTGTGTATCCTCACAGAGTGAGCAAAAAGACATTCATAACATAACCACTTACCTCGAGACAAACCACATGACGATTGTGTACTCAACCTACAACCCTCCCACAACAATCTAACTCTTTACTGAGAGCACGAAACAAAGGGAGGAATGGCTCTCCCATTAAAGTAGGTTTAAGTGCAATAAATCACCCTCTACAACATCATCCACCCAGGGAGGCTTAGAGCCAGCCCATCACTACAGGCTCGGTCTCTTGCTCCTCACAGGTCTACACTGAATTGTAAACCAAAAATCTCTTGCTACAAAAATAACTTCCTTTGTGGTAGACTTAGCGCTCAGCATCTGTCACCGCAATCTCCCACAACACACTTCTGCCCCACACCAGCGACTAACATTATACAGAGCTCGTATCCACATCAGAAAGGGCATTTCTCAGGAGATAATCAGACAAGAATGGTGCAAGGGGCCTTACAATAGAGTAGCACAGCTACTGCCAACTCCTTGCTCTCACTTTGCACCATCATACTGACAAGCACTGGCCCCAAAGACCTCCCAAACAGACATGAAAGCAATTCAACCAGACCTAGTATATCTCTATCTTCAGCTGATGCTCCTTGACACCTTGAAGATGTTTTAGGTGCTATACAAATGCAATTACAACAGGGACAGTCAACTTAAGGGGATCTGAAGGCACCAAGAGCAACGTCATTCAACATAATTAACAGACTAATGTCCTCTAGTTGCACATTAGCAATATGCATACACCCTGCCGCAGCCTGGAGATCGGACAACATTCTGTATTTAACCCATTAAGCCCCACCTTCTGTGACATGCCCAGCTGTTGTTGACAGTGCCCAATTAGAGCGGCTCAGTCGTGCCAGGCTTCAGACAGCACCACAGAATTCCATCATCAACAAACTTTACACTGGGGTTGTCCAACTCCCTTCATGTATCATTAGGTGGGAAAGAGAAGCGTCCTCACTTTAACAGGAGATGAAACTACTATGTTTAACCCCTGCAAATTCGTCAGAATAAACAGTGTGAGGAGACAGGGATACAGGGGCCAAAGCCACGCAGTAATGTCAAGAACAAGGTAAAAAGTTTCAGCCATGAGCAAAGCAGCCAGAAACGTCGATGTTGAGATTATTTGGAGGTAGAGGTGTGGGGCGGGGTGCAGTGGGAAGGGGTTGGGGTGAAAAGCGAATTAGTAAACCCTTGAAGCCCAACGCCGCTTAAAATAAAACATTCCCTTTTATAGCAATTTAAGGTCACTGTTAACTTGTCGACTTAAATCTTCTTAATGGAGCAGTTTGTCATATATAAGCATTCCAGAGCAGGAGGTACTATGACAATAACTTCGGAAGGATGACAGGCCGAGATGGCCTTACCAGAATTTGAACGTGTAACTGCAGACCACACGCAAGTCATGGGCCTCAGATCTGATGTATTAAAAACATTTCAAACCATCTTACTTTGTCCACAGATTTCTTCACGTCTGTTCATTGCTTTCAGAACACAAGCTCTTCACGCGGGAGCTCTTCCATCGTGACGTCATTGTTGGACGCTGTCTGCTTTAGTTTACGTAGTTGTTTTTTTTCCGGGTTCCCATTGCTTCGTGTCACCCACTAGAATTATATTAATTGGGGGAGCATAAAGAGTTTATGCTTTGCTGGAATTCTCTCTACGCGGTGCCCCAGACATGACTCACAGCCATTGCACATTACTGGAATAGGACGCAGGCACAGTTCATACTTTCAAGGCACACGTCTCCGTGACTCGCACTCTGATGGCTGAACCCCATTTGAAAGATTGGCTAAATCGCCTCTGAAAATACGCAGATTATGCGTCTTACTTACAATGTTTTTTTGAATGAATTAGGTTCATGGTGCCCTGTACGCCTACAACGTATTAAGAGAAGGGCATAAGTTTCGCGCGGAAGACGTGCGTGTAGGCCCGGACAGCAGTCGGGTAGCTGTGAAGTCTTCTCGCTTTAATTCACATTTTCCGTGCTTGTACACACTGCGAACTGCAGACGCGGCCAAGCTCGTGTGGACTGTATTTACAATCACAGCGCAGGTACCGGTAGCCATGCTCCCTGGGCTCCCATTGGCCAACCCACATGGTATCAGTGGGCGTATGCGTGCATGTCGCCCTTTCATTGGCTAAGAAACCCGGTGTTCCATGGACGCTGATTTTCAGGCTTATCGGGCTCCAGTGAGCACACCGTAGACCAATGGGGGCAGCTTGAGCAAGCAAAAAAGCCAGTTCCTTTGTGCGGGACTTCCGTCTTCGGAAGTCCCGCGCACGCGCCCACGGAGTGCCTGAGAGCGGGGCTCCCATGCCCGAGGGAGAGCCCCGGCTACAAAAGTCCCGAATGGCGGTAAGTGGGGCTTAGTTGTAGGGGGAGGGGGGTGCGCTTGTGTGTGGGTGTATGTGTGCGGCGGCGGGGGGAGGGGGGTCTCTGTATGTGTGCGTGCATGTGTGTAGGGGTGCTGGTGTGTGTGTGGGGGGGTTTCTGTGTGTGTGTAGGTGCGTTAGTGTGTGTGTAGGTGCGGCGGCGATGGGGGGCGTGTGTGTATGCAGTGTGCATGTGTATGCAGTGTGTGTATGCGTGTGGCTGTGTATGTGCGCATGCGTGAAAGTGGCTGTGTGTGTGTGTGTGTTTGCGCACGGGAATATGAGGTACGAGATGGGCATGGCGCCGTGTGCGCCCTCGAGGAGGAATCTGAGACAGCAGAGGCGCGTGCCTGAACGCTGTCTCGATTCCTCCAAAACCGCCGACAATAGGTACTTCGCTTCGCTCGACCTAAAAAGAAAGGCATTGCACTATCCTTCGGTCTTAGATCTGCATACATAAAACCAAAAGGTCCCACACTCGCAACGATCCTCCGAATAGCTCAGGTAAAGGTACTTCCAACCCAAACATATGGGAGCGAGGCACTGAAAGGACGGCAGAGTGTGATTCTTGATAAAAACGCTCATAAAGGTCTACATAACAGTTTTCCAGCTTCCCTCCCACACATCACCAGCTTAAATAAGACTTGAATTCGGAATAGGCAGACAGGCGCAGGCTTGCAAGGCGGAATTTGCAATAAGCTGCCTAGCTGGGCTCAGGGCCTCAAAGGAAGGTACCCTGGCAAACCATTTATGATTGAACTGGCCACAATACAGGTCAGTGGGAAACTACTATTTGGCCCAAGCACTCAGTATACTTGGCTTGGTATCCAGTGGGGACCTACCTATCAGCCATCAGGAATTTAAAAGGTTGGCAAAAATAAGCTCAAACCGGCTTTCATCAATAGAAGACAAGGACAGCCTCTCTGCACAGAAACACAGCTGGATGACAGCATGTACTTATAAACAACTGAAACCTCAGTGCTAATTACATGACCCCTCCAATGAAAGGACAACGTCACAGTTCATAAATCTGAGGATGGGGGTAATCCCTATTGCCTGTCATCTCCCAGCTTGGAAAAGGGACAAGTAACAGGCAATGTGTTGGCTCTGCAATCAGTAAAAAGAGGACATAACACATGTATTGTGCCTGTTTCTCACCTTTCTAGATAGGATGGCCCGGTTATGAAGGGGGTGGATTGCTAAAGATATAAGATCCTGCAGGGAAGCAGTTCTGGCCTGCTTTGCACCATCTAATATCATGCTAAATTACACCTTGGTCAAATTCATTCGCTGTTTCTCCGGGAAGATAGAGGAGCAGGATCATGCAGGCAAATGGCTGAGAAATAATAAAGCCACTACCAGTCCCCCACCTTAGATTACCCCCTCCCCCCTATGAAATCCCCCTTTCCTACCTGAGACCATCAGACATGTCCAAGCTTACGCTATTGGTTTATGAATTGCAGGTGTCTATTTAATTCCACAAACCTTTTTACTTAAACCGGTCTCACTCCTTTATCAGTGTAACGATTTAAACTTCCCGGCTTCTTTTAACTTCACATATGCATGCACTTTACATCATAACACCACAGTGTTAGTAATATGTAAAACTGGCCACCTTTTATGTCTCAATGATTTTTAACTCATATTGTTTTAAGTATGTATTTTACAAAGAGGTAACTTTTATGGAATATGTAAATTTGGACTTGATGGAATTTACTTATGTTGCAAAGGTTTTAACTCATCATGCAATTAAGGTTTTATTATTATTAGTGAGGAATACTAAAAGACCTGTTACTGACTAGAAATATGTATGCACCATTCCTCAAAACTTGTCCAACTTCCACACATTGAATGGAGATACACATTAACTCATATCATCTGAGGAACTGTAGGACACAAAGGATGTTCTTGGAGAAACAACTCCCATAGACCACTTTGCGCATGGCTACCCAATTCTAGGCCTGGTTTACTCACTCACCCCATTTGTTAGACCTGTCCTCCTCCAATCTTTTTGCTTTTTACTTCCACGTTTTTCTGTATCTTTTTGTTGACCTTAGGACTCTGAACAGTTTACCACTGCTAGTCAGTGCTAAAGTACATGTGCTTCTTCACTATACATGTGTATAATTGGTGTATACATGATTGACATATTTAATTTACTTATAAGTACCTTGAAGAGTGGTATACTCTATACCCAGGGCCTGCGAGTTAAATGCTACTAGTGGGTTGCAGCACTGATTGTGCCACCCACAAAAGTGGCCTTTCAAACCTGTCTCAGGCTTGCCACTGCAGAGCTTGTGTGTGCAGTTATACTGCTACTTCAACTTGGCATTTAAAACGACTTGCCAAGCCTTAAACGTCCCTTTCATTAAATTATGTCACCCCTTAGGTAGATCCCAGGTAGCTCTAAGGGTAGGTGTTAAGCAAGTAAAAAGTAGGGCATGTACTGTTATGTTTTGCATGTCTTAGTGACAAACAGCTACATTTGTTTTTCTCTGCTGTGAGGCCTAACGCTCCGTTGGTTAGCAGTAGGAATTCCCTTATAGCTGTTTAAGTGGTAATTCCTGATTAGAGAGGATTCGCGTTTTCATGTTTATATCTTTGCATTGGTAACGATAAATCCTCCTTACTGGTGAAGCTGGATTTCACCTTACTGATTAAGAAATGCCACTTTTAGAAAGTGGACGTTTCTCTGCACTTACTGCTATGTGTGCCTGACAGCCTGTCTCCAATACAGATCTAAGCTGGGCTAGGTGACAGCTATATTTGTTCATTTTATCTAGACAGCCACAACATAGGACACTCAACTACATGTGGACTCTAAAGGGGCTGCCTGGGCAGGGATGAATGGGCGGAGTGATCACTTACACTTCAATAGGTAGTGTCCTCTCCACACACAGAGGGCTGATTACCCTTCTCCCGCCCCCACCAGCAGTCTGGCAGACAGGACTGGGTTGAAAGGGATCCTGTGCACTTCAGAGGGCTCCTTTGAAATCATCCCCTACATCAAAAGGACTTTTGGGTATAGGTACTGGGGCTCTAACCTCTTCAAGCCAGATGCTTTTCGGAACTGTAATCAGACATCACTGGCTCTACATCTGCACATTGCCAGAAGAACTACTGTGCTGCCAGGAGAGACTGCCACTCTGCTCTGCTGTGTTGGCCTACTGCTTGTTGAGCTGCAGGAGGGACTGCCACTTTGCGACCTGTTTGCTGTGCTGGCCTGCTATATTTTGGCTGTTCTACCTTAACAAGCAACCTCTCAGGGCTTGTTGGTTTGCCTTCTGTTCTTGAAGTCTCAGGGCCATCAAAGACTTTGCTGCATGCCAGGAGCTACGTCAGCAAGCAAGATGGCTGCTTAGGCTCCCGGCTCCGCCGACCTCCGTAACCGGCCACGATATCCTGTACATTATCCTGACTTTATGCCTAGTCTCTGTGTGCATGAACTGTTCCGCACTCCGATGGTGAAACCCGGAAACTTTTATCGGCTTGTTTGACGAAGTTCCACCGAGTTGAAGTTTGCAGCCTACTCCAGCGGTGAAGCCGGGGCCTGGAGTACTTTTACAGCTGGGCTGTAGTGCAACAACATCGGCCAGGGAATCGGGCTGGGTCCGGTCGACCGGAGTGGAGGCTTTAATTCAGCCCGAAATTGGCAGCGATCGTTTTCATTGCTCAGCATCGACCGAGGGGTGAGTCAGCTTGCTGCCGGCTGCGGGTGGGGGCCCCCGTCCCGCGGTCCCGGTTTGCGCCCGCCGGGGTTCGGTAGTTCGGGGTCTCTGGCCTGCGGCCTTAACTGGGTTGACTGTGGCTGCAGACAAAGACTGGTCACCCTTCGCATTTGCACGTTCGTGGTCCTGTCTGTCCCCCCCGAGGATGCCAGATTCACCCGGGGAGGTGATTGTGACTGCTATCGGGCATGAGAATATGGATCGAAGGGTGCATGAGCCATCGCTGAGGTCAATACTGGCAGAACTTTGGGCATTACACTCACATGTGGATACTTTGTTGAGCAAATTGGACACGCACCTATCTGAGATGCTCCTGGTGGAACCAGGCCCAGCCTTATTGTTGGAACAGGAATCTACAGCCATTCATACCGTGGCCATTTTGACTGTGCGAGAACCCCGTGAGGAACCGAGTATTGGAACCATCGGATGGTGCCCTGGGAGACGGTGTTCCCGAGGATGTCATGGTATTGCTGAACCTTCCACCACCACTGGCTTTGGATATAACGTCGGGCGTTCCCCTCCCGGAGACTTTTCTTTGTGACTTTCCATTCATTTTGTGGTCATTTTCTCCTTTCCTGGTGATGCTACGACTCCTGTGCAAGACACATTGGGACTGTTCAACTAGGAGGGAGAGTTAATCTGCGTCTACAGTTCCTGTGGACTCACTGCCTGCCGGTAGCCATGGGCTGCTTTCTGATGACTCTCTTCTTCTTTATTGCTTCTTTGTGTGCCTTTGGGTCTCGCTGGGAGGGGTTTGTGTTCTTGTTCGGAAGGGCCAAGGTTAAGATCGACTGGGTCGGGAAGGGTTGGCGTGGCTTCCAAAAGTGTTGGACCTGCAACTGTTTGCTCCAAGAGGCTGGGCGGTGTCTCACAGTACCCTCTAATTTCTTCTATATTGTTGTCTTAAACTGGTCTTTTAGTGATAGGGGGTGGCTGTTTCAGGCGGGGGTCTAAAGGGGCTGGGAGCCCACATGGATATGCCCTACTCCGTTCTTTCTCCTACCTTTGGGGTTTTAGTTATTAGGGGCGACAGGCAGGCTGCTAGTGGGTTCAGGCTGTTGCCATTTGCAGGGGTGCAGGGTGGGGGGCTGGAGGTTTTTTTTTATTTTGCCTTTTTTATTTTCTATGGCCTTTCTTTCCTTCTCTCTCTTCTTAAAGGATCAGAATAGCTACGAATCATTCGGATTCTTATCGTGTGCTTGTATTTCGTGCTTATGCTCTTATGATATCCTGATTCCTGGGCGGGCAGGCTCCGAGTACTGGCACAACATGGAATGTATATTGTGTGTTCTTTTGTACCGATCTATATGCTCTGGCGCCAATTCTCCATTATAGTGGTTATTACATGCATATCCTGTTTCTTGCCCTGTCCCCCGCATTCTGTTTGATTGTATGGCACCTGATCCTCTCTTATAAAATATAAAATGAAACCTCTGTCTCATCCTGGAACCCAGTTGTACATTCTAATACAAGTTTTATCCTGAATCGCTGCCGGACCTCTGGGTTGTCGGCTGATGAGCTGTGTCATACTGTGATATCGGAGATTTTAATGTGTCTAGCGGCCGGCCCCCGCGGTTGTAGGCCCATACTTGTATTTTTACTGAATGCTACAATAAAGGTTTTACAAAAAATAAAAAATAAAAATGACTTTGCTGCGCTGCAGTGGGACTCTGCCATCACGAGTCCGGCAACTACACATTGCCCATGCAGACTGTGCCTGATAGCCCGCTTGTGCTGTGCAGAACCAGCATCTGGCCGGGAGATCGGGCACCTTTCTGCTTTATCCAGAACCTGCAAGTGCCTGATAGCCCGCCATTGCTGAACCAGTACCTGGCCGGGAAAGAGATCAGGCATCTTCCTGCTTTACCTAGAACCTGTGAGTGCCTGATCGCCCGCTTGTGTTGTGCAGAACCAGCATCTGGCCGGCAGAGAGACTGGGCGCATTCCTGCTTTCCTCGGAGCCGAGCGAATCCCACTTCAGCCAACGCCACCAATCTTGAGCGTTTCCTAGCAACGCTGTGCCCCGCCCCCTCCCAGAGGAAAACAGTTGCAGCGCAGCATACAGATGTTTCAGCGCAGCCCCTGAAAGGAGACTGCGGCCTCGAGAGCCCCAACACAGACAGCTCGCCTTGCTGGTTTTAAGTAACCAAAACAGTTACTGTGTTACCCCGGAGGTCCCGGCCTTTAGCCGTACTTCCTCTGAGTAGCGCTGGGAGGGGCCTTGATATACTGACATGGCTTTGGTCGGCCTCTTCACATCCTTCTGCTTTCAGTTACGGCACCGTACACCGGTTGGTCAGTGATTGAACATGTGTTCTACTAACACCAAAGTACTCTGAAAGTACCACAGTTTTATCAGCTATTCTTAAGCATGCATTTCCTAAAACTTATACTTTGTATTATTGTTGTTTTGGACTAATTGTGTTTATACTATGCCAAGCTATTTCTTAACTGGTGTGGGGTCTTTTTGTGGTGTATTTATTGCGTTACTGTCTGGGTATGTTACACAAACACTTTACACATTGCCTCTTTAGCTAAGCCTGCCTGCTCTGCGCCTAGCTACCAGAGGGTGAACACAGGTTATCTCTGTTGTGTATCTAACTTACCTTGACTGGAGTGGTGCCTTCTAGCTTGGGTATATACTGTAGCCAACCAAATACCCCCATCTCTAACACCAGTTAAGTGTTATTTAAGAGCTACATATTCAATCAAGTTATCCCCATATTTGGCCCAGCTGTTACTAAGAATGTATACAAGGAGGAAGAGTCGGGGGATGGCATACCACTTTACTTTTCAGGGTTAAACACAGTTAATTCCATCTGTATTGGTCATGGGGAAACCACGGCAATTCCCAGAAAGGGGAAAGAACAAAAAAAAGATGTTATTACACTAGCAAAGATCCTTCCATTGGTTAGTTTATATGAACCTCAACAGAATGGCTCTTTACTTCCCAAATCTGGGATGCTTATATAAGACTATTTAACCTAACATAAAAATCTCTAAATGAGTTCAGAAATGTTCTACTACTGATTTGGCAACCCTGCCTCACTGAAAGGCTACTAAGTCGATGATAGGACACTCCTAAAATAAGACTGAAAGGTATGCTGGAAACGCTTTACTTAAAGTGTGGCATCCTCCTTTACTGAGAGGGAGTAAATGGTGAGATCGTGTGATCTGTTTCTTAGTAAGCAACAATCGGTGTACAGAGTTCCCCAAGGAGAGCTAGAAACTTTAGCTCAGCCAGTACTCTCTCTCACTCAATTAGACAAGAGGTGATGTGAGGGTCTAGAGTGCATGATGTAGACCCTTATTCCAGAATGTAAGGATACCTCACACAGGCTACCGGCAGGACCACAACTGTAGTCCCAGCCGATGACCGTCCAGCGTCATCATCGGTATCCTGCTCCTTCGGCAGGCTGGCGGTGCAATGCCCGTCGGGCAGCGATGGGAGCTGCACTTTGGCGGAGATCTTCTATTCTGGGCCAGCGGGTGTGTGTGTGTGAGGGGCCTAAGGGAGTGCAATCGTGAGCAGGGTGGTGTAGTTAAAAAAAGTCAGTAGAGTCCTGTTGGTGATTATTTTAATAGTCAGGCTCACTGCTTTGATTAAAAGTTACAGGGGTATTAAGGGGTGGTAAGCAATGAGACCAACCCTTATTCAACCCTTATAGTGAAAAAAACGGTCGACATGTTTCACGCCCTAAGGGCGATTCATCAGGACCTATGTGCTCATAGAATTGCTCGGATCCTCTAAGTTAGGAGAACACCAGTATACGACCTGTGAAAGTGTCGTACAGAAATGGTTCCACGCAGGGGACTTCCTGGGAACTGAAAGAAAATGAAAAGAAACAACAAAACAGACACAAATGATGGCACCGTTAATCTGACTTTAGATATATCTTGTTCGTGCCTATGTTCAGAGTGTCAGAACATGCGTGCCCGGTGGGTGACCCTGTCTTAGAAGTGACAGCGTAAGGTGCTATTGTGGGAGAGAGAGGATAAAATTACAATCAATTCAGTGCGTGTGAGCGACTCGCACTGTGTTATGCTGCCGTTCTGGCTCGCTATAACTTGCACGCCCGAAAAATTGCCGTTATCTCGGCTATGCAGCATGCGTGGTGGTTTAGGTCATCACGTGGCATGAACAGTGTCAATCATACACCTCAGGGTAATCAAGCGGCGTGTGACAACAGTTTTCAAAAGTAGTGGTCTCAAATTTTAAGCCATAGACAGTAAAGTGCCACACAGATCAAACCAAAAATCGTAGTTTGACACTCTGTTGAAAAGTAACTTCGTATGCTGGTGCATAGATCTTATCAACCAGCGCGCGTGGGGGGTGCGTGTGTATCCGACTCTGATCGCGAGGGAGGCGGGGAAACCAGAACCAAGTGCCCTTTAAAAACCTGGTAGCGTGAGCGGGATAGTTCTACAACACGGCGGTGCACTTACCCTTGTTGTTTCCTCATGGGAGCCTCACGAGCTGTCCAGGTGGGGCCAGCAGCGAGTGAGGAGATCCTGAGGGAAAAGGAGAGCAGCCCGCGGGATATTTAAGTAAAGCCAACCGGGCTACCGCGAACAGAGATTGAGGGAGACTGTGTGTAATGGCAGCTCGCGAGCGGTATTACGGCCCAACACCTTACCTCACAAGTCGCTGCAGGCAGGCTTCTCTGCACCTACCCCTCCCACAGGAAACCAGATTACCGGACAGCCGGCACGGTAGTCAGGCAATGTCCGGATTAGATAAGGGAAAGGCGCGCGCGCTGCGAGGGTGTGTCCGTCAAGTTGCTAGGTGACGGCACGCAAAGGTAAACAGAGAAGAGGGGTTTGCTTAAGGACGGCGCAGGCCGGGCATAGTAAAGCGGGCGCCATCTTGGAATGGGCTGAGATGTCTTGGTAAGGCATACACAGGCATGTGAAAGTGGACAACAGGTCCAGAATCGTGACTATCTGGCGAGTGTCGTCCAGGGCACCCCATCATTTAATCCCAATGTTTCGCACTGCAATCGGTGTATCCATCTCTGTTCATGTTTGAAGAGTGCTTGTTGGTTGAGATGTGGTAGGGACTCAATAACAGTCCATCGAATGCTTTCTGGAGGGTGGTTCTTATCCTTGCAATGGTCATAGAGTTTAGTGTGTGTTTTACGACATCGAATGTTGCTGTTATGCTCCATAATCAAAGGATTATGGATTGCTCCCTTAGTGTCACACTAATAAATCCCTAGCTCAGCCCTGGAAGTGTGGCACAGAGTAGTGAGGCTTTACTAGAGGATCATGTATTACACATTTCAGAGTCCCAACGTAGACGATAAGTAAATGACACAACTCGAAAGAAATCCAGCACCAATTTATAAAAATAAATCTGATTTTTATATACATTTAGGCACCAAAAACAAACAGAATCACATAAATATAACTATGATGTAGGAAAGTAGTATCTGCTTCTATGGTTACCCCCACTTTTTGCTTGATGTGATGATGTTTTTGACTAGTCTGACTGGGATCCTGCTAATCAGGACCCCAGTCTTTCTCCCTGAATTGTTGTGTTTAGTTCCTAGGTACATCCCAGATTGGATACTGGGGTACCCTTTTCAGACCCTAGTATATGGTACTAAGGTACCCAGGACAAAGGTAGCCCAGAGGTCTCCCATTGGCTGAAGAATGCATTCAGGGATACCATGCAAAATGGAACTACAGGTCTGCCACTGCAACCTGTGTACGCTGGTGACTGCACCACTTACTTCAGATATAGGTTTCCTATATCTACGGGTCACTGCACTTAAAACCTATACGTCCCCCCTATAGCAAGCCTTTACAATCCTGAAGGCAGCATGCTTAGTTCTAAGAGAAAGGGTGCCCTTGAATGAGCAGGACACCCCGCAGCCTACGGAGTCTATTCTCCCGGGTTGTCAATAAAGCGGCCATAAACTACATAGAGAGGCACAACGTACTTAAACTATGAACATCTCAAAATTGGCTGCAACAAATCCTATCATGTTTGGTATCAACCATGTTAGAATCATTCACCCACACACTAGACCCAGAAAAGACAAAATGGGTGCTGCCGACCAGAAACACATTTCTGCCCTCCTGCTGCTGAGCCAAGCTTGAGCATAGGAAGGTGGAACAATAGGCATCCTCTCACAGTACTGGGGCACGGTTGGTGCGCTTGTCAGCACCAGAAAGTCTGCAAGAGGGGCACACTTGGTGTGCGTAGTCCAGTTCAAACCAGTTCTCGGAGCCATTGGCTCCTGCTCTGGCACAAAACTAGACAAAGGTTGTGGGCTCCACCTCCCCCCTGTCCAGACCCTCCCCTGAGAGGGTCCCCTGAATCTTCCCAATCCTTTCCCTAGGGTACTTAAGGGAAGTATTTTTATTTGCACAATTAATTAGAATCGTTGCAATTCATACAAAACACGGTTAAAAACACTGTCCATAATATGCTTTTTTTTTTAAAGGTATTTATGAGAGCAAGGTGGTTCATAGCTGGTAGGGTAAAGGTTCTTGGCGATCGTCTTCTGTTAACAGGAAATTCGTCTGTCATGAATTTTACAAAGCGGGCGGCCATCTGAGCTGAGTCGCCCCTCATACACTCCTTTACAGCTTCTGGGCATGTCCGGACGTTCAGGGGCCTCCAAATTGGACGCAACAAAAAAGTTCGCAAAGGAAGTAAGGTTCTGCAGATGCACAGGACGTGGATTAAGTTTTCTTCCCCGCTCCTACAGAAACGGCATGTGTGGGCACATCTTCCTTGAATCTCCGGCCATACTTATACACCCTCAGCTGCATTAGGCCAAAACGTAATCTCATTAGATGAGGTTTCACTTGTGGTTTCATGGATGCCGACAAATAGTGTGGTGGAGTTTTAGGACATATAGCTTTAAGGCCCAGATGCCATGGGAGAGATTCTTCACAGTTAGGGCATCATGTTTGAGTGACAAGATCTTTGCTTGTTTGGTCAAGATTTTTGTGATCGGCCCTGTGGGCAGTGAACTTGTCCATATGTCTTGAGCTTCTAGTGCATCCAGGCAGAATGTTAAAAATTGGTTACAGGGAGTGCTACGGTTATTTAACAGAGATCATATGCAGCTCTTTAGTGTAAGATCACAAGCCTTTTTGGTTTTTAAACAATAGGCAATGAATCTTGATTTCATTCCCCAATGTTGGGATGACAAAGAGAACTCCATGCGGATCTAGGCATGAGAGATCAAGTTGGGTAAATGGAACACATTGACTGGGCTCTGTCAAGCCAGGTGAGCATTTTGTCTTTAAAGGTTATGGCCCCAAAGGCTATTGTCGGCAAAAATTTGGCACCTATCACCCTAGTTAGCGGTGAAAAGTATGGAGAGTTAAGAGCTTTCTTGGTTCTTACAAAAGCCCCCTCCAAGTTGCGGGCCTCTCCGTGCATTGCAGTGATATGCTGCGCTGGTTTCCCTTTGTGATCTATCCAAATTCCCAGATACTGGTATGCGGTCAATATCTCTATTGACTTCCCTTCAATGTACCAGGAGTGCTTTCCGGCTCGTGAGCGCGAGACTATCATTACCTTGTTTTTGGTGATGTTGATATCCAAAGCGTTTGTTTTGCAATACTGGGCCAGAGAATCGAAAAGTCTTTGAAGTCCCATCTGGGTTTGATCAAGGAGGATCATGTATGGATGGAAGATATGTATATAGGGCTATGAGAGCTTTCAGAAGGGACTGCGGGATGCCCCATTTTGTTAACGTTTCCCAAAGTTTGGGGCGAACCACACTGTCAAAGGCTTTTTGGAAATCAATGAAACCCAGATATAAAAATGTTCCTTTGGTAGCGAGTGTACTTTCAATCATGTGGACTAGACTGATCAAATTATCTTCGATGTGGCAGGCCTTTTGGAACCCGGTTTGTGTGAAAGGTATTAATTTACGATCTTACACCCAGGTTGTCAGTTCTTGCAATAGGACACATGCATATGCCTTCCCTTCCATGTCAAGAGGGGCTATCATCCGATAATTGTTAGGGTCAGCCCGCGAGCCTTTTTTGTGGATGGGGATGAGAAGCGATCCTCACCAGCAATCCGGAAGGAACCCACCCATTCTGGTTGCCTCAAATAAAGTAGCCAGCAGAGTGGCCCACTTATGTGTAGATACTTTGTATATCTGTGTTGGTATGCCATTTGGGCCTGGTGCTCCTCCTGGGTGCATATTCTTTATTATAAGTGCAACTTGGTTTGAGGTTCACTAGTGGGTTCCACTTAAAGATAGAAACTAAGGAGGTTTGGTGGTTTGGGACTTGATGGTTCTACACAGAGTGCTTTAATGTGGGCCTCGCATTCAACAGGAGAGATATTAGTCACTGTGGGGGGTTGGGCAGAACTAACACCTTTGTTTACCCAACTCCAGAATTGTCTTTGATCCTTTGATTTTATAATTTCATGGGCAGTTGCCCAGAGATGTTCTCCGAGAAATGAAGCTTGCTTTCCTATATTCCTTTCAAGTGATCGATATTTTATCTCGCAAGGATTTGTAATCGGTGTCATTATAGGCATGCCAGCACAGTAAGTCATTTAATTTGCGCTTAATGCTTGTTGTAATTTGCTTATGTTCAGAGAGACAAGACGTGATTGGGGTGCAATTATTTGGTCTTTTGATTATCTTTGTGGATAGGTTTTCTCTGAGGTCCAACACTGTTGTTTCCCAGGATAATGCGGTCAGTTGATCACTGTGCTCCTGTTTCAATTTGACCAAAAAGTCATCAAAACAAATCTTAGTGATGCACAAGTGATAACAATTGTATTGTACATTTGTATAGCGCTTACTACCCCCATTTGTGGCACTGATGCGCTTATCTACATGGGCAGCAAGGTACGCCACATGCGGAGGTGTGTAGTTAGAAGGGTGTAGTTTAAGGGTGTTCTCTTTGTTTTGTGATCCTATGTGGAAGGTGTTGCCATCTCAGCGTGAAGACCACTGAGGTGCAGTTATTGTGTTATGGGACCAAGTGCTCAGCAGTCTGGTGAATGATGAGATGTGATGGACACAGACACACAATTTATGATTTTTCAGTAAGCTATCAGCTTTGAACAGCTCTGGGGGGCCCATTATGGTATTTCTTATGAGTACAGTCTGTATAGCTGGTTCCTGCATTGGGTCGCCCAATCAGAAGTTTTGGGTCAGATTTACTTGCATTTCATGCAATGCAGCAAGGAAACGTGCTGTACTGTGTTGCATGAAAGGCAGACAGTAGAAATGCTCCATATTTACATATGTTCCCAGCACTGGCATACTGTGTTCTAAATAGTGCCAACGCAGACACCCCTGCACCATGGTGCAAGGGTGCCTGCAGTACAGCCAAAGTTGTTTTTGTGCAGGAAGGCAAAACAATCCTTAGAGACTTATTCCTCTTTCTATGTGTGCTGTACAATGCAGTACTCATAGAATGAGAAAGTAACAAGGAGAAATAAAGATACTGTCCCTCGTTATGCTCCACTGGGGGAAGGCATAGCACGTTGGCACATTCAAAGGTTCACTAGCTTTATTAAATCTGAGAATACACCAATATTCATGGGTGGATGCATGAGAAGGCCCTTGCTCCCCCAAGGAACATCTTTTAAATGCAAGGTGAAGCAACGCAGTGATATACACTTTGTATTTACTAAACTGAGCAAAGCTACGCAAGGTGGTTTTGCATGGCTTAGTAAATACCAAAAATTATTTGCGCTGGGAATGCTCTTCAAAATTGACACAACACGGATGCAAAATCTTGGTATATCTGCCCCTAGTGTATAGCTTTGGACAAGAGCTGGCATTATTGGAGGGAGAGAAAAGTCGAGATTTCTGCTGGGATGTGTATTGTTGTTATCATCTCATATCTGAAAGCCATTGAGAGATGTAAAGAAGCCTCGTAGCACATATGCCTTAATTGAATGTAAGAGGTGTAAGTTACAGTTGGTTGCCAACCGCTGAGTGTTATGGTATTAGTGTGGGCCAGAATTATTATGTATGAAGTTACATAACTATAATACCCGGCGAAGCACAGATCAGCCCTCTTAACTTACCTGCTTGTCAAAAGACGTTTGCTGGTTGGGTTGGTTGGTTTTCAATCTGTGGATTTTAAGGAAAAAGATTGAGCTTAAAGGTGTGACTGTCTTTCCAGGTTTTCTTGCTGGGATGTGTGGTGGTGTAGTTGTCTTGGAAGTGTGTATGCTCCTGGAAGCTTTGCATTCTGCCTGGCAGTTAGTTGCAGGGCTTGAGAAAGCAGTGCCTCCTACAGATTTCTTGCGATAAGATGGTATGATAAGTGTTGCAAGCCTGGAGAGCAGTGTCCTAATTTGTTTGTAGTGCTTGAATTTAACTAATAGGTGTAGCAGTCATTTTCCTTGGAGGCTCTGTGAACAATGCACAGTGCCTTTAACAATGACCTTTTTGCTATTGGTAGCCAGTGGAGTAATGGTAAGACTGGGGTCATGTGTTCTCTTCGGTGAAGGCAGAGAGGAAGTCTTGCAGCAGTATTTTTGATGAGTTGTATTTTGTGTATTATGAATGCTGCACCAAGGTTTAGGCTGTAGCTATAGTCAAGATTGGAGATTACAACTATGAGGATGGCTTGTAGTTTTGTTGGTATCCAAGGTATGGGAGGGTGTAACATAGGGTTTTCATTGTGTAGAAGGCACTCTGTTTTACATTGTTATGTTGATGTATCAACAATCTGAATCAATGGTTATTCCTAGGTTCACACCCTTTCTTTTTTTTTTTGCATGTACTTTTATTTTAATTGTATGCAGTACATTTAGGAAAAGACAACCATGTGCAACAGGTACCATTTTCAGCAAAAGGTTTCTAACTTTTCTTAATATTGTTAGAGGGGCCAAAAATTCCTTAGGCCATATGGTGGCAGGCTGTTTTTTGTCACTGTCTGTGGTTATAAGCTCTATCTGTTGGGTATTTAGATTTAGAGGGTTATTCATCATCTATGCGTTTATATCCTGAAGAAATCATCAAATGTTAAATTGTAGAAGTCTTCAATCCATTTTTAAAAAGGATTTGGGTGTTGTCTACATAGTTCTAACAGGTGAGGTTGAATGATTTAGTCAGGTTCGGTGAAGAGGTTAGGTAGATGTTGAATAGTAGACTGGGCATGATGGACTCTGTGGGACACCACAATGCTGTGTATGAGGAGCTAATATGAAAGGTGGTATCAATACTAGTTAATTGTCACAGCTGAGAGGCCAATAATTCTTTGGGCATTCGCTTAACTCCCTTCCCACCTTTCACATATGGAACGTCAAACAAGACTTTGTTGTGTGAAGAGATTGCACAACTGTACAGGATATTGAGTTGTGTTTTTCTTAAGCCAGCAACTTTCATGACATTTCCTATTTCTTATACATAAGTGGTTTCCACTACACAAACATACCAGTCATTCAGAAGCAATGTCCAATCAGGAAACTCTAGATTCCAGTATGTCATGGTGCTTTAATTAGCATGTGGTGCTAGGGCAGAGTTATCACAAGTCGGGTATGACATTTTTGACTGACTCTGCTCCAGCCTACACTGGCCTGTTGTCAAATATAGCCTGGTGAGATAATATATCTGCTCTATGGATCAGATGGTTAAATTGTTTGCACGAGCCAGATAGTATATTAGTATAATGTACCTGCTGCAGAGGGAAGCAAACGACCTAACTAGTAGTAGTGGGAATCAAAAATGACCCAATATAGCCGGCCATGTTGCAAAGGGCTGCTGTAACAAACTAGCTTTCAAAAATGGTTTAATATCTATATAAACCAGTCAGGGTCAACACACTGAGGATTAATCTCCTTGAACCAAATATTGTTGAAGCCATAGTCAGGACATCTGAGGCTGGAAGCATTTGTATACAATTGACCTCTCTAGACTTCTTTGCACAACATTGAATAATATCTTCTGATGTTTATATATTGCAACTTAAGATCTGTGTAGTGTGACTCTGCTTTTTGAAATGTACTGACTCCTTCTAAATTCTGCTTTATCTAATTTATGGTAATGACATACATTGCTGTTATGAGGTCTTATGTAATTAATTAACTTAATGCATAATGTTTGGTGAACATTTGGGGTAGTGTTTTTATTGGGAGAAGAGTCTGAACTCTGGGTGGTAGGACTTATAAGTATCCTCACATATTGCGAATTGCCCCTCACAGAATTATGAGGATAATCTGTGATTTAGCCATGGTTTGATGTTTGCAGGGCTTTCTGGGCAAGACAAAGTATTGGGATCCATGCAAACTACGCCACCACAGACTTCCCTGGGTAACTTACTTTCAGAAATGACTGAGCCTGAAAGGTTTCACTGGGTGCCGACCAAGACCTGCCCTAAATACCAACGCTACTCACATTGCTAGAATTGGTCAACTTGCAAGGCAAAATAGCCTTTCTGCTTATTGAGGATAGCTCAATCACATACGTGAGATACTACTGTTATAGGGTAGGAATGCTGTGTGGCAGGATTCTTGTGGATCACCGTACAACCCATTAGCAAAATCTGCTTTCATTTGTGTTGTTGTATAAGATCAGTGCACACAACGTGCTGTGCAATACGGCAAAACAAAAAAATTAAACTTGGAACTCGTAGGCAGCATTTCCCCTCACATGCCAAATTTGATTTAAAAAAAAAAAAAGTTTCTGCTATTTTTTACCATAAACTTTTTCTTTTCCTAATGCTGTGGGTGACCCGTTTAAGTCCAGAGTACTGTGAAAGTAGCGTGGTGGATATCAGAGGATCGTTGCCTGCTCTAAAGCAGTTAAACTCCCCCATTGCATTAACCTGTTTGTTCCATGATAGTAGAGGATGTATCCAGTTCCAGTGTATGCTCGCCCAAGCAATGATAGACACATGTGGGGTGCCACATTGATGGTCCTATGCAAGTTGTCTACTGCATGTTAAAGAGTAGAGAATGTCCATAATTCTGGAAGTGGGGGTCTCTGTGGCATCCAAACGGAAAGTGCCATGCAAGCACCATCAGAGCAAGATTATCACAAAGCAGCAAGTCAGAGTATTAGAAGCTGTGCTGCTGCTAGTGTCCTCAGCCAGGCCACAGACTGCAAATGGACTGATGCCAGGGGTACACAATCACCTATAGTTGACCATGCCTACCTGCTTTGCTGGTCGATGACTAACGAAGGTTTCTTTACGTACAACACCTTTTGCACAACCTGCCTATAACTATGAGGTGTGGACGCCAATGTTGGAGCCTGCTTCAAGTCTGAAGTTTTGATAGGAGCGTTATATGAAATGTAATTGAACTATTGATCTTATGTCATAAACCTACAGTGAAATTAATTGCAGGACCTTTGCAACTTCCCCTGTAAAATGGCATTTAAATCCTTTTTAGTTTTCACCATTGTTGGATCCCTAAAATGTTTAAAACAAATTCTTGGACAGTTTAGAAAATACAAAAAGGGTATTTTAATTGGTAGTTTCACGTGCACTTTAATTTTATAGCTCTGGTCCTGAAGAAGCGCCACCGACCATTAAGGCAACGCAGGCGCGAAACATGTCGACCTATGACCTCTTTTTAGACCCGGGCATAGTGTGCCACAGGGCAAGATTTTAGATAGCTGTTAAGTCTGCTAAGGGTACACAATTTAAAACATTTGCTGCATGTTTACCCACCTTTTTATTACACTCATCACTAGGCACGCACTTTTTTATCACCCTCATAGGACCCCAGCCCCTCACACCCACATGCACCATCCGGCAGTCCGTGAAAAGATCTCCGATAAAGAGACCCTTTGGGGGACCCGTAGGGAATTGCAGCGCCGGCCCTACAAGGAGCAAACGCCCGATGATGAAGCATGACACTCCTTTGGGGTGTGTGAGGGCAACAAAGGACAAAATATGTGCTTTTCACTTCTTTAGTGGGTTTCCTCTCCACCTAGGATGTCTTTCCTTCTCTTTTAGTTCTCTCTTTCAAAATATACGGGTGACTTTTTGCACCCTCACGCAAGGGTGACTGTCTGCACCCTGCGTTAGGAACAGAGTCCCATTGGTGGTTTTGTTATTGGCATATGGAGCACGGACACTGGACCTTTATCAGCTCTTGGGTCCCCCTCTTTTGTGATTAATGATTATGTATGGCGGTCTAGCCAAGGTCCCTAATATTTCTTTGCCCCTCCCACCCCTTTTTTTCCCCTTTCTTTTTTCCTTACAGGCACACAAGACATTGTTTTATTGATAGTGGGTATCCGTTCCGGGTTGTATCACATCACCCTTTTGGTGGTTGATTCTTGATTGTCCACTCCGACTGTGAGCTGCCTGTAGTTATCTTTGCGCAGGTACAGGGGAGCAGTGTTCCGAGTGAATGCTCATGCGCATTCCGATCCTGCTCACGCGCATGCGCACAGTATTGTGAATACCGGAGGACATCCCGGATAGAGTAAACGCCCCATCTCTGGTTCCGACTATTTAATCAGTATCAGCATTTAGAACGGGGTTTTTGTTCAGTCCTGGAAGACGCATGGATGGGGTAGGTGTAATGGAGGCATCATCCCTGTGAATTGTAAGTTAGCGTTCTTTTTAAGAAGGGACACGAACATCGTGCAGTGTTGCATTTCTAAGCAGTTTGCTCTGTACTCATGGCTGCACTCTCCTGCCTTCTATTTAATGTTTTACAGCCCGAAATTGTGCGGGCGTCCATTGCTCACCAGAGGAGGATTTTACCCCAAGAGTGGGAGGTAAGCGCCCATGAATACCTTTTGGCCCTTATGGTTTCCAGCATAGACGCTGTGTTATTTTATCAGAATATCAACTGTGGAGCCTATGAGCAGTGTGCCATCTGGACACACTCCATTTTTACTGGAACGACCATTGCTGCTATAACATGATGATACAGCAATGTGCAGAGGGGGTCTTACACAGACCCTGATCATTATACCTTATTTAGTATGGGCTCCATGCAATACTTTTGTGTCATTTATGTGTCTCCTGTGCCTGTTTATGTAATATGTTTGTACACAGCCTTGACACAGTTGGTGACATCAAGTTGTTAGTGATGTTCATATTTGAGTCGACTGTGTTTTTCTTTCCTAGGTACTGATCAGGAGCAGTATACATCATGCAACTGTAGCCAGACAATAGGTATACAGGTCCATTGCTTATCCTGATCGGTTTAGAGGGTATTTTAATTGGTAGTTTCACGTGCACTTTAATTTTATAGCTCTGGTCCTGAAGAAGCGCCACCGACCATTAAGGCAACGCAGGCGCGAAACATGTCGACCTATGACCTCTTTTTACACCCGGGCATATTGTGCCACAGGGCAAGATTTTAGATAGCTGTTAAGTCTGCTAAGGGTACACAATTTAAAACATGTGCTGCATGTTTACCCACCTTTTTACTACACTCATCACTAGGCACGCAATTTTTTATCACCCTCATAGGACCCCAGCCCCTCACACCCACATGCACCATCCGGCAGTCCGTGAAAAGATCTCCGATAAAGAGACCCTTCGGGGGACCCGTAGGGAATTGCAGCGCCGGCCCTACGAGGAGCAAACGCCCGATGATGAAGCATAACACTCCTTTGGGGTGTGTGAGGGCAACAAAGGACAAAATATGTGCTTTTCACTTCTTTAGTGGATTTCCTCTCCACCTAGGATGTCTTTCCTTCTTTTTTAGTTCTCTCTTTCAAAATATACGGGTGACTTTTTGCACCCTCACGGAAGGGTGACTGTCTGCACCCTGTGTTAGGAACAGTGTCCCATTTGTGGTTTTACTAAATATATAGGGACAGATTATCAAATCATGCCCTCCCCCATAAAATATACTTCTGGTTTCAGGCCTGTCAGAGGGAGAGTACCCGCACTTCTCAGTAGAGATTAAATACTTTTAATTGGCTAGTACCACTGATGGAGCAAGGATTCGCACGTTAAGCGACTTGCTTGTATTCATGAACCTCGAATAACCCTAACTACGTAATCAACTTGTTTTGTCTTACTAATCTGTCCCTTGTTCGACATTTGGGTGTCCGAGAGACGCTTGCTTATGTGTCTATTAACATTAATACGTTTGCAACCTAAAATGGCCGCTGCTACGCGGGAATTTAGACTGCGCATGCGTCGGTCATACCCATGTGATGTATTCAATGTCTCGGTGGGAAAATAATTGCACATGCGCAATAGAACTAAGATGGCTGCTCTGTGTTCTCACATGCTTAAAGCTTGTATTGCTGCTTTCGCTAAGTTGTTCGTTCTGCATAATCCTATAGTTTATTATAAAGTAATGGGAGTAGTATAGTTGTTCATGGTATACAGTGAAAATCATTTATTCTATGTTCTAAAACTGTTTTTCTATTTCATGTACACTTCGGCACTTGGTCTATTATGCCACGTTGTACTACATTTTGAATGAAACTGCGTCTGCGCGAGATCTGCGAGTCTCCAGAGCAGATGACCTTTGAATCCCCGCCAAGGAGCTGATTGATAGGGAAGATGCTCCTGGGAACCTGAACTTCAACCCAGCTAGAAGAATCTGAACTGTACTACAATTGAAACAAATGTATACGATGTTATATTCACCATTGTTAACCGAAAAGCATGCGTCATGAGAACCTGGAATTTAGGGGGCGGGTACGGAAACTGAATAAAGAGCCTGAAAAAGTCTAGAAAATAGGTGGTGTGATGACCTATCCTCCTCCTTTGTCCAATCAAAATTGGGGAACCTTACACTTGCAGCATTGGGGGGTGGTACACTGACCCGAAAAACAGTGTAACTAGCGTAGGTTTAGCTAAAGACATTGTCCGACTTGTCCGAATAGCTGACCTGTCACTGACCCACACACTCTATAGGTGACTGAAGCAGAGAGCTGCGGAGCACTCTGTTGGGAGGTTCAAGAAAACCCAATCGGGGTTTTTGGGGAAGTGAAAGTGCTGGCGAAGCACTTTACTGGGAGGTTTGAGAACCTAATCGGGGTTTTGGCAGATTCCTTGCAGACAGGGAGTAGCGCAGGCGTTGCATCCGAACCTGCAGGTGTTGGTCGTAACCTTTGGTGAACCCGGTCCTGATCCAAAATTTGGGGTTATCCTGTCCTGACTGCCCATGAGCTGCACCTGCTCCCCTACTGGCACCTAAGTCCTTGAGGGTTCCTCCCTCTTTTCCAACTGACCCGAGGCCAGGGTTGGTCTTCACTCTATCCTAGGTAAATATAAAGTCTGTGTGGGTGTTGATTTATTATCTTACATTCCTAGCTCATACCCTACCCGAATTCGCAAAGTTTGCTTGATTGCATATGTTCCTTCTCTTTCCCGTCCCTTTGTAAAAGAGATATTCATGTATTACTGACCTTAGCATGTTCCACTTTCCAACCAACCTTTAGTCAATGCTAAATCGTTTCTATATAGTATATGTTCCTTTTTCTTAACCCTCCCTTTAGGAAATGAGTTGAATCTATAGAATGTTCAAACTCTTACCTTCCTTATAGTTTAATGGTGCTGAAACCGAATTTTCGAATTATATAGTTGCATTTCTCCTTTTTCAACTGTTGTTGTATTTTGCGAAAGTCTTTGGGTTTAGTATGTTCCCTTTCTTTACCCTCCTTTAATCAAAGTTGCAAAAGGTTATTATCCAAATATAGCATGTTCCTTGTTCCTACCTTTCCTTTCAGTTTAAGTTCTTAAATGCTTAGTATACTCTATCTCTTGCATAGCTATACGCTGTTTATGATTTTGATTATAGATAGTCTAATTTGATGATGATGATTAGATAAAATTTTGAACCTACCCAGAGTCTGTGGGTATTTCATTTCTCAAATGTTATAATGGTTCTTGAGTACCTAGCTTAATACTCAACTCCCTGATCCTATGGTGGTTAAGCTTCTAGTATCTATATTGCTAGGTTATAGATATAGGAATTAGAAGTATAGAAATCTTAAATTATACTGATAGTAGAGCGTGAGTTATCTCAAGTAATGTTAAGGTGTGTGGGTTTATGAAATTATGGGCCCAGGTGAGTATTAATAACAATTCAAAATTTGCAAACATTCGTGACAAGAATTTTCAATTCTATTAAGGACTAGGAGGCGAGGATTATGCTTTCTCATTTCTTTAATGAAATGCTCAGCAGCCAATAAAAAAACAGAACTACAAATCCCATGAACACTTGGGAACAACCATAGAGGATACACTATATAAGTTCCAAACACTAGTCCTTCTTCCTCTTTCTTTGGGTAAACAGTTCCACATCAAAAAACAATCCCAGGTACAGCAACAACAAAAGTTCCAAACAAGCTGCCGAAATCCAAAGGATCCTGTAGAAGAAGATGGAGGCATCCTGGGTCCGAGAACAAGGAGGTAGAGGAAACTCTCGAGGCAGAATAACCATATCACTTCTGGTCTGAACCTGCAAAAGACATATAGCCGTAATATCCAAATAATGGAGAGAATAATCAAAGCAGATCAGGGGGGGAAAGAAACAAGGAAACAAAACTGCAACAGTATGCAATATTGTACAATACATGATAATGCAACATAGTTACAATAGGGTGGGATAATCCTCGCCTCCTAGTCCTTAATAGAATTGAAAATTCTTGTCACGAATGTTTGCAAATTTTGAATTCTATGTCAGGACAGGAGGCTCCGATTATGCTTGTTTAAAGCTTGTCCACCACAACAGAAGCAATACTAACAATCGGTTTATAGTAAAATTGTTTAAAAACAGAGTCCGAAGACCAGTCTGCGGCCTTCATAATGTCAAATAGAGTAACACCCATGGAATAAGCTTTTGAGGCCATTGCTCCTCTAGCAGAATGTGCCCCAAACACAGAAACATCGATGCCCGCCTCAGACATGAGCCAGCGCACCCAGCGAGCCAGAGTAGCCGGTGCAACAGGACGGAAAGGCTTCTGTAAGGCGATCACCAACTGACCCTGCATGTCAGCGCGTAAAGAAGCGGTACTCACCTCGTAATCCTTCAAACACTGGACAACACAAAGATTGGGATGATCCGGGAAAGAAGGATACGTTATGGAGGAGGTGTTGGTTTTAGTCCTCCTAGAGAGAGTGAAAGTAACACCCTCAGGGGTGAAACAGCGACCCGCAAGATCTAAAGCACGAATATCCGAAACACGTTTGCAAGAAACTAGACACAGTAACATGGTCAGTTTTGCAGAGATAACAAAAGATTAGTAGGCCAAGCCTCCAAAAATTTTAGAACAATCGAAACATCCCACAAAGACACATATTTCGGCGTGGGAGGTTTCGCGAGGCGAATACCTTTCAGGAGTTTGGAAAGTAAATGGTGTTCACCAACAGGCTTACCATCAACGTGGATATGGCCCGCCGAAATGGCAGAACGAAAACTATTAACGGTCCGATAAGCCAAACCAGAAGTGGCCAAAGAGGTAAAAAAATTAATGACTAGACTGATATCCGCTGAAACGGGATCAACCTCCCGTTGAACACACCAATCACTCCAGCGTTTCCAGGCTCCTCGATACCGCTTGTGGGTATTGGGAGACCAGGCGTTACTAATGAAGGAGGCAGCTTCGCTAGAAATTCCTGGGATCGACCAACGATCCCCGAGATTCGCCATGCCAGCAACTGGAGAGTGCCGGCGAGAATGAGGGGATGCGGATCTCCGAGGGGATCCAGCAACAGATTCCGCTTCAGAGGAAGAAGAAGGGGAGGTGCACAGCACATTTCCAAGAGAACCGGGAACCACGCTTGAGCTTTCTACAAGGGAGCAATCAGAATCAGCTCCGCTCGAAATCGTTTGGTGTAAGCAAGGACTCTGGGAAGCATCATGAACGGGGGAAATGCATAACAAAGAGTCGACGGCCACTGTTGGAGAAAAGCATCCGTGGCCAGAGCTAAGGGGTCCGGTCTCCAGCTGTAAAACCGGGGAAGCTGTGTATTGAGGCGAGAGGCGAAAAGGTCTAGGTGACACTGGCCCCAAAGCCGAAGAATGGCGCGGAAGACTCGAGGGTGAAGTCTCCAGTCGCTGAAATCCCGAAGATGTCGGGAGTGCCAATCCGCCACCTGATTGTCGCGGCCCGGGAGGTACTCTGCAATAACCGTGATCTTCCGGTGGAGGCAAAAATGCCAAAAATCCTTGGCAATCTCCGCTAATATCTTGGACCGTGTCCCGCCCAGTTTGTTGATATAGCGTACTGCCGACACATTGTCCATCCTGAGAAGAATGCAACAATTCGCCTGTAGGGGGGAGAAACACCGAATCGCAAAGGAACCTGCTAGGAGTTCCAGACAATTGATATGGAGAGACAACTCCTGGGGAGACCAACGACCCCCTGTCGAAACCGACCCGCAACGGGCTCCCCAACCACATCTACTGGCATCCGATTCGATCACCAACTCTGGAGACGACCCGAACAGGGCACGACCGTTCCAGGCCTCCATGTGGTCTAGCCACCACTGCATCTCCATCCGCACCTCCTCTGAGAGAGGAATTTGATCCGAGTATCGGAGGCCTTTCCGGAGATGCTGAATTTTCAGGCGTTGCATCGCCCGGTAATGTAGAGGGCCCGGAAAAATTGCCTGAATGGAGGACGCTAGAAGACCTACCACACGTGCCAACGACCTCAATGACACAGTCTGTTTGGAAATAACAGACGTCAACTCTCTCCTGATGTAGCGGAGTTTCTGATTGGGCAAGAGAAGCTGACAAGTCAATGAATCTATCTGAAACCCCAGAAAATCGATAGACTGAGTGGGAACCAAAACCGATTTCTGAACATTGACTAGAAAACCCAGAGACTGCAAGAGTGTGATGGACCACTCCAGATGTTGCAGAAGCTTGAGAGGGCAATCCGCCATAAAAAGAATATCGTCCAGGTAAATAATCAATCGGACCCCCCTGGAACGAAGATGCTCTACAACTGGCCTCAGCAATTTCGTGAAGCACCATGGTGCTGACGAAAGGCCGAATGGGAGAACCCGATACTCGTACCACTGATTCAGCCATTGAAACTGTAGGAATCTGCGATGGGGCCTGTAAATCGGGATAGACAAATACGCATCTTTCAGGTCCAGACGGACCATCCAATCCCCTTCCCGTAGGAGATCCCGCAGAAGATGGATGCCCTCCATCTTGAAGTGCCTGTAGATCACCCCGCTGTTGAAGTCCTTCAGGTTGAGAACCAGGCGAGACCCGCCTCCTTTTTTCTCGACCAGAAAGACTGAACTGACAAAGCCCTGTGGATGGCGTTGGGTAGGAACAATCGCCCCCTTGCTGAGGAGCACCTCTATCTCCTCCGACAGACAAGTCTGAGAGTGACTGGAAAAAAGCATAGGGGTCGGCAGACGGGTTTGATGTATTGGATGATAGAACTCTATCTTGAACCCTTGAACGGTTTCTAACACCCAAGCATCGTTGGAGATCATGCGCCAATTGTTCAGAAAATATTGCACTCTGCCCCCCAACATCACATCGCATGCTTGAATTAGGCTCACCTGTAGCTCCGGAATCTTGATATTGGCCTTGGTGGCCACCAGAACGTCCCTTGCCGTATTGTCCTTTTCCTTTACGGGAAGGGTAGAAGTTGGCGCGGGTGGAGTAGCCAGAGTCGTATTGACCACCACGTTGCTGCGAGGCACCCCTCTGGGACTGTTGTTGAGATCCACGGCCGAACGATCGTCCCCGTTGTCGTCCGGCCTTGGTGAAAACCGGACGCATAGCCCGGCGCAAGGACGCTTGTGCTTTATCTATTCCGCTGAAGGCGGACACAAACTTAGTCAGCTCCTTTAAGAAGGGCTGCCCAAACAGAAGGCCCTGCGCCTCTGGACCAGCCTCAGAGGTCGCTAATTCTGCCAATTTTGGATCCAGTTTAAGTAGAATGGATCGACGCCGTTCTGCTGAAATGGCACAATTAACATTTCCAAACATGCAGACGGCTCTCTGAGCCCACTCGATGAGCTCATCTGGGATTAACCGTCGCCGAGGCTTCCTTGGCCTTGAAACCCAGGTCCAGGATTTTGGAGAGGGGACCCAACATGTCCATCAATTTATCCTGGCAAGACCGCCAGGAGCGGTCCAAGCCCTTCTTCGGATCCTTAGAGTACTTTTTACGGTAGGTAACCATCATAGGGTCCACCTCCGGAGTCTCAGCAATATGGTCCGCAAGGTCCGGTCTCGGACAGGCGCTTCAAAGGGATGGCGAACATGCGCCTCAAGATAAGCCGCCACCGCCGGAGCGTCGTTGAATTTGGATGGACAATGTCTTCTGGTTCGAAATTGAGTAGGGGGGGACGCTCAGGAGCGTCAACAAAATGCTCCTTGCGGAGGCGCTTCTTAGGAGGGGAATCATGACCTGAAGAGGCTTGACCATGGTCGGAATCCTCCGTATAAAGAGACGCAGAAGATTTGGGCTTGTCTGAAGACAAAACCTTCGCCAGTCTCTGGAAGTCCGATTTGTGAGGGTTATGAGGGGACTTGGCGGACTTTTGGGAAGGAGGCAACCAGCCCTGCTGAATAGCATATTCATTAAGATGACGTTTCAGGGGATTAATAGCCCTTACAAGTGCTTTATTAACGGAAAGTTGAACACCTTTATCCAACTCCTCCACCAGGTCATACTCAAGAGAAGTATCCTCCTCCTCATCATAAAAACAGTCTTCATCTGCGTCATAATATTCAGCCATTGCACCAGTATGCAAAAGTCAATGCCCACAAGACTGCAACAAATATGGAGTATCAGGGATACCAGTAAAGGGGGAGTGAGAACCCCAAAGCAGGCTTAAATTGAGCTAAAACTCAAGGAAAAATCAATTTAAATGTGGAGGGAGGTAAGCCTGCCGACAAAATATCACTCTAGGCAGAGCCTATGCACAAAGTATTACAACCAAAGCACTTTCCTGTGCTCCGGCGTCAAAAGTTCAGGGCTGTGGGCTTGAGCGCTGTCAAAAGGCGGTCCTTCACTCAACCGGCAAGAGGACGTGAGGAGAAACAGAGCCTCGAGCCGGAAATAAAGCAGCGCGCATGTGCAACGCTGCAAGCCTCAGAACAACACCGGCTCGAGAGCGCTTGCGCTCTCAATGTGAACCGAGGACCCCTGCTCCCGCTCCACTTCACAGCGACCGGCACAAGCGGCCAGGCGCAGGGAGGCGAGCACGCGCTCCCAAAACAAACACGCCGCGAACGGACGAAGAAAAACACCGGCACACCCACAGGCGGACCGGAGCACAGCCACATACACAAGCAGCGTGCAGGAGTAACAAAGCAGCGCAATACAAGGCAAGTGCATGAGCGATAACAGCAAACAAGAGCAACAATAGCAATTGAAGCAGAATAAGGTAAATAGACTTAACTGGCTGCGGAGCAGCAAAGAAAGAGGAAGAAGGACTAGTGTTTGGAACTTATGTAGTGTATCCTCTATGGTTCCCAAGTGTTCATGGGATTTGTAGTTCTGTTTTTTTATTGGCTGCTGAGCATTTCATTAAAGAAATGCGAAAGCATAATCGGAGCCTCCTGTCCTGACATAGAATTCCTAGCTGGGTGACCTGCGCGCTCTATCGCCACCACTTCTAAGAAGTGAGCAAGTAGCCTGGAATAGGGCACCTGCACTTCTATGTTTCGATTTCAATAACGGTTGGTCGTGTTTAACTTTTGGCTACGGAGAGAGCAGTTATGCTCTGTATTCACACACAGAAGTCTGATATCACACATTATGAAATAATAGACACTTAACCATACATGTCAACAGACTTGATTCAGGTGGGAGACTCCCGACGTTTGCAGCAAAAAATTATTTTGTTTGCAGTCTCCTTGACTAAAAGTGCTTCTGATTCAATGTCAACAAGGGAAATAAATGTCCACAATGTATTTTTTCCAAAATCCCACATTCTCCAGTTTTAAAATGTTGGCATGTATCACACTAGCTGGGCTTGGTGAGTGCGACTAGGCAAATGCAAGTTACTTAAATGCTAGTCTGCGCTAAGAATCCACCACCACCTGCTACAGCCGTCATAAAATGGAGTGTCCCTGATAAAATGGAGCGGCAATTCGTTGACCACGCCCGCTCTGTGGAAGGGGCAAGGCTAGCTGTGGCTCGCCACCTCCTTTCTGTTAAATTGCACAGGAGTTAGGCCTGCCGCTCCGCGCGGTGGAGGAGGGCGTGTCACGTGACGCCCCCCGCGGCTACGCTCAGGAATGGCATCTCTTTTGCAACCAGTTTATGCTGTAAAACTGCCGACATTTTAAAGCCGCGACGTGTAGGGTGGGAAAATCAGATGTCCTAATGCATTTCGACGATAAACACCACGGAAACGACGAATTAACTGCGTTTTATACTGTGCTCATCTAACTGAGGGGGATTGCCTATGGCAGGACTTTGAGATCAGTATGGCTAGAAATCACGTAATAGAAAACTACCCCTAGCGTCGTTTATTGTATAAAAGGCATCCGAGATCCGAATACGTTTTGCAGCTAATTGGAGTCACCTACGCCGTCATTCGAACCTATACTGAGATTATTTTAAAACCGGTTATTTACATTAGTGAAATTCCGCACATTGTGTGGATATTGACTTATTCTTTTGTGTTAACAATGCAAAGAGCGTGCGTGTTTTAGACTCGTAGCTAGGTGCATTAACTCGTGGTTTAGAATGATATTGCTACTCGGCTCCGCTTAAGAATTACGAGATTGGGTTGAAGGTGCCATATTTGAATACAATTTTGGATTCATTCATTTTGTTTCTATGATCGAACGGGCTCGCACCTTTGTGTAAATGTTAATATATTTTGTATTATTAGTGTTTGCAAGATAAACAATTCTTACAACTCGATTATAAAAAATTAGAATCAAAACAAACGAAATATCCCTTTGTTGGCGTCGCTTTATCCCGATTTCTTTGCTTGGTCGTGGGTCCTAAAAAGTGGTCACAATGCGTACACCCGAGTAGTGGCCATCTTGACAAGCTAGGATAGGGGACGTTAAAAGAAAACCGTATTCCTGCAATATACGATGTAGTGAATTAAACGTTCGTTTGCACATGCATTTGAAATGCGTTTCAAAATGCATGTATTTGATTATGTAAAGAGTTCGATGTTGCTACGTGAGATTCCCAAAACTCCTCGTTATTTTTGAAAATACCATAAAACGATGCAGTAGTTTAATTAAGAAAAAATATTCCGATCTGAAATGGCCGCCGCGCTTGCGTAGAGCCGCTAGCGGTTCCTCGGCCGCTTATCAGGGTGTCCCTCTTCTCTATCTATGTAGTCCAATTCCATCTTCTCCCGGCCGCAGAGGAGGACGAAAGGAGGAGAAATAACCCGCCTACATTTCCTACTCATGACGCCTAGCGCTAAGGCAGGACCAACCCTTTTAACCACCCCATTGGGCGAATCCAATCTCATTCCCTAATGCCCCCGCCCTGTTCAACCCTACTGATAAGCGATTGGGTGTAGGGGACGCCAATCCTTTTAAGATTGGGCCCCACTTAGCGCAGCCCATTCATGTAGTTTGGTTGCGTGCTGGTGTATTTTACTGTTTGCAATAAAGGTCTTTTAACAGTGGTACTGATATTAAACTCTTCGTTGCAGTCAGTTTCACTGCAGCGTTTCGACCTCCAGACTTCGAAAGCCATTACAGCCGCCTGCAAACATGCCCAAGAGAAAGGTGAGTGCCCTGGCGTCTCCATCCCTCAAGGAAAATGCAGCGCGCAGTCGGCTAGGAGATATGCGCTTCATAATACTAAACATCAACAATACTTGGTTGGCTAATAGCTTAGGAGATCCAGGTTTGCTTGTTAATTATCGCTGAAAGGGTTCCTTGCGCATCAGCGACTATAAAAGGCGGCTTCCAAAAATATGAGTCATGCACCGAAAATCTTAATCGTGCAAATACGGCTATGTCTGGTTCGTTTTACTCTAAGTTTTATTTGGTATTCAGTTTTTTTTTTAAACACGGCCTTTTCTCACTGTTTAAAGGTAATCTAGAAGAGGTCTTCTTGTTTGTCTTTGTTCGGTAACCTATCCGTTTAATCTTGCCAGATTCCGCAGTTACGGGTCGGGCCATTAGGGGGCGCATGATTTGGAGCCAAAATTAGCAGCTGGCGAGGCCCGGGGCGGCTGCCGTTGTCTCCCGCCTCTTCTCATTCCAGCCACACCACTCCCCTGTGGGTTAAGCCAGAACTACGTGCGAGCCAACGCAACGCACTCTGGGAAAGACTCGCGCCCACTCTTGTTGCAATGAGACATTGGTCGGTGTGACAGGAAACGGCGGAACGAACGGGTTACTCCCATCCGAATAGCCAACGGCTTTACTGTTGGGAATCGAATACTGTTCTGCTCCGTGTACAGTCTTTGGGCAACACGTACCTATCTCGGGCGATGACTCAGTTTTGATTTAGCGGTTGAAGAAGTTCGCCATCTAACTGAAGCCGCCATTGTTTCTTCCGCGACATTCTTATTGCAGCAAAACCTGGCGGGAATAGTTTGAATGGTAGCCTCTTTACGTCATGAGGTCATGGCGTAAACAGGAAGAGCGAAAGCGCGCAAAGCATTGCGGGGACTGTAGTCCTCCCATTAATCTGTAAACAGTTCGCTATGCACACATTTTAGTTTTTCCGTTTTATATTCTAAAACCACATGACAAGTCCGTAACAGGTAATCTTAATCTGTCGGGAAAAGTCGCACTCCAACTTTGTGCTATAGAAATGCTTTCTGGGTTCCTTAAAATGCACTGGGGTCGATCTGGTGAGTCCGTTGTTTTCAGTTTTAATTATGGGTCCAAGCAATTGTGCATTTCAATTCTTAGATCGACAGTTGCCCACATTATAGTTAGGGTTACCACCGGCACCACCAGCATTTTAATGACCCAGCCGGCACAAAAATAAGCAAAGTCGGCCAAACCGGTATAGTCCTTTTATCTATGCGGTTTTGTTAAAAATTATATGTATTGTCGCTTCCCGACCTTTACAGAATTTTAAACCATAACAAATAAATGGCCGGCATTTTTCTCTTCGAAAGGTCCAAAGTTCAGTGTGAAATGCCTGCAGTACGAGTAACCCAACTAGAGATACTATACGTTGAGGGGGGAGTGTTTTATCTTACTAGTGCAGGACGTCCCAGATGGAATGTAGTTGAGATTCCTGGAAGCTATTTACTCTTCTCAGCGCAACGCAGTTTCTTAAAAACGTATGGGATTGTTTGCTTTATTTTTGGATTACTTGTTAAATGTCATCTGAGGCCACGATGCAGTTCAAGCTTATTCGTTTCACCATATATGCACCCAATCGTTTCATTTTTCACTGACCCACTTTTTTGTTGATAATTTTGTATAGCTTTCTACAGTGTCACTTTTATTTCTTTCTTTAGGCTGCGTCTGATGGTGAAGCCAAGGACGAGGTGAGTTGAGAAATCACAGTTAATGTTTTTTCGAACTACTCTTCTCCGTTTCCAATTTTACTTTGTTGGCATGCTTTGTTCATAATGTACACGCTCTTTTATGTTTCTGACACTTTGGCATTCGTACACCAGCAACCACTGCTGAAGTAGGTTAGGTGGGTGTGGACCTGGTTACTCAATGTAAAGACAGTAGCTTGTCGCAAGGTAGTCTGTTCTTTTCAGGTGCACACATCGCAACCCTAGTATAGGCTCAGAAATGTATGGAAATACACCCAAGCTTGACTTGTAATATTCCCGTTATATGACCGAAAATGGCAGTGGAGCTTCAGTGGCTTTTTTCTTTCCCGCGAAAAGGAAGCTGTGGTCAAATCTTTTTAAAAATATCGTACCCAGAAAGTGCAATCTGAAGATTTACAGGAGCAATTGTGTGCAATTAAGGGACCATCCAATGTATACAAAGGGAAAAACAGTTCACCCTTGCAACGCTAGCAATCGCAAACAACGGGCATTATAGAATGTTGTTTTTGAAATGTATTGTGGCATTATTTTCTGGACGGGGGTCTTTAAAGGAATTTTTACATAACTAATAGTTGTGCCTTTGTGTCACAAGGGTAAGTAAGGAAACGTATAACGGTTGTTGTCCTTGTAATGCTTAATTGCTCGTTTTGCATGTTTTTATTTATTGTAGGAAACGGCTTGTTGCAGTTTATCATACTTGAAGTTTATCATACTTGATATATCTGTTTAGGTTGTGGTGGGGATTTTGTAGCCACCGACTGACCGGATTTAGAGGGATCGTCTTTTTCTTCACCAAAGCTATTTAGGTACTCTAATTGCAGTGAAGGTGGCCTAGTGCTCACTCTTGGGAAACAGTTTCACAATACCTATCAAGTAAAGAGTCGCTAAAACAAAATTGGCAGATTTCTTGTAGAAAACAAGTTTAGATAATTCATGTTATTCTGTTCAAACCTTTATGTTAAATACTTGACCCGTGTTTTGATCTTTGCAGCCCAAGAGGAGGTCGGCCAGGTTGTCAGCTGTAAGTACTTAAGTCTAAACTTTTTTCTTTCTGACTTAGCACTCCTAGTTCTCACATTTTAAATGTCATATGTAAATGAAATTGGATAATGATTTGCTGCTTTCTAATGCAAGGCTGGTTTGGGAAAAAGTGGACTTTGGCCCATGTGTTCAACCGGAAATGGCGGAAACCGAGGGTTCTCTCTGCCTTTGACTTTAGTTTACTGTCAGTCCACTTAAGTACCAAGGCAGTTTGTGACGTCACTGTACGTTTTCATTTGTGTGCATGTCAGGAATCCTACAGTTGTGTACTGTAATGTGTCACCGACACCAGCAGATCATTGAGTGGTGGTGGCTATTTGTCTCGAAATGTGTGCGGAATTTCTTTTAGCAAATTAGAAGAACGGGTGTGGGCCTCTTTATTGAACATGAAGACAAGTGGTTTGAGTCGGGATGGCAACCTCTGTCCGTATGTTACGCGTTAAATAATTACTCGTCTGCTTTCAATCTAATTTTCTGGTTTGTCCTTGTAGAAACCTGCTCCACCTAAGCCAGAACCAAAGGCCAAAAAACCAGCGGCAAAGGTAAATACAAAGTAAATCGTTATTCGTCTACTAGGACAAATCACCCAGCTTTTCAGCTATTTTAATTACAGTTCGGCATACTTATTTTTCCATGGTATTAAGCAACTTTAAGTCATTGACTATAGTGTATACAACTTTAATTTGACCTGGTTGTGACTATGGACTTCTTTTTCCAGAATGGCCATACTAATGTATCTGTTGCATTTATCGGTTCACTTTCAGATTCAAAAGAATTCACCTCTCCTGATTTCTATGAGTGAACTTCTCTGAAAATCAAATCACTTTTCAGTCGTATCAACAGATCAAGTTGATTGTAATAAACTGACATTATCTAGAAAGTGTATCAAATCTTGTAGTGCATTCTTTAGTGTCTGAGCCTATTTTCCATAAAGGGATTCTGTGCCACATTTACTCACTAATAGAGGAGATAAGGTGGGTGAATAGGAACACCCTATTTCACTTGCACTAAGGGTATCTGACGTGTGGGTGGGGAGCTTGTTATTAATGTGTGTGTAGATCAGATCCCAGTGATGGGTTTTGTTTTTGAGTGGAGCCAGGTGGCACACACTACTTTTCATCCTCCACCTATGTGAAATGGCCAGCGTAGTTTACATTTTTACCTTTTATACTGCGAGCCGTTTTGTGCATTTATACTTGAATGTTGAGTATTTGTAACTTGTTGTTTAACAGAAGTCAGCAAACGATAAAAAGGACGACAAGAAACCAGCAAAAGGAAAAAAGGGAGCCAAGGGCAAGGATGAAAATAAGCAAGATGACGCCAAGGAAGAAAACCACTCTGAAAACGGTGATACCAAAACTAATGAGGTACCATAACTGTAGCAATACAGTTCTGTGTGAGGATTCCTGTTATAAGAATAGAATAGTCTATATAAATAAGAATAATTGTTACTCGTGTCTGTTTTTATAACAGGAATCCACATTCTAGCTGATAAACTAACCAAAATACCTGAAATGCATGTATGATCAACACTTAAGTTCTTAGAAGCTCAGTGTGATATACATTGCAAGTTATCAGCTAGTAATGACAAAATTACATGAACTGTTGAGGGTAAAAGAGGACCATACACAAAACAGTGTTGCAAACATTGATTGTGAATGGATAAAGGTTTAAGATGCCCTTCGTGTCTTTTTTTTGATTGTACCATTGTACCTTTTTGTATAAAAACATATATGTATTTATGATAAAATTACTTGGTCATTGTTTCAACAAGAGAGTCTACATTCTCCAGCTATGGTGTTGCTATATATGGATTTTGTTTGCCATATTAAATGAACTGGGAAAATGTACAATATACTTAACTTTTCTAGGTTTTCTTTGGGCTTCCATTCTTAGTTCACATCTGTTTCTACATTTTTTTTCTTCTGAGAGTTCTAAATGTACCAGTGTCAGCCTGCTACTTTTGTGATCACTTCAAATGTTTTAGAACTTGAGAAAGCAGGCAGACTATTATCATTAACGTATGAAGATGCAAACAGGTCTCTTTTATAGGAGGGTCTGTCCTGAATAATTTTGTCCCTGGAGTTTCTTGTCACCAGGGACAAAATGATGGTTCTGGTATTACTGAAAAACCAAGTTACTGACAAATTATTAGGTGACTGACACAGCCCACTAGTCCCAATTAACATCAATGTTGTCACCGCTGACATAATGGTCAGTTTGCTACAAGTGCGTGGCCAACATGTTTCTCGCCTAGTGAGTAAGAAATCACGTGGCTATTCGTCAGGTTAAGAAACAGTACACTATCTACACAGTAGTTCGATCGGTGATGCTCTCCAAGGTGAACCAGGCACTCTGCTACCTAACATTGAGGTATCTTTTTTATATATATATATATATATATATATATATATATATATATATATATATATATATATATATACATACATACATACATACATACATGGTTAACTTTTGTTATGTACGTCCTCTGCCTGGCTGTCATTTGATGGAGCCTGACCATAATCCAAATTGTGTTTGTCCTATTTGACGGTGGTTGGTTACCACCACCCTCTCCTCAGTACCATGATGTGTGTCCCGTTTTGCTTCTTTGACTTTATACGGCTAAACGCTCTTTCGTCGCACTAATCACCCATTCATGTGATTTGGCATGTTTACTTTGGAGGCTGCTGTGTCCATTGTCTTTTTTGATTAATTATGATTTCTGTTATTGTTTCCTTGTCCTCTAAATTGTAATGGTCAGTCCATTCTATTTATAATAAAAAGGTACCTCCATGTGAGGTAGCAGAGTGCTTGGTTCACAGTGGAGAAAATCACCAAACCAACCACGGTGTAGATAGTGTAGTGTTTCTGGTCTTGGCGAATTGCCACATGATTTCTTACACACTAGGCGAGAAACAGGTTGACCACCCAGTTGTAGCCATCATGTCAGCGGTGACACATTGATGTTTTTAATTGGGACCAGTGGGCTCGTAGATTAAATTAATTTTGGAGCACCACTTCGTCTCCTCTTATTCTGATGAAATGCTGTAACCATGTACAGAACATTCACCATTAAACCACCGAGGTGAAATATTAGTATCCTGTACACCCCACTGGACCTTAGGGCCTGTGGGTGAAAGTCACTAACCTCGGACTGAGCGTTACCATTGTAGATAGAGGTCAAATGCTATGTAACCCTGTAGAGCATAGTGTCTATACACCCTAGAGGTGAAGGTCACTGCAACTCTGTACAAAGCATACTCCTAAATCCTTGAAGTGAAACGGCTGAACTAATTAAACACCATTCACTATTAAACCCTAGTGATGAGAAGGGTCTAACCATATACAGCCCGTTATCTAGCCAGCCAAAGAGGCAACCCCTTCTACGTCTGTACACTTTCTGTCCGGATACAAAGGGTTACAGTTCTTTAACCCTGCACAGAGCACTGTCCATCCAGACAAGAAGTGGAAGTCTTTAACTCTGTACACGCAATTCTTACCTTGCTTTGGAGTTGAAAGGCTCCTTCCCAATAGGACCCATTAAAAATTCAACCCTTGAGGTGAAAGGCTCCAAGCCTCTGCTACCACTTAATCATACAGGTGAAATTACCTGTAGCACAGTTTAAACCATTAGTTCGACGATGTACCCTCCGGATCTGCAAACCCATGTACCATTCAGCCCTAAAGATATGTAACCTTTACATACAATTAATCATTCAATCAGAAACATGAATTGATCTCTAACCTTTTACAAACCATTTACCATCCAACCAAAAACCTAAAAGGTGCTGTAACCCTTCACACGTCATTTACCACATAGCTTACATGAGTAAAAGCTATGTAAACCTTTACAAGCCATTACAGCTTAAAGATATGTAACCCTTATCTTATAGAAACTTAAGTTCTACAGGGATCCCGGGTGTATGTCAGGCTGGCCTTTTTCAACACACCACTTTACCATGAATGTTTTTCACAAATATTATGGCCAATTTTGAAATGTGTACCCTAAGAATGATGGCATTGGGTGACTGATAACACACTGTGTGTGTTTATGTATTGAGATATAGAGCCACTAGCTCCTTTCCTCCATAGACTGCACTCAAATGGTGGGACATCTGAACTTTTATTTCAAGCAACTTCAAAGAGTCGCTTTTCGGCACTTGTTGCCTTTGTCAATCTGGCGTGATAAAAATTGCCATTTGGTTGCACCATTAAAACCCATCCCCTCCATGTAAATAGAGTAAGTACTTTCCGTTCGTTAACCCCTTGCGTGCGGGGCGTATTCCCCGCCTGTGCTGACTCCGCCTTGCGCGGGCGCAGTCATGGCGGAACGGTTCCGTCATCAGCACAGCTCAACCGACGTTGATGACGGAACCGTTCCGTCATCAGCATGGAAGGGGTTAAGGAAACAATGTCTGTCCTAATACACGATCAAATAGCCATGATTTCATGTTTTGTATTTAAAACAATTTAAACAATGCGCTATCCGTGCACCACCAGCAAATTGGGCACATGTCAGCAAACCACGTTGGGAGTGTTGGGAGACATAATAATCTCAAAGTGCCCTATGATTGTGCTCTCGTCTTGATCTACTACCACATTTGCTATTTTAGCTTTTTTTTGCCACTTAACTTACATGATTTTGCACTACAGGACAACATTTAAATGGACCATTGACACTGGTTTGTGTGTTTTTGAATTCTGGCATTGGCTGATCTGAGCATACAGGATTCCTTGACAACGAAAGATCCATGTCCCAACTTTGTACTATAAGTCCCACTTAATGAAACTTCCTCTGCCTATTACTGACTGACTGGGAAACAAGATGGGTCAAAAAGCATTTATAGAGGGTGGGAGATGGGGAGTGAGTACACTAAGTAAAATGTGCTATTGCAACTGCCGTTAACCATTTTCAGATGTATTAGGCCTAAGAGTACCTTAATAGTTACTACTGCCAGAAACTTGAATTACTCTTGTTAAATAGGAGTATGTGTACGTGAAGTTTTTTAAAGTATAGATTTGAGATTTTTTTTTCTTGTTTGTTTTTCTCATGTGTTCTTTATATTTTGCTTTTGTCACGTAGACGCCAGCAGCTGAAGCATCTGTCGAAAAAGAATCCAAGTCCGAGTAATATCAGCTCTGTCCTCTATTTCCATCATTCGGTCTCCATACCTCCATGCTGTATTGTTAACAGAGAGGAATATTTTTATCAACTATTTTATAAACGCAGGTTTTTTTAGCATGAATTTAATTGTGGAACATCTTCATCTCGGTTACTTGGGAAATAAATCTACGACGCAATGATCATTGTTTTAAAGAATTTGTGATTGTTCTAGTTTGTATGGTACTTGGAAAGAATAAGTGGTGGTAGTTTTTGACTTCAGTCAATGTGTCCCTTTTTGTGTAAGTCATGCTTATGGACTTTGGATCATGATTTTACCCTGTATATGTTGTATGGTTTCTTAAAGTGGGGAGGTCTCAAAAGAAAATAACTGTCAAACATTCCAGTGATTCTGTGGGTTGTTTTTATAAGAAGGTAAAATATTTTCATGAAATCCTAAGAGCTGGAAATTTGTTTCCCAAATGTTTATTATTTTGCCGCCTATTTAGGAAAAAAAGTGAATCATGTTTTTAAATTAAGTACAAACATTGCTTTTAAATAAGCAGACTGGTTGCACCTACCCACTGTTGAGAATTTTGCTGGATATACCTTAATAAAAAAGACTCCTCAAAAAGTTACGTCCTTGTGTCATTTGTACAACAGTTTTTTAAAGCCAAATTGTTATGGCCAGAAAATACGTCCATAGGACGTTAAATCTTTATCTCAATATCTCCCCTGATTCTCAAGCTTGGAATGACATTGTCCACTTGTATGTTCGCTGTAGGCCAGACATCTCTGCGAAGTTTTCATTCCAAACTTCTACAAGAAGGGGCAAGTTAAGATTTTTTTTTTTTTTTAGTGAACCAGCAAAGACATAGTAGTAACTTTTATAGTCCGAAACCACTATGCCCATTGATTCTCTACATACGAACAATAGCATCGCTAAGAAGCCGTATCAAGAGCATGCCTGCTCCCACTTTCTCTCAAGAACTCCGGCACTTCACCTAAGACTAAATTACATTTTCCAGAAAAGAAAAACTGCTTCTTATTAGTTGTACCTGTAGTGGGGTCAAAGGCCAGTCTTCTTGCAGCCCAGGGCCCTCTACTTCATGCAGTGATGCCCTATTGACAGTCTATGGAAAGTTTATCATCAATTTTCTTTAGAAATTTTGTGTGTATTTCAGTGATGCATACACTATAAAAATGTTATGTGCACATTTTGAAAAGGTAGTACAGCTTGCTTTCTTTGCTTATTGTTTGGTTTTTGCATTCTATACTAGTTATCTGGTCTCACTGCAGTGACGTGCACACTATTTATTATCTTTCATATACAGAGCGACGGTTCATGATGGCTGGTTTACAATTGTGCAATAAACCTGCCATTTTTAGGTCAAGCCTGTAACTGCGTCCAAGCACTGTTCTTGCGAAGACTCATAGGGGCTTTCAGAAATCGCTTCAGATGCTTGCTTTTACTTTTGCCCCAGGTTGTTGGCCTTTGCGTGCAGCTTTTTAACAAAGACTGCATGCAATTAACCAAAGGCGGGCGCATTGCTCTGCCCATGGCCTATTGGTGGCGGTTACCCGCACAGGCCACATCTCTTTTCAATTATCGTGCCCCGACACTGGCGCGACAATTGAAAACAGATTGCTCGCTGCAGCGCGGGCATGTTTCCCTGAAATGGTTCATCTGCTGGGTCTGCACTGGACGGTGCGTTAATTGCCTTCACAGCCACTTGCTATAGTGTGATATTGATCAAAAGGAAACATTTGTTTTTACCCTCTGACTGTTGAACCGCATTCGAGAATGACAAGAATATTTACAGATGCAACAGTCATACTCCAGTAGATGGCGCTTCAAGCGCGTTTGTCAGAATACATCTGAAACAAAGTTGGACTTAAAATAAGTAAAACTGCCTCTGGCACATGACTTCTGTCCAGTCCCTTGATAAATGAATGACTCCGCCAGGCCTAATTAAATGTTTAGTATGACGCCAAGAGACGGTGTATTTAGGGCGCAACAGAGGGCACAGCATGCAGTTCTACCCGAGATATCAACGAGAGTCCTCCCAGGCTGTAACCGGGTGGGCTGCCAGAGCTCATACGTGGCTTTGGAGAGAATTGTCCAAGGTAAGGTTCTGTAAACGCCTTACGCTTCATTTACGTTCCTTGGCTTTGCACTCCCCCCCCCCCCCCCCCCCCACCCGACACACACAGACTCTCCAATATGACTGTTTTGTGCGCTCCTCGACAACCTGTGCCACGAAACATGGGCCTGGGAGGCGAATCCGTACCCCTTTAGGCCCGTGGCAAACTCCTTCCGGGGGCAAAGCCCACGAAAATGGGGCGCACCAGATTGGTCGCCCATAAGCTAGCCGCTAGCCACCCAATCAAGGAAGTAATTGGCAAGCTGCCAGGGGAATTCATAAAGGGTGGAAAACACTGACTGGGCACATGAACCCCTTCCCCAAGAAGAACCAGAGCGCCAGTGCTGAAGGCTATTAGGATCCATAACATTTCTACGTGTTCGTATTTACTTATAGTGCACATGGAATCAATGTTATAGCGCTCCTTCGGGTCTATGTTGCGTTCTATAAATCTGCAAAAAAATGCACTGTTAAGGGATTCTATCTGTTTAATGTGCTTAGAAACCGCGTCAGTGATAGTTATATTAAAAAAAACACATTTTGTACACTGCTTCTGCAGCGAGCGGCCTTTGTGCGCTTTAATAGAAATATCGAAATTCCATTGAACAGTGAAGTCCTAGGAACTCCAGATATCACTGGAGACAGAAAGTAAGGATATTTCTTGACATGGGACAGCAGACGTGTTGAATATGGCTTGTTGAGGTGGAGCTGTGGACATGTGTTCAACTTATTCCTGAAGGACAAGAGGATTGGTTGAGTTCTTGGAGCCACGAGCTTGCACTTGACGCAGAGAATCTTAAATGTAATTGTAGCATCTACCGGCAGGTCTGCCAGTATGTAACCAAGCGCCTCTTTACATCTTCAGCCGTGCGGCGCTGGGTCCTCCGCATCGCCAAAGCCATGGTCAGATCGACCGCCAGATTAGGAGTTTCCTCCTAATGGGCATCGCAGTGAGCACACCAGAAACACGGACAGAAAAAATCCTTGCTGTGCAGGAACTGGTGTGCATGCACACGGAGGGGCACAGGTTGTGCACCCCTGTATGCATCCACATGCGGTAGAGGCACAGGGGGCCGTGCATGGCACCCCTTGTTTCCTCTCCACCACGGTATTCATGGAGGAGGAACCTCCATGACTCTGCCAGCTGAGAGGAAACTCAATATGCTATGCGGACACACCAAGCACATTGCGGCCCCACTGGCTGCTGCTGCAAAAACAACAAGTGATGGACTGAATGTGGATCAATGTCACACACTCCCCCAGTCAAAGGATCTGGGCCCAAATCCATCGTTTTTTTGCACTCCACACCACCCTGGGTTAGACAATGGCGATATGCAAATCAGCTCTGACCCTGTTGCCCCATGGGAACAGTCCAGTCCGAACTACAAAAGCCATGTCCTTCCCAGAACGGAATCAAGCATCCGAGGACCGGACCGGTTTCGAGGTAACACCTCATCAGCCCGGCTAGCTTGACTCCAAGTGGTGTGGAGTGCCTGGGACCCACGTAAAACTGGGGGAGTGTGTGACATTGATCCACATTCAGTCCATCACTTGTTGTTTTTGCACTCACTGGCTGCTGCAGCAGAGGTTCAACCACCCAAATCATAGGGCGCTTGGGAGACCACCACACACCCCCATGAGACTGGCAGTCTGATTCAGGCTCCAAGTGTTCTTTTTGACAGATTTGAGGGGGGCTGTAGCATGGAGGATGTCCTTGACTGAGCGATGACTGATGGCCTCTGACTCCAATGGCATTACCACTATTGAATTATAATGACATCAGTGAGTAGGCTGCAGTCTTCAATTGGTCAGTGGTCACAAGGTGCTTGATTTTCTTCAGTGAGTGAAGAAAGAAATTGGCAGACTGGACTAACCTCTCAATGGGACGGGCTAGCGAGTGCCATCCATGGGGCATACAGAGATTTAATTGAGGAAGAGTGAGAAGAAACCATCGATTTTTGGTTGTGTTTCAGTTGAGTCCTGTTCATGCCCTTTAGCTCCACCTGTATTGACTTATTTAGATATACCTCTAGCAAACCCTGCCCGACCCCCCCCCCCCCCAACATCCATTGACCCGATTTAGTGTGCTACAAAGCCCTGCAGGCACTACTCACCGCAATGGAGAAAAGCAGCAATTTTCTTTCCTGACGAACAGGTGAACCACCCCCCAGGAACCGTGACTGGCTGATATGAGCCTCTGAGCCAAGTTTCGCTTGGTTTATTCTGTAGCAACACATTGTAACAATAAACTTGTTCCATTCGAACACACAAAATCGTGTGACAAAAGCATGGACCCATAACCCACCTCTGGCCTGAATAGTGGGGGAAATGTGTTGCTAATTATATAGCGCAAACCTAATTGTAGGTCAAAGAGCATTGTATATTACTGAAGGTCAGAGCTGGATTGGGATCAAAAATTGGCCTGGGCACCCAAAAAGCAAGCGGCCCACATTTGTGGATCGAGTCTTTTTTCAAAAAACTGCTTCAGTGCTTTAAGTGTTATAAAAAGAAGGCGGGGGTTCTATAAACCAGGCATGTTACCTTAACTTTACTTAGATAAAAACAAGAATTTGCAATGCAGTAGATCTCTCAATTGCGAGAATTTGAGCTTTCGGCATTGTAAATGACCATGCCTTTTACTTGTGTTTAAAAAAAAAAAAAAAAAACCTTCAATAATAGAAGTCATTTTCAATACCAATAGGTCAAATTTTTTAAAGTGCGAGACCTATTGCATTGCAAATGCTTTTTTTAGAAGTTCCTAAATACCCCAAATTGATGTTGAAAAAGTGGTTTGATACTTTTGAAAACTATCTGTTGTGTATTTATGGTGTCGAGGTTTTGCCTGGAAAAAAAAGCTATTTAGTTTTTTAGGTACAGCAGCCATTGACCTATTTAAAAACTTAGCTCCTATAAGTGGTCACGGTGTAGGATGGGACGTCTACAAAGAAGCAACAGCCAGATTCCAAAAACAATTTGTCGATTGGCCTAATGTAATGATAAAACGACATGCTTTTAACAAAAGAAAGCAACATGTGGATGAGTCCATTGAAGACTTATGTTGCTGCTCTTAGAGTCTTGGCAGCTAATTGCGATTTTGGAGCTAATATTGATTGCTGTGTAAGGGATCAATTTGTTTTTAATTGCGAGTCCAAGAAGGTGTAAGAAAGATTGTTAGCTTGTTGAAATCCAACATTAGCTGAAGGTTTAGATATTGCTAAAGGCATTGAGAGATCTATTCATCAGCTAGAGCTATTTCCAATGAGGAAGTTAATCCTTCTTCTCATGTGTGTGCCATTCAACCTGTTCAAAGACCATTTAAACCAGGAGTTACAAAAAGTAGTAAACTAAGTTTTTTAGATATGGGTCGAAGACGCATCTTGCTAATGTTCCTGATTGCCCTGCTTTAAAAATAAAATGTGACATAGATGGACATTTTTAAAGTTTATGTAAATCCATGAGCACTCTTTCAAAGGTTTCTGTAAATTCAGTTTAAATGTTCAAGAGGACTTGGACAATTTACTCTTAACGTATGATCCTAATTCTGAATGGTATATTAACAATGGAAATCTACCTTTGATTAGGCGGCAGGGGCTGAAAGCGCAGCTTTGCGTAGGGAGGAAGCACAAGTCTTCCGGAAAACTGATTTTGTTAGAATGGGACATAATGGTTAGCATGCACAAACTGAGAGCCGGCTACTCACTCTAATGCTCCGAACACTCAATAGAACAGGAGAGGAAATGCAAGGGAATGCTAAGGGGTAGCTTAGTGAAAGTATTGGGGTATTTATCGCTGATTAAAACAAATCTAAGGGAGGCGTGACAAAAATTAACACTAATCAGTCACTGTATAAGGTAGTTGGAGCCCTAGAGAGTGGTGGGATCCATTGGGGTGTGGGTGTAGTTCAAGTGGAGTTAGATCACTCTGACCTTAAATATTACGTACAGCATACCTCCCTGTATTGTCACTGCTTCATGTTGAATAATGTTTGTGCTGTGGTCTGAAAGGGGGTAGTCGAGGTCTCTAACTCACATGAAAATAGATTGGAATATTGAAGCACAAACTCTCAAACAAATGTATACCAATGACTATTAAACATGTGGCAGAGATGGAAGTCACAATGGAAAAAAAAAATCTACCTTTTAAAGCACCTTTAGGTGTTCACATTGGAAAAGTAAGTTTAGATGTCATGGCAGATTCTGGGTCACCCATTAATGTTCTGATATTTCTTTTAAGGAGAATTGGACGGACGTTGATCGTAAACAGACATATCAATCCCAAAGTGTTAGACCTGTCTGGCTTTTTGGCGAAGTCCCTCCTAATTTTTATTTATTTTGTCCCCTTTTTGCCCCTCATACCCTTGTTAATTTTTGTGTCTACTGACTTTTTGTAGGTGTTGGTCAGGGGGATAGGTGTTTTCTTCCCCCCTCATAATCTTTTACCTCAGGCCCAGAGGCCTGTTCTGACAGGAAAGTTGGCACCACCTAAAATGGTGGCCACCAACTGCCCCAACTGTCACCAACAGAACTTGGCCATAGCCTAGAATAGGGCATTCCAGAACCTTCTGGTCCATTCTGGACCACTGAGAGGGCAGCCTATATAAGGCGGAATGCTGGGCAGCCATTTTGTCTGTCAGTGAGGAACAGCAGGAGTGAAGGTTGAGGTCTGTTAGGGGTAGGATCCTGAAGGGTGGTTTACTCTACAAGGGTTGCCCTCTGTCTAGGTATTTTTCCCCCAGGCCTGTTGTCCTAGCCGTGTTAGTTTCATCCTGCTGACCCTGGACAGCAAGGTGCCTCCCGTCAAGTGAAGGGGTTAATCCCAGTGGGCAGAGGAGCTGCAAGTGGCCCCGCGCTGTGAATTGATCTGGGTACCCCCCCTATATTATCTCACTTGTCCCTGTCCAGTATGGAGTGCTAGCAGAACCGCTGAGAATACGAGGAGCTGGGAGATCCACCAGTGTTAAGCCACCTCTGCCCCCTCTCTGTGTGGAGGACGCAGGGACTTGTCCTGCCTGAAGCGGTGATCCCTGACCCTACCCCTTACCGGTGTCTGGTCCTGCCCGGTGGAGTGAGGGAGTTTGCTGCCTTTCTGCTGTTGCCTGGTTGCTTCGTGGGCCGGATCCCCTGGGGTCTTGTGGGCGCTCCTGAGGCGGCGCTGTCCCGTTGTGAGAGGAGGCAGGGACCGTGGCCAGCACTACTGCGCAAACGCGTTGGAGGCACTGATCCCCAGGAAGGGCCTAGGGTCGAGCAGGCCCACTGCAGAGCCACTACCGACGCCGAGCGGTGGAGCAGAGCAGGCTCAGGAAGCGGGACGCTATTTCCCCGCGCATGCGCGTTGCGCCCTGCTGAGGTGAGAAGTACCTCAGACAACCGACGGCGAGGGAAAACCAAGGGGAGCCGCCGCCGGATACCGAGGCCTCGCATTGGAGCGAGAACCGACTGCAGCGAGGACCCTCCTGCTCCGCTGTGGAGAAGGGAGGCAGGGCGGTCCATTGGTGGCGAGTACTGCTGCCAGAGCGGCGGAAATCAGGCGATTTGGTCCCTTGCCTCCACATTAGTGAGGCGGGAGGCCGAGAGGCCCTGGGGTCAATTAACAGTAATCTGAAGCTTCGGCCTGTCTCCTGACATCGGCGGAGACCCGGATTGGAGGGCCCGGACCCCCCATTCACACCAAATGAAGTAAGGAGGGTTGAGAAGGGAGGGGGGAGAATTTACCAGAGAAGAGGTGTCTCTTAGAAGAGCAGAGGCAACCGACTGATTGGACCAGGCTGGTGCTGGGGAGTGTCCCTCTGATCTTAAGAAGTAACAGTGGAAATCTGACATTGAAGGTGGAGAGAACTAGCAAATGTACCCTGCTAAACTGATTTAAAATAATGCTGATGAAAGTCATATTAGATAATTCCACTGCCAAGAGTTAGGGGAGAGGGAGGCTAATTAATTCTTCTGTGAATTAAGGTGGGGAGTGAGTTAAGGTTCAAATGTGGCAGAGGGGGTTACCTCTGCAAGTCTGGTATGCTAGAATCTGATCTAAAAGTAAAGTGCCGGTATTGCCTCTGTGAAGAGTCATAGGAAGTCATAATTACAACAGGTTAAACAAGAACAGTGCTTAATGAGGTATACTGTTAATCCTGCTTAAGGTGGTTTTGGTAAAATTGAAAGTGTCCTTATTGATTACCTGGTAAATGTACTGCACCTTAGAATTCAATTGATAAAATTGTTTAGCAGTTTTAAAAGTAATTATTGATTCTAAAGTACCGTTTATCCTATTGCAAAAGTGTGATAAAAGTTCAGGAATATAGTAACTGTTATTAACTTAAAGAGCGATAATCTGCTAGTAATCTAAAAAGGGTAACTGCTGAACCTAAAAGTGATCTGAAATGTTTTTGAGCTAATTACATGTGAGATACTTAAATTTGACAACAGAGAGAATATTATTTTTACATAAAGCAGTACGTATTTTCACATAATTTTGGTGTAGTGTTTTTCTTTTGAGTGCTATTGCGTGAAGTTACTTTTGGGTGGTCTGCAACCTTTACACTGTGCCTCTAAATCTTAGTCTTGCCCTAGGCCAGGCTACCTAATTCCAACAAATATGGCAATTTTGAAATCAAAATGTTGGGATACTTTGAAGATAGTCTAGAGCAGTGTTTCCCAAACTGTGGTCCGCGGACCCCCAGGGGTCCGTGAGACATTCCCAGGGGGTCCGCAGGACTCGAACGCTTATAGTCTTTGTGAAAAATGAAACGCCCAAGCATCCTCACAGCACACGAGCTGTGAATGTTGGGGCAGGGGCGGCGACAACAATACAATCGGGAGGCGGGGGCAGCAAAAAGGTGGTCATGGGATGGGGCCCCAGGGGGCACAGCGGGCAGGGGAAACGAGTGGAACAGAAGGCAAAAGGGGCACGAAAACAAGGAAAAAAACGAGTGGGACAGAGGGCAGAAGGGCAAAAAAACGAGCGAAACGGGGCAAAAAGGCACACAACCTGGGGAAAACTAGGAACAGAAGGAAGGGTCACCACTCCAAGGCTCTGGAATTAGAATGTAGAGGTGCTGCTATGGCTGAGAGCAGGAGACCTGTACTACTAAATAATACACTGCTGTATGCATACATGTCCAGACACAATTCAGGCTGTCTCCCTATTGAAATTGCCTCTGCTTCAAAAGGCGTTTTAAAAAAGGAATTAAATTGTACAAATTGCTTGGGGGTCCCCGGTTTCCAGTAGTGATTCTGTGGGGGTCCTCTGGAGTCAAAAGTTTGGGAACCACTGGTCTAGAGTTTTAAGGACACAAGATTTTTACCAAAGTCTATGTATTAATGGAAATAATATTGTTGGATGGTATGATCTAGGCAAGTTGGGAGTTATGTTGTGTCCGGGTACAGATTCTCCTATTAGATTGAGTGATATTTCTGTTAACTCAATTAAGGTAGAGGATTCAAATGTTGAATGTATTCTTGCTAAACATAGTGCTGTCTTTCAAAATAAAGGTGGGTCAAGTAAAAGGTTTTACCCACAAGATTAAGCTTAAAGAAGGAGCCATTCCCATTCAACATAAAGTACGTATGGTTCCGTTGAGCGTACGGAAACATTTGAAGGTGCATTTGGATGATTTGGTGGATGAGGTATAATTGAACCTACTGATAGTTCTGAATGGGTTTGGGCTATCATGATTGCACTTAAAAATATATATATATACATATATCTGAGACTGTGTGGATCTTAGGTCCTTGAACAAAAATATTCTTGTTGAAAGTCATCCCCTACCCAGAATTCAAGAATTATTAGCTGCTGTCAATAATGCTAAGTACTTTTCTATTATTTGAAATCATCTCGAGGCTCTTTTTCAAGGTTTAGAAGTTGTGCAGTCGTTTCATGACATTTTAATATTTGACAAAACCTGTGAAGAACATGACAATATTTTGGAGACCGTTAAATATCCTGGAAACTATAGGTATGACAGTCAGCAAGGACAAATGTAAATTTCTGGTTGAAGAGATAGACTATTTAGGTCATAAAATTTCAAGCCGTGGTATTTTTCCCAAAGATTATTTAGGGAGTGCCTTGGATAAGGCAAGTAAACCCTATGATAAAGACTCCCTACCTTCTTTTTTAGGATTAGGGGAACACTATGATAGATTTGTCAAAGGATATGCTTTGTTATGGAGCCATTGAGACAGCTGCTTAAAAAAGAACACCTTTTGTCTGGACACAAGTACATGATGAGGCTTTCAATCAGGTTAAGAGACTTATTGCGCAGGCACCAGGTCTTAATACTTTTGATCCAAATGGTAAGTCATTTGTCACGGTTGATGCCAGTGCTATAGGCTTAGGTGCAGTGTTCACTCAGTTGGTTAATGCCAAAGAGAGAGTTATTTATTTCATTTCTAGAGGGATTAGAGGAGCTGAGGAATACTACAGCACTAATGAGAAAGAGGCTCTTGCTTGTGTGTGGGCTGTGGAAAAGTGTAAAAAAAATATGCGAGGTTGTCCTTTTGTTCTTGTTACAGATCACAAACCGTTGGTATATATGATGGATGGAGTGAGATCTGGTAATGCATCCTCAAGATTAGTAAAACTTATAGCACGGTTACAAGAATTCAATTTCGAAATAAGGCATGCTGCAGGAGGGAAGAATGGAACAGCTGACTGTTTGTCTAGACTTCCTCCTGTGGTTGAGGAGAAGATGATTGCTCTTCATGAATGTGTTGTAACTGTTGTGGATGCTATTGGTAATTGTGAAATGAATATTTCTGAGAAAGAATGGTGTGAATTTCTTGAACAAGATCAGGTTTTAACTAAGGTCAAACATTTTGTGGTCAATGGTTGGCAATCGTGTAAAAAATTGGATTCTGGTTTTCAGAATTTTGCTCAAGTAGTAAATTAACTTACTATTGTAAATGACATGTTAATGAGGCATGATTTGTTTGTTCCAACTATGGATATTAGAAACAGACTTGTAACTTTGGCTCATGCTGGGCTTCCTGGTGTGTCTAGTACTAAAAGATTACTTAAAATGCACTATTGGTGGCCAGGGAAGGATGCTGTTGAACGTTTTGTGGATAATTACATAGTTTGTATTTGTTCAGATAAACATTGGAAAGTGTCTACAGAACCTATAAGCATTCAAGAGGTACCTCAGCAACCATGGGAGAACATTTCTATAGATTTTGCTGGTCCTTATGATTGCTTCGGTAGAGAGGAGAGATTTTTGATTGTGGTCATTGACCACTCTTCTAAGTGGTTGTATTACACGTTTGTTGAGCATCCGAATACTGATGAGGTGATATGTTTTTTAGTTAAGATTTTTCAGCAGGAAGGGGCACCTCTCATTGCGTGCAGTTTGTTTCTGCTAAAATGCAAACTTTAAAAAAAAAATTGGAGTACGTTCAGAGAGAGGCCCGTTGTATTGGCCCAAGCCCAATGGGAATGGGCTAACAGATTTTTCGAAGAAGGAATTCAATTAGCTTTAGACAATAATTTGAATGTTTTTGAATTTTTAAAGGAAAAAACTTGGAGTTATATTACTCGAGTACTGTTATGTTATGTTATAACGTTTTATTGAGCGCGAACAGCTGCCCCAGCAACGAGGCGTCCCGGCGCTAAACTATAACAAAACCAAAAGGGGGAGATGGAACGGAGAGGGCAATAAGAAGTTAGGATGGGGAGAAAAGGAATATTTTGATCGCTTTGCGGAAGGCGAGCAGATTAGTTATGGAGCGAATGTGAAATGGGAGGGAGTTCCAGAGCCTTGCCCCCAGGACTCTGAAAGAGCGACCGCCCATTCTGCTTAGCCTTATACGTGGGGTAACAACCAAGTTTTGACCCAAGGAGCGTAGGGCCCGCTGAGGGGTGTAGGGCTCTAGGAGTGGACGCAAGAGACCAGGACAGTCAGTCTTGAGAATTTTGAAGACCGTAGTGAGGGCTTTAAACTGGACTCGGGCTTCTATGCGTAGCCAATGTAGTTTCTGGATGGTGTTTCTTGCGGAACACCTTCGGGGGAGGCCTACAACTGCCCTGGCGGCAGAGTTTTGGATATGTTGAAGCAGCATTATCTCAGCTTTATTAAGGCCGAGGAAAAGGACATTGGCGTAGTCCAGTCGAGCCAAGATGGTGGATTGGACTATTAGTTGACGCGTAGGGCGATCAAAAAAGCCAAGAATAGGATGAAGGTTCCTCAACAGGCCCACACAGGTGGCAGCCAATTTCTTAGTGTGGGTCTGGAAGGTAAGGGATGCATCCACCCAGACACCAAGGTTTTTTACCACGGTTTTGGGGGGGGGGGGGGGCCAATGCGGACGGCCACCAGTGATCAGTCCAGTAGTCAGGGTTTTTGCCCAAAAGCAACACCTCTGTTTTGCCAGCGTTCAGCTGGAGGCAGTTGTGTGACATCCAGCGAGCAACTGCCTCTAACCCGTTCTTAAATCTCGCCGCTGAGATCGAGGGGCCCTCAGTCAGGGAAATGACGAGCTGGGTGTCGTCGGCGTACGACACTAGTGTCAGGTCCCATTCTTTTGCTATTTCGGCGAGAGGCTGGACATAAAGATTGAATAGGGACGGGCTGAGCGCCGATCCCTGGGGGACGCCTTGCTCTATAGGGTGAGGCTCTGATGTAAACGGGGGGGCAGAGACCCGGAAGGACCTGTCAGTTAGAAATGAACGGAACCACTCTAGTGCAAGGTCTTTAATACCAATGGCTTTGAGACGTTTTAATAAGATGGAGTGGGAGACCGTATCAAAGGCTGCGCTGAGATCGAGTAAAATCAGCGCAGCACTTTGACCGGCGTCCAAAATGTTCCGTAAGTTTTCAATGGTGGTCAGCAGGGCGGATTCGGTGCTGAATCCTGGCCTAAAGCCATTTTGTGAAGGGTCTAGAATTTGGTGTTGCGTCATGTAGTTGGCTAGGACCTTGTTCACATGGGCGTCTGCCAGTTTGTAAACCCATGGAAGTAATGAAATTGGTCTGAAGTTTCCTGGTTGTAATGGGTCTAGGTTAGGTTTTTTTTATAATTGGAGAGACCCAGGCCTGCTTCCAACACGTGGGGACCACTGCTGAGGAGAATGATAGGTTAAGTAGGGTAGTCAACGAAGGAAGGAAGAACTCGAGAGATTCTAGAAATTTGGCGGGTCTCATGGCATCTGTGGGCGAGCCGGATTTGACTTTGGCGCACAGTTTGGCGAGTTCGTCAGAAGTTAAGCTGGGGATAAGAGACAAACTGGGACTGTCTGACGAGGGCTCACGTGGTTTGGAGGTATCCGGAAGGATCTGAGGGAAGGAAGTGTAGATTTTCTTTACCTTTTCCGTAAAGAAGGTGGCAAGATCCTTGCATTGTTGTGCGGAGGTTATGCCCGAGGTAGGAGTAGGACTGTCTTTAAGTTTTTGAACAAGTTCAAAGATAGTTTTTGAAGGATTCTTACTGGAGCTAATTGCTTCCGCATAGAAGGAAGCACGGGTGGTGCGCACCGCCTTGTGGTATAACCTCAATTTTAGCAGGTAGTCAGCTTTATCGGTGTCCTTGTAATCTCTCCTCCACTGGCGTTCAGCCCTTTTGCAGTCTTTCCGCATGGTTAGAAGATTTTCGTTATACCATGGGTTAGATGGCGTATTGCGGGTTTTAGTCCATTTTGCTGGTATTAGGGAGTCTAGTCCTAGGTAAATCCAATGTTGAAAGGCCGCGTATGCGGAGTTAATATCTCCGTCTGAGAGGTTAAGGTGGAGGTTACCTAGTTTGCTGGTAAGGTCACTAGGAGCCAGTTTATGCCACGGCCTCTTATGTCGGGAACTGGAGGTGTTTTTCGCAATCGAGTCTCTGGTCTTCAGGGTGAATTTGATAAGGGAATGGTCAGTCCACCCCATGGGTTTAGGGGGGGCAGCCGAGGCATCTGGAAGATTGGAAAACACAGGGTCCAGTAAATGCCCGGCCGAGTGAGTGGGGGTTAGAATGAGTGGGTTTAGCTGAAGGGCCGTGAGGTCCGCCTGAAGGTTCTTAATGGTATGGTCAGTCAGGGAGTCGAAATGTAAATTAAGGTCTCCCAGGATGTTAAAATTGGGAGAGGATATCACTAGAGTGTGAGCGGCATCTAAGAGTTCCTCAATGAACCTGGCAGTGGGGCCATGGGGCCGGTAGATATATAGTCCGGAGAGGGTGAACTGGGGATTGGTGGAGATTTTAAATCTTGCACTTTCACAGCCCCAAATGGCTTCCTTTTCAAAAGTGCAGTTGTAAGACGATTTGTAGACAACAGCTATTCCCCCCCCCCCCCCCCCCCCCCTGGAGTCTCTATTGATGGTTTTTATGGAGAAACCCTCGGGCAGCGAGAGATTTAGGATGCTGTTTTGGTCATCGTGGAGCCAGGTTTCACAGATAAACATAATGTCAGGATGTTCCTCTGTTATGAGAGTGAACACCTCGGCGTGGTGTTTCACAGGAGATCTGACATTAAGTTGGAGAATGGAAAGAGAGTGTTGCTTATAAGCAGTGGTATTGTGGCTAACTAGCCCGGGTGAAGGTATCTGAAAACGACATGACTTACAGTACAGACCTGTTTGTCCTAGGCAGCCTTCAAGTTTGTTGCATCTTGAGTCTGGTTTAAGTGCAAGGAGGGATTTTCTATCGTACTGGAGTTTAGATGGTGCGAGTTGAGCAGGGGGTCTGGCGAGAGGCGATGGTCTGGCGATGACGGGCGCAGACGGGCTTGCCTTAGGCGCGCCTTCGGCGCGCAAACGGCGCTCCCGCTGCGCTTGCGTGGGAAGCACATTTTAGGGAAGAGGAGAGGTGGGCGTGGCCTCGCGGCTGGCGATGGCGGCAGAAGTCAACAAACACCACAAAACAGCGCTAAAATCCGCTTAAAGTGGAATGCTTTAGTGGCAGGCAGCCCATTACAGAGCTCAGGGCAGGAAACAAAGTTTTAAAATATGTGAAACAAAAGATAACAGATTAAAACAATTTGCGTGTATTTCCTCCGGCTTTCTGCCTCAGAGGTGAAGTTATAGTATCTCCTTACGTTTCGATTAGGGGTAGACCGAGCAGAATTTTTCTCATACCTGATTTTGTCAAAAATGGTACTAATCAATCATTTGAGGGTTGTATTAAAGCGAGAGACAACTTATGTGTCTCGTTATTCGAACAAAACTTACCATGATGCGTATGAGAAGGTCACATGCAAATCTGTTGAAGTGGGGAATTAGGTGCAAGTTATCAAACCTACTTCTCAACAAACTAAAGGTTCAAAATTTTCTTTACCCTATTTAGTGGAAAGGGTTAGTGATTCTGCTGTTTTATTGGAGAACAAAGGATGGTGGAATAAAAGTGCTATGGTGCTTAAGCCTGGACAGGAGAATGTTTTTGAAAGGGAGATATTGGCGAGCGATGGTACTTTGTTTTGTGAGAGTGGTGGTAAGTGTGATGTCATAAGCTCTTCCAGGAGACTTGATTCTGAGTGTTCTGCTGGAACTATTCTGGATTTTGTATCTGATAAGCAGGTGGGAGATCATTTGGTTGGGTGTGACAGAGGGTAACGATCTTGAAAATAAATTGTCCTTACAAAACAGAATTGTTATAGTCCCTAAGATGTTTGAGGATTATCTTATGGAGTAGTTTTTTGTTTAAAAAAAAAAAGGGACATGTGGTGTGTTCTTACTACTATGTTCAAATAAACTATTGATGTATTCTGTTAACATAGTTTCTACTTCCTTGTTGAATGTAGAATGTATTATGTCATTTAGAATGCTTTTATGTCATGGGTTGGAAGGGAGGGCAGAAGCGGTTGGAGTTGGTTAATACTGGATGTCTTATTCCGATGCACTAGTGGGTCTTTTATTGGTTTATTAACCCTTTCGATGCTGATGACGAGCTCAGCTCGTCATGATGCACAGTTGAGCTGTGCTGATGACGAGCTGAGCTCGTCATGAATACATAATAAGAGCAATTTCCAGCACAGGGGGGGGAAACGCCTAGCAGCCAAGGTGTTAATAAACCTATTTCTCTACAATTTACCGACTCCAGCGCCTCTTTACAGTTATGTCATGCAGCGTTGTGTATTTGGTAGGTGGATTCATGCAGGTTTGTATCGGCTGTCCCCTCTCCCTCCACATGTTATGTTGAGCCCCCTATATGTATGCAACCATTGCACGCTGATGTCTTTCTTTCCACGTCTTGCAACGCGGATCCAGAGCTAGATGTGCTGTCTTTTGCAGACTTCATTCCCCTCAGCAAAATCCAATTTTCAGGTGTGCAGATACAGGCCCTAAAAAGACCAGTATTAAGTAGTGTTGCGACTGTCACAGACAGATGTTGGGTACTGACATCCATGAGATCCACCTCTGATGCCTCAGAACCTCGCACAACTAGTCGTGTTCCTGCTGCACAAGGTTGAATCTCCAAATCATCAGCGCTGATAAAATCAAGTTTACTATCTCTGGACACTTTGAAAAATCGGTCTTGGTCAAAGACATTGACTCGCTCTTGTTACATAGGGCGCTTGCACAAACAATCAAAATTGAATTAACAGATTTCAGGTAAGTCAGAGATCCCACAAAAAAGCACCACTAGTCAAAACACTGGCCTCCTTTGTCCCATGATGTTGATGAAGCAAGGATTCACATTTTCCAAAACTTGCTTGTATTCAGCCCTCTCTAAATAACTTTTAATATGTTAACCAACATGTTTTGTTTACTAATATTTACATTTCACGACATTTCTATTATCTAGGGGAAGCTTTTCAATGTACTATTACTAACAGTAACTCTAATGCATTGAAATGGCCGCCGAAAACACAGGAAACCTGCGCATGCATCTGCCACACTCACGTGGTGTGACGAACCTCTCTGCTAGGTGGGAAAACTTAGCTTCTGCGCACTAAAGCCAGAAATGGCTGCTTTATATTTCACATGCTGCAGCTTATACTAAACTTGATTGTTCTGCTTAATCATTAACACACGTTAAAATAAAGTAATGGAAATAGAGTAGAGATAATTTAGTATACAGTGCATTCATTTCTGTTTTCTAATGTTTCTTTTTGACTTTGCTACTAGTTTGTACTTTGGGCCTGACCACTGACACATCTTCCATCTTGGATGACACTGCACATGCGTACTTGGACACTGAAGCACTGGCATTGAACCTCTGCTAGCCCACTTCTTACCCACGATGTGCCTGGGAACCTGCTCATCTGACCTCTAGAAAGGAAGCTACCAAATGCAATGTATTCAAAAGGTGTACCAATATTGTTTGGCGGAATAAAATCATGGGAAAAGTACATTGTGGGTGGGGAATTCAATCAGTATGAATAAAATAGAAATTACACCATCTTAGAATGGTATGATGACCTCTCCTTGTCTTTCCAACCAATCACTGAAGGGGAACACCTAGATCTGCAACATTTAGGGGCGGTACATTGCCCTCGAAAGGGTATAACTAAGGTAGGCTCAGATAGAGAAATTGTCTGACTTGTCCGACTAGCTGACCTGTCACTGACCCAACGCACTCAATAGGCAATCGAGAGCAGAGGTGCTGGCGGAGCACTCTGTCAGAAGAATCGATTACCCAATCGGGGTACTAATTGGCTTTCCGAGAGAGAGGGTGTGACTCTGGCGTTACACTTAGCTGAGGTCACCTGTCCTGCTCTGCAACTGTCTTTTCCCGTGGGCACCTTGTTGGGTTGGTTCTGTTCAGGCACCAAGATACCCCGCCAGTTTCCGAATGAATTCTGGCCCCCAGAGTTTAGAGACAAACCTCTGCCAGTTCCCTCGGTTCGCAACCTGGGAGCCATGCTTGACAACAATTTAAGTATGGAAACCCAGGTGACGAAAACTGTGGGGATCTGCACAGCCTTGCTTCGCTCACTGCGGAAAATCATGCCTCTTCTCCCGGCACAAGCCAGGGCGTCGATAGTCAGGTGTACGATACTCAGTCGCCTTGACTATTGTAACGCCCTGCTCCTGGAGTCTCCAGTCACGTTGATGGATCGACTACAGCGAATTCAATCTGCCGCCGCCAAGCTGGCTCTTGGCTGGACGAGGAGGGCTTCGGCCACAGCAGCTCTGGCTGAGCTACACTGGCTACCCTTAAAACAACGAGTGGCCTTCAAGTCCCTCTGCATTGTCTTTAAGGCTCTGCATGGACTTGGACCTAAACCTCTGCAAGCCCTGTTTCTGTGGTACATTCCTGCCAGAGACCTACGCTCATCCTCGGCCTGTCTGGTAAAGGTACCCAGATTTAATAAAACCAGAACAGGGGGCAGATCCTTCAGGGTTGCAGCGGCCAAGCTGTGGAACAGCCTGCCCACTGACATACGTCAGATTTCACAGCTTCTTCCATTCAGGAGACGTATTAAGACCTGGCTCTTCCCCCAATAAATGTCCGTCTGATTGTTCCCCCGGTTATCCGTCAACAGAGTACTCTCCAGCGCCAGGAAGCCTGCAAGGTATCAGCCGCGCTCTACAAATTCTCAAAATAAATAAATAAATAAATAAATCCATTAAGCTGGGTAATAAATCCTCCAACCCTCCTCCTCAGAGCGAAGACGCAAAGTAAATAAACCACAGCTGCCTCCCAAAACACAGGAAATGTTCTTGCACCTTTGTCCGTTTATTGGCATGCCAAGGCAGAATGCAGATGCAGTGTCACGTCTTGGAACAAGCTTCTTCTGCCCCTCATGAATAGTCACAGCAGAATATATAGGGCAGAAAGTGCAGTCATCAGTAAACTCATAAGATGTGGACAATGCCAAATACGGTTGTACATATACAAATAGAAGTGCCATGCAGGCCCAGAACATAGAGCAATATATGGGCACAAGGGACCAGAAAGTAAGTTTAAGCCAACCTGCAAGATTCAGAGGCTTTCCACAGCTGTTAACCCATGACGTGTCGCAGAGGTCAATGTAGGGCTCGCGGTCAAGTTTTAATAGATCTGTAAGGGGAGGGGTGTTCAGGAGCACGGAGCAAGTAGCTTGGTCAGAGCGGTTAGCTCAGTAGGTCTGAGATAGTGTGGAGGAGAATATGGGATTAAGATATATTTTTCCCCACAATATCCCTCCTTTTTGATAGCAATATCAAATACCATTGTAAGAAAAATATGAATATATACATTGGTAGAAATATCGAAAAAGTACTTATCTTTGACTAGCATCACACAGTCTTTAAATAACATGCATATATTGGCATAGAACCATCCAAGAGGTATTCATTTTTCTACATAGATAAAATTATATACTAATACTTAATGCTTTTATATTATATCTCTATAGCCATTAATTGAAATGTGTCTTTGTGTGCTTTCTCTACATCCTGTTGTATTTGGAGATATTTGTAGGCTAGCTCCTGCTCTGTAGGAGGTAGAATTTTAACTGCAGAAATTGAATGGATGTTTTTACTACACCATTGCTGTACCATGGAGCAGCAACACTGAAGACAACATAAAAATATCACTATTGTTAAAAAGATACCCAGTAGCGCTAAAAGTAAGTGCTTTAAACCATCCTGTTGGTAGCCATGACCATAGCCAGGACCAGTCATCAGAATCTGTAATTTTCGCTGCTCCACGGAATATTTGAACTGCATTCTTAATTTGTGCCACATCCCTTGCTATGTTCCCACTTTTGTTTAAAAAATAACAGCAAGAGGAATTTAATAAAACGCAAAGTCCTCCTTGTTGTAGTGTCAGGAGGTCAAGTGCAATTCGATGTTGAATAGTCATGGCAGCTACTGAGTTAATTTCCATCTGCAACTGTTGAAGTGCATCTCTTGTTGCATTGAATGCTACAGGTAGCTCAGCAGACATATTAACTAGAGCCAATTCTAAATCATATACCCCATAGCCAGGAATAAATATACGCATTAGTTCAAAGAATAGACCTTGTCTAGTTTCCAGAATAGGTGCCTGTATATCTTTTATATCTATGAGCAAAACTCCCCAAATTTAGTGGCTCATGGGCTGCAATGTGTGGCACGACTGAAATGTTTGGTGTAAGGTAAGAAATAGCACACATGCCTTCCCAGTGCCAGGGAAGCACCTTGTATGCTTTAGTGCCACAAACAAAATACATTCCGCCCTGTAACTGTGTGTCTAATGTGTGATATTTACTGAGTGGAAGGCCTACCCCTTCAGGGAAAGTGTTTTGGAATTGATCACACCATTTGTAATCAATCTATGAAGAATTTATAAGGGTAATATTTGCCCATGGTGCCATGTACGAGCAGCGAGCTGACCATAAGGGGTATTCTAATATTTTAGAAATCACATTTGGTGCTCTAGCATGCTTATTCTCATTTGGTGCTCTAGCATGCTTATTCTTTTGCTCAGTAAATGGATCATATAGAAGACCACCAGGTGTTATTAATAGTGTCTCTCTATCTACAGTGATGTTCCAGTAATGCAAAGTATAGTTTACTTGTTTTCCTCGTACCTTAGCTGTCCAGTTCCTACTGACTAACTGTCTGTCTTTTATGTTCCAATTCCCTGTGATATTATCAAATTCTAATATGTTAGGACACTGGCTATTTTTTAAATGTCCTAAGTATCGCGAAGCTGGGTTATATCCTGAAACATGATGCTTTAAAATACAGGAAATGCTTTTTCCTTGTCTTTGTATTCTACTGTAGGAGACACTTGATATTGGGCTTGAATATTTGGCAGTATGGTACAACGTGGGTACCATCCAATCCTTCCTTCTCCACAATCCCAGGTTACATTGGATATGAGGCATCCTATTCCTTGCGCATAATTTTGTATAGGCACAGGCGTTTCATAAAGGCCAATAGGGTCGCTTTGGTGTCTGGATAACTCTCTACAAATCCAGCAATTTTGAAGACCTAACGCCTGGGCAACTTTCTCATGTACTGCAATGAGGGGATGGTCAGCAGGTTGTTGCAGTACAGGTAGCACACACATAATTAAGGTACTCAAAAATATTGTTAGCATAATGCAATGCATTTTCTGGACAGTGGTAAATGTCACTTTCAGAATTTAAAATGTTGTTAGGCAATGCCTTTCTGTCTCAGTTCCAGGGTACTTTCTGGAAGTGTCAATAATGAAAGTTCTTGTGGTGTGCTGTCATCTGCTTCTCCTCCTGGTCCGTAGTCGTCTTGTTCAGGGGTGGTTTCATGGACCTGCCCTGCGTGCTTCACTCAACCGCATCAGTTGGTGTCACCGTTCCTGGGACACTTGATGAAGGACCCTCAGCGTTGTTGTTAGGAAAGGTCTGGTCTGTCTCCCCCTTGTCCTGTGTTTCGCGCTGCTCCACTTGTGGCTGTTGCTCATCTGTTAAAGGTGACTCTGCCTCAGGCGTTGTTGGTGCAGCTCTGCATCGTGTTCCGTGCAGCCACTCGGGCCGTCCCTCCACCTTTAGTGATGTTCTGGTAACCAGGAGCACAACGTGGGGTCCAGTCCACCTAGAAGTAAGAGAAACATTTTTTATTTTTCTCACCATGACCATGTCGCCAGGTTTAAAAGGGTGTGTTTGTTCTAAGGAAGGATGGGACAAAGCTTCCTTCACCTGGAGATGGTGATGCCTCAATACCACTGATAATTGTACAGCATAGTCAGAAATCTGCTCATCCGTCCACAGCAGTGCTGCTTGGGATGCTGTGAGAGGCAACCTCAACCCCACCGACATAGGCCGCCCCATCAATACCTCATGGGGGGACAAGAGAGTTGTTCTAGACGGTGTTGCTCTTATGGCATGCAGCACTAAAGGCAGCGCCTCTGGCCATTTCAGGCCTGTTGCATCAGTTGTTTTGGCTAATTTATGTTTTATTGTGGAGTTCATCCTCTCCACCTGCTCTGAACGTTGTGGGTGGTAAGGGGCATGCAGTTTCCACTCTATTCCCAAACACTCACACATCTTTTCCACAATGGCAGCAACAAATTCACCCCCTCTGTCACTGTTTATGCTCTGGGGGACCCCAAATCGGGGTATTATATCATTCATCAAGCATCGCACAACAGTTGCTGCATCATTCTTCCTAGTGGCAAACGCCTCCTCCCATTTTGAAAACTGATCCACACATACCAGCAAATCTTTGAATCAATTCACTGGGGGCATGTAGGCGAAGTCTATTTGAAGGTTGGTAAAGGGACCCTCTGGTACTGGCAAGTGATCATGGGTAGTGGGGGACCGACCTTTAGCATGTTGGGCACAGACAAGGCATTGGGAGCAGAATTGTGCAGTGAAAGCTGTTATCCCTGGTGCAAACCATTCTTGTCTAATCAAAGCATTCATCCCTCCTTGAGCCATGTAAGTGGGTCCATGGGCAAGCCTTGTAAGGGGCAGGAACATACTGCGTGGGGCACAGGCCTCCCATCCTGGTGTACCCACAATCCCTCATCATTTGGCTCACATCCAGGATCAATCCACGCTCTTTCTTCCTCTGGAGGTGCAGACCATTGTGCTTCTTTCACATCAGCTAGCAACAATTGTCTCTGAATCAGCTGTATTTTTGGAATACTTTTTGCCATTGAAGGCACCATCTGTACTGGCTGTAACATGCTCTTTTTTGCTGCAGTGTCAGCCATTGCGTTGCCTCTGGCTATCTCAGTATTAGCTCCTGTATGTGCCTCACATTTTATTACTGCTACTCTGTTGGGAAGTAGTATTGCCTGTAGCAAATTCTTTACTAAGGGGCCATTTTGAATGGGGCGTCCTGCTGCTGTTATGAAACCACGATACTGCCACAGCTGGCCAAAATCGTGTACAACTCCAAAGGCATAACGAGAATCAGTGTAAATATTAACATCTTTCCCCTCCGCTAGGATGCATGCCCTTGTGACAGCATACAGCTCAGCTTGCTGGGCAGATGTGCCAGGTGGGAGGGCTGCATTTTCAATTATGGTGTCTACTGTTGTTATAGCATACCCTGCTCTGTAATCAGTGTCAGTTAGTCTGCTGAAGGAACCGTCAGTGTACCACTCATAGTCAGTTTTTTCCAATGGTGTTTGCTGCAAATCTGGTCTGGGTGTGGTGCATGTCTCTACAACTTCAACACAGTCATGGTCAGGGGTCTCATCTGAATCACCTAGTGGAGGTAATAATGTTGCAAAATTAACAGGTGGGCATCTTTTTATGGTGATATTGGTGTTAGACAACAGAGTGACCTCATAACCTGTTTGCCTGGCCGCCGAAAAATGTTGTGTTGCTGCAGATGACAACAACAACTGAACCGAATGTGGCACATAAACAATACAAGGGTAGTCCAACACAATGGGAGCCGTCCTCTCTACCATCACAGCTGCTGATGCCACTGATTTCAAGCAAGCTGGATGCCCAGTTACTGCTGCAGGCAAAGTCACGGAGTAGTATGCCACAGGTCTTTTTCCAGAGCCATGCTGCTGTGTCAGCACACCATTTGCAATGCCATTTTGCTCTGACACATAGAGATGGAAGGGCAGTTTGTAATCAGGCAGCCCCAGGGCTGGCGCAGTACACAAAGTCTCTTTCAGTTTCTTAAAACAGATTGCAAGTTCATTAGTCCATACAATGTTGTTGGGAGCATCTTGTAGTGTACTTTGTCGCAGGATGGCATCATAGGATCTGTACTCAGGGATCCACTGGCGGCAGTAGTTCATCATCCCCTGGAATGACTGCATTCCTTTCTTGGTGGACGGAGGCTGCATGCCCTGAATCATTTTTATCCTGTCAGGTGATATGCGGCGAGTTCCTTTGGATACCACATAACCCAGGTAAGTCACCTCTTTTTGACAGCACTGGAATTTTGACAATGAAGCTTTGTGTCCTCTCTCCTGGAGGTGATTCAGCAGCGCTACAGTGTCCTTTTCACAGGCTTCAAGTGATGGAGATGCCACGAGTAAATCATCCGCGTACTGCAAGATGATACTACCTCCTTCCAGGTGTAGGCTATCCAGGTCTCTCTTTACTGCCTGTGCATAGACCGTGGGACTCTCAGTATAGCCTTGTGCCAGTCTTCTGAAAGTATATTGGGTATCTTTCACTGTGAAAGCAAAGAGGTACTCGCTCTCTGGATGGACTCTCATACTGAAAAATGCAGAGGAGAGGTCAATGACTGAAAAGTACTCTGCCTCTACAGGTATAGAAGATAATATGGTATTGGTGTCAGGCACAACAGGTGCTAAGGGAACCACAATGTTGTTTATCTGTCGTAAGTCCTGTATGAACCTATACTGCCCAGTATTGCCCTTGGGTAATGGAATGGTAGGACTATTACAGGGGCTTAATGTCTTTTTAATGATACCTTGTTGCAAGAGAGATTCAATCACAGGTTTTATTCCCTCCTCTGCCTGAGGTGACAGTCTGTACTGACGGACATAAGGTAATTCAGCATTCTCTTTAAGTGTCACTTTATGGGGAGGGCATGTTTTAAATAATCCTGCCTCATTTTTGTGTTTTGCCCAGACCTCTGAGTTCACTTGCTCTAGGATTTTGTTTTTAGTCAGCTGTAAAGCCATATTCCCTTCAAGTTTGTCAAAAACTGCAGTCCTGTCCTTTCTGTTCATACACAACGTCCAACACCATCCTTCTCCATCTCCTAACACAGACACCATTCCTAAAGGAAATATAAAATCCTTAGTTCTAGGTAAGTCCTGAAGGCGTTTGACCATGCGGCCCAAATCCTTAGGGTAGTAACCTGGTGCTACAGCTATGGATACATGTGGTTCAGAATCTGGCACTTGAAATAATCTCATTTCCTGTGGTCCTAGTTCAATGCTCACTGCACACCCTTCTTTTCCTACATATAATGTGTGCTCACGCAACTCCATTGTCCAGTGCAACTGTTTGTCTGCCCTGTAGGCGTACCATTCAGGCACTGCTCCTGTGAAAAATGCTGCAGTACAGTGTATGGGCTCAGGTACTAATGTCAACTGCACTAAATGAGTGACCAATTCACTCTCAATGTCAGGGCTGTATTTAAACAGTTCTTGGAACATATTTTCATAAAATCCTCCATGTAATGGAGTCCATTGGTAACGTGTTGGAGAGAGAGAGAAGACGGGGGTGCACATAACACAGAATCCTCACTTAATTTGCAAGCAGTAAGTGCTCTATTAGCCAATTCTAATCTGTCCTCAGGTACTTGTAAGTAAATCCCATTTTGTGAAAAATATAATGTTGCATGTAATTTACAGAGGAGGTCTCTCCCCAGCAAATTGATGGGTGCATCTGGTGACAGCAGAAACTGATGTGTCATTGTGAGGTCATCAACAGAAATTGGTAGGGGTTCTGACAATTCTTCATGCATCATCATTCCATTTACTGCTATAGTAGTAACTGTTTCACCACTACCAGGACCCAACTTGTTTCTTACTACGGATAGGGTTGCACCACTGTCTATTAGGAAATCGATCTCTTTATCTCCTACCTTAATTTGAAACATGGGATTCTCCTCTGGTGTCTCTGATACCTTCATCATAAAGCACTAGGCTCTGGTTGCTGCAGTTTGTCCCATCTCTCTCTCCGCGTTGTCCTATGCTGATCCATGTTGCTCCTGGAAAGGATTCCTCAGGGAGTGCTGGGTCTGCTTCAGGTCTCTGGGCATGGGTGGTGCAGATGGCTGGGTCTCATTTCTGTCTGACCTTTCATTCCTGTTTCTATCATTTCTATTATACCGGTCACTTCTCTCATTCCAGTCCCTTCTACCTCTATTATTTCTACAATTGCGTGCCCAGTGCCCATACCTCTGGCAATCATAGCACCGATCCCTACTCTTGTCTCTCCTCTGGTATCCTTGTCCATTATCCTGTCTTTGCTGTGCCCCCTGATAGTACATTCCCTCTGGCTCCTCCTCTCTTTGTATTTGCTGCAACATCATTCCTTTGTCATTTTTAGCGATGTCCTTCCTTACCTTAAAAATACCATCTCTTTCCATAGTTATGAGAAGCGTGCACAACTCGTGATATCCTTTGGTGGACCAATCAGGGTGGCGTAGTTTACAACTGTGGGCCACAGAAGCTAGCAATCCATTCATAAGGGTTTGCGTAGCCAATACCTTATAGGCCTCTGTGGTGCGTGGTACCCCTGCACTGTTATCCCATGCTTCATTGTACCTTAAGATGTAATCAGCCACTGACTCACCTGGCTTCTGCAACGTGGCAGTGACTTGAGAAAAATCACCATGTTTAACTGGTAGGCCATTAATTGTGTCCCTGATAGACTCTAACCAATTAATCAATCTATTTTCTGTGACATCCATATTATTAGTCAGTATGGTCCAATCCCTTTCCTGTGGAATTTGGAATGCACTTTTTACTAAAGACCATCTGCTCCCATATCCTATTTTATCAATAGCATTCCTACATCTCGAGGGAGGGGGGTATAGGCAATATATATTTTATGAAGCCACTCATAATATTTTACACTGGCAGTCAGTGGGTCAGGCGCGTCCTTAGTCATTTGGGTTGCCTCCAAGGGGGTCCATGGTTTTAGCATGGCTGTCCCCCCCAACACTATTTTTGGTGCAGTTAGTTTAGTGTTCAATAATATGTCATCAGTATATGATTTCTCACCCTTTCCCTTTAGGGACAGTGTTGTGACTGTATATGTATCAGCCGTTCCCTTCTCTCTAGCTTATCCTGTAGTTTATTAATGGAGCATTGTATTTCCTCCCTATCAGTGTTCACTTCTTCTTGGAACTCATCTGCCTCTTTCCTCAGGTGTGCCAACTGCTCATGTTCCTCATCTTTTCTCTCTTTTGCACTCAGCCCTAAGTCTTCACTCAGACCAAAAGTGGAAGGTTGGGCTGGGGATTCAAAAGCATGTAGCGTGTCCCCTCCTAAGGATAAGTGCCCATTCAAGACTGGTGTTCTAAAATTGCCCTCTCTGTTGTTAGTTGGTATGTCAGGTACCCTAGTTAAATCACCTTCCAGGGATATGTGGAAATAAGGTACACGTGCTAAGCTTGGTTGTGAAGCCAGTGTTTGTTCAGGTGTGTTATGTCTTTCACACTGTTTGTAGGGGCCTGAAAGTGATGGATAAATTAAAGGTACTGGAAGAGGGGATGAGAATTGAGGTGCAGTAGAAACAGGCCCTGCAGACTGTATGTTTTGTCCCACTGTTTGGTGGCTGTTCTCATTGCTGGCTCTATGAGAGACCCAGGAATTAAATTCACTATTTGCATCTACTCTCTGTCTTTTCCTTTCTTCCTCAGTAAGCAACAGAATCTCCTCCTCAGTCAATGCGCTACTAGTTATTTGCTCATTGTCTGTTCCTTCCCCCATTTTGACAAAAAGACCTTGAGACTTGGAGGCGATAAACAGTTTTTTCAACATATTTATATCAATATTTACTTGGCGGTGCGTCCAAATACATAGCAGAGCAGCAGCCCTTCTAGAAGTAGTGGCATTTGGTATTTCCTTAACACGTTCTGCTTCAATTGTTGAAAACCCACACTTTTGCCATAGTGACAACAAATGCTGTTCTGTTTGCACATAATTACTTAATTCCAATAAACACTGGCTATAAGATGCGGGCCAATCTTTTGCTAATTCTAGCTCTTTTTTAGTAGGCTTTTTGCACTCACTATTCACCATTGCTATTGCAGAACAGTCTTTATATTCAGTGGAGGCATTCCCCTGGCCTTTCTTTTTTGAAAGGAGAGCTTTATTTTTTGCAATTGAAAGCCACTGCTGTAAACAATCTTTTACATAATGTGAATCCCATGATGGGTCACCCTTTAAGTGTATTCTTTCTGTCAAACGTTCAATATCATCTATCTCAAGAGAACCAAATCTAGGCCACAGCCCTTCATTCCCTTTCCACGTCCATACAAGTGCGCAAAAAGGAGTTACATATTCTAAACAATTTGTATCTTTCACAACCTGAGCTGCAGGGCTATCTGCTGGTAATTTAAAATCCTTCTCTAATGACAGTTCTTTAAATAATTTCTTTGTCTTTTTCACCATGCGAGGCCTTACCACCTCCATAGTTCCTTTAGAATTGTCAGAACCCATTGTGCCCTTCACTCACAATTTTTTAAACCCTGAAAGATAAACAAATATGTCTCCTGGGAGTAAAATGTTGTTAAGATTTGGATAGAGAGACTTGAGAGAAAAAATATACAGTTGTAGAACACTCAGACACCACATAAAACAATTTGACTTCTCTGATGCAATTTGTTTTGATATCACTCAAAGAAGCATTTTCAAATAAACATAGCAGGACAATACTTTTTAAAAACTCTACACATAATTAAATGCAGTCATTGATCAATGACAGGACAGTGCAAAATTGAAAAACATTTCCTTGTGTCCTGCAGCCAGCCAATGGTCACCGCTTCCCTCGCCACACTCCGGGAGGGCTGTTTTTATCTTTTCAACCCTCTACTCTTGGGTCATAAATTATTGTCGTGTCTAGGCTCTCCTGTTGCGTATGGGGTCCTGTAGACCCCTGCCACATATCAACTCCAAGGTGTTGATACAGAGAAATATTTCAATGATGATAAAAATTTCAATCACTTGATGGACAAGACTTCAATCAATGATGAAAAAAAAATCAATCAATGTTTCTCTACAGTCCCCTAGTTAGATTAGATGCCGGTTACTACCTCCTCTCTCTTTTTTTTTTGTTTAAAAAAAATACTATGTTCTAACTGAGCATTTGAAACACTGAAAGGTCACGTCAGCAAGTTATTTTAGCTTTACAGCCTACTTACCAACTGGTGACTTTACAGTCCTTCAATGATCCCACTTCTAACACCACTACTGTTGGGTAATAAATCCATTAAGCTGGGTAATAAATCCTCCAACCCTCCTCCTCAGAGCGAAGACGCAAAGCAAATAAACCACAGCTGCCTCCCAAAACACAGGAAATGATCTTGCACCTTTGTCCGTTTATTGGCATGCCAAGGCAGAATGCAGACGCAGTGTCACGTCTTGGAACAAGCTTCTTCTGCCCCTCATGAATAGTCACAGCAGAATATATAGGGCAGAAAGTGCAGTCATCAGTAAACTCGTAAGATGTGGCCAAGGCCAAATACGGTTGTACATATACAAATAGAAGTGCCATGCAGGCCCAGAACATAGAGCAATATATGGGCACAAGGGACCAGAAAGTAAGTTTAAGCCAACCTGCAAGATTCAGAGGCTTTCCACAGCTGTTAACCCATGACGTGTCGCAGAGGTCAATGTAGGGCTCGGGTCAAGTTTTAATAGATCTGTGAGGGGAGGGGTGTTCAGGAGCACGGAGCAAGTAGCTTGGTCAGAGCGGTTAGCTCAGTAGGTCTGAGATAGTGTGGAGGAGAATATGGGATTAAGATATATTTTTCCCCACACACCTGATTAGTCAGGAGCCTGGTCATTGTCCGTAATTTGCCCCAGCCCGTGGCCAGGATTGGTCATTGCACCATTCTAGGTAAATATAATCAATGTGATATGTCCTTGTACTATTTCCCTTTCCTACCCTTCCCAGATACCTATGTCTAAAGGGGTTACTGTGATTTCTTACAAACTTTATGTCCCGCTGGTTATAATTTTGCTTGTAAAATTTATGGTGCGAGATTGTGGCCCTTTTCATTTGACTCAGAAAATCTATCATAGATAAAGGTTTTAAAACTTTGCCCGAGTCTGTGGTTAGTAGAACATACATGTGTTTAAATATTGCCTGTTTATGCTAACTCTCTGATCCACAGGACTTATAGTAAGGTGACAAGGATTGGTAAGTCATTAAATTAGTAAATTGGTTAGGCAGGATACTAGTTCTATGTGTGAATGTGGTATGGGCTCAAGGTGAGTACGGTAAAATTGATCATTTAGTTGGTCCCTGCGTGCTATATCAGTATACTTTGCTTGGTAGCAGTAGTATGGTTAGGGATTAGTTAATAATAGGTAGTTGGTTGCATATCGACTATTGAATATTGATTGTTTATTGATTTTTTATGTACTAACCAATATCCGCTCGTATTCGTAAGTGTTGTCTGGAATATCCCGGGATAAAGGAAGCGGGTGGTAAATAGAAGCCACACTGCAGTGAGGTTACTTGCATTGAGGAATAGGTGCGTAAAGTTAGGTAAAACTTGAAGAACTAATTAGGGTTTATTTTTCCTGAGTATAATTGTAAGAGTGATTGATAGCAAAGAGGTTCGCTGGTGAAACTTTGGTCTTCTATCACCTAGAAAGGGTAATTCTAAAGGAGTAGCAGGTTCTCTTTGCTTAAGTGAAGAGTAAACAGAAGCTTGTTTTACTCGCAGTTTGTGAAGAGTAGACGGAATTAGGTTTACTCGTGAAAGAAATTGTCTGTCCTTTGAATTTAGTCAATCAGACACAGTAGCGAATGTTTTATATTTTCAATTAATGAAATGTATAATTGAAATTTGAAAAGATATTGAATTATCATATTACCTTGCAAAAGAGGGAGTCAGTCGCGGGTGCTGCACTGACGTCAAAGAAAACCGTGCTGGGACTGGTAGAAACAGCGGGTGTGTAGCCGTGAGAAAATTGTAAAGGAGGGGTGAGTGCAGAGAGTGAAATTCACGTCACAGAAAAGCCGCACAATCATTGGTTACCGCTGCTTGTAAGTCTAAACCTCATTGGTCATTGAAATTAAGAGACGCGCTGGTATTGGAGAATTATTTCTGCAAAGTAAACAAACTAAGTTAATAAAATGTATTGACATTTCGATCAAAATTAAAGAGCGGTATATGTGGAATTTAGATCCAGCACTTATAGGAAACCGTCCTGATAGAAAATATTTATGATTTGCAAGGGAACAACAAATTAGAGGAAGACCTTACATCATGTACGGAGAAAGAAGAAAGATGTCACTTTTTAGTAGAATAAAGAATTATTTCAAAGAAGACAAAGTTATTAAAACTAGCGAAGGGATTAATATTCCACCACCAAATACGCCCGCATCATACATGATGGTAGAAAGGGGCTACCACACCTGTGTGTGGTTAGAAAACTGGATTGAGTATACAAAGGAAGACAGAGTTTTGGCATTTCCTGAATATAGTACCTTTAATGGTAGAATGTTGTAAAACCTAAGAAATCTCATGAATAAATTAGATCCCAGACCAAGATTAACGCAATATGAAGCCCTAGAAGAGTGGGAGACCTCTGCTTTTGAGCAAGACAGGTCCAGAAGTGACACTAATTGGAGTAAGTTTTATCCCAGATTCCCAAAAGAGACCCGAGATAAGCAAATGAAAAGGTGGAGACAGTCCATGCTAGTGGAAGGAATATATCCTGTTTTTACCACAGAGAGCCCATCAAGAAGTAAAGATACTGGGAAAACGAAAAATGTAATCACTAGTGGTGATTCGGATGAAGATTTATTAGATGACAAGTTAATAAGAAATCCACCACCTTATCAAGAAGAGACTCAAAGCTACTCCTAGTGCTCAGTTTTTACACCCACCTTTAGTTCTGCAAGTTATACAAGAAACCTCATTAGACAGGGTACTTCAAGAGAGAGAAAAGGAAGCATTAAATAAACAGCGTACTGAATTAATTCAGAAAATCTCCCAATTAAATACAAGTCCTGAAAACCTGACAATACCTGTAACAATAGGTCCCGTAGTTCCTTTGTATGGAGATGAGCAAGTTAATTCTAAAACTCCCGTTCTGACTACACCCATAGTTCAGCCAAGAAAAAAAAAACTAATAGTTGATGATAAAGGAAGTGAATGCGAGTCAGTTATTTCCTTAATGGATTTACCTATACGGGAACCAGTAAGTGACTCAAACAGAAAAATTACACCCCCATGTTCAAAAGAGGTACAGATTGAAACATCCTCGGGAACGAGGCATGCAACTGTAGTAAGTACAGAAGAATTAGATAGATGGACTTGATATATAGAAAAGCCTAAATCGCAGACAAAGGTATTGGACATATTCAAATTGAGGATGGAATTAGAAGAAATGGTAGCAGGAAATGTGGGATTGGACAGACTGAACTAATTTGATGAAGATGTATTATTGTTTATATGCAGAAGTATTACTCTCAATACAAAAATATATCATGAAATATTAATGAATTTGGCTTTGGAAATGGGAATTGACGCTGGCAAATCAAAGGTATTGCAGAAACCATATAGAGCTGAATTTTCTGACAAAGATTTGGAAAACATGAATGTGTTAGGTTGAAAAATTGCAGATTAAAGAATTGATGTTGTTGTTGCAAAAATGGGGAGATTTAGAAAAATGGAAAGTTAGATGGACAAAGAAAAAGGAAGAAGCACAAGCAAATAACACTTCTTCTGAATACTTACTAAAAGAAGGTTTTGTCCGATGAGAGAAGTGCCAGGAGGAGGTTATGTACATGTCCCATGGTCCCAACAGGATATTTAATCATTTACTAATGATTTCCCAAAGCTGAGAGAAAAACCTGTAGAATGGTACCGACAAGTCGAAAGGTTTGTGAAAGTGTCGAAAGTATTGTTACAAAGATTTAGACAGTTTATTTGACATTGTTGTTCCAGCTGATTTATGGTCTAATCAGAAATAATAAGAAAAAGTAATGTGGGCAGAGGAACAAGAACTCCAGTTAAGTCAGCAAGCAAATAATCAGAAAAAAGGGGAAGGCCAAAGTGAAGGAAGTGGGGGCAAACCTAGAGGGAAAATGAGTAAGAAAGAGGCAAAGAAAAAGTTTCCTTGTCATGGGTGCGGAAAATTAGGGCATTGGAGAAACAAGTGTAAATTAATACAGATTAATAATGTCCAAACTCAAAATTTAAATCCACAGATGCAGAATGAGGTGTTAATGAGACACCTGCAATAGGTAATACAGAATCAATTGCCTCAAGCCCCTATGTCAGATTTTGTGAGTCAACCAAAATACAGTGTGGACACCGGATTTCGGGAGGGAAGTGGTAAGAAAAATGCAGTAACACCACAGTTTCTTTTGCAGGATACATTTTTTGAAATTTGAAGATTGACGGTTCTTCAGAGAGGGGGAGGAGGATTGCGTTCTTGGTGCATCCTTGCCGATAGATCAGTCAGGTCCTTACATTGAAGGGAAAGTGTAGGGAAATTGTTACCTTTTTACTGGACACTGGTGCTATCCGTTCTACTGTGAGAACAGCAGACATCCCAAACCTACCCCTCTCGGGAGAAGCGATCCAAGTAGTGGGTGTTTCTAATAAAATAATTAGGACCCCTATCACAGAACATATGAAGGTTTGTATTGGCAACTTCTGAGAAATGCACAGATTTGTAGTGTGCAATTCTAGCCCTGTAAACTTGCTAAGAAGAGATCTACTTTTCAAAAATAACTGCACAATCTTTTGTACACCAAATGGTGTTGAAATTCAGACTCCAGATGAAGACAGAGTGTATAAAGTTAGTCTGGCTAGACAGGAAACAGAAGTTAAAAAGATGTCCATAGAAGATTTACCTCAGATAACTAAAGACCTTTGTAAATCCTGATGTGTGGGATTTTACTGGGAAAGAAGTAGGCCTAATGGCAGATGTCGATCCCATATAAGTGACTGTGAAAGAAGGGTCAGTTTACCCAAACATTCGACAGCACAAAATGAGCCCCCAAATAAAAGCAGGAGTTGCGCTAGAAATAGGGCGTTTGGTTGAACAAGGTATTTTGGAAGAAATAATGAGCAGTCCTTGTAGTTCACCCATAATTGGCATAAAAAACTAAACGGAGAGTACAGGGTGGTCCAAGACCCCTGAAAGGTAAATAAAATTGTCGTCCCATGTTGCCCAGTAGTACCAAATCCAGCTCTGATTCTGTATCAAATAACATGGGGAGCCGGATGGTTCACTGTAATTCATTTATGCCATGCTTTTTTTTCCATCCCGCTGCATCCAGATAGCAAATTTTTTTTCTCGTTCAAATTTGACTACCATGTTTACGTCTGGAATCGTGTCCCTCAGGGGTACACAGAAAGTGCATCCATCTTTAATCAGATTTTGAAAAAGTGCCTTGAATCACTGATGCTGCCCGGAAAATCTATCCTGGTGCAGTATATCGATGACCTATTGCTGGCATTGAGAACAAGAAATGACTGCGTGATCAACTCTATTGCATTGCTGAACCATTTAGCAAAAAGGTGGACATAAGGTATCCCCAGAGAAATTGCAATACTGTACTACCTCAGTAAAGTATCTGGGACACGAGATAGAAAGAGGGGTTAGGAGAGTGACATCTGAAAGAATCAAAATAATCCAGAACATGAAATTACCCCACACTCAGAAAGAAATCAGAATGTTTCTTGGAGTTGTAGGTTACTGCAGGCAGTGAATTGTGGGATTTGCAGTACTTGCGAAACCACTGATTCAAATGACAAAGAAACAAGCAAAAGATCCATTCGAGTGGGACGATGAAAGTATGACAGCTTTCTTAAAACTGCGTAACTGTCTGTGCGACGCTCCAGCATTAGGGATGACAGATTACTCAAAAGAGTTTGCACTATTTTGTGACAAAAGAGACAATTGTGCACTTTCAGTCCTAACCCAGACCCATGGTTTAATGTGACGACCTGCGGCATATTTTTACGCAACATTGGACCCAGTTGCATCTGCACTACTAGGTTGTCTGAAAACAGTAGCTGCAACATGCATGAGTTTTGAGCAAAGTGAATCTATTGTTATGGGACATCCTGTAACAGTGTATGTTCCACATTCAGTCGTGATTCTGTTAACCTGAACACTTACTCAGCACCTAACACCTAGTCGGATGACTAAGTATGAAAGAATTATCCTTGGCTCAGAGAATGTGACAATAGCGAGATGCACTATTTTAAATCCAGCAACCTTGTTGCCCAATCCTCACTTTGAGGAAGTCAGAGAGGAAGTCGAACATGATTGTATTGACTTAACTGATTCAGTACTAAACCTCACGCAGACATACAGGAAGAACCTTTAAAAGACCCAGACCATGAGTTATTTGTAGATGGCTCATGTATGTGCTATGAGGAAGGAGGGCTAAGCATCAAGTCTGCACAAGTAGCCAAATTGATTGCTTTAATAAAAGCATGCAAAATTGGGAAAAATTGGAAAGTAACCATTTACACTGATAGCCGGGATGGTTACGGGGTTGTGCACGACTTTGGCCAGCTCTGGATGCAAAGGGAGTTCATGACTTTTTCAGGAACTCCTGTCAAAAATGGACAATATGTGAAGGAATTACTTGAAGCAATTCAATTACCTAAAGAATTGGCCGTGGTCAAATGTGCTGCTCACCAATCTGGAACTGACAGAGTGATAGCCGGTAATCATTATGCTGGCCAAGTGGCTCAACATTGTGCCAAATATAAAATGGCAATAAACATGAAAATTGAAGCATGTGGAAACAGCTGCCAACTTATGCTTTTGTGTGGTGTGAATACATCGGAGGAAGTGAAAGATTTACAAGGTGAAGCAGAGCCCAAAGAAAAGGAAGATTGTCAGAAAATAGGGTGTCAAGTGAGACCTGAAGATGGCATAATAGTCTACCTAGATGGGAGACCAGTGTTACCTGACTGTATGCGTGCACCAATGGCTAGAATGTACAATGGGGACACACACATAGGGAGAGATGCTATGGTGAGGTTATTTAGACGAGACTGGTTCAATGCGAAGTTCAGGAACATAACAGAGAGCCTTTGTCAGAGATGCCTTACATGTCAACTATTAAACCCTGGTAAAAAAAACTGTGGTGTGCCCTGGGAAAATTGGGAAAGCAGAAAGCCCTTTTATTAGACTACAAATTGATTTCATTCAGTTACCTGCTTGTCGAGGATTGAAGTATATTTTGGTCATTGTCTGCCTATTTTCAAAATAGGTGGAAGCATACCCTATTCGCAGGAACAATATCATCACAGTAGCAAAACTTTTCTTGCGGGAACTCATCTCAAGATTCGGTTTTCCAGTAGCGATTGAATCAGACCAAGGAAGGCACTTTAATAATGAAATAATCAGCTTAATTTGTGAAGCATTCAAAGTTGAGCAAAAACTGCACTGTGCATATCGCCTAGAGGCTTCTGGAGTTGTAGAACAATTGAATGGCATAATAAAAACAAGACTTGGAAAGATGTGTGAAGATACCCATTTGAAATGGCCTGATGCTTTATCTCTTGTTCTAATGGGACTAGGAAGCATTCCAGAAAAGAAAACAGGCTTGAGTCCACATGATATACTCATGGGAAGGGCAATGAGGCAAGCATGTGTGCCAGGACATGAGCTGTTAACTATATCTGATGATTTAGTGTTGGAGTACTGCAAAGAGTTGGCTGACCAAGTGCGTTCTATCTCTTACCAGGTTGGGGACGACGCAGAAGCCAGACATTGGGTTGTGATAAAGAATCATACTCCGGAATCTTGCCAAGCACCAAGGTGAGGAAAACCAGAACAAGTGATATTGGTTACCGATTCCATTCAATAAACTTTATTTCGGTCAATATGACCTCAAAAGTGCAATCACAATACATACAAAACATTTAAAATAGCATCGAAAATCAATTACAAATATGTATTTTTTTTGTTAAGTATTTTATTGAATTTTAAGGCACATAATCACAGACATCAAATAACACCCCCCCGAATGAGCATACACCATGCAAAATTACAACAATTCAGTGTACGAACCCCTCTTTGTAGTATACACAGCAGTTTAGCCAACAACCTGTCAGAGGGCAGGCGGCGGTCTTCGCAAACTTCTAGACCTTAGCAACCCAAAATTGTGGATATCTAGCTTGAAGCCTCCGCGGTCTCTAATGCTCCCCTCCCGGTGCCTCCGCATAGCATCCAATGCCGCCTTACCTTCCCCAGTGCCAGCCCTGCATGACACCTCTAGTGTTAGTTCACAACCATACTCTTCAGAGCTGAGGGTTCATCCCATGTCATTGCAGTGTACCGCCTCAACCCTACCATTCCGCGTGCCCTCCGAGTCATCTTCAGTGCCCCTGCCACTTAAATATGCCTGGTACAACCCCCAAAAGTTCTTTGGGCGGCTAGTTGGAGGCAGTAGCTCACTATAGTGTTCAGACTGCGTGCAGTAGTATAACATGTCGTTTGCCCAGCGTTTAACAGTGGGTACAGGGTCTCTCATACAGCATAGGGCCACCACCCGCTTGGCAATAAGCAACCCCATGTCTACCAGCCTATGGACAGCACCAGGTAGCCTCCCAGAGTGACGCGCCAGCGCGGGATCCGGGACCAACTCGATCTCAACTATTCTACTCAGCTCCGTGAAACGGTATCCCAATATGCTCTGACTTCCGGGCACTGCCATGCCATATGCAGGAAATCCCCCTCCGGCGCACAGCACCTCTCACAGTCAGCCGACTGGCGGAGGCCGGACCGATGTAGTCGCTCAGGGCTGTAATATACCCTATTAATGAATTTGAAATGCACCAATCTGTGCCTACCATTTAAAGAAATCTGTTTGGTGCTTATACACCAGTAGCGCCACATTTCGTCATCGATTGTCATCTGCAGGTCTCTTTGCCATGCCAACCTTGCCGCCGTGTACTGATGCTCTCTATGTGACATCGAAATTTTGTAAAGATTGGTCAGCAGCTTACGAGGGGTCTCGGTCTTCACTATATATGTGAGTTCAGGGACCTCGGGAGGCTCCGCAAGGTCATCCCCTAACTGCTTCAGAAATTACATATAATTAAAAGGAAATAAAAACAACAATAATGAACATTGCTAGCGCACATGTGAAGTGAATAGGTTCCACACTCAATTTTAAAAAACCTACTATTCAAATTACTTTGCCAAAAGAAGTCAAGGGGAGCAAATATAACAGGGGGTTATTCAAGGCAGGGGACAAGGATTCACTTTTGGAAAGTGCATAGTGCACAAGAATAAATAAATTACATTAAAAAAAAATTATAAAAAGATGACCACTGTTCTTGCCCTAACGCAATTTAAAAAACTCACACTAGGAGCCCCATGATACAGGCTACTTCTACATGGGTTTTTTACAACAGTTGTGGTAGTAGACTACTAAGCTACACAAAAATAGGGAACACTGATACCATTTTAAAAACATTAAAGTTGTGTCAAAACTATGCGTACTTTAAAAACATATGAAAGAAACAATTTCCTTATGACATATTTGAAGGACCAACATACATGCTCACTAGATCTGATCATATAAATACAAGACCTAGTTTTAAAACTAGCAAAAGTGGCCATGAATAGATGTTTTTTTCCAGCTAATTAATAGTAAGGTTGTTTAATTTCCTACTGAGTCACAATCCTAGCTTATTTTTTTTAGGATGCGTTAAAAAATATCCTGCGGGTACACCACATGGAAAATAAGAAACCTGCCACTGAGTAAACGATCGGGATACTACAGTCGTCTTTCAGTATCCTGAAAGCCTCAGAGCAACGTCTCGTTCCGAGGTTTCTGCAAATCTGCACCAGCCATAGTTTTCTTGTCTTATGGTAGCCAGGACAGCTAAAAAACACATGGAGTACTGACTCTTCAGGGCTGTCACATGCCGGGCACTTCAAAACTGGCAAACCCCCCCACTTATGTGTAAAACAACGGAGAGGCAGAACCCCATGCCTAAACTGAAGGAAAAGCTTTCTAGCAGCTGCCGGCTTGATATCATCTAGGGCCCGCTCAAAGCTGAACCTATCTTTAATTTGTAAAAAGGCTGAGGTTAACTTGCCTACTCAGGGGCAACTAGGAAGCTGTGCCATTTTATACTCCTCATAAAGGGCCTTTAGCAGTTTCCTTGGGAATGAGGTACAGGCGAACTCGGGGTCAACCCAGAGTTCCCCCAACCCCATGCTGGCTAGAGTATACTTAATATACGCAAGCCACAGCAATTTGGCTGCCCCCGCAGGTTCATTACTTCTTTTATTTCCTCCCTATACGAAAGGAGTTCTGGAGTAACCCACAGGTGGCACCAATACAATAAAGGTCTATGGTTGGATTCATAGCCGATAGCCCGAACACCCAGATCTAATCGGAGCAAAGTTAGCAGAGTGCTCCGTGGGAGGTTTAATAACTGTCTAAGAAAGTTGTTGTCTACCTGCGTTAGGTTCACAGAACTTTAGTGACCCCACAGTTCTGCACCATATAGCGCCCCTCCTCAGGCTTGAGCCTTATAGATTTCAATGACTGGACTCACTGGTTTATGGGTGGACTTACAGAAAACCTTCATGATACCCCCGGATGATTGCTACAATTTTAATGATGATTTCTTTAATTTGTGCCCCGAAATCCATTGTCTCTGTGAATGTTATGCCGTGGTAATCGAAAGAGGAAACTCTTTGTAGGGGTTTTCCATTTAATGAAGGGTTTGCTCATATACTTTTGGGGCTATTAAACACCGTAAATTTGGTTTTCTGTAGATTTATTTCTAATCCTCTTTCACTTCAGAATGCTTCAAATCTATTGAGTACCCTCTGGATCCCCATGGGTGATTTAGAAACTAATAAACTATCGACGGCAAACATCATTGCTGGGATTATACGGGAGGATAGCTTAGGTGCATCAAGATCTTTCTCTACGAGTAAATGATCTATCAAGCCATTTATATAAATCTAAAAAGAGTGGGGCAAGCAGACAGCCCTGGCGAACACCACGTTTGACCGGGATGGGTGCAGTCTTTCTATCCTTGCCAAACCTGATTTGGGCAAAGTTTTCCTCGTGCAGCCGCTTGATAAGTTGGGAGAGATATACTGGCACCCCCATCTCATGGAGGACCGCCCACAGTTTTCCCTCGGGGCTAAATCAAAAGCTGACCTCAGGTCCACAAATATTAAATAGAGGCTGCCACCCCCTAAACACACGATCTTCCAGTGTAACAGTTGCAGCCTGAGTATTTGGTCCAAAGTGGACAGTTATTCCCTTAACCCTGCCTGTAGGGGGGTTAGTATATTCTGTGCCTCCATCCATGTTTGTAACCTAAGCAGCAGTACACGCGCATTTTTTTTTGCGTAATGTCTGTCAGGCTAATCGGCCTATAAATGATTGATAGAGGCGGGGAGCCTTTTTTATAAATGGGAATTATTTCCGCTCCAGCCCAACTGAGGGGAATCTTCATGTATGGCATTAAATAACACCCAGAGGTATGGAGCCCAAACAGATGGTTCACTACGAAAAATATCCCCGGGAATTTTATCTAGGCCGGGTGCTTTGCCTGGATCTATTTTAGCTAAGGCTCCCTTGATTTCATTTAAATACTTGTACTGAAACTATCATCATAGTGTTCATTGGTTTTCCCTGTATTGGGACAATAATCATTCCCCATGGGACATCCTTCAGTTATCTCATAGTTCAGAGTATCTCCCTTGGAATAGAGAGATTTAAAATGTTCACGCCAGACCTCTTCTTCCAAATTCGTGTCTACCGATGATTTAGCACCAGAGCTACCTGTGTTGACAACTTTCCAGAACGTCCTCATATCCCTGGCTCCCAAGGCGCTTCTCAAAGCATCCCACTTATCCATTTCCCATCCTTTTTTGGCTTCAAAGATGGCTGCTTTATAAGCCACCCTAGCAATTTTAACTAACAGGCGATCATTTGCCTTAATGGACAATACCAGTGAACTTTTGGCTTTACGGCAATGATCATTATACCAAGGGTGGGGGGTTTCCTACTTAGCTGGATTTTTTTTTTAGGATAGAAGGAGTCTAGTGTAACTTCTCCTAGTCTACCGTGGTTCATTGTAACCATCTCAAGGTCTATACTATCCCCAATTTTGAGTTATTGAGTTGGATGCTGTTAAAAGCACCGGGATCATGGCTTCATATAAAGTGCTAAATTTATCTTGAGATTGACTGATATCAGTCCATCGCACTCTTCTCCTGCAATTTGAAAGTGTCAACCTGGCATCAATAGGGTTGTCCAGATTAGGGGCGCTCCCAGGATTAAACTCTTTTAATTCAAGTACTAACGCATGGTGATCACTATCTAGCCATGGTACAACCTTAAAATCAATTAACCTAGCCCAGGATTTGGAGTCACTTAAAATATAATCTAATAAAGAACCGCGCTCATTTCTATGGAAGGTATAACTACTTGATGTCTCAGACATAGTTCTACAATTGCAAGCTCTTAGGGAGTGTTACAAAGCAAGGCAGTTCATCTGGACCACCAGAGGGGACCATTTTTTGACTGGTGGACATCTAGTCTCCGGGATTGCCCAAAATGTATCCTCGTCATATAGGCTGTCCTGGAGCATTCCCTCTAGTGGCTCGAACTGACAATTTAAATCCCCTCCTAGAATCACCATATGATTGTCAGCAATGGTACCTAAGAACGTAGTTAATTCTTCCAGCGTACTAGACTCCTTTCCCTGGACAGTTGGTCTAGAATAAACATTTAAAAGAGCTATTGAGATCTTTAGTTGAAACTGAAGTATGACACATAAAATATCGTTAGATCCTGTGTCAATCTGCTTTGCCATACAACCTAAGTGAACTCCCACCCATGAGCAGAGGCCTCCTGATGGTCTCCGTTTACCCCCAGATGTTGCGGGGATACTAAAAGTGGCAAAACCTGATTTGGGAACCTCCCTTCTGGCCCATGTTTCCTGAAACATGCAGATCTCGAATTGGCTAATAAAGGGGCCCCAGTTTGGATCATCTATCTTATTATTCAGACACGCAATGTTCCATGATAGGACCCTCATCTTTGGGCAATCGGGAAAATTCGGTTTATGAGCCACCCAGGGGGATAATTGCAATGGGGCCTCTCTCTTCCCACTATCTTCCTTCAAATCGGACACTCTAGATAGTCGAGGTTTTAAATTATCCCTCAGAACCGAGTCACAGCTGTCGTGGTTTCACCCAGGGGAGCCGCTCATGTTCCCACAGGTTAAATTCTCCCCACGTGGCGTGCAAGGTCCTATATCACTATCCTGGGACTCAATTTCTATTGGGAGGGGGCGTATTTGGTCATTAATATTGGGTTGATGATTGTTTAGTCAGCCTACTCCAGCTAAACCTATTTACAGTGGAATATTAAAAATAGGTTACCTTTGCCAGTACTGGTCTGGGTGAGGCAACTCGCAATTATTGAGGTAATTTCTCCAGCCCTGCTCAAGATGCCTAATGTCATGAAATGGCCTGTTGGGGGGTAGAAGTAACCCAATGGGAGAACTTGGGTACCACCCGTTTTTCTCCCATCTTCTCTAGCCAAAGTTTTTTGGTCCATCGATGGATTTCTAAAATTAATTACTATACAATCTCCATGTAAATCCTTACATCGCCTGCCTATCCAACCCACCCTGCGTGTTGTTAAAATCTCTTCCACATACTCATAGCTAAAATGTCTATGATTTGCAAGCCAGTGGATACATTTATTCTTGAATTCTTGGTGGGATTCAGATTGATCCCTCCTAAGTTCAGGGATACCCGCAAGAATGAGGACATAGGGAGTTGATGGAGGGGGTAGGGTTATGACTTAGGGTTATGACTGGACGGGGGAAGAAATGATTAGTAGCTTCTGTGTTTGTAGGAGCGCCTCCCCCAACCTGCTGGATTTTATTTTGTAATTGCCCTTTAGATTTGTGCAATGAAGATGGGGAACTAGCTGAGTTAGAGATAACCGGCGGGGGCCTTAAAATGCTACCTCTAGTAGACTCCGATGTATGTGACTCCCCATTGAATTTTGAAGGCAGAGCTTGTTCACTGGGTTTAGGGCCTGGATTGGCCAATACATTACTTGCAGTGTTCTGAACTTGTATCCTGCTTTCAGGGCCAGCAGTATCATGAGTTTCCCCCCTAGTACTTGCCCAGTCATTAAAAACTACTGTCAATCTGTCAACCCTCTCTTGTAAAGGTCTGAGTTCGTCCTTAACTATATCCCTCATTTGGGTCTGTAGATCCTCCACTAACTTTGTGACCCACACTGGCTGATCACTTGTGGTTTCTACGCTGTCTTCTGAATCCCCCATCCCAAAATTCCCATTATCATGAATCGCACCCGGGAGCTTCTTCCTTCTTACAATCGCTTTCACTTTAGGTTTAGGTTTACCTTTTCTACCTGGTTGGTTTGATGTGGCAACCCTAGGTTGCTTGGGGTTGACTTCTTCAGTTAGTAGCGTTTGATTACTAGGAGAATCACTTATTGAAGCCCCTATAATTTGTGGGGTGCTAGGATATTGATTACCACCACAGCTGTAAAGTGCAAGGGAATTCCAAACTTGATCCATGCAAGCCATACCAAGTGGATACCAGAACCGGACGAAGTTGAGGCTGAAGGTTGTGCAGCTGAAGGGTCTCAGGAAGTTGATCCTGAAGTAGTTGACGAAGACCAACCGAGCACCAGTCAGGATGAGTGGATCCCAGTGGTTGACATACCTGAAATCAGAGTGAGAACAAGAAGTCAAACATACTTAGATAATCAGACCGATAGTGAGGATGAGATAGGCATAGAAAAACGTACTCAGGTTATAGAAATCCAAGCCAATGGTAATCGTGAGGAGGACCAGATAAGGAAACAGCAATATACTCAGACCAACGACACACCTACCAGAACTCCATTATCTGAGAAGGGACAGGTTGGTACTAGTCAAAACGCACAGGCGGAAGACAGTCAAGAATCTGCAAGACCTGTGCCGGACCAGACTGGATTAGTCAAAAAGATTCAGGACGAAGAAAAATTTTCAGACCCAACAAAGTCATATCCTGAATCAGGTCAGATTAGGATAGAAGGATCAGTACAGGCATAGAGTCAACTACAATAAGTCCTGGGGTAGGTGAGTTAGAGAGGAAACCTGAAGTTGACGAAAATCAAGTTTTGCCACAACTTAAAGAAAACAAAAGAACATTCGAAGAATCAGAAAGCACAGTGCCAGCCAAAAGACTCAGAAAAGGTGATAAAGGGCATGGTTTTGTTAAAAGACTGAAATATCGCCTAGTGACAATAGATGAAGAACCTGAAGAACTTCCTTAGACTCCTAGAAAGTACATCGAGTTTTTTAAACAAAACAAACCTCCAGCAACCTGGGAATTCCCCATGCCTTTGTTTTGATTTGTCCTAGAACTCCTGCGAGTCCTGAATGAACTGATAGTTCCTAGTGACGGTTCCTATTGGCGTCTTATGTCCAACCTTACATCAAACACGGCACCTTCCAGGTATAAATATACCAGCATTTGCCCTAAGCAACACGCGGTGGTTTGGAGCAGAGCGGCTATCTACTTACCCAAAGCCCAGCTGATGCGAGTGCCGAAGGAAGCCGTCCCTCCCATTTGACGCACTGAGAAAGACGCTGTCTTTTCTCCTGCTGAGAAAATCCAGCTCCAGTGTTTCCAGTCACCCTTGCGAGTTACTGGGAGATTGAGTCCTGAGAACGAGATACAAGACCTCCTTCATTCTAAAACCAAGGTACGGAGCTGATTAGATCCTTAGAGAATTCTTGATTCAGATTCTTGGCAAAACTAACTTAACTTAAACTGCGACTCCCTTACTCCTTCCCACGTACTAGGCTTAGGTTAGGTACACTGGGGTAGGCGTATCTTAGAAGCACCAGTTGAGTACGTTTAGTCAACTTTCATCATTCAATGTAATTGTATATATTTTATCCACTTTAAGTATCATATGGCTCAGAAACCATATCAATGCTTTTACAGAATTATTTCATAATACTCCTTTTACTGTACGCACTTTACTTTATGACAAGTATTGCAATTGTGGCAATTCATTTCTCTTGCATGAGAAAGAAGACTGCTCAATAAATAACACCTTTTATTGAAAAACGCCCGTCTCTCTATTTCTCTGCACTCTGGTGAAACTAAGTATGCACGATTGGCTGAGTGAAATAGCTATCTATTGTTTTCACACAACTCTGGAGATATACTCCTTATTCTGGAGGGAGCAAAGTTGTCATGTTTATGCGGTTGTCAGAAGCTAATCCCTTCTTGTCTAATAAGGGAAGTTAACTCTTCCCTGTTCATTCGAGAAAGTTTCTAGTGACCTCTGAGCTAGCTGGCATACCTAATAAGTCTAACATATTCAGTAGAGACCTAGTCGACCTCAGTCCTACGTCTAAACTGCAGTTTATGTTATTCCAATGCGCAGAGCTTATTGGGAATTAGGAACTACACTACATGGCGCCCAACATTTGGTAAGGCTATTATCTAACGCAAGATACTAGAGTAACTCAGTCGTGCTTTTTCACACAGACCCCTTTTTCCCGTAAAAACTGCAATAGACGTCTGGAGTGGGTGAAAGGTTAATATCCGCAGAAACTTAGTAGGAAGAGATTCCTATGTATTAATTTTCGGTTTAGTCAACGTTGAAGGATACAGTGTTCCAAAATATTGTGCACCTAATCTTTGCTCTGCAAAACTTTCATTAAACAATGTCAAATTACGGCGACAACAACGAAACCGGTGAAGCCGCAGTAAATGCAAATCAACCGGGTGCAGACCTTACAGGGTTTAATGAAGATAATGAGCCGGATGCAATAATCATCCCGGTCAATATAAGAAAAACTATAAAACTTATGGAAAATAGAGTAACATCAAGAGGTGGTACAGTCGTATTTGTGGTAGAGGCACATGAATTTCGGCAGACAAAGGTATTCTATTCCTGGATACATTTTCCAGCAGCACATGCTGTAACACATGAGTTCCACTACTACAAAATAGCGGAAGCTCCGGAGGAATACTCTCCTTTCGAGGAAGTTAAAATTCCACTAACATATCAATAGCACCTGCTCTAGTTTAATGGCGCCCTAAAACATCAAAATCACATTACCAGGCTCGGTCCACTAGGTAGACCAGGAGCCACATGGCTGGTTCTAGCCAGCTACACACCACACCCCGACATTGAAACAATGTCAGACAGAGAACTTTTAGTTAAGTTAAAACAACTAATTAAAATACATAGACAATTGGTCCAATATGTCATGCGGACTTCAACAGTCCAACCTGCAATTAAAATTCCACAAAATACCCCTCAACAGGGGAACACAAATAAAATTACACCACAGAATATACAATCATGTCTTGGTAAAACACCCGCAAAACGGGAACAAATTCCATTCTGGTTAGCTCAAAAAATCACTCAAATAGAGGCAGTATTTCCAGATACTACCCCTCTGTCTCCCAATGGGGATCGCACCACATGTGGAGGACTGTGACACTTGGGGCACAGTTTTTGCTTCTATCTAGACCAGAGGTCTTCAAACTTTTGGATGCCGAGACCCCCCTGTCAGCATTTTCAAGCGTAAGGACCCCCTCCTGACAAAAATTTCTAAACCTCTAGGTTATGAGGAAGGTGAGGACCAAATTATGCGACAGGCTTGACTAAATTGTGTGAGTAGAAAATGTAAATAATGTTCTGTGATGCTGCATATTTTGGGGTAGCATTGCTTTATTATTTAGAATTTTTTTAAACACAGTAATACTGAGGAAAGATTTCACCCCATCAGTATCAGTTTATAACCAAAATACAGCAATTAACATCAGAAAGATGTCTAGTCAACCTCTGTGAAGGGCCTCCCAATCGGCAGGAATACGCGCTGCCACATTAGAAGCTCACCTGGCCATGGCCGGGAGCAGCAAGGGTGAGTCCATGGGGATCAGTGTGAGTGCATGGTGTGCATGGTGATTGGTGCGAGTGCATGGTGTTTGGAGCGAGTGCATGGTGATTGGTGCGAGTGCATGGTGATTGCTGTGAGTGCAAGGTGATTGCTGTGAGTGCATGGTGATTGCTGTGAGTGCATGGTGATTGCTGTGAGTGCATGGTGATTGCTGTGAGTGCATGGTGATCAGTGTGAGTGCATTGTGATCAGTGTGAGTGCATGGTGATCTGTGTGAGTGCATTGTGATCAGTGTGAGTGCATTGTGATCAGTGTGAGTGCATTGTGATCGCTGGAAGTGCAGGGTGAACGTGAAAGTGAAGGCGAGAATGAGAAGTGAGTAGTCTGAAAGCAGGGTGCATTCCCAAAAACTTGAAGCGTAGGGTTTCAGATATAAGTTAAATTATTGCTATAATGGCATTAATCAGGGTTTGAGGACGGAGGAAATAAATAATGTGCTGATCCTGCAACAAACTTCCAGTCTAATGATTAGGGTTACCAGCTCATTATTTTGATGGCCCAGAAATAAGCAGTCACCTACAGCTGTATTTTTTGCACTTATCTGTGAATACTTAGAACAGCAAATATAAATAGAAAGCACTTTTAATTGTGTTCTAGGGATGCCTTAATGATCCATGACTAATAATTAAAGAGAATAAAGACCAAAAAGTCACATACCTAAATAATACATACTTTTTTATGTATAACTCAATTTAGTGTCAAGAGTAGGCCTCTGCAGGATCTTTAAACAACACATAGCAGGCATGTTTCTTTTGGCAACCCAACTTTATATTTATTTTCATTAAATGCATTCTCACACTACAGCAGTAAGTGTAAAAATACAAATGTAAGAAATAGGCAGAGTGAGGGCCCAGGGGGTACTAGAACCATAAAAAACGAATCTTTGGTAATGAGTTAACAAAGGCATGTAAATATGCTAATGGTCTTTAAAGACCTGTGAAAATTCGGGCTGGAGATAAGACTCCAGACACTGCCCAGCCGAGGCCCCAGGAGCGCGAGCTGCACTGACACAGCCCAGGCTGAGACACAGGATGGGGGAGGAGGGGGGCTGAAGCCCTGGAGGCAGAAGTGACACTGTGAAGGCGCGACCCCCTTTGCATCGTTCCACGGCCCCCCTGGGGGTCGCGCCCCACAGTTTGAAGACCCCTGATCTAGACAAAAACACATGGTATTCCGTCTATGGCGGTTATACCCGATGTACTAAGACAGATTCAAAATGAATACGGTCCAGAACCTGCTTTAACTCTGGGTATGAAATTACTGAAAGACTTTAAGCAGGTCTCGGCTATATTATTAGCCAACATAAAAGGAGAAGCAGCATGTGTGGCGATCCGCCAAAAATTGAAAGAGACGGATATTGCAGACCAACCTTTTGAACTTGCTAAAATAATTGAAAAATCCTATGAAGAATTAGGTAGAGATAGCTTGGGTGGTAAACCAGTAAAACCCCAACTAATTGAAAATCCTGAAAAGACTTTCATTAAAAATAATCTCAATTCTCAAAAGAAGAAGTGGGAGGGTAATAAACAAACCTCTCCCAGAGAAAAACAGTTTCAGTCCAGAGGAAGGTCTCCCCAATGAAGAAATAGATCTCCAGAAGGGGGGGCGGTGGGGGGCAAGTCTCCACAACGGGAGCCCTCTGAAAAAAGATACAACCTTAGAAATAGGGACAATTTGGAAAAAGCTGACAGATATCAAAATATTGATACACATCCCTCTCGATCTTTTCAGACTTCCTCAAAGAAATCGGAAAGAAGAAGACGGTCAGAACATAAAGAAGAGCACTTCAAGTCCAAAGACAAGGAACCTGCTCATCAAAGTAAAAAAAACAAATTTCCCAGAAAGAAGGTAGCCAGTAATAAAACAAAACATGCCGAGAATCCTGAGGACACAACTGAAAAACGGAGAGTGGGCCCAGACAATGCTACACAGTGCAGCAGAAGTGACCATAGCTCGCAAGATCCTGATGAATCTTCTGGAGACAGTGGACACGAATGAATACATTCAAGTGGAAACTGCAGACACCCGAGTGAGCGTGCCCCATAAACTATATGAAATAACATTGTGTATAGAGGGAGATAAAACTAGGAAAATAAAAGGTCTCTTTTGGGAGAATCTATCTAAAGGCTATGATATCATTCTAGCAGAAAGGGACTGGCCACCAGAGTTTGTCAGGGAGTGCCCACCTGGCAAAGAAATGATTATGCCTGCCTTCTCAAATCACATTCCAATTCATAAAAAATACACATTTGCTAGAAAATGGGCAGTGGCCCAAGCCCCTGTGTTATATAAAAATCATGTAGGATGGGATGAGGATTCTCATCACCATAAAATCCAGTTAAAAAATCAACCTACTGCACAGACGCAGTATCCTGTTAAGCAAGAAGCTAAAAAACAAGTAAGAGAAATTTTAGATCAACTTGAATATCAGGGGGTGATTGAAACATGCACCTCACAAATGAACAATCCTTTGTTTCCTGTCTCCAAGCCAGACGATTCATATCGTCTAGTTTTGGACTACAGACATCTAAACTCCTGCTGTAAAACATTTGCAGTACAAAATTCACACAGTGCAGCACTAATGAATAACATCGTGCGCAAGAAATATAAAATGACATTAGGTATCTCAAATGGTTTCTTCTATCAAAACATAGCACATGAAAGCAGATATTTGACCGCTTTCTCCAGCATGGGGACCCAAAAACAATTTTGTCGTCTCCCACAGGGATTCAAGAATAGCCCAGGATTATTTTCAGCCAGGGTAACAGAGTTACTACAAATATATGATGATGAGGCATTATCCTATGTTGATGACATCTATCTTACAGACGATGACTTGGAGACTCACTTGAAAAGAGTGAACACCATAATACTTGGGTTCGCAGCCGAACGGTACAAATTCAACTTTAAAAAATCACGAATTGCCCATCTAGCTGTCCTATTTTTAGGATATGAATTATCAAGTGAAGGCAAAAGCCTAGCAGACAGCTTCTTAGAGAAGTGTGCAGTACTCCAAGCTCCAAAAACGCTGAAAAACTTACAATCAATACTAGGTTTCCTGAATTTCGGAAGAACATACATTCTAAATTATGCAGAGAGGGTTAAACCTCTCTTCAAACTAATAAAACCCGATTTTAAACCAATTAATTGGACTCAAAAACACACAGAAATTTTAAGATCATTACAGACAGACATGTTAACTAAAACAAAACTGCAAACAAGCGCAAACGAACGCTACCTCGTAATCCGAGTCACCCCAGGAAGATGCTGATTCACATACCTGACCTCTAATGAGGGAGAAACGGTACCAATAGCTTACAAATCACACTTGTACACACAAGCCGAGATGAAATTCAGTTCTACTGAAAAAATTCTAAATGCGGTTCAAACTGCTGTAGCAAAAGAAAGAACCCTAGCCCAAGGGAAAAGGATATCTGTTTTAACAGCAGTATCAGCCCTTGAGGCAGTAACAAGACCAGGCATTCCAAATGCTATAGCTCTAGATCCAAAATGGATACAATGGGAAAATTCTCTTGCTACAGAAGACGTGAAACACACTTTTGATCCGAAAATGAAAAAACTAGAAAATCTGGAATACGAACATGAATGCCCTCTGGCGATCGAAATTCTGCCTCTAGAACAGTACACCTGTGTAATCTACACGGACAGATTTGCACAACACTCTGTTGTGGAAAAACAAACTTACAATGCTGCGTGCGCGGTTGTTAAAGGTCGCTGGCGCTTAGGTAAATTCAGACGGATGGTTACTAAAACTGAATCACTCAGAAACTGTACAGCTCAGCGAGCTGAAATAAGATCTCTAAAGATGGCGCTTGAAAATGCCGATCGCGAATTCCCGACACTAATAGTGTACGATTCGCATTACTGCGTCCGGTCTTACAATAATTCCATGCAGACCTGGATAAAAAACGGTTACAAAGATGAGACAGGTGCCACAATAAAGCATAAAAAACTTTGGGAACAAGTAGTTCTTTTGCAGAAAGAACTACAAAAGACTCACGTGATACATACGCAGAGTCTTCAACGTGATGGCATTCACGTTGCAGGGAATTCATTGGCTGACTGAGCCACAGCGGCAGCTGATCACTCGGCTTCCGTTGCTCCAAAAAAGCATACGAAAAAACAAATAGATGGCGAAACGCTGCTTGCAGTAAAAGCCTCAATGAAAGGCAATTATGCGGCGTTACCTCTAAAGTATCCACTTGGCAATACATACATAATTGATGCGAACTCCGTTCCGTTTGATCAAATCCCTGGAGTGGGGGATAGAGTAATTCCAAACACGAACCGGAGAATCTTCTTGATACAAGAAGCACACATGAGATTGGGTCTGAGGCACCAAGAGATCCTGAAATCTCTAATAGAAAATACAATCAAAGTACTGGTGGCCAGGGATGAGCGTGCAAATGTATAACTTTGCAATGAATTGTCAGGACTGCAACAGAGATCGCAGTTGTGAACCGGACCAGACATCTGCCCAGACACCACTATTAGACAGCATCAGGCTATCTATGCGCAGACATCCAGACGGAAAAATGCGATCCCATAATTATTAAGACGAGATTCATTTGGATGTGGCCCCAGCGCTCGGCTGACGCCAGAACTGTTATAAAAGATTTGCGAGTCTTTATCGGCACATACGCAATTGGCGTGCTACATTCTGACCAGGGTCCTGCGTTTAGCTCTCGGGCTTACAAGGAGGCCATGGCCAGCATGGGCATTGCATTGCGGTATTCCAGTCCATTCCATCCCGAGGGAAACGCGGTAGTGTAGAGTAAAAACAGTGACATAAAGCAATCTATAACAGCGAGGGTATTAGGTAAGGGTGACGGGTGGGTCAAACATCTAATAAGTGTCCAACGTAGTCTTAATAACATGCCAAGAAATTCTCTAGGAGGTATCAGTCCGTACGAACTTTTATTTGGTACTAGAATGATAATCCAGGATTTGGATTGTCAGACTTCAGTGGTGAAACAAAAAACATTTGATATCAAAGATCGTTTGGCTGTTTTACAGGACTTAAATGAAACAAGAAAAAGTCTAAGTAACGAAAAACTAAAGCCAACGACCACTGAAGAAAAACCACCTGTCCCAGCAAGACCTGTCTGGATTCCAAAGATTGAGGATCTGGTCAGAGAAAAGATCGCGGTGAAGAAGGAATTTGGGCCTTCTTACAGAAAAGAAGTACCTGTCTTAGCTGTCAGCGGAACAAGATCAGTAGTACTACCGCCGCTTGCTGGAAAAAAGGAGAACCGAGTTGTATCAATCGACCTGGTGAAACCACAACCATGTGGCTGATAATAAGTAGTAGGCCCAGTGGATTCCCAAGAAATAGCAGAAGACCAAATCTTGCTACAATCCAAGAGGTTCAAACTGAGAGACTAATCACATTTGATAAACCTTCAGTGAATAATAAAGGACTATGCAACAAAGCCATGGAACTTGTGCCTCTTGAAACCCAAATCGCAACAGTCCGTCAAGAAACAGCTGTCTACAACGATGTAGCCTCAGACTATACAAATGTAACAAAAGAAAATCCAAAGACCAATGGAAATCCGGAAGCAATTCCACCAATTGACAGAACTGCATCTGGCTACTTTATCAACTTTGATGACTTTTCCGATAATCCAAGTGAACATGGAGACAAGCCAGCAAACAAAACTTTCAGAAAGAAAATTACAGAGCTCTTTCATCAACTCAGAGAAACATATCTAACTTCACCATGGATTAAATTATGGATTGTGTTAGGTGTACTTTTCCTCCTTCTATGGCTCATCTTGGTTTTAAGTTTGGGTAGATTTATTGATGGAAAATATAGTACAATGGACAGAGCAAGTCAGAACATCAACTTGGTCCTGAAACCACACAGATCCTCTCACATCGAAAAAAGAGAACTATCATCAGTGAACATCACAGCCATCCCTATACCGGGTGGTATAGCATGGGACAAAACTGACTATGAAATCTATGGCCCGGTTGAGCTCTTGAAATATCCACACCAATTTAAGATCTCCTTAAGTGACTTTGTATCACCTGGTACTTTCTCTGATGATTAGGACTTTGAAAATATTAATAATATGATGTCAGATTTAGAAATGTCAGCAAAATTGACAGAACATGAATATTTACAGGGTTTGTCGAATTATGAGGAAATGTATTGTTACAATCACTTTGGGCATCACTATCTGCATAAATCTGCAAATCCTAGAAATGTTTTCAGTTATTATCAATGGGAACATTGTCCAACTCCGCCAAAAGGCAGTTCGAAAACATTTTATGGGAAATATCCATACTTCTCAGGGTTTAATTACACTAATCGAGAAAGGTATTTGTTCAGATAAACATTGGAAAGTGTCTACAGAACCTATAAGCATTCAAGAGGTATCTCAGCAACCATGGGAGAACATTTCTATAGATTTTGCTGGTCCTTATGATTGCTTGGGTAGAGAGGAGAGATTTTTGATTGTGGTCATTGACCACTCTTCTAAGTGGTTGTATTACACGTTTGTTGAGCATCCGAATACTGATGAGGTGATATGTTTTTTAGTTAAGATTTTTCAGCAAGAAGGGGCACCTCGCATTGCGTGCAGTTTGTTTCTGCTAAAATGCAAACTTTTCTAAAAAAAATTGGAGCACGTTCAGAGAGAGGCCCGTTGTATTGGCCCAAGGCCAATAGGAATGGGCTAACAGATTTTTCGAAGAAGGAATTCAATTAGCTTTAGACAATAATTTGGATGTTTTTGAATTTTTAAAGGAAAAAACTTGGAGTTATATTACTCGAGTACTGGTGTATCTCCTTACGTTTCGATTAGGGGTAGACCGAGCAGAATTTTTCTCATACCTGATTTTGTCAAAAATGGTACTAATCAATCATTTGAGGGTTGTATTAATAAAGCGAGAGACAACTTATGTGTCTCATTATTCGAACAAAACCTACCATGATGCGTATGAGAAGGTCACATGCAAATCTGTTGAAGTGGGAAATTAGGTGCAAGTTATCAAACCTACTTCTCAATAAACTAAAAGTTCAAAATTTTCTTTACCCTATTTAGTGGAAAGGGTTAGTGATTCTGCTGTTTTATTGAAGAACAAAGGATGGTGGAACAAAAGTGCTATGGTGCTTAAGCCTGGACAGGAGAATTTTTTTGAAAAGGAGATATTGGCGAGCTATGGTACTTTGTTTTGTGAGAGTGGTGGTAAGTGTGATGTCATAAGCTCTTCCAGGAGACTTGATTCTGAGTGTTCTGCTGGAACTATTCTGGATTTTGTATCTGATAAGCAGGTGGGAGATCATTTGGTTGGGTGTGACAGAGGGTAACGATCTTGAAAATGAATTGTCCTTACAAAAAAGAATTGTTAAGAGTCCCTAAGATGTTTGAGGATTATCTTATGGAGTAGTTTTTTGTTTTAAAAAAAAAGGGACATGTGGTGTGTTCTTACTACTATGTTCAAATAAACTATTGATGTATTCTGTTGACATAGTTTCTACTGCCTTGTTGAATGTAGAATGTATTATGTCATTTAGAATGCTTTTATGTCATGGGTTGGAAGGGAGGGCAGAAGCGGTTGGAGTTGGTTAATACTGATGTCTTATTCTGATGCACTAGTGGGTCTTTTATTGGTTTATAAATAAACCTATTTCTCTACAATTTACCGACTCCAGCGCCTCTTTACAGTGATGTCATGCAGCGTTGTGTATTTGGTAGGTGGATTCATGCAGGTTTGTATCGGCTGTCCCCTCTCCCTCCACATGTTATGTTGAGGCCCCTATATGTATGCAACCATTGCATGCTGATGTCTTTCTTTCCACGTCTTGCAATGCGGATCCAGAGCTAGATGTGCTGTCTTTTGCAGACTTCATTCCCCTCAGCAAAATCCAATTTTCAGGTGTGCAGATACAGGCCCTAAAAAGACCAGTATTAAGTAGTGTTGCGACTGTCACAGACCGATGTTGGTTACTGACATCCATGAGATCTACCTCTGATGCCTCAGAACCTCGCACAACTAGTCGTGTTCCTGCTGCACAAGGTTGAATCTCCAAATCATCAGCGCTGATAAAATCAAGTTTACTATCTCTGGACACTTTGAAAAATCAGTCTTGGTCAAAGACATTGACTCGCTCTTGTTCCGTAGGGCGCTCGCACAAACAATCAAAATTGAAGTAACAGATTTCAGGTAAGTCAGAGATCCCACAAAAAAGCACCACTAGTCAAAACACTGGCCTCCTTTGTCCCATGATGTTGATGCAGCAAGGATTCACATATTCCGAAACTTGCTTGTATTCAGCCCTCTCTAAATAACTTTTAATATGTTAACCAGCATGTTTTGTTTACTAATATTTACATTTCACGACATTTCTATTATCTAGGGGAAGCTTTTCAATGTACTATTACTAACAGTAACTCTAATGCATTGAAATGGCCGCCGAAAACACGGGAAACCTGCGCATGCATCTGCCACACTCACGTGGTGTGAAGTACCTCTCTGCTTGGTGGGAAAACTTTTTTTCTGCGCACTAAAGCCAGAAATGGCTGCTTTATATTTCACATGCTAATGCTTATGCTGCAGCTTATACTAAACGTGCTCGTTCTGCTTAATCATTAACGCACAAGTTAAAATAAAGTAATGGAAATAGAATAGAGATAATTTAGTATACAGTGCATTAATTTCTGTTTTCTAATGTTTCTTTTTGACTTTGCTACTAGTTTGTACTTTGGGCCTGACCACTGACACATCTTCCATCTTGGATGACACTGCACATGCGTACTCGAACACTGAAGCACTGGCATTGAACCTCTGCTAGCCCACTTCTTACCCACGATGTGCCTGGGAACCTGCTCATCTGACCTCTAGAAAGGAAGCTACCAAATGCAATGTATTCAAAAGGTGTACCAATATTGTTTGGCGGAATAAAATCATGGGAAAAGTACATTGTAGGTGGGGAATTCAATCAGTATGAATAAAATAGAAATTACACCATCTTAGAATGGTATGTTAATGTTAAAAATTTGTTAAAGCGCAAAACAGCTGCCCCAGCAACGGGGCGTCCCGGCGCTGAACCTAAACAGTACCTGAGGGGAAGGGAGAAACCGCAGGAGAATTAGATTACGGAGAACAGATGAGTTTTAATTTCCTTTCGAAAGGTAGTCAGGTTGGTCAGGGTACGGATATGCAGAGGCAAGGAGTTCCAAAGTTTCGCCCCTAAAACTTTGAAAGAACGGCCGCCCATTCTGCTGAGCTTGGTTCGAGGAACCGCCACCAGGTGCTGTCCTAGCGAGCGCTGGGGAGTGTAGGGTGCCAGGAGCGGACGTAAGAGTTCAGGACAGTCTGATTTAAGAATTCTAAATGCAGTGGTGAGAGTTTTGAATTGAATTCGAGACTCAATCGGCAGCCAATGAAGTTTCCGGATGGTGGCTCTAGCAGAGCACCTGCGAGAAAGGCCCACCACGCCCCTGGCGGCCGAGTTTTGAACCCGTTGCAGCCGTGCTATTTCTGTTTTATTGGCCCCTAAGAATAGAACATTGGCATAGTCCAGCCGAGCAAGAATAATAGATTGGACGATTAGTTGGCGAGTTCTGGAGTCGAAGAAGCCGAGTATCGGACTGAGACTCCTCAACAGACCCACACACGTAGCTGCCACTTTCTTTGTGTGGGACTGAAAGTTAAGCGAGGAGTCCAGCCAGACACCCAGATTCTTCACCACAGTTTTTGGCACGGGAGTGGGGCCAAGCAAAGAGGGCCACCAATGATCGCTCCAATGGCCGGGGTTTTTTCCAAGGAGAAGCACCTCAGTTTTCCCAGCATTCAGTTGAAGGCAGTTGCGCATGACCATTGCGCAACTGCGGCTAGGCCATCCCTGAATTTAGCAGCCGAAGTTGAGGGGCCCTCAGAAAGAGTGATGACCAGCTGCGTGTCGTCGGCGTACAACACCAGCGTGAGGTCCCACTCTTTTGCCACTACTGAGAGAGGCTGAACGTAGAGGTTAAAAAGGGATGGACTTAGCGCCGAACCCTGGGGAACTCCCTGTCCGATGGAATGGGGTTGGGAGACGAATGGAGGGGCTGAAACCCGGAAGGACCTGTCCTTCAGGAAAGACCGGAACCACTCGAGGGCAAGATCACAGATCCTTATGGCCTCGAGTCGTTTCAGCAGGAAATTATGTGAGACCGTATCAAAGGCTGCGCTGAGGTCCAACAGGATCGGCGCAGCACTTTGACCGGCGTCCAGAATGCCCCGGAGGTGTTCGGTGGTAGTCAACAGGGCAGACTCAGTGCTGTGTCCTGGCCTGAAGCCATTTTGGGATGGGTCCAGGATATGATTTTGGACCATGTGATGGGACAAGACTTTATTCGCATGGGCTTCTGCCAGTTTGGACGCCCATGGGAGCAGCGAAATAGGACTGAAGTTTTCTGGATTTGTGGGGTCCAGTGTGGGCTTTTTAATGATAGGAGAGACCCATGCTAGCTTCCAGCAGGTGGGAACCACAGCCGAGGAGAAAGAAAGATTAAGTAGGATGGCAAGGGGGGGGAGAAAGAAATCTAAGGAGTCCAGAAATTTGGCTGGTCTCATGGGATCTGTGGGGGAGCCGGACTTAACCTGTCTGCACAGTTTAGCTAGGTTGTCATGGGATATATCTGGTATTATTGACAGTCTAGACATACCAGCCACAGGGTTGAGAGGGTTTAGAGACTCAGGAACATCTTGTGGAAAAGTGATGTAGATCTTCCTCACCTTTTCTATGAAGAAGGCGGCAAGGGCCTCACATTGTTTCGAGGAGGTAATACAGGAGACTGGGTTGGAGCTATTTTGGAGGTTTTGTACGAGTTTGAAAATCGTTTTGGTGGGGTTGGAGCTTAACTTGATTTCCTTTGCATAAAAGGAAGCGCGAGTAGTACGAATCGCTTTATGATACATTTGTAGTTTTGACAAGTAAAGGGCTTTGTCACTGTCCAGATAGTTCTTTCTCCAACCGCGTTCAGCTTTTTTACACTCCTTTCGCATGGTTTTAAGAGTCTCATTGTACCATGGGTTAGTAGGGGAACTGCAGGTTTTAGTCCATGTAGCCTGGATTATGGTATCAAGCCCTGTGATGATCCAATCATGGAAGGCAGCATAGGTTGTATTAATGTCGCTGTTCTTATCAGGGGGGTGGAACTCTCCCAGGTTTCTGATGAGGTCGTCAGGTGAGAGTTTATGCCATGACCATGCCATGATGACCTCTCCTTGTCTTTCCAACCAATCACTGACAGGGAACACATAGATCTGCAAGATTTAGGGGCGGTACATTGGCCTCGAAAGGGTATAACTAAGGTAGGCTCAGATAGAGAAATTGTCTGACTTGTCCGACTAGCTGACCTGTCACGGACCCAACGCACTCAATAGGCAATCGAGAGCAAAGGTGCTGGCGTAGCACTCTGTCAGAAGAATCGATTACCCAATCGGGGTACTAATTGGCTTTCCGAGAGAGAGGGGTGTGACTCTGGCGTTACACTTAGCTGAGGTCACCTGTCCTGCTCTGCACCTGTCTTTTCCCGTGGGCACCTGATTAGTCAGGAGCCTGGTCCTTGTCCGTAATTTGCCCCAGCCCATGGCCAGGATTGGTTATTGCACCATTCTAGGTAAATATAATCAATGTGATATGACCTTGTACTATTTCCCTTTCCTACCCTTCCCAGATATCTATGTCTAAAGGGGTTACTGTGATTTCTTACAAACTTTATGTACAGCTGGTTATAATTTTGCTTGTAAAATTTATGGTCCCGAGATTGTGGCCCTTTTCATTTGACTCAGAAAATCTATCATAGATAAAGGTTTTAAAACGTTGCCCGAGTCTGTGGTTAGTAGAACATAAATGTGTTTAAATATTGCCTGTTTATGCTAACTCTCTGATCCACAGGACTTATAGTAAGGTGACAAGGATTGGTAAGTCATTAAATTAGTGAATTGGTTAGGCAGGATACTAGTTCTATGTGTGAATGTGGTATGGGCCCAAGGTGAGTACGGAAAAATTGATCATTTAGTTGGTCCCTGCGTGCTATATCAGTATACTTTTCTTGGTAGCAGTAGTATGGTTAGGGATTAGTTAATAATAGGTAGTTGGTTGCATATCGACTATTGAATATTGATTGTTTATTGTTTTTTTTATGTACTAACCAATATCCGCTCGTATTCGTAAGTATTGTCTGGAATATCCCGGGATAAAGGAAGCGGGTGGTAAATAGAAGCCACACTGCAGTGAGGTTACTTGCCTTGAGGAATAGGTGCGTAAAGTTAGGTAAAACTTGAAGAACTAATTAGGGTTTATTTTTCCTGAGTATAATTGTAAGAGTGATTGGTAGCAAAGAAGTTCGCTGGTGAAACTTTGGTCTTCTATCACCTAGAAAGGGTAATTCTAAAGGAGTAGCAGGTTCTTTTTGCTTAAGTGAAGAGTAAACGGAAGGTTGTTTTACTCGCAGTTTTTGAAGAGTAGACGGAATTAGGTTTACTCGTGAAAGAAATTGTCTGTCCTTTGAATTTAGTCAATCAGACACAGTAGCGAATGTTTTATATTTTCAATTAATGAAATGTATAATTGAAATTTGGGGGCGCTAGAGGGCGCACAAGCGGAATGGCTGCTTGACCACGCAGCTCCCGCACCTTGGTTAATGATCCTGCATTTATCCGCTGCCTCGGAGTGCCAAATCGCTTGATTTCTCCAGTATATGCTGCAGGTTATCCTCTCCTACAATCGACCCAAGTCTGGTGGTGCTACGTTACTCAGGACCGGAGATATGAGCAGCTGAAGATCCGGCAGAGATCGCACTGGAGCTGGCGGACTGGGGCGGCCGGCTGCAGCAATCTACACTGCACCGGGGATGACCACGAGAGTCTAGGCCGCGGGACGGCGCGGACAGCGGCCTGTCGCTGGCCCCCCCCCTCCTGCTGATATTGCCCTCGCTGCTAGGGCTGCGGACTGAACCCTTGCTTCTGTAGTAGGGGATCTCTGTGTATAGTCATAATCTAGTGAATAGTCCCGCCCATGTGCGCGGACCCCGGAGCAATCAAAAATAATCTCTTAAGCTGTCAAAACATGCAGACCTGCATAGACACTTAAGAGAGAATTTAAAGACAGATAATGCAGCCTATATCCACAGGCTACACTGTCCAATACTTCAACTGGAAATTCCACCAAAAAACACAACAGCACAGCCTGTCCAGGGTTTTCCACAGAGAAAAACCTTGCTTTTAACAGCAAAACCCTCTGGAATGATAGAGAGGAAGGAGTGGACAGACAAGCCCCATAGGCTGCCATTATGTGGCTCAAAACAGGATACTGTGCCCTTAAGAGAACTTTCCAGAAGCCTCACAGTATCCCAGAATGCAGTTCAGGTCCCTTTCACCTTCAGTTCTTTTTTCCGGCTCCTGCTAGCAGGACCCTGGAGCATTAGCTCTTCTTTTATGAGCTTTTTCTATACTATTTTTGTGATATTTTTGAATTTTTGTAGCTTCACTCGACATCTTTGGCCTTTATCTGCATTCTGCTGTGGTTTTTTGGCAGAATTTCTGCAGTCTTATTGTCTTTAGACTATTTCTAGTCTGACATGTGCTTTGTCTGCAACTGAACTGAAGGCCAAAGCTGAAGCTCACAGGGTTTGTACTCTGTGCTTGCCTGTGTCTTTGGACACCTGTCTTCTCTGTACCTTCTTTTCTAGGGGGCTTCGGCTTCCAGGTTTCAGACAGAGGAGTTTGAAGGCATCTTCAGCCTCTGGGTGAGGTGAGGGTAGGTCCTCTACCGAGTCCCATGCTGTAATCTCTGGGGTTGTCCCCAGTAAGGGCACGTCTGAGCTATGACGCGGTTCCAGTCGGCGTTGGGGCCGTCGTGGAGTGCCTGGACGTCATGGAGTGCCTCGACGTCGACGTCGTGGAGTGCCTCGATGGTGACGTCATGGGGTGCCTCGACGTCGACGTCATGGGGTGCCTCGACGTCGACGTCATGGGGTGCCTCGACGTCGACGTCATGGGGTGCCTCGACGTCGACGCCATGGGGTGCCTCGACGTCGACGCCATGGGGTGCCTCGACGTCGACGCCATGGGGTGCCTTGACGTCGACGTCATGGAGAGCCTCGACGTCATGGAGTGCGTCGACGTCATGGAGTGCCTCAACGTCATGGAGTGCCTCGACGTCATGAAGGGCCTCGAGTGCCTCGACGTCGACGTCATGGAGTGCCTCGACATCATGGAGTTTCTCGACGTCATGGAGTGTCTCGACGTCGTGGAGTGTCTCGACGTCGACGTCATGGAGTGTCTCGACGTCATGGAGTGTCTCTGTCATGGAGTACCTCGACGTCATGGGGTTCCCCGACGTCATGGGGTGCCTCGACGTCATGGAGCAGTGTTGCTCGACGTCATGGGGCGGTGATGCTCGACGTCATGGAGCGGTGATGCTCTACGTCATGGAGCGGTGATGCTCGAAGTCATGGAGCAGGGATGCTCGACGTCATGGGGCAGGGATGCTCGACATCATGGGACAGTGAGGCTAGACGTCATGGAGCGGTGAGGCTCGACGTCATGGAGCAGTGATGCTCCTTTTGGGGCATTGGTCACTTGGGCTCTGCCCTCTTCCGTTGGGTCCGGCCGTCACCGTTAGGGATGGCTCGGCGTCTCCGTGTTTGACACCTAGTGACATTTTGACGTCTGAGTGTTGGTTGTCGTAGAGACAGTCACTGTCTTAGTGATGGTGACGTCGTAGTGAGGTCGACGTCATGGGTTACAGTCGCAGAATACTGCCGGTTCCTGACGCCTGGGTCTTGTTCCAGGCCTCGCTCCTTGGTGAGCCTCTCTTCGTAGGAGGGGACTTTGCGTTCCCGGCACCTTCCACTCACGACGCAGAGCAGTTGATCAGCGTCGAGGAACCCTTCTGATGGGGAGTTTGTGGTTACTCACCACGTGTAAGCGAGGGACGTTGGTCCTTTTGCTTAGTTTTGAGTACTTGCATACCTGCACGTCTGCTAGGTCGCCTCCTGCTCAACCACTACTGGTGAGACCACCGGGGATGTTTCAGAATCCTCTGGGTTCCCTCTCCCGCCCACCACCCCAGGGGCCTATGGCCCCTCAGTCTGCGAACCTCCGTGCCTTGATACCAGGGATGCGTCTTCCATGAGTACGGGGAGTCTCTCTCTGACTCTTTACTGGTTGGCGGGACTTAACTTTCGTCCACTACCACCTGACAGGAGGTTCTGGCTCAGACCGTGCTCCTGACTTGGTCGCATGGGTGGCGGCATGTAGACCTCGTGCTGTGGCCCGCTGTTGTTGGGCCGTTGTTGTGAGATCCCACTGTGGGGGTGTTTTCTTCACCGATTTGTGGTGACCAACAACCCCGCCGCCGCCAGAGCCAACCTACACGAAGGGATGAAAGAGGTAGCCGAGTGGATGACGACCAGCCGCCTGAAACTGAACTCGGACAAGACGGAGGTCCTCATCCTGGGCTCCTCTCCCTCCGCCTGGGACGACTCCTGGTGGCCTCCCGCCCTGGGCACCGCACCCAAACCGACAGACCATGCACGAAACCTGGGCTTCATCCTGGACTCCTCCCTCTCCATGACCAGGCAAGTCAGCAGCGTCTCCTCGGCGTGCTTCAACATCCTACGCATGCTACGGAAGATCTTCTGGTGGATCCCCACAGAGACCAGGAAGACCGTCACCCAGGCCCTCGTCACCAGCCGACTGGACTACGGCAACGCCCTCTACGCCGGGACCACCGCCAAGCTCCAGAAGAGACTCCAGCGGATCCAAAACGCCTCAGCCAGACTCATCCTCGACATCCCACGATCCAGCCACATCTCCGGACATCTGAGAGACCTTCACTGGCTCCCCATCAACAAGAGAATCACCTTCCGCCTCCTCACCCACGCACACAAAGCCCTACACGACCAAGGCCCGAGCTACCTCAACAGCCGAGTCAACTTCTACGCTCCCAAACGCCACCTCCGATCAGCCAACCACGCCCTCGCCGCCGTCCCCCGCATCCGAAGAGCGACTACAGGAGGAAGGTCCTTCTCCTACCTGGCCGCCAAGACCTGGAACTGCCTCCCGTCCGACCTGCGCCTGACCCAAGACCACCTCTCCTTCAGGAAGAAGCTGAAGACCTGGCTGTTCGAGCAGTAGCGGCACCCCCCCCCCCCCAGCGCCTTGAGACCCTATGGGTATGTAGCGCGCTTTATAAGTGCCACTGATTGATTGATTGATTGATGGTTCCTCTGCCGAGAGACAGGAGGGAAGCCTTACAAGAGGTGGTCTAATGGGCCTGATAGTTTCGGATCTAGGCATCGGTGTCGGAGCGGAGTTTTTCTCTCCTGCCGACCCCCAGGTATTGTGGGTTTGTCCTACGTTGCCATACTTTTCTTCGCCTGACGTCTCTGCAGCCTGCGGCTCAGCAGTGTGCTTCTACTCTCCCGTTTTTTGGGCAACCATTGGGCTGCCATGAGAGTAGTGAGTGGCTCGCATGAAGTCTGAATCGGAGACTTTTGGACGGCTGTAGGTTTGGGGCATGGAGAACGGCTTGAGGCCTTCTGCCCTTTCCAGCGGCGTTTTCCCTCCCAGGATTTGCCGGTGGTCCCGGGCCGTCATTTAATGCTTTACAAGTATATTGTGCGCATACGCGGGAGAGCTTATTGCTCCTCGGCGAACAAAGGCCGGCTGGGTCTAAGTCAGTCTTCGGTTCATCTGCCCTCCTCCAGCAATTCCTCTGGTCGGCTCGCGGTTTCAGCGCGAGCTCTAAGCAGAGGCCGATATCCTGTTTAGGACAAGGGCGATAGAGGACGTACCTCTGTCTCAAAGGGGAAGAGGTCTGTACTCCCGGTTCTTTCTGGTTCGCAAGAAGGACAAGAACGAGTTCAGGCCCATTCTGGATTTGCGACAAGCAAACAAGTGGATTCGCAGAAGAGGAATTTCGCATGCTGTCGTTGCATCAGGTTTATACTCAGCTGCAACAGGGAGTTTGGCTCGGTGCCATAGATCTACAGGATGCATACTCCCATGTGCTCATTGCACACAAACACAGGAAGTTCCTGCGATTCCAAGTCGGCGCCCATCATTATCAGTACACAGTACTGCCAGTCGGGCTGAAGTCTGCGCCCAGACCATTCTCGAAGTGCATGGCAGTGGTAGCTGCACGCCTGAGGAAAAACGAGGTGATTTCTCTAACCGTACCTGGACGATTGGTTGATCAAGGCCTCCTCCTTCTCGGAAGCTCAGGCACACTTCCAGAGGACATGCGTTCTCTTGAACGAGCTGGGGTTGCACATCAACATGTCCAAGTCTGTCCCCATTCCGGTCCAGTGCATACAGTACTTGGGAGCCTCCGTCAATACGCTGTCAGCAAGCGTGTCTCCTTCGGAGGAGAGACAATTATCTCTCCTTAGGAAGGCTCAGGCTCTTGTGACCGCCCCATCTACAACAGTGAAGACGGTGTCTTCTCTACTGGGGTCGATGGCCTCTTGTATATTCCTCACGCCACACGCACGGCTGCTCATGAGACCTTTGCAGGAGTGCTTGGAGGATCAGTAGGATTAGAGGAAAGGATGCTTAGGCAACAAGATACGACTGTCTCTGCGTGCTCTTCAGTCTCTGAAGTGGTAGTGTTCAGCGGAGAATCTCCTAAGAGGGGTTCCCTTTCACAAGGACATTTCCACACAGACTGTCGTGACGGATGCGTCTCCCCACGGCTGGGGGGCGCTTTCCGGAGACTTGCAGGTACAAGGAACGTGGTCCCCGATGGAGTCCACGTATCACATCATTTTCTGGGAACTCAGAGCTGTTCCCTTGGCATTGAAGGCGTTACTTCCGTCCTTCCAGACCAACTCTCTGCTTGTACAGACGGACAATTTGACCACAATGTATTACCTCAACAAGCAGGGGGGGTTCGAGATCGCGCACTTTGTCGCAGGAGGCGCGGGCGATCTGGCGACTGACTCTAACGGCTACCCATCTGCCAGGTGTGCAGAATGTTCAGGCAGACGTGCTGAGCAGACTGATTCAGGAAAGCCACAAATGGGTCATAAACGACGAAGTACTAGGAGAAGTCTTCGGCGAATGCCGAGACTTCGCCTCCAGGTACTGCCTGTGGGGAAGCTGGGGAATGCGTTCTGGATTAACTGGTCGAACAGCTTTCTGTACGCTTTTCCACCCTTTCCCTTGATTCCGGCGGTGTTCATCAAGCTGTCCCAGTCCAGGGCGCGGATGATCCTGTTTGCCCCGGAATGGCCCAGACAGTGGTGGTTCACGGACCTGCTTCACCGGTCTCTCCGTCCTCTCATACGGAGGCCTTGCAGGCCGGACCTTCTCGCAAAGTTCAGGGGGCAGACGTTGCACCCCAACCCCTCGTCTTTGAGTTTGGCTGCATGGCTCCTGAGATAGTGTGATATGGCCATTTGAATCTACCAGAAGTTTGTATGGACATACTGAAGGAGGCTTAGCATCCTTCCACTATGACTTCTTCTGCTTACTAGTGGAAGAAGTTTTTGCATCTGGTGCAAGTCCAAGGACCATGACCTGTCGACGTGTAAGGAAGATGTCTTCCTTCTGTATCTTCTACGCCTGGCGCAGTCGGGCCTTAATGTCTAATCCATTACGGTTCATATTGCTGCGCTGACTGCCTACAGGAAATGCCCTTCAGACTTCCTTCTTCCAGATCCCTGTGATCAAAGATTTTTTGGGAAGGCTGGAAGAAAGCATTCCCTCCTGTCTGGCTTCCTTCACCTTCATGGGAATTGAATGTGGTGCTGTCCAGATGGATGTAGGAGCCTTTTGAACCTATTCATAGGGCTTCGTTGCAGCATCTGTCCTGGAGGGCGGCGTTCCTCGTGGCCTTCACATCGGCCCGCAGGGGGAGTGATATTCAGGCGTTGTGTTGCCAAGGATCTTATACTGTATTCCATGCTGCTGAGGTTGTTACGCATACTCACCCTAAATGTCTTCCTAAGGTTATTTCTGGTTTTCATGTCAACCAGACAATAACTTTGCCTACGTTTGTTCACAATCCGGCATCTCCAGCGGGAAGGTCCCTACATTCCCTGGATGTTAGGAGGGTGTTGGAATTTTATCTGGCGGGAGGCCCAAATAGATTATGCGCTCCTGTATCCTGCGAAGCTCCGAGTCACGCACCAGGGCAAGCAAAGGTTTTTCACTAACCCGCAGAAAGTAGAAGACTTCCTGAAATCACTCTGAAGGGCCCGTAGGGAGGATCGAGAAGATGCTGAAGAACAAGAGGAAACAGGCTTGTCCCCAGCGCCCCAGAACGTCTAACTGCCGATGCGTGCTACACTTCGCGCCTCATCTACCCTGGATGGTGATCCTTATACAGACTGGCGCACAGACACTGGGGGATTTGCGGATGATGGACCTGCACGGACCCTGCACCCCTGTGGTAATGTAAACCAGGGACCACTCTCCTGGCCCTAGTCTCCACCGAGGGCGGCACAGTAACGGAGCTCGGGACCGGGAAGTGGCTGTGCGTACTCTATGTCTTACCCCTACTGGGTGATCCCCTTTGCCTTGCCGATGTTTACTTTGCTGTTGTTCCGGGAATTGGGGGGGAGGGGGTGGGGGGAGGGCCGCTGGGTGGGGATGCTTGGCTGCTGGCATGATTGGGATGCTGGGGTGGGTGGGGGGAGAGGGTGTTTCAAGAGGCAATCATTTACTGGACTCTGCACGTGGACTTTGTTCTGGTTTGCGCACCCATACTGGCTGGGCGGGGGTGGCTTTGTCACGCTGCCTTTCTTGGCGCTGCTATGTCTCTCGCTGCTCTATCTATGGCTGCTCTGACTGCGTGCGCGCAATTAGCCTGCTTGTCCTGGAATGTTCGGGGGCTGAACAATGCTAAAAAATGCCGAAATGTCGTGGCCTATCTTGATCGGCATCATGTACAGGTAGCCATGTTGCAGGAAACACATCTATCATCAATGGGTGGCACTTCTTTTGATAGTAAGTGGGCTGGGTACCGCACTTCTCCTCTTATTCGACCTATTCTAGGGGTGTTGCTATCCTCATTGCTCGCAGAATACCGTTTCAGAAGTTTGGAGAGCTTACCGACAGGGAGGGTCGTTATGCACTGTTGTGGGGGCAGGATAGGCCGCGACACGTACACGTTTGTGACTACCTATGCACCTAATATCGATACACCAAATTTTTTTACTACACTATGGGGCAAGATCCTGTCTGTTGGGTCACGACACATTGTATGGGGTGGGGACTTCAACCTGGCACTGGTGCCTCAATTAGATAGGGCGGATGGAGTCTGCTCCTATAAGCCTAGGTCACGAGAGGCGCTGGAAGGAATCATTCAGGAGGGTGGATTATTGGATACCTGGAGACACTTGCACCCCCATGGTAGGGAGGGAACCCATTTTACTTCCCACACCGGGACCTGGGCACGCTTAGATTACTTCCTTATTTCCAGGGGTATAGCTGCGGAGCTGGTGGGGGCACTTCACCTGCCGAGAACATACTCCGATCACAGTCCCGTCTTGCTACACTTCCGCACACCAGGGTGGGATAATCCGCGGCCCCAATGGAGACTCCGCCCTGACACCCTTCTTGATAACCTGTTCCGCACTGAACTGGGGGAAGAAATATCTGACTTTTTTACTAGAAATAAGGGATCTGTGGACTCTGTCGAGCACATATGGGAGGCTTTCAAAGTCACTATTAGGGGGTACTGCATCTCCAAAAGCCATGGGGTACTATGCGATATCCTTCATTCAATCAGCACGCTGGAAAAAGATCTGCAAACTTTGGAACTCCGCATTGTATCAGAGAATGACCCCGAACTCCATGCCACCTTCAGGGAGACACTATAAAATATGAGGAGGAGGCCGCCAGAGAAGCCAAATTCCGTGGCAAACACTGGCAAGCTCGCAAATACTGCAAGGGCGACAGGCCCGGGAAAGCACTTGCTATGCTCACACAGTCTCCGCGAGCGCACAATACCATATTGGAGCTCACCGACAATTCCGGCACTGCTGTGAGAAATTCGGATGAGATCTTGACTACCTTTACGGCGCACTACCAATCGCTGTACACCGCCACAACGGGACCCGACGCATCCTATGCCGGCTACCTTGGCGACGTTGCACTGTGTTGGCTCAGCAATGGAGACAGGGCATTCCTGGCGGCTCCTTTCGAATTGGATGAGATCCGCGAGGCCATCATGTCCCTTAGGAATGGCAAGGCCCCGGGACTCGACGGCATACCTGCTGAATTCTACAAAGCCTACATTGACATCATGGCCCCAGTGCTCCGCGAGGTCTTTTCGGAATCCCTATGCGATGGGGTGCTCCCCTACTCTATGCGAGAGGTAGTGATCACATCACTCCTGAAGCCTGATAAAGACCCCAAATCCTGTAACTCTTATCGCCCACTATCCCTTTTAAACTGCGATGTGAAAATACTTGCTAAAGTCCTGGCCGCCCAGTTGTCGCTGCTAATGACCAGACTGGTATTGCCTGATCAGTCTGGCTTTGTGATGGGCAGGTCCACCTCCCACAACCTCCGCACCCTCTTCTCACTGCTTCGGACAGTCCACCCCGATACCCCTATAGCGGCCGTATTTCTTGATGCTACTAAGGCCTTTGACTCTGTCGAGTGGCCTTACATTTTCTCGGTTCTGGCCAGCATGGGGTTCCCCAAATTGTTTATATCCTGGGTCCGCCTACTCTACACCCGTCCCACAGCGAGAGTACTGATCAACGGTCGCCTGCCGCAGCCAATCGCACTCACCAGAGGTACGCGGCAGGGGTGCCCGCTCTCACCCCTGTTGTTCGCCATTGCGATCGAACCTCTCGCATGTCGCCTGCGTCAGTTGCACCGAGATGGGGCAGTGCAGTGCCTGCAGCGTCAAATCGATGTGTCCCTCTATGCGGATGACATCACGCTGTATGTTAAGCACCCTGAGACGCACATCAATCCCCTTCTCAGGGAATTTGTGATGTTCGGTGGGGTGTCAGGTGTCCACATCAACTGGTCTAAGTCACAACTCTTCCCCTTGACTAAGGCGGTGACTGAATTTCCTCTTGATTATCCCCTTCAGTGGTGTCAGTCTGACCTCCGATACCTAGGGATCTGCATCTCTCGCGATAAGGATGAGACATTGCGATCCAATTACGGTGTAGCAATGACCAAGCTGACCGCCTCTGTAGATCGTTGGATCACTCTGCCGCTGTCCATGGCCGGGAGGGCTTCACTCATAAAAATTGTGATTCTTCCTCGCTTTCTCTACCTTTTTCTCAACATACCCTATTTTCCTGGCGCTTTCTTTTTTAAGACCCTGAAGGTGGAATTGCGCAGGCTCTTCAGGGGTGGGAGGTCCCCCCGGCTCAAGTGGTCCACGCTAACCCTTCCCTATGACAGGGGTGGTTTTGATGTCCCTGATTTTGAGGCATACTGCCAGTGCGCGTAGGCACACTTCGCCTACCATTGGATGGCACCTACCCCCTTCATGCCGCACATAGCTGTGGAGGACTGGATAGTGCATCCTCTCCCGCTTAACGGGCTGTTACACTGCCCAGAATCATCCATAACTACCCCAAACACTTCGGTATCATGCACCTTGGATGCGTGGCGCCGTATAACCAAGAGCCTGTCTTGTCAGCTGCTATATTCGCCCAAATTACCGCTTACTTACCACCCTGATCTCAGCCTTTTATGGGAACCGGGCTTCCGCACCCTCTGCGCTAAGATCCATATCACTCGCTGGGGAGATCTGTTCTCTGACGGTAGTTTTAAGTCGGCAGATCTATTCTTTGTGACGCATGACTGCACTCCTCTCGAGCTCTTTTACTACATACGTCTGCGTGCGGGGATGAGAGACATCTTGCCCCAGTTTCCCAATGAGCCCGAGGTCTTGCCTCCGCTGCACTTCCTATTGTGCTCGCAGGACGGGGCCCATTTGGTCTCCGGCCTTTACCGCCAGCTCAGGGGAGCCGCTCCGATGCCTGAATCCAGCGCCAGGCTGCGCTGGTCTACAGAGATTGCTGCTGATATATCAGATGAGCAATGGCGCCATTGCTGCGCGCTCACCTCCAGCATCTCTGCCAGTAGCAGATTAAAAATCATTCACTATAAATTCCTGCAGCGGGTATATTACACGCCAGCTAGGAAACGACGATTTGGCCTAACAGAGGATGACCGCTATGAGCGCTGTCGGGCCGACAATGCAGACTTTCTCCATCTGGCGTGGGAATGTCCCCAGGTGGCGTGCTACTGGCGGCAGGTAACTGATGCTCTCGCGGTGATGGTGGGGGAAACAATTCCCATTGATCCGCTAGTGATCCTCCTTGGGCACACGCTGCAGTATCCTCGGACTAGCCGGAAGTTCATTGATACCGCTCTCCTCTTGGCTAAGAGGCGCGTGGCTTGCCGATGGGGCAGGGGCAGGGTGCCCAAATTTAAGGACTGGCTGGCGGACTTGACCCACTGTCAAGACCAACATACAACGTTTGCTGAACTGTTGCCCGTCTCGAGTCGGCCCAGGGACATCTGGGATCCACTGGTGCACTACCTGCTCACACGATCGGCCGACGCCGATCCGTCGGTGGACCAACCTATTGCAGATTAGGGTCCTGACTCGTATCCTGGATCTGACCATGGGCCCCACTCGCGTACATGCACTTCTTCTTTACACGACCCTTGCAGGGGCCCCCTGTCCCCCACTAGCCGTAGTTTTCTTATCCACTCCCTCGGACCCCCATGCGGTGCTGGACTTCGTTGATCTTCCCCCACTGATCGCCCATCACTCCTCCTCGCTGGTACACTGACACCCTATGCTGCTATTTGCTATATACCACTATAACCTCTGGCTGACGCCACTCCGGGACCCCATACACGTCCCTGCTCCCTATTATTGGGGGGTCTAATGTCAGGATAGCTGAGCTGCGGCTACAGTATTATGCACACCTCTGCTTGCCTGGGTTGCCACACTAGACCACTATCGCCTATCCTGTTGCGCAGACATGAATTGCCTCTTAGTTACTGTATCGTTGGGAGGGTTTGTTGAGCTGTAAATAAAATTCAATAAAACACTGTTCTGCTGCTGTTTATCATCCAATGCCCTACAACACCGGCCAGTGTGGTATCTTTCCCCATGTACATGCAACGCCGCTGTGTAATGATCTTCTCCACCTGCTGCCGGCCTCCGGGTTGTGGGCACAAAAAGCTGTGTATTGCGACTCATCTCATAAAGCAGATTTGAACTCCAAAAAGAAAAAAGAAAAATGTATAATTGAAATTTGAAAAGATATTGAATTATCATATTTCCTTGCAAAAGAGGGCGTCAGTCGCGGGTGCTGCACTGACGTCAAAGAAAACCGTGCTGGGATTGGTAGAAACAGCGGGTGTGTAGCGGTGAGAAAATTGTAAAGGAGGGGTGAGTGCAGAGAGTGAGATTCACGTCACAGAAAAGCCGCACAATCATTGGTTACCGCTGCTTGTAAGTCTAAACCTCATTGGTCATTGAAATTAAGAGACGCACTGGTATTGGAGAATTATTTCTGCAAAGTATACAAACTAAGTTAATTAAAATTTATTGACATTTCGATCAAAATTAAATAGCGGTATATGTGGAATTTAGATCCAGCAGTTATAGGAAACCGTCCTGATAGAAAATATTTATGATTTGCAAGGGAACAACAAATTAGAGGAAGACCTTACATCATGTACGGAGAAAGAAGAAAGATGTCACTTTTTAGTAGAATAAAGAATTATTTCAAAGAAGACAAAGTTATTAAAACTAGCGAAGGGATTAATATTCCACCACCAAATACGCCCGCATCATACATGATGGTAGAAAGGGGCTACCACACCTGTGTGTGGTTAGAAAACTGGATAGAGTATACAAAGGAAGACAGAGTTTTGGCATTTCCAGAATATGGTACTGTGGACTTTCGGCTGGGTTGTCCAATAAGCTTACTGAAACGGGGTTGCGAGGTAAAGAAGGTTTTATTATTTTATATAATCTCCTCTTTTGCACAGGTACCCTATAGAAGGGCAAAGGATTGTCAAGGTCCTCTTTAGACTGTTTGGCGGTTCCCAGCCTCCAACTCTCCCGGTGCCTTCTGGGCGTTGTAGGCCTCGCCTCCGCCGTCTTGCCTCTCGTTCAAGAGTCGACCCCAAAAGAAAGTAAAACAAACAAAGAAACCACTATTAGCTCGTGGTACTGGGGTATCTTGTAGGGATGGGTAGTGAGGGACCACACGTGCTCGTCGTTATCTAAGTGCCGGTGCTGTGAAGGGAGGGTTGTTTGGCATTAGGGCGGCTTACCCCACTTACGTCCGGCCCACCCCGTGAACTTTGACCGTACCTGCTCGAGCCACACTTCGTGGGAAGTGTGGCTGGGCGATGCGTGTCCTCGGTGGCCTCCCGGCTTGTCGCGGTCGTCACGGGTCTTTCTCCCCTCTAATTTCCAGGTCCGTGGTCCGCTGTCTCCGCTGTCGCTGGACTCCTTCCTCCGATGTTCCTTGAACTCCTCCTCTCTCCGCTGGCTCGCTCTCTCGTCTGCTCCCGGTCTCTTCGTCTTCTCACTCGCCTCCTGCTGTCGGGGCTCCTCCCTTGCCTCCTCGTCTGTCCTCCTCTGCTCACACGTTTCCTCCGACCGATGTTCCTGGCTGTCTTCGTCTCCCGTCCTCGACTGCTCACACGCTCCCTCCGTCCGATGTTCCTGGCAGTCTTCGTCTCCCGTCCTCCACTGCTCACACGCCTCCTCTTCACTCGCGATCTCCGGTTCCTCGTCTTCCGTTCTCCTCCACTCCGCTCCTCGCTCACGCCACCACTCTCTGCTCCCTCCGGGTGAAAAACACACCTGGGTTAGGTTTGGGCGTACCTTTACCTCTGGTAGGTGGGCGGTCTCTTCCTCTAGCTCCGCCCAGTTAAAGAAACACGGCTCCTCCGGTTCTCGGGATGTTAGAGGCCAGTCCGTAACAGGTTTCCAGGCGTCTGCATGCTGGGTGACAAAAGAGGACACAGGTAAAGGTAAGCCAGGAGGGCCCGGATCCGGGTCCTCCTCGTCACAGGTACCTTTAATGGTAGAATGTTGTACAACTTAAGACATCTCATGAATAAATTAGATCCCAGACCAAGATTAACGCAATATGAAGCCCTAGAAGAGTGGAAGACCTCTGCTTTTGAGCAAGACAGGTCCAGAAGTGACACTAATTGGAGTAAGTTTTATCCCAGATTCCCAAAAGAGACCCAAGATAAGCAAATGAAAAGGTGGAGATAGTCCATGCTAGTGGAAGGATTATATCCTGTTTTTACCACAGAGAACCCATCAAGAAGGAAAGATATAGGGAAAACTAAAAATTGAATGACTAGTGGTGATTTGGATGATGATTTATTAGATGACATGTTAATAAGAAATCCACCACCTTATCAAGAAGAGACTCAAAGTTACTCCTAGTGCTCAGATTTTACACCCACCTTTAGTTCTGCAAGTTATACATGAACCCTCATTAGACAGGGTACTTCATGAGAGATAAAAGGAAGCATTAAATAAACAGCGTACTGAATTAATTCAGAAAATCTCCCAATTAAATACAAGTCCTGAAAACCTGACAATACCTGTAACAATAGGTCCCGTAGTTCCTTTGTATGGAGATGAGCAAGTTAATTCTAAAACTCCCGTTCTGACTACACCCATAGTTCAGCCAAGAAAAAACAAACTAATAGTTGATGATAAAGGAAGTGAATGCGAGTCAGTTATTTCCTTAATGGATTTACCTATACGGGAACCAGTAAGTGACTCAAACAGAAAAATTACACCCCCATGTTCAAAAGAGGTTCAGATTGAAACATCCTCGGGAACAAGGCATGCAACTGTAGTAAGTACAGAAGAATTAGATAGATGGACTTTATATATAGAAAAGCCTAAATCGCAGACAAAGGTATTGGATATATTCAAATTGAGGATGGAATTAGAAGAAATGGTAGCAGGAAATGTGGGATTGGACAGACTGAACTAATTTGATGAAGATGTATGATTGTTTATATGCAGAAGTATTACTCTCAATACAAAAATATATCATGAAAAATTAATGAATTTGGCTTTGGAAATGGGAATTGACACTGGCAAACTAAAGGTATTGCAGAAACTATATAGAGCTGAATTTTCTGACAATGATTTGGAAAACATGAATGTGTTAGGTCAAAAAACTGCAGATAAAACAATTGATGTTGTTGTTGCAAAAATGGGGAGATTTAGACAAATGGAAAGTTAGAGGGACAAAGAAAAAGGAAGAAGCACAAGCAAATAACACTTCTTCTGAATACTTACTAAAAGAAGGTTTTGTCCGATGAGAGAAGTGCCAGGAGGAGGTTATGTACATGTCCCATGGTCCCGACAGGATATTTTATCAATTCAAAGAAGTCTTTATTCGATTAATACATCATAAAAGACATACATTACATATACACAACAGTATAAATTTATATAAAACTGGATAAAAACATCTAAGACCATATTAAATCACTTATACAGGCTTCTTATGAACGAATAAAGGGATTAGCAATAGAACGCATAGATTACCACAATATCACAAGTTATTTTGGGCTACACAAGTGCTGGGAAGCATAGAATAACATTAAACCCCAAACTTTGGTTTGATGAACCTGGTTCTAAGAATCCAAGCCCATCCTAAATATTTTGCTACACCCGCTACAATTAATGGGGACAGGTTTGTTTTTAATATTCTACTTGCATTAACAGCCGAGCGAGTACCTAGGCTTCTACAAACCGGACTTACCCATTTGGCTCTAGGGGCAACAAACAGAGGACAGACAAACATAAAATGGTTTAAAATATCACCCTGGCCGGGGCAATTTGGACAGTGCCCAGTCCCACCAGAGCCCCACTTTTTGGTGAACTCCCTTAGCTGCAACGAACCGCATCTGAACTGATGGAATAATTTGCAGTCCAGGGGCTTTGTTATGGTATCCCAATATTTTTCAAGATTGGGAGCGTCTTTAAAGACGATAAATAAACTAGTAAGATTACTAGAGCTCAGTCTCAAATGTCTGTTTTGAACCACCCAATCCCAATAATGCGATTTTAAATCCTTTTGAGAGGGGAAGGTTACGGATACGGGATCTGACCACAGATCACCATACCCCATGGCGCACAGTGTTGTTCTTAAGTCCTTAAACCAGCCTATATTTAAAGAACCCGAAAGATCTCTGACCTCCAAACAGGCTCTTGCATATAAATGAAGTTCCGGCGTTGTCCAAAGACGGCGCCAGAATGCCAGTGGACGAAATCTAGCCTGGTCCTCCACAGGCTTACACCCGAGATCATACTAAAGCGGGATCCGTGGTGTTGACTGAGGCAGACCCGTTGCCACCCTAAGGAATTTATTTTGGGCTGCTCTCAGGGGGTCCAATTTACTAAAGCCCCATAGTTCCACCCCGTATAAAACAGAGGGTAGAACCTTTGATCCATAAATCTTAACTAGTGGTGAGATTGGCCGGGTAAAAGAACTTTTATGCTCTTTAATCAAAGCTCCTCCTATCTGCATGTGCTTTAAAGCCATAAGATCAACCTGGTGAGACCAACTTAGGTTCTCGCTGAATGTTACTCCCAGATAAGTAAACAGCTTGGTTTGTTCCAGAGAAGTACCCCCCATAGTAACCCTTGCTTTGATCTGGTTGTGTCCTCTTAATACCATAAATGTTGTCTTAGACACATTCACCTCAAGCTCATGTTCGCTGCAAAATAGTTCAAACCTCATCAGGGCCTGTTGAAGACCCTGTCTGGTCTTTGAGATTAGAAGAGTATCGTCAGCGAAAATGAGCAAGGGTATTTTCATTCCAGCTAGGGACGGGGCGTCTGTGGGATGGTTATCGAAATATTTGGTAACCCTGTTAATATATAAGGAGAAAAGGGTAGGGGCTAGAACGCACCCTTTCCTTACACCTTTAGCAACTGGAAATCTATCCGTTACCTCCCCTGGTTTGCCCCAGCGTACTTGGGCATAGGTATGTGCATGTAAATTCACCAGAAGGCGTACAAGGGGAGCTGGCATACCCAATTCTAGTAGACACTTCCACAACCCGGCCCTCGGAAAAAGATCAAAAGCAGACCTTAGATCCACGAAGGCTGCGTAGAGGTTACCTTTACCTAAAACAACCGTCTTCCAATAAAGAAGAATAAAACGGAAGGCCTGGTCTAAGGTGCTCACATGAGACCTAAAGCCAGCTTGAAGTGGGGTTAGGATATTGAACTCATCAATCCAATCCTGAATCCTGCCAAGAACAAGGCGGGCTGAGATTTTTTGCACCGCGTCTATAAGGCTGATCGGCCGGTAGTTGGACGGGACCGACCGGTCACCTTTCTTGTATATTGGCAGGATTTCAGCCCCTGCCCAGGACTCGGGAACCCTTGCACCAGTGGCCAAAGCATTAACCAACTGAACTAAATAGGGTACCCATAGATCGTGGTCTTGTTGGAATAGATCAGCTGGAATGCAGTCGGGACCGGGTGCCTTGCTCCTTGGAATAGATTGCAGTACAGATTTTACTTCTCTACTCGTAAACTCCAGTAGATCAGCCGACACTGGCCAAAGAATATTATCCTGTGCACTACTAAGGCACCTGAATTGTTCCTCGAAATATCGTACCCACTGTTGTTGATCCACCGAGGCTGGGCTTGGACGATCTTCCTGGGACGGACCCCATTTAAGTGGGTGCCAAAACCGTTGCATGTTCCTTGAACTACATGCTTCTGTTAGTATTAACCACTGTTCTTCATCCCAGTTGGCCTTGGCTATACATTTAGCAACATTAAATGCCTTCCTACAAGACCTGATTAAAGTAAGATTCTTAAGTTTTAACGCTTTAAACAGTTCTTCATGGGTCCGACGGCACTCATCATTGAACCAGTTAGTGGTTTTCATTTTTCCCCTATTACCCCTTTTGGAAATGGACTTAATAAACAGTTTTTTAGTGATGTGAACAGACTGGTATGGATATCTGTAATGGTTGTGTTAATCACCTCCTGTGAATCACATTTGGAGATTTCTGTCAGTGAATTAGAAACCAGGGATCTGATCATTTTACGTGCGTCAACATCAACAGAAATTTTTGGCCAACGTACCCTTTCCATATCATTAGTGAGTACAACTTCATCCTGAACTAAGTTGGTCATGCATTTAACTGGCGCAGAAAAACTGAAATCCCTTAGTTCCACCACCAATGGATCGTGATCACTTTCCGGGTGAGACTTTACCTCAATATCCTCTAACACAGCCCACATTTTAACGTCCAGTAATATATAGTCAATACGGCTGCTAAATCTACCGTTACTAAAGGTATGTTTGCCCAACCTGTCGGAGCGCACTCTTCCATTTAGAGCTCGCAGACCTTGATCCAGACGCAGACCTTTAATGAAAATAGCCGCTTGTGACCATTTTTTAATCGGGGCTAGCTCGAGCTAGGGATCCCCCAAGCCAAATCCTCAGACTCAGTTAGAAAACCATCATCCAAACTCAGTGGTTCAAAGCAGGTGTTTAAATCACCCATAACAACCTTATGTCCGACTACCGGTGCACCACTTAAGAAGTCGTCCAGAAGGTGGAGGGTTGGTGAGACCCACCACCCTGGATGCCCCTAACGTATATGTTAATCAGAAGTATATTCAACCCGCTGGTAGATTTAATGCTAACCATTAGTATATCAGGGCTATCAATAAAAACTTCCTCTGCTATCACACCCTCGTACTGCCAAACCCAAACTGTCAGGCCACCCATGGCTCGTCCTCTGTGACCTTGGATAGCTGGTTTACTAAAATTCAAGTAGCCAGTAAGGAACATTGGTAAAAGTGCCCAGGTTTCTTGAAAGGACCATACATCGCCTTGCCGTATGAAATTAGCCCAATCTGGGATACACATGCGAGACTCAAGGCCAGCTATGTTCCAAATTCCAAGGTTAGTACCATTTATAACCGCTGAAACTCTGGATTTGTCTTTGGGGGAGGAATAAACTGCGTCATGCAAAGGAGCGACTTCGTGTATAGAGACATCGTCACTCCTTATATCAAAAGTACAAGGGAGCCCTCCCTGGATGCCTGTCTCCATTACAACATTCTCAACAGTTAAATCAGCATGTGACACCGATTCAAGTACCGGATACATATCCCCAGTCCCACTCAGGAAAACAGAACTCCCCTTAACACTTTGGGGTGACTGACCCTTTGGATCTTTGACATGACATAGTGAGTTAACTGGGGTATCAACGGTACCCGTACAATCTATATTAGCCTCTGGAACCAAAGGTGGGATAGCTGGTCAATCGTTATACTCCAACCCCGATAGGGGCTCATAAAGATTTCTCAACGGGATGTTCCAGTACTCATTGGGCTGGGTGTAATTACCTGGATTGTTTCAGTTGAGATAAAGGCTTTGGGGCTGGCGAGAAAAGGAAAGGTTGATGTAATGGGGTGGCCAGAAAACTGGGGGTTAGGATTAACCCAATTCGGAGTGTGTGTAATGCTATTATAGCTGGATTGGGCATAAGATCTAAACAGGGCCTCCGAGTTTATAGGTGGACCTTGGAAACAGGGAGTAAAATTGGTCCATTTCAGGGAATAGGGTTTTTTTTTAGAGCGGTGTTGGGCATGTGGTTTAAACAGAGTCTCAGGGTAAAAATAACTGAGATTCCGTGTGGAGATTCCCCCCTCATTGTTTCCCAAATACCAATCACTAATGTGGGAAACAACTCTGTGATCCTTAAAATTAATGATCACAATATCGCCCTCTATATCCTTTGGGTGAAGACCCACCCACTTACATCTTCTAACTGAAATAATATCCCCGTTTAGGTGGGCAGGAAGGGGTCTTTTAGTTTTCAGCCAGAAGATGACTTTATTTTTCAAGTTTACGTTATTTTTCAAGTTCCCATTTGAAATTGGAGGCACACCCGTCAAGATAATAACAAAATTAGCTGAGTCAGAGGGGAGTTCTACTAAGTTCACATGATTTAAAGAGTGTCTATAAGTGGGATTATCAGGTTTTACAGCCCCTTGATTTGCAGATGGCTTTACACCCTGTGAAGATGGCTTATTAGAAGCCAGCATAGGCTTCTCTTTAGCAAGGTTGGTGGAGCGAGGAGGTTTAGATGACAATTGGGAAGCCTTAGATTTAGTATTGCCATCGATGTTGCTATTATTTTTGGGGTGGTTGCTAGGAGCAGTAGTGATGACACTAGGCTTAGATGTTGGAACAGGCTGCGTATTGGAACTCATTGGGTGGGGTGTGACTCCCAGGATCCTTACACGCTCCAAAAGAGGTAGCATATATGATTTTAGGAGTTTCTCAAATATATCGATACACTCCTTGTTAAACCCAGTAACACTATCTTGGGGAGAAGATGGTAAGTGAGGAGTACCTATAGAAGCCTCAGCCGCAGGAGGAACCGTAAGATCAGTAATAGAGTTTGCTATAGAAAGAGAGGGAACCTGATGGCTGGTACCTTTTCTTTTAACACCACCCTTTTTCCTTTTTTTCCTAGGTGGGGAACACACAGCCCTTTCAGAATTCATGGGCTTAGATCCAGTGTCACTGTTACTTTGTGGCAAGATATTCTCACATGGACCAGCACTGTCTAAAGAGCGATTAGTAAGGGTTGAGTGCAAGTTGGGAGCTATAATCTGAACGACAGGAGTGTTAAGGTCAATGAGACTAGTAGAGACGATAGGAGGACTATTTATATTACCCTCACTATTGGTTATAGAGTGTGTGGGGGAAATATTAGGGGCCCGAAAAATACTGGGAATTTGATCAGTACTAAAAATATCAGCTTCTCCGGCCGTCTTCCCAGAACTAGCCATTTCTTGTGTGTTATTTAATTCTGGTTAAGTAGGCAAGGGTATTTTTTTAAGGTGTTCAATAGAGCGACGACGCTCGGCGCGTCTCTCAGATAGAAGGAGTTCTTTATCTATCTCTTTATTTGCCTTCTCGAAATATTTGTCGAGAGGCCCAAGGAACGAAACACCGACACAGGATGGGAGTGATCTAGACATATCAATAGCTGGACAAGATTAACAATCTATCTCAGGAACCTCAAAACATACTACACCAATGAGACAAAACAGCAGAATGGATAAAACGAAGACTAAGAATCAGAGACCGTGCCCAGCCCGGCCTCCTTCGGCCCCTGACGGCCACAGACGGTCCCGCCTTTGTCCTGGGCTTCTCCCGGTCGCTCCCGCGCAGCGGGACTAGGCTAATGTATTTATAAGGTCAATGTGAGAGGGGAGGAGCATGCAGGGAGAGCGGCCCAGGTGCTGGTAATTGGGACTGGCGGGCGCTCCTGGGACTTGAAGTCCTGCGCCCGCAACTCGCTCGCAGCCCTGCTTGAAACAAGCACCCACAGACACAGCCACAAGCGTAGGGTGACTGACTCCTCAATCGAGCGTCGCTGAAGAAGCTGCTGTGAAACAAAACCCTCACGATGCGGGACCCGTGAAGCGGTTTCCGCGAGCAGTTGCGATGAGAGCAGGGAGAAGTTCAGCAGCTCACAATCCCAGCGTGAGTACAAAAGTGTTCCAGCAAGTATTCTGAGGCAAAGGGTTTTTAAAGAAATGATGGTGGGGAGGAGCATGCAGGGAGAGCGGCCCAGGTGCTGGTAATTGGGACTGGCGGGCGCTCCTGGGACTTGAAGTCCTGCGCCCACAACTCGCTCGCAGCCCTGCTTGAAACAAGCACCCACAGACACAGCCACAAGCGTAGGGTGACTGACTCCTCAATCGAGCGTCGCTGAAGAAGCTGCTGTGAATCAAAACCCCACACGATGCGGGACCCGCGAAGCGGGACCCGCGAAGCGGGTTCCGCGAGCAGTTGCGATGAGAGCAGGGAGAAGTTCAGCAGCTCACAATCCCAGCGTGAGTACAAAAGTGTTCCCTGTACAAAAGTATATCATTTACTAATGATTTCCCAAAGCTGAGAGAAAAACCTGTAGAATGGTACCGACAAGTCGAAAGGTTTGTGAAGGTGTCGAAAGTATTGTTAAAAGATTTAGACGGTTTATTTGACATTGTTGTTCCAGCTGATTTATGCTCTATTCAGAAACAATAAGAAAAAGTAATGTGGGCAGAGGAACAAGAACTCCAGTTAAGTCAGCAAGCAAATAATCAGAAAAAAGGGGAAGGCCAAAGTGAAGGAAGTGGGGGCAAACCTAGAGGGAAAATGAGTAAGAAAGAGGCAAAGAAAAAGTTTCCTTGTCATGGGTGCGGAAAATTAGGGCATTGGAGAAACAAGTGTAAATTAATACAGATTAATAATGTCCAAACTCAAAATTTTAATCCACAGACGCAGAATGAGGTGTTAATGAGACACCTGCAACAGGTAATACAGAATCAATTGCCTCAAGCCCCTATGTCAGATTTTGTGAGTCGACCAAAATACATTGTGGACACCGGATTTCGGGAGGGAAGTGGTAAGAAAAATGCAGTAACACCACAGTTTCTTTTGCAGGATACATTTTTTGAAATTTGAAGATTGACGGTGCTTCAGAGAGGGGGAGGAGGATTGCGTTCTTGGCGCATCCTTGCAGATAGATCAGTCAGGTCCTTACATTGAAGGGAAAGTGTAGGGAAATTGTTACCTTTTTACTGGACACTGGTGCTATCCATTCTACTGTGAGAACAGGAGATATCCCAAACCTACCCCTCTCGGGAGAAGCGATCCAAGTAGTGGGTGTTTCTAATAAAATAATTAGGACCCCTATCACAGAACCTATGGAGGTTTGTATCGGCAACTTCTGAGAAATGCACAGATTTGTAGTGTGCAATTCTAGCCCTGTAAACTTGCTAGGAAGAGATCTACTTTTCAAAATTAACTGCACAATCTTTTGTACACCAAATGGTGTTGAAATTCAGACTCCAGATGAAGACAGAGTGTATAAAATTATGCTGGCTAAACAGGAAACAGAAGTTAAAAAGATGTCTATAGAAGATTTACCTCGGATAACTAAAGACCTTTGTAAATCCTGATGTGTGGGATTTTACTAGGAAAGAAGTAGGCACAATGGCAAATGTCGATCCCATATATGTGTCTGTGAAAGAAGGTGCAGTTTACCCAAACATTGGACAGTACAAAATGAGCCCCGAAATAAAAGCAGGAGTTGCGCTAGAAATAGGGCGTTTGGTTAAACAAGGTATTTTGGAAGAAATAATGAGCAGTCCTTGTAGTTCACCCATAATTGGCATAAAAAAACTAAACGGAGAGTACAGGGTGATCCAAGACCCCTGAAAGGTAAATAAAATTGTCGTCCCATGTTGCCCAGTAGTACCAAATCCAGCTCTGATTCTGTATCAAATACCATGGGGAGCCGGATGGTTCACTGTAATTCATTTATGCCATGCTTTTTTTTCCATCCGGCTGCATCCAGATAGCAAATTTTTATTCTCGTTCAAATTTGACTACCATGTTTACGTCTGGAATCGTGTCCCTCAGGAGTACACAGAAAGTGCATCCATCTTTAATCAGATTTTGAAAAAGTGCCTTGAATCACTGATGCTGCCCGGAAAATCTATCCTGGTGCAGTATATCGATGACCTAGTGCTGGCATCGAGAACAAGAAATGACTGCGTGATCAACTCTATTGCACTGCTAAACCATTTAGCAAAAGGTAGACATAAGGTATCTCCAGAGAAATTGCAATACTGTACCACCTCAGTAAAGTATCTAGGACACCAGATAGAAAGAGGGGTTAGGAGAGTGACATCTGAAAGAATCAAAATAATCCAGAACATGAAATTACCCCAAACTAAGAAAGAAATCAGAATGTTTCTTGGAGTTGTAGGTTACTGCAGGCAGTGGATTGTGGGATTTGCAGTACTTGCGAAACCACTGATTCAATTGACAAAGAAACGAGCAAAAGATCCAGTCGAGTGGGACGATGAAAGTATGACAGCTTTCTTAAAACTGCGTAACTGTCTGTGCGACGCTCCAGCATTAGGGATGACAGATTACTCAAAAGAGTTTGCACTATTTTGTGACACAAGAGACAATTGTGCACTTTCAGTCCTAACCCAGACCCATGGTTTAATGTGACGACCTGTGGCATATTTTTACGCAACATTGGACCCAGTTGCATCTGCACTACCAGGTTGTCTGAAAACAGTAGCTGCAACATGCATGAGTTTTGAGCAAAGTGAATCTATTGTTATGGGACATCCTGTAACAGTGTATGTTCCACATTCAATCGTGATTCTGTTAACCTGAACACTAACTCAGCACCTAACACCTAGTCGGATGACTAAGTATGAAAGAATTATCCTTGGCTCAGAGAATGTGACAATAGCGAGATGCACTATTTTAAATCCAGCAACCTTGTTGCCCAATCCTCACTTTGAGGAAGTCAAACATCATTGTATTGACTTAACTGATTCAGTACTAAACCTCACGCAGACATACAGGAAGAACCTTTAAAAGACCCAGACCATGAGTTATTTGTAGATGGCTCATGTATGTGCCATGAGGAAGGAGGGCTAAGCATCAAGTCTGCACAAGTAGCCAAATTGATTGCTTTAATAAAAGCATGCAAAATTGGGAAAAATTGGAAAGTAACCATTTACACTGATAGCCGGTATGGTTACGGGGTTGTGCACGACTTTGGCCAGCTCTGGATGCAAAGGGAGCTCATGACTTTTTTCAGGAACTCCTGTCAAAAATGGACAATATGTGAAGGAATTACTTGAAGCAATTCAATTGCCTTAAGAATTGGCCGTGGGCAAATGTGCTGCTCACCAATCTGGAACTGACAGAGTGATAGGTGGTAATCATTATGCTGGCCAAGTGGCTCAACATTGTGCCAAATATAAAATGGCAATAAACAAGAAAATTGAAGCATGTGGAAACAGCTGCCAACTTATGCTTTTGTGTGGTCTGAATACATCGGAGGAAGTGAAAGATTTACAAGGTGAAGCAGAGCCCAAAGAAAAGGAAGATTGTCAGAAAATAGGGTGTCAAGTGAGACCTGAAGATGGCATAATAGTCTACCTAGATGGGAGACCAGTGTTACCTGACTGTATGTGTGCACCAATGGCTAGAATGTACAATGGGGACACACAAATAGGGAGAGATGTTATGGTGAGGTTATTTAGACGAGACTGGTTCAATGCGAAGTTCAGGAACATAGCAGAGAGCCTTTGTCAGAGATGCCTTACATGTCAACTATTAAACCCAGGTAAAAAAAAACTGTGGTGTGCCCTGGGAAAATTGGAAAAGCAGAAGGCCGTTTTATTAGACTACAAATTGATTTCATTCAGTTACCTGCTTGTCGAGGATTGAAGTATATTTTGGTCATTGTCTGCCTATTTTCAAAATAGGTGGAAGCATACCCTACTCGCAGGAACGATATCATCACAGTAGCAAAACCTTTCTTGCGGGAACTCCCCTTAAGATTCGGTTTTCCAGTAACGATTGAATCAGACCAAGGGAGGCACTTTAATAATGAAATAATCAGCTTAATTTGTGAAGCATTCAAAGTTGAGCAAAAACTGCACTGTGCATATCGCCTAGAGGCTTCTGGAGTGGTAGAACAATTGAATGACATAATAAAAACAAGACTTGGAAAGATGTGTGAATATACCCATTTGAAATGGCCTGATGCTTTATCTCTTGTTCTAATGGGACTAGGAAGCATTTCAGATAAGAAAACAGGCTTGAGTCCACATGATATACTCATGGGAAGGGCAATGAGGCAAGCATGTGTGCCAGGACATGAGCTGTTAACTATATCTGATGATTTAGTGTTGGAGTACTGCAAAGAGTTGGCTGACCAAGAGCGTTCTATCTTTCACCAGGTTGGGGACGACGCTGAAGCCAGACATTGGGTTGTGATAAAGAATCATACTCCGGAATCTTGCCTAGCACCAAGGTGAGGAAAACCAGAACAAGTGATATTGGTTACCGATTCGATTCAATAAACTTTATTTCGGTCAATATGATCTCAAAAGTGCAATCACAATACATACAAAAACATTTAAAATAGCACCGAAAATCAATTACAAATATATATATTTTTTTGTTAAGTATTTTATTGAATTTTAAGGCACATAATCACAGACATCAAATAACACCCCCCCAAATGAGCATACACCATGCAAAATTACAACAATTCAGTGTACGAACCCCTCTTTGTAGTATACACAGCAGTTTAGCCAACAACCTGTCAGAGGGCAGGCGGCGGTCTTCGCAAACTTCTAGACCTTAGCAACCCAAAATTGTGGATATCTAGCTTGAAGCCTCCGCGGTCTCTAAGGCTCCCCTCCCGGTGCCTCAGCATGGCATCCAATGCTGCCTTACCTTCCCCAGTGCCAGCCCTGCATGACCCCTCTAGTGTTAGTTCACAACCATACTCTTCAGAGCTGAGGGTCCATCCCATGTCATCGCAGTGTACCGCCTCAACCCTACTATTACGTGTGCCCTCCGAGTCATCTTCAGTGCCCCTGCCGCTTAAATATGCCTGGTACAACCCCCAAAAGTTCTATGGGCGGCTAGTGGGAGGCAGTAGCTCACTATAGTGTTCAGACTGCGTGCAGTAGTATAACATGTCGTTTGCCCAGCGTTTAACAGTGGGTACAGGGTCTCTCATACAGCATAGGGCCACCACCCACTTGGCAATAAGCAACCCCATGTCTACCAGCCTATGGACAGCACCAGGTAGCCTCCCAGAGTGACGCGCCAGCGCGGGATCCGGGACTAACTCGATCTCTACTATTCTACTCAGCTCCGTGAATATGGAATCCCAATATGCTCTGACTTCCGGGCACTGCCATGCCATATGCAGGAAATCCGCCTCCGGCGCACAGCACCTCTCACAGTCAGCCGACTGGCGGAGGCCGGACCGATGTAGTTGCTCAGGGCTGTAATATACCCTATTAATGAATTTGAAATGCACCAATCTGTGCCTACCATTTAAAGAAATCCGTTTGGTGCTTATACACCAGTAGCGCCACATTTCGTCATCAATTGTCATCTGCAGGTCTCTTTGCCATGCCAACCTTGCCGCCGTGTACTGATGCTCTCTATGTGACATCTAAATTTTGTAAAGATTGGTCAGCAGCTTACGAGGGGTCTCGGTCTTCACTATATATGAGAGTTCAGGGACCTCGGGAGGCTCCGCAAGGTCATCCCCTAACTGCTTCAGAAATTACATATAATTAAAAGGAAATAAAAACAACAATAATGGACATTGCTGGCGCACATGTGAAGTGAATAGGTTCCACACTCAATTTTAAAAAACCTACTATTCAAATTACTTTGCCAAAAGAAGTCATGGGGAGCAAATATAACAGGGGGTTATTCAAGGCAGGGGACAAGGATTCACTTTTGGAAAGTGCATAGTGCACAAGAATAAATAAATTACATTAAAAAAAATCATAAAAAGATGAACACTGTTCTTGTCCTAAAGCAGTTAAAAAAAACTCACACTGGGAGCCCCATGATACAGGCCACTTCTACATGGGGTTTTTACAACAGTTGTGGTAGTAGACTACTAAGCTACACAAAAATAGGGAACACTGATACCATTTTAAAAACATTAAAGTTGTGTCAAAACTATGCGTACTTTAAAAACATATAAAAGAAACAATTTCCTTATGACATATTTGAAGGACCAACATACAAGCCCACTAGATCTGATCATATAAATACAAGACCTAGTTTTAAAACTGGCAAAAGTGGCCATGAATAGATGTTTTTTCCGGCTAATTAATAGTAAGGTTGTTTAATTTCCTACTGAGTCACAATCCTAGCTTATTTTTTTTAGGATGCGTTAAAAAATATCCTGCGGGTACACCACATGGAAAATAAGAAACCTGCAACTGAGTAAACGATCGGGATACTACAGTCGTCTTTCAGCATCCTGAAAGCCTCAGAGCAACGTCTCGTTCCGAGGTTTCTGCAAATCTGCACCAGCCATCGTTTTCTTGTCTTATGGTAGCCAGGACAGCTAAAAAACACATGGAGTACTGACTCTTCAGGGCAGTCACATGCCGGGCACTTCAAAACTTGCAAACCCCCCCACTTATGTGTAAAACAACGGAGAGGCAGAATCCCATGCCTAAACTGAAGGAAAAGCTTTCTAGCAGCTGCCGGCTTGATATCATCTAGGGCCGGCTCAAAGCTGAACCTATCTTTAATTTGTAAAAAGGCTGAGGTTAACTTGCCTACTCAGGGGCATCTAGGAAGCTGTGCCATTTTATACTCCTCATAATGGGCCTTTAGCAGTTTCCTTGGGAATCAGGTACAGGCGAACTCGGTGTCAACCCAGAGTTCCCCCAACCCCATGCTGGCTAGAGTATACTTAATATACGCAAGCCAAAGCAATTTGGCTGCCCCCGCAGGTTCATTACTTCTTTTATTTCCTCCCTATACGAAAGGAGTTCTGGAGTAACCCACAGGCGGCACCAATACAATAAAGGTCTATGGTTGGATTCATAGCCGATAGCCCGAACACCCAGATCTAATCGGAGCAAAGTTAGCAGAGTGCTTTGTGGGAGATTTAATAACTGTCTAAGAAAGTTGTTCTCTACCTGCGTTAGGTTCTCAGAACTTGAGTGACCCCAGAGTTCTGCGCCATATAGCGCCCCTCCTCAGGTTTGAGCCTTATAGATTTCAATGACTGGACTCACTGGTTTATGGGTGGACTTACAGAAAACCTTCATGATACCCCCGGATGATTGCTACAATTTTAATGATGATTTTTTAATTTGTGCCCCAAAATCCATAGTCTCTGTGAATGTTATGCTGTGGTAATCGAAAGAGGAAACTCTTTGTAGGGGTTTTCCATTTAATGAAGGGTTTGCTCATATACTTTTGGGGCAATTAAACACCGTAAATTTGGTTTTCTGTAGATTTATTTCTAATCCTCTTTCACTACAGAATGCTTCAAATCTATTGAGTACCTTCTGGATCCCCATGGGTGATTTAGAAACTAATAAACTATCGATGGCAAACATAATTGCTGGGATTATACGGGAGGATAGCTTAGGTGCATCAAGATCTTTCTCTACAAGTAAATGATCTATCAAGCCATTTATATAAATCTAAAAAGAGTGGGGCAAGCAGACAGCCCTGGCGAACACCGCGTTTGACCGGGATGGGTGCAGTCAACTTTCTATCCTTGCCAAACCTGATTTGGGCAAAATTTTCCTCGTGCAGCCGCTTAATAAGTTGGGAGAGATATACTGGAACCCCCATCTCATGGAGGACCGCCCACAGTTTTCCCTCAGGGCTAAATCAAAAGCTGACCTCAGGTCCACAAATATTAAATAGAGGCTGCCACCCCCTAAACACACGATCTTCCAGTGTAACAGTTGCAGCCTGAGTATTTGGTCCAAAGTGGACAGTTATTCCCTGAACCCTGCCTGTAGGGGGGTTAGTATATTCTGTGCCTCCATCCATGTATGTAACCGAAGCAGCAGTACACGCGCAATTTTTTTTTTGCGTAATGTCTGTCAGGCTAATCGGCCTATAATTGATTGATAGAAGCGGTGAGCCTTTTTTATAAATGGGAATTATTTCCGCTCCAGCCCAACTGAGGGGAATCTTCATGTATGGCATTAAATAACACCCAGAGGTATGGAGCCCAAACAGATGGTTCACTCCGAAAAATATCCCAGAGAATTTTATCTAGGCCGGGTGCTTTGCCTGGATCTATTTTAGCTAAGGCTCCCTTGATTTCATTTAAACTTATACTTGTACTGAAACTATCATCATAGTGTTCATTGGTTTTCCCTGTATTGGTCAAACAATACAGGAGCTTAGAGGGAATACGGAAAGGGTCGCCCTCCACTCACAGTCAATAATATACAATGAGACCCAATCCAAATGGCGAGTAAATCTATCAGTGACATAAGGGGGGTCCAATACATCCCACTCCCCACTACTCTCTTATCCACATTATAATGAGATAATGCACTGTGCTCTGCCTTGTTTAAAATATCTGTTCTCCAAGACAACCCAACAGAGCAAAGCTCTTAGAGTGACCCCAATCTTGGTTGTTCACAACAGTCCACACCACACATTGGACTTCACTCTACATAGAGGAAAAATGTGCAAGAAGCAAGTGACCCCTCACGGAAACACCACCAAGCGGGGTAACTGGTATGCAATTTCCAGACAGGCCCCTGTCTCATCATCGGTGGTCACTTGCTCCCCGGGAAAATAAAGGTGATAGAAAGTAAGACGTGTCCAAAACAAACAACGTATAAAGTGCTACAGTGAAGTGCAGAAAATTCTGCTAGTGACAAACACACACAAACATAATAATAGAGTGCCTAAAACCACACACAACACACCAATCCCTTATCCACTTTTATTCGTAGGGTGGTGATTGCGTGCTCTTGAGTGTTAAAAAGGCTGGTAGCTAGTCATGCATACCATTACCTACAGTGCCGACATGTTTCACTGCTGTATAGCGTAGAGCAGTTTCATCAGGGCTGCACTCAAGTGCTGCCACTTCACTCTTATAGGACACTCAGCTCTGTAACGTGCTGTCAATGGAGAACAGGTACGTAGTTAAAAACATGTAGACTCAGGCTGGCCAGAGGTGTACTATGAAGGTATATGCCCAGAGGTAGTGTGAGGAATATTTACCCAGGAGCAGCAAAGCTTTGCATACCAGCCACTCCGGTGTCAAACTGGGACCCTAGATACTCCAAGCGTGAGTGTGCCCCTTGCTTTGTAATAAAAGTATTATATCTGCAAATTGGGAGAAAACAAAACCAGTGTTGTAGTTTTCTAGTGCTATTATAATATATAGCACCTGCTGGAAATTACACCTATATTCGGGAATGAGCCACAAGAAACATACACTCTTAACGCTGCTATTACATACTGCTCATAAGGGTTGTTCTAATTAGTGGAGTTCCATCACTGGGGTGCCAGTTGTAAATGCCACAATGCAGCGCACACACCACAGCGTCCCCCACGTCAACAATAGTGCAGCCAGAGCGAACTAGGACTAAACAGTCACGATCGTGACCAACTTCCATCTTAGCAAACGAGCAAATGAGCAAAATGAGGCTACGCGGGCCCTGCGGGCTCGAGAAAATAACATATAGCCCACGGAGCAGAAATCTAAAGTATACTTCCCTGGCGCTTGATTCCGAAGCTGTCTCACCGTGACGGTCCGGGAAGACGCCTTTCCTCAGCCGTATCGGACGCCCACACCCGGGACACTAAAGAATGCAGCGCAGGAGCGACCACGCCCCTCGCGTCACATCACGTGATCGCGACACCTTACACGGCGGCCATCTTAGCCTAGTCAATGGGCTTGAATCCACATAGCGGTATACACTGATAACGCCCTTTCGAGGGGAGAAGATGCTATACCACTGTAACACTGCCCCGGTTAATGTGCTGGATATTAAAGGGACATACTACTCCAGAATGTCAGAGCTTCACCCCTATGTGTAACAAAACGAAAACTGATTACATCAACACAGCAATGCTGCCCTGGCAAATGTGAAAGATATCAGAACTAGGAGGGGAGGGACATAATGTTCATAAATGTCAGTGCTTCACACCCATCTGTAGAAAGTGAAAAAGGGACATGCTGGTCAAATAGTCATTCAGCTAGTGAATTATATGCTGGATATAGACATGTCACAATAGATCATGTTGTATGCACTTCGCCCCCTTGAGCATAGTGAAAGTAATGTAATCAGTTCCAGAGACACTTCAGAGTGACACAAATTCAGGGGGAATTGTGCTGGATAGGAGCTAACCCACAAGGGGCATCCAATATGGAGAGTCTAGGTTATGGGCACAGGAAGGGCAAATGTACATGGTACCCCTCCTAAATTAGAGAGAGAGTGAACCCAAGTATGGCCAGAACGCATGACCAGAAAGCAAGTGAGGGGTCCCAGTGTGGAGCAACATAAGACCCAGGTTCACAGTTTAATCCTGTTCCATTCAATGATTTCGTTGAGCCCTACCCTATCAGTTTTCTCATTATAGATCCATCGCGATTCTTTAGCCAACAAGATCTCATCAATGTTCTGGGGGGAGCCTGTGATCTTCTCAAGCACTGTCCACTGAAAGGTGTGTTTTTCAGTAGAACAGTGCTGAACAAGCTTAGTTGTTAATTTACCTGCTCTTATTGTGCTAAGATGTTCCTGTATGCGCACTTTGATCTTGCGTGAAGTCAGACCTATATACTGCAATCCACACTGGCACGTCAGCCTGTATACCACTTGTGTGGAATTACAGTTACTAAACTGATTTTGAAACCACTCCTTCCCTGATGTGAGACTCACACTTTTGCTTTTCTTGGTGAGTGGACATACAGAGCATGTCCCACACGGAAAATGGCCTATGGGTACAGTAGAATTTTGATCGGTTAGTGCCTGGGGGGCCCTTGAGTGTACCAGTTTATCCTTCAAATTGGTCGCCCTCTTAAATGCAAATCTCGGGGGTGGCATACGGAACTCGCTGTTAGACAGGATAGACCAATGCTTCCGGATGGACTGGCGAATTTTAGTGGCCATAGGGTCAAACGTCATGACTACAGGTATGCAGTCGTCCCTTTTCTTGGTAGCCTTTTCTAGAAGAGCACTCCTGGGGGTGTTGAGAGCTCTCTTTTTGGCTTGTTTTACTACCTTCATAGGGTAATTCCTATTGGTCAACTTAGAGGTCAATGCTTCCGATTGTTCCAAGAAGGTGCTGGTGTTAGAACAGTTACGTCTATACCTCAGGAACTGCCCTACAGGCAAGTTGTCCCTCAATGCTCTTGGGTGAAAGGAGTCGTACGAGAGCAAGGAGTTCCTGTCTGTGGGTTTTTGATGTACACAGGTGTTAATGGTGTCCATACTATATTCAATATCGAGGTCAAGGTACACTGCTTTATGTCTGTCATATGTCCAGGTGAACTTAAGGTTCTCATCTTGTGCATTCAGCCAGGTAAGGAATTCCAACAGGTGTTCCTCCGTTCCTGACCAGATGCAGAACACGTCATCTATATACCTCTTCCAGAGCCGGATCTGGCTCTGGAAGGGGTTGTTGTTATGATAGATGACGTGCTCCTCGAATTGTCCCACATAGATACAAGCTATGCTGGGTGCCATAGTAGCCCCCATTGAGGTGCCAGACACCTGAAGATAGAGCTGATCTTTGTAGCAAAAATAGTTCTTGGTAAGGGCTAACTCTATACACTGCAGCACGAATGTCTGTGTAGTGTCATAGAACCATTCCTGGTCACCCAGGGCGCGGGCCGCTGCCACCAGCGCCGCGTCCTGGGGAATGCAAGTGTACAGGGATTCGATGTCAATGGTGACAAAGAATTCATTTGCAGGGTCATAATGGATGTCTTCAAGTACCTTTAAGATGTCAGTCGTGTCTTTGACAAAGGACTTTTGGGTAACTACAGATTCTCTGAGAAAGTAATCTGCGTATTGAGATAGTGGTTCCAAAATAGATTGGATTCCCGCCACAATGGGGCGGCCCGGAGGTGGACGAGTGGGCTTATGGATCTTTGGGAGGATGTAAAATGACGGAGTCCTAGGGCTGGTATTAACAAGGAACTCCGCCTCTTTAACCGAAATCCATTTTCTTTCTTTAGCGACCCCAACCATGTCACGAATGGTTTTTGACAATTCTTCCACCGGATCTTTTTTAAGCGGTACATAATTGGTCCTGACACTCAGGAGTCGTAGTACTTCTGTCTCGTAATCAGTGGTATTAAGAAGGACAATGGCACCGCCCTTGTCCGCCGATTTTATCGTCAGCGTGTGATTATTTTGGAGGCTTTTAACTGCTTCCCAGTCTTCTTTAGTCATGTTTTTGTGATGGAACTGTCTCTTCGTGTTTTCTATTTTTTCTATGTCCTGTAAGACCAGGGACTCAAAGACCACTATTTCTGGCCCTACTGCAGAAGTGGGTGGGCAGAAGGTGGAAGGATTTCTCAAATTAGAGGTATAGGTGGTATTCTCTAATGTTTGCTTATCTTTGAAAAACTTTTTGAGTTTAATTTTTCTCATTGTTTCCTGAAACTCAATTCTGCATTTGAATGCGTCATGAGTAGGAGTAGGAATGAATCCCAAACCTTTGTTCAGTACTCTTTTTTCATTGTCAGACAGGACATGATCGGATAGATTCACTACGATGTTGCGGCTTACTTCTGGGTCCTGCCTCTGCTGCGGGTCATCCTCGGCGAGAACGTCTGCCATTGTTGACGTTGCTGGTTCGGCTGATTGGTGTGATTTCCTCTGCCTCTTCCGCCTCCTTGACCACCTCCCCGGTTGGTTGTTCTCTGGCCTTGGGCTAAAAAAGACCTGAGTAGTGCCCCCAAGTCCTCGCTAGTTTGATTCTGTTGTTGGAATCTCACCCTATTACCTTGGGGTATTTCTTCCTCGTCCTCACTGGACGTATTGTCGAAGGTCCACTGGTTGGGGGTCCGTCTTGGTTGTTGTCTGCCCCCTCGTCCCCTCTGTCTTCCTCCAAAGGACTGGGATTCCTGAGGAGCTGTGTAGTACTCGTCCTTCACATAGGGGAAAGCCCATTCATGTGTGTATCTCTCAAGATTGCGAGTGAGGCCTTTCAATTTTTGGGTTACCATGTAGTTTCTGTATTCAGAAAGGTCCTCCTGGATCCTTTGGAGTTGTTCTTTGGTATCCAACAGTGTGGTGTCCCTCTGTATGGATTCTTCCAATTCCAGAATTTCTTTCAATAGTTCCTCACTAAGTCGCTTGGCCGTGCTGATAATCAAGATCAGCCAATCTCTAGTACACTTGTTAGCGATGAAGCTCCAATCTCGCCTAAACCTACTGTCGTCAAGAAAGATGCGGGGTTCTATTCTTACAAGGAGACTAGCTGGGGCCGCGCCAGCATTATAGTATTCAGTCATAAGCGCCCCATGTAAAGCAATCCTAACCTGCCTCTTTTTCAGGGTACTAAGCTTCTCCCATTCTTCCCTAGCTGTGGTACTGCTAAGTAATGGATTGTCAGGTAGTAGTGATGGGCCTGCTAGGATAGCCGCTATCTGTTCCTCAGTGAAGGCCAGACAGTTCTTATCTATTTAAAAGTGGGGGCCTGCACCAAATAAGGAAGAGAAGGAAGGGCAAGAGAGCTAAGGTCGCTCTTGGTTACAATTCCCTACACACTCCCCAGAAGAAAACCTGTTACAGTAGTATAGCACCTCACCAACCACAGGGTCCACATGTAAGGAAAATTTAAAAAACTTTAAAAAACGCTGATCCTCCAAGTAGGGGGATGCTAAGCTCTCACGGCTGAGCCGCCGTACAAAGCACTCAAACAATACAGGAGCTTAGAGGGAATACGGAAAGGGTCGCCCTCCACTCACAGTCAATAATATACAATGAGACCCAATCCAAATGGCGAGTAAATCTATCAGTGACATAAGGGGGGTCCAATACATCCCACTCCCCACTACTCTCTTATCCACATTATAATGAGATAATGCACTGTGCTCTGCCTTGTTTAAAATATCTGTTCTCCAAGACAACCCAACAGAGCAAAGCTCTTAGAGTGACCCCAATCTTGGTTGTTCACAACAGTCCACACCACACATTGGACTTCACTCTACATAGAGGAAAAATGTGCGAGAAGCAAGTGACCCCTCACGGAAACACCACCAAGCGGGGTAACTGGTATGCAATTTCCAGACAGGCCCCTGTCTCATCATCGGTGGTCACTTGCTCCCCGGGAAAATAAAGGTGATAGAAAGTAAGACGTGTCCAAAACAAACAACGTATAAAGTGCTACAGTGAAGTGCAGAAAATTCTGCTAGTGACAAACACACACAAACATAATAATAGAGTGCCTAAAACCACACACAACACACCAATCCCTTATCCACTTTTATTCGTAGGGTGGTGATTGCGTGCTCTTGAGTGTTAAAAAGGCTGGTAGCTAGTCATGCATACCATTACCTACAGTGCCGACATGTTTCACTGCTGTATAGCGTAGAGCAGTTTCATCAGGGCTGCACTCAAGTGCTGCCACTTCACTCTTATAGGACACTCAGCTCTGTAACGTGCTGTCAATGGAGAACAGGTACGTAGTTAAAAACATGTAGACTCAGGCTGGCCAGAGGTGTACTATGAAGGTATATGCCCAGAGGTAGTGTGAGGAATATTTACCCAGGAGCAGCAAAGCTTTGCATACCAGCCACTCCGGTGTCAAACTGGGACCCTAGATACTCCAAGCGTGAGTGTGCCCCTTGCTTTGTAATAAAAGTATTATATCTGCAAATTGGGAGAAAACAAAACCAGTGTTGTAGTTTTCTAGTGCTATTATAATATATAGCACCTGCTGGAAATTACACCTATATTCGGGAATGAGCCACAAGAAACATACACTCTTAACGCTGCTATTACATACTGCTCATAAGGGTTGTTCTAATTAGTGGAGTTCCATCACTGGGGTGCCAGTTGTAAATGCCACAATGCAGCGCACACACCACAGCGTCCCCCACGTCAACAATAGTGCAGCCAGAGCGAACTAGGACTAAACAGTCACGATCGTGACCAACTTCCATCTTAGCAAACGAGCAAATGAGCAAAATGAGGCTACGCGGGCCCTGCGGGCTCGAGAAAATAACATATAGCCCACGGAGCAGAAATCTAAAGTATACTTCCCTGGCGCTTGATTCCGAAGCTGTCTCACCGTGACGGTCCGGGAAGACGCCTTTCCTCAGCCGTATCGGACGCCCACACCCGGGACACTAAAGAATGCAGCGCAGGAGCGACCACGCCCCTCGCGTCACATCACGTGATCGCGACACCTTACACGGCGGCCATCTTAGCCTAGTCAATGGGCTTGAATCCACATAGCGGTATACACTGATAACGCCCTTTCGAGGGGAGAAGATGCTATACCACTGTAACACTGCCCCGGTTAATGTGCTGGATATTAAAGGGACATACTACTCCAGAATGTCAGAGCTTCACCCCTATGTGTAACAAAACGAAAACTGATTACATCAACACAGCAATGCTGCCCTGGCAAATGTGAAAGATATCAGAACTAGGAGGGGAGGGACATAATGTTCATAAATGTCAGTGCTTCACACCCATCTGTAGAAAGTGAAAAAGGGACATGCTGGTCAAATAGTCATTCAGCTAGTGAATTATATGCTGGATATAGACATGTCACAATAGATCATGTTGTATGCACTTCGCCCCCTTGAGCATAGTGAAAGTAATGTAATCAGTTCCAGAGACACTTCAGAGTGACACAAATTCAGGGGGAATTGTGCTGGATAGGAGCTAACCCACAAGGGGCATCCAATATGGAGAGTCTAGGTTATGGGCACAGGAAGGGCAAATGTACATGGTACCCCTCCTAAATTAGAGAGAGAGTGAACCCAAGTATGGCCAGAACGCATGACCAGAAAGCAAGTGAGGGGTCCCAGTGTGGAGCAACATAAGACCCAGGTTCACAGTTTAATCCTGTTCCATTCAATGATTTCGTTGAGCCCTACCCTATCAGTTTTCTCATTATAGATCCATCGCGATTCTTTAGCCAACAAGATCTCATCAATGTTCTGGGGGGAGCCTGTGATCTTCTCAAGCACTGTCCACTGAAAGGTGTGTTTTTCAGTAGAACAGTGCTGAACAAGCTTAGTTGTTAATTTACCTGCTCTTATTGTGCTAAGATGTTCCTGTATGCGCACTTTGATCTTGCGTGAAGTCAGACCTATATACTGCAATCCACACTGGCACGTCAGCCTGTATACCACTTGTGTGGAATTACAGTTACTAAACTGATTTTGAAACCACTCCTTCCCTGATGTGAGACTCACACTTTTGCTTTTCTTGGTGAGTGGACATACAGAGCATGTCCCACACGGAAAATGGCCTATGGGTACAGTAGAATTTTGATCGGTTAGTGCCTGGGGGGCCCTTGAGTGTACCAGTTTATCCTTCAAATTGGTCGCCCTCTTAAATGCAAATCTCGGGGAGAACAGATATTTTAAACAAGGCAGAGCACAGTGCATTATCTCATTATAATGTGGATAAGAGAGTAGTGGGGAGTGGGATGTATTGGACCCCCCTTATGTCACTGATAGATTTACTCGCCATTTGGATTGGGTCTCATTGTATATTATTTCCCTGTATTGGGACAATAATCATTCCCCATGGGGCATCCATCAGTTATCTCATAGTTCAGCGTATCTCCCTTGGAATAGAGAGATTCAAAATGTTCACGCCAGACCTCTTCTTCCAAATTCGTGTCTACCGATGATTTAGCACCAGAGCTACCTGTGTTGACAACTTTCCAGAACGTCCTCATATCCCTGGCTCCCAAGGCGCTTCTCAAAGCATCCCACTTATCCATTTCCCATCCTTTTTTGGCTTCAAAGATGGCTGCTTTATAAGCCACCCTAGCAATTTTAATTAACAGGCGATGGGCAATACCAGTGAACATTTGGCTTTACGGCAATGATCATTATACCAAGGGTGGGGGGTTTCCTACTTAGCTGGATTTTTTTTTTAGGATAGAAGAAGTCTAGTGTAACTTCTCCTAGTCTACCGTGGTTCATTGTAACCATCTCAAGGTCTATACTATCCCCAATTTTGAGTTATTGAGTTGGATGCTGTTAAAAGCACCGGGATCATGGCTTCATATAAAGTGATAAATTTATCTTGAGATTGACTGATATCAGTCCATCGCACTCTTCTCCTGCAATTTGAAAGAGTCAACCTGGCATCAATAGGATTGTCCAGATTAGGGGCGCTCCCAGGATTAAACTCTTTTAATTCAAGTACTAACGCATGGTGATCACTATCTAGCCGTGGTACAACCTTAAAATCAATTAGCCTAGCCCAGGATTTGGAGTCATTTAAAATATAGTCTAATAAAGAACCGCGCTCATTTCTATGGAAGGTATAACTACTCGATGTCTCAGACATAGTTCTACAATTGCAAGCTCTTAGGGAGTGTTACAAAGCAAGGCAGTTCATCTGGACCACCAGAGGGGACCATTTTTTGACTGGTGGACATCTAGTCTCCGGGATTGCCCAAAATGTATCCTCGTCATATAGGCTGTCCTGGAGCATTCCCTCTAGTGGCTCGAACTGACAATTTAAATCCCCTCCTAGAATCACCATATGATTGTCAGCAATGGTACCTAAGAACGTAGTTAATTCTTCCAGCGTACTAGACTCCTTTCTCTGGACAGTTGGTCTAGAATAAACATTTAAAAGAGCTATTGAGATCTTTAGTTGAAACTGCAGTATGACACATAAAATATCGTTAGATCCTGTGTAAATCTGCTTTGCCATACAACCTAAGTGAACTCCCACCCATGAGCTGAGGCCTCCTGATGGTCTCCGTTTACCCCCAGATGTTGCGGGGATACTAAAAGTGGCAAAACCTGATTTGGGAACCTCCCTTCTGGCCCATGTTTCCTGAAACATGCAGATCTCGAATTGGCTAATAAAGGGGCCCCAGTTTGGATCATCTATCTTATTATTCAGACACACAATGTTCCATGATAGGACCCTCATCTTTGGGCAATCGGGAAAATTCGGTTTATGAGCCACCCAGGGGGATAATTGCAATGGGGCCTCTCTCTTCCCACTATCTTCCTTCAAATCGGACACTCTAGATAGTCGAGGTTTTAAATTATCCCTCAGAACCGAGTCACAGCTGTCGTGGTTTCACCCAGGGGAGCCGCTCATGTTCCCACAGGTTAAAGTCTCCCCACGTGGCATGCAAGGTCCTATATCACTATCCTGGGTCTCAATTTCTATTGGGAGCGGGCGTATTTGGTCATTAATATTGGGGGGATGATTGTTTAGTCAGTCTACTCCATCTAAACAGCTAAACCTATTTACAGTGGAATATTAAAAATAGGTTACCTTTGCCAGTACTGGTCTGGGTGAGGCAACTCGCAATTATTGAGGTCATTTCTCCAGCCCTGCTCAAGATGCCTAATGTCATGAAATGGTCTGTTGGGGGGTAGAAGTAACCCAATGGGAGAACTTGGGTACCACCCGTTTTTCTCCCATCTTCTCTAGCCAAAGTTTTTTGGGCCATCAACGGATTTCTAAAATTAATTACTATACAATCTCCATGTAAATCCTTACATCGCCTGCCTATCCAACCCACCCTGCGTGTTGTTAAAATCTCTTCCACATACTCATAGCTAAAATGTCTATGATTTGCAAGCCAGTGGATTCATTTATTCTTGAATTCTTGGTGGGATTCAGATTGATCCCTCCTAAGTTCAGGGATACCCGCAAGAATGAGGACATAGGGAGTTGATGGAGGGGTTAGGGTTATGACTGGAGGGGGGAAGAAATGATTAGTAGCTTCTGTGTTTGTAGGAGCGCCTCCCCTAACCTGCTTGATTTTATTTTGTAATTGCCCTTTAGATTTGTGCAATGAAGATGGGGAACTAGCTGAATTAGAGATAACCGGTGGGGGCCTTAAAATGCTACCTCTAGTAGACTCCGATGTATGTGACTCCCCATTGAATTTTGAAGGCAGAGCTTGTTCACTGGGTTTAGGGCCTGGATTGGCCAATACATTACTTGCAGTGTTCTGAAGTTGTGTCCTGCTTTCAGGACCAGCAGTATCATGAGTTTCCCCCCTAGTACTTGCCCAGTCATTAAAAACTACTGTCAATCTGTCAACCCTCTCTTGTAAAGATCTGAGTTCGTCCTTAACTATATCCCTCATTTGGGTCTGTAGATCCTCCACTAACTTTGTGACCCACACTGGCTGATCACTTGTGGTTTCTACGCTGTCTTCTGAATCCCCCATCCCAAAATTCCCATTATCATGAATCGCACCCGGGAGCTTCTTCCTTCTTACAATCGCTTTCACTTTAGGTTTAGGTTTACCTTTTCTACCTGGTTGGTTTGATGTGGCAACCCTAGGTTGCTTGGGGTTGACTTCTTCAGTTTGTAGCGTTTTATTACTAGGAGAATCACTTATTGAAGCCCCTATAATTTGTGGGGTGCTAGGATATTGATTACCACCACAGCTGTAAAGTGCAAGGGAATTCCAAACTTGATCCATGCAAGCCATACCAAGCGGATACCAGAACCGGACGAAGTTGAGGCTGAAGGTTGTGCAGCTGAAGGGTCTCAGGAAGTTGATCCTGAAGTAGTGGACGAAGAGCAACCGAGCACCAGTCAGGATGAGTGGATCCCAGTGGTTGACATACCTGAAATCAGAGTGAGAACAAGAAGTCAAACATACTTAGATAATCAGACCGATAGTGAGGACGAGATAGGCATAGAAAAACGTACTCAGTTTACAGAAATCCAAGCCAATGGTAATCGTGAGGAGGACCAGATAAGGAAACAGCAATATACTCAGACCAACGACACACCTACCAGAACTCCATTATCTGAGAAGGGACAGGTTGGTACTAGTCAAAACGCACAGGCGGAAGACAGTCAAGAATCTGCAAGACCTGTGCAGGACCAGACTGGATTAGTCAAAAAGATTCAGGCCGAAGAAAAATTTCCAGACCCAACAAAGTCATATCCTGAATCAGGTCAGATTAGGATAGAAGGATCAGTACAGGCATAGAGTCAACTACAATAAGTCCTGGGGTAGGTGAGTTAGAGAGGAAACCTGAAGTTGACGAAAATCAAGTTTTGCCACAACTTAAAGAAAACAAAAGAACATTCGAAGAATCAGAAAGCACAGTGCCAGCCAAAAGACTCAGAAAAGGTGATAAAGGGCATGGTTTTGTTAAAAGACTGAAATATCGCCTAGTGACAATACATGAAGAACCTGAACAAGTGAACGAAGTGACACGTCAAACTGAACCATCCACCAGCAATCAAAGAAGGAGAAGTCCACTCCTGAAAAAGCTGAACAATAAATTCAAAGGCCCTGAATGGACATACATCATCCTTGAAGACTTCGAGAATCTAGAAATCGGTGACAACAGTGATGAAGAATTGATTGCTGATCAAGATATTGGAGAAGTGAGACCAACTTAAAATAAACAGGAATATTCTGTACAAATTCTCAGAGAGGGGTTAAGCCTCCTTAGGCAAAAATGTCTGATAAAAGAGTTACTGGAAACTCGAAAATAAGTTGTATAAAGACATGCTATAGAATATGCATATGTAGTGTATTGATAGTACTTATAGTGTGGCAATGACTGACAATAGCAATACCGTACTTAATGGCTGCTAAGCAAAATGACACTAGTATACACGGAAAGATAGCGCACCACAAACAAGATATAGTAGATTTAGAAGCATCAGATGAGATAGAATAACATCACATTAGAAATAGAAACGAAACTGAAATGAATGTGTTTGCTAGTCTATTAGTACATTATGTAGAGACTATGCAAATTAGTGATTGTTATGTATGTATGAAACTACTTACTTCTGTAGCTGAAGGTGTTACATACCATCATTTACCCTTTACCTATGGAATTTCCTGTAGCATATTAACTAGTTTGTTTTATAAAACTGGAAGGTTGCAGTATTATTATTCCAACATGCATGTTATTTTTTTCTGAAATTCCTATACGTAGGAGAATGAATCCTGTCCTTAGTGCTAAAGATGCCCAATTCTTCGTGATTTTTTCCTAACAATGAAAGAAATAGATATAGCTAATGCACACAAAGACAATCTGATGTGTAGTTTACATGAAGAAGAAAAGGTATTTTTAAAATTAGTAGAGAAAAGGAGACAGGATTTCCATAGAAAAGTCACTGAAACGAAAACCCAGATACCCAAGTCGGCTGAAAGGCGGGAATTTATGGCAACTGGTAAACCTCATGCTGATATGTCTATGGACTTTGAAAAGGTGGGGAAAATCTGTCCCCATAGAAAGACAACTGAATATAACGATGTATTCATTGGTTCCAGAGAATGTGAACACAAATTCCTCATAATTAGGGATTGGGGACTAAAAGGGGGAACTGACCCGGTATTCCCTGGAGTTTATTATACCTGTGGGAATAAAGCTTACTTTAAGATGCCTGACCATTGGTATGGGAGTTGCTATTTCAGAATAGTATTCCCAAAAGTATACCATGTAAAAAGAATCACTGGAAGCAATGAACACGAAAACGAACTAACACGCTATAAGAGAGCTTGTTTTGCAAAAATTGTAGCTGATATATTTAGTGCATTGATACCTTCAGTGCGAGTGGTTCTAAATACTCAAAGAATTTGAAAATTGTCTACAGTGGGGGATCACTTATCAACTGACACTGCTGGAGGATGCTCATTGATCAATACCGATTATAGATTAATGGTTTTACAAAATCGACTTGCTCTTGACATGTTATTGGCAAAAGATGGCGGAGTCTGTAGAATGTTGAAAGTGCAACATTGTTGCACTTACATACCTGATAAAAACATTGAAATTGGAAGGTGTGTAAGGAACATTACTCATTTGGAAGAAGAACTGAAGCCACTGGAAGTTGATAGTGCATGGAAGAGACTTACTGATGGTCTCTCCTCTATTGGTACCTGGATATCTAATGTAGGTAGAAGTATTGTAGGTAAAGTACCAATGCCAATAATGGGAATATCACTAATAATATTAGTGATAATGATTTGGTGCAAATGCTGCAGAAATAGAAAAAGGTACACTATTAATGAGAAAACAAAAAACGCAAACTTGATGAAATTCAAATGGAAGAGTTAAAGGGCGACATATATAAGCAAATGAAAGTTTATCAAAATAATGGTAAAAAGAAAACTCCCAAAGTAATTGAAGAGATTGAACTGGGAGAGTGTTGAAGTTGGCATCTGGTTCCTTACTTTGTGATGATATAAAATATCATCAAAGAGGGGAATGATGGAGCAAGGATTCACATATTCCGAAACTTGCTTGTATTCAGCCCTCTCTAAATAACTTATAATATATTAACCAACATGTTTTTGTTTACTAATATTTACATTTCACGACATTTCTAGTATCTAGGGGAAGCTTTTCAATGTGCTTTTACTAACAGTAACTCTAATGCATTAAAATGGCAGTGAAAACATGGGAAACCTTCTGCGCATGCATCTGCCACCCTCCCGCTGTGTGACGTACCTCTCTCCTTGGTGGGAAAGCTTTGCTTCTGCACACTAATGCCAGAAATGACTGCTTTAAATTTCACATGCTAATGCTTATGCTGCAGCTTGTTGTAAACGTATCTAGGACCCTAATTAAATATCCACGATTTATGCGCTTATGTGGTTATAACAAATCATATCCTTAAAAAGGCATAAGAATCAAATCCATATTTAGTAATAGCCAATGCAGTCCAAATACAGCAAGGCTACTTCCTTTGACTCCTAGAAAGTACATCGAGTTCTTTAAACAAAACAAACCTCCAGCAACCTGGGAATTCCCTATGCCTTTGTTTTGATTTGTCCTAGAACTCCTGCGAGTCCTGAATGAACTGATAGTTCCTAGTGACAGTTCTTATTGGCGTTCAATGTCCAACCTTACATCAAACACAGCACCTTCCAGGTATAAATATACCAGCATTTGCCCTAAGCAACACGCGGTGGTTTGGAGCAGAGCGGCTATCTACTTACCCAAAGCCCAGCTGATGCGAGTGCCGAAGGAAGCCGTCCCTCCCATTTGACGCACTGAGAAATACGCTGTCTTTTCTCCTGCTGAGAAAATCCAGCTTCAGTGTTTCCAGTCACCCTTGCGAGTTACTGGGAGATCGAGTCCTGAGAACGAGATACAAGACCTCCTTCATTCTAAAACCAAGGTACGGAGCTGATTAGATCCTTAGAGAATTCTTGATTCAGATTCTTGGCAAAACTAACTTAACTTAAACTGCGACTCCCTTACTCCTTCCCACGTACTAGGCTTAGGTTAGGTACACTGGGGTAGGCGTATCTTAGAAGCACCAGTTGAGTACGTTTAGTCAACTTTTATCATTCAATGTAATTGTATATATTTTATCCATTTTAAGTATCATATGGCTCAGAAACCATATCAATGCTTTTACAGAATTATTTCATAATACTCCTTTTACTGTACGCACTTTACTTTATGACAAGTATTGCAATTGTGGCAATTCATTTCTCTTGCATGAGAAAGAAGACTGCTCAATAAATAACACCTTTTGTTGAAAACGCCCGTCTCTCTATTTCTCTGCACTCTGGTGAAACTAAGTATGCACGATTGACTGAGTGAAATAGCTATCTATTGTTTTCACACGACTCTGGAGATATACTCCTTATTCTGGAGGGAGCAAAGTTGTCATCTTTATGCGGTTGTCAGAGGCTAATCCCTTCTTGTCTAATCAGGGAAGTTAACTCTTCCCTGTTCATTCGAGAAAGTTTCTAGTGACCTCTGAGCTATCTGGCATACCTAATAAGTCTAACATATTCAGTAGAGACCTAGTCGACCTCAGTCCTACGTCTAAACTGCAGTTTATGTTATTCCAATGCGCAGAGCCTATTGGGAATATAGGAACTACACTACATGGCGCCCAACGTTTGGTAAGGCTATTATCTAACGCAAGATACTAGAGTAACTCAGTCGTGCTTTTTCACACAGACCCCTTTTTCCCGTAAAAACTGCAATAGTTGGGAGAAAGGTTAATATCCGCCGAAACTTAGTAGGAAGAGATTCCTATGTATTAATTTTCGGTTTAGTCAACATTGAAGGATACAGTGTTCCAAAATATTGTGCACCTAATCTTTGTTTCCTCAAAACTTGCTCTTCAAAACTTTCATTAAACAATGTCAAATTACAGCGACAACAACGAAACCCGTGAAGCCGCAGTAAATGCGAATCAACCGGGTGCAGACCTTACAGGGTTTAATGAAGATAATGACCCGGATGCAATAATCATCCCGGTCAATATAAGAAAAACCATAACTATAAAACTTATAGAAAATAGAGTAACATCAAGAGGTGGTACAGTCGTATTTGTGGTAGAGGCACATGAATTTCGGCAGACAGAGGTATTCTATTCCTGGATACATTTTCCAGCAGCACATGCTGTAACACATGAGTTCCACTACTACAAAATAGCGGCAGCTCCGGAGGAATACTCTCCTTTCGAGGAAGTTGAAATTCCACTAACATATCAAGAGCACCTGCTCTGGTTTAATGGCGCCCTAAAACATCAAAATCACATTACCAGGCTCGGTCTACTAGGTAGACCAGGAGCCACATGGCCGGTTCTAGCCAGCTACACACCACACCCCGACATTGAAACAATATCAGACAGAGAACTTTTAGTTAAGTTAAAACAACTAATTAAAATACATAGACAATTGATCCAATATGTCATGCGGACTTCAACAGTCCAACCTGCAATTAAAATTCCACAAAATACCCCTCAACAGGGGATAACATATAAAATTACACCACAGAATATACAATCATGTCTTGGTAAAACACCCGCAAAACGGGAACAAATTCCATTCTGGTTAGCTCAAAAAATCACTCAAATAGAGGCAGTATTTCCAGATACCACCCCTCACGAAAAACACAGAATTCTGACTATCTGTCTCCCAATGGGGATCGCACCACATGTGGAGGACTGTGACACTTGGGGCACAGTTTTTGCTTCTATCTAGACAAAAACACATGGTGTTCCGTATATGGCGGTTATACCAGATGTACTAAGACAGATTCAAAATGAATACGGTCCAGAACCTGCTTTAACTCTGGGTATGAAATTACTGAAAGACTTTAAGCAGGTCTCGGCTATATTATTAGCCAACATAAAAGGAGAAGCAGCATGTGTGGCGATCCGCCAAAAATTGAAAGAGATGGATATTGCAGACCAACCTTTTTAACTTGTTAAAATAATTGAAAAATCCTATGAAGAATTAGGTAGAGATAGCTTGGGTGGTAAACCAGTAAAACCCCAACTAATTGAAAATCCTGAAAAGACTTTCATTAAAAATAATCTCAATTCTCAAAAGAAGAAGTGGGAGGGTAATAAACAAACCTCTCCCAGAGAAAAACAGTTTCAGTCCAGAGAAAGGTCTCCCCAACGAAGAAATAGATCTCCAGAAGGGGGGGGGGCAAGTCTCCACAACGGGAGCCCTCTGAAAAAAGATACAACCTTAGAAATAGGGACAATTTGGAAAAACCTGACAAATATCAAGGTATTGATACACATCCCTCTCGATCTTTTCAGACTTCCTCAAAGAAATCGGAAAGAAGAGGACGGTCAGAACATAAAGAAGAGCACGTCAAGTCCAAAGACAAGGAACCTGCTCATCAAAGTAAAAAAAACAAATTTCCCAGAAAGAAGGTAGCCAGTAATAAAATAAAACATGCCGAGAATCCTGAGGACACAACTGAAAAACGGAGAGTGGGCCCAGACAATGCTACACAGTGCAGAAGAAGTGACCATTGCTCGCAAGATCCTGATGAATCTTCTGGAGACAGTGGACACGAATGAATACATTCAAGTGGAAACTGCAGATACCCGAGTGAGCGTGCCCCATAAACTATATGAAATAACATTGCGTATAGAGGGAGATAAAACTAGGAAAATAAAAGGTCTCTTTTGGGAGAATCTATCTAAAGGCTATGATATCATTCTAGCAGAAAGGGACTGGCCACCAGAGTTTGTCAGGGAGTGCCCACCTGGCGAAGAAATGATTATGCCTGCCTTCTCAAATCACATTCCAATTCATAAAAAATACACATTTGCTAGAAAATGGGCAGTGGCCCAAGCCCCTGCGTTATATAAAAATCATGTAGGATGGGATGAGGATTCTCCTCACCATAACATCCAGTTAAAAAATCAACCTATTGCACAGAGGCAGTATCCTGTTAAGCAAGAAGCTAAAAAACAAGTAAGAGAAATTTTAGATCAACTTGAATATCAGGGGGTGATTGAAACATGCACCTCACAAATGAACAATCCTTTATTTCCTGTCTCCAAGCCAGACGATTCATATTGTCTAGTTTTGGACTACAGACATCTAAACTCCTGCTGTAAAACATTTGCAGTACAAAATTCACACAGTGCAGCACTAATGAATAACATTGTGCGCAAGAAATATAAAACGACATTAGGTATCTCAAATGGTTTCTTCTGTCAAAACATAGCACCTGAAAGCAGATATTTGACCGCTTTCTCCAGCATGGGGACCCAAAAACAATGTTGTCGTCTCCCACAGGGATTCAAGAATAGCCCAGGATTATTTTCAGCCAGGGTAACAGAGTTACTACAAATATATGATGATGAGGCATTATCCTATGTTGATGGCATCTATCTTACAGACGATGACCTGGAGACTCACTTGAAAAGAGTGAACACCATAATACTTGGGTTCGCAGCCGAAGGGTACAAATTCAACTTTAAAAAATCACGAATTGCCCATCTAACTGTCCTATTTTTAGGATATGAATTATCAAGTGAAGGCAAAAGCCTAGCAGACAACTTCTTAGAGAGGTGTGCAGTACTCCAAGCTCCAAAAACGCTGAAAAACCTACAATCAATACTAGGTTTCCTGAATTTCGGAAGAACATACATTCTAAATTATGCAGAGAGGGTTAAACCTCTCTTCAAACTAATAAAACCCGATTTTAAACCAATTAATTGGACTCAAAAACACACAGAAATTTTAAGATCATTACAGACAGACATGTTAACTAAAACAAAACTGCAAACACGCGCAAACGAACGCAACCTCGTAATCCGAGTCACCCCAGGAAGATGCTGATTCACATACCTGACCTCTAATGAGGGAGAAACGGTACCAATAGCTTACAAATCACACTTGTACACACAAGCTGAGATGAAATTCAGTTCTACTGAAAAAATTCTAAATGCGGTTTAAACTGCTGTAGAACCCTAGCCCAAGGGAAAAGTATATCTGATTTAACAGCAGTATCAGCCCTTGAGGCAGTAACAAGACCAGGCATTCCAAATGCTATAGCTCTAGATACAAAATGGATACAATGGGAAAATTCTCTTACTACAGAAGACGTGAAACACGCTTTTGATCCGAAGATGAAAAAACTACAAAATCTGGAATACGAACATGAATGCCCTCTGGCGATCGAAATTCTGCCTCTAGAACAGTACACCTGTGTAATCTACACGGACAGATTTGCACAACACTATGTTGTGGAAAAACAAATCTACAATGCTGCGTGCGCGATTGTTAAAGGTCGCTGGCGCTTAGGTAAATTCAGACCGATTGTCACTAAAACGGAATCACTCAGAATCTGTACAGCTCAGCGAGCTGAAATAAGATCTCTAAAGATGGCGCTTGAAAATGCCGATCGCCAATTCCCGACACTAATAGTGTGCGATTTGCATTACTGCGTCTGGTCTTACAATAATTCCATGCAGACCTGGATAAAAAACGGTTACAAAGATGAGACAGGTGCCACAATAAAGCATAAAAAACTTTGGGAACAAGTAGTTCTTTTGCAGAAAGAACTACAAAAGACTCACGTGATACATACGCAGAGTCTTCAACGTGATGGCGTTCACGTTGCAGGGAATTCATTGGCTGACTGAGCCACAGCGGCAGCTGATCACTCGGCTTCCGTTGCTCCAAAAAAGCATACGAAAAAACAAATAGATGGCGAAACGCTGCTTGCAGTAAAAGCCTCAATGAAAGGCAATTATGCGGCGTTACCTCTAAAGTATCCACTTGGCAATACATACATAATTGATGCGAACTCCGTTCCGTTTGATCAAATCCCTGGAGTGGGGGATAGAGTAATTCCAAACACGAACCGGAGAATCTTCTTGATACAAGAAGCACACATGAGATTGGGTCTGAGGCACCAAGAGATCCTGAAATCTCTAATAGAAAATACAATCAAAGTACTGGTGGCCAGGGATGAGCGTGCACATTTATAACTTTGCAATGAATTGTCAGGACTGCAACAGAGATCGCAGTTGTGAACCGGACCAGACATCTGCCCAGACACCACTATTAGACAGCATCAGGCAATCTATGCGCAGACATCCAGACGGACAAATGCGATCCCATAATTATTAAGACGAGATTCATTAGGATGTGGCCCCAGCGCTCGGCTGACGCCAGAACTGTTATAAAAGATTTGCGAGTCTTTATCGGCACATACGCAATTGGCGTGCTACATTCTGACCAGGGTCCTGCGTTTAGCTCTCGGGCTTACAAGGAGGCCATGGCAAGCATGGGCATTGCATTGCGGTATTCCAGTCCATTCCATCCCGAGGGAAATGCGGTAGTGTAGAGAAAAAACAGTGACATAAAGCAATCTATAACAGCGAGGGTATTGTGCAAGGGTGGGTCAAACATCTAATAAGTGTCCAACGTAGTCTTAATAACATGCCAAGAAATTCTCTAGGAGGTATCAGTCCGTACGAACTTTTATTTGGTACTAGAATGATCATCCAGGATTTGGATTGTCAGACTTCAGTGGTGAAACAAAAAACATTTGATATCAAAGATCGTTTGGCTGTTTTACAGGACTTAAATGAAACAAGAAAAAGTCTAAGTAACGAAAAACTAAAGCCAACGACCACTGAAGAAAAACCACCTGTCCCAGCAAGACCTGTCTGGATTCCAAAGATTGGGGATCTGGTCAGAGAAAAGATCGTGGTGAAGAAGGAATTTGGGCCTTCTTACAGAAAAGAAGTACCTGTCTTAGCTGTCAGCGGAACAAGATCAGTAGTACTACCGCCACTTGCTGGAAAAAAGGAGAACCGAGTTGTATCAATCGACCTGGTGAAACCACAACCATGTGGTTGATAATAAGTAGTAGGCCCAGTGGACTCCCAAGAAGTAGCAGAAGACCAAATCTTGCTACAATCCAAGAGGTTCAAACTGAGAGACTAATCACATTTGATAAACCTTCAGTGAATAATAAAGGACTATGCAACAAAGCCATGGAACTTGTGCCTCTTGAAACCCAAATCGCAACAGTCCGTCAAGAAACACCTGTCCACAACGATGTAGCCTCGGACTATACAAATGTAACAAAAGAAAATCCAAAGATCAATGGAAATCCGGAAGCAATTCCACCAATTGACAGGACTGCATCTGGCTACTTTATCAACTTTGATGACTTTTCCGATGATCCAAGTGAACATGGAGACAAGCCAGCAAACAAAACTTTCAAAAAGAAAATTACAGAGCTCTTTCATCAACTCAGAGAAACATATCTAACTTCACCATGGATAAATTATGGATTGTGTTAGGTGTACTTTTCCTCCTTCTATGGCTCATCTTGGTTTTAAGTTTGGGTAGATTTATTGATGGAAAATATAGTACAATAGACACAGCAAGTCAGAACATCAACTTGGTCCTGAAACCACACAGATCCTCTCACATCGAAAAAAGAGAACTATCATCAGTGAACATCACAACCATCCCTATACCTGGTGGTATAGCATGGGACAAAACTGACTATGAAATCTTTGGCCCGGTTGAGCTCTTGAAATATCCACACTAATTTAAGATCTCCTAAAGTGACTTTGTATCACCTGGTACTTTCTCTGATGATTGGGACTTTGAAAATATTAATAATATGATGTCAGATTTAGAAATGTCAGCAAAATTTACAGAACATGAATATTTACAGGGTTTGTCGAATTATGAGGAAATGTATTGTTACAATCACTTTGGGCATCACTATCTGCATAAATCTGCAAATCCTAGAAATGTTTTCAGTTATTATCAATAGGAACATTGTCCAACTCCGCCAAAAGGCAGTTCGAAAACATTTTATGGGAAATTTGCATACTTCTCACGGTTTAATTACACTAATCGAGAAAGGTTTTATTTTAAAATGTTAAATAAAACAAGAGTGAAAAACTTGTTGACAAATACTAAACTGATTTATTCTGAAAAATGTTAAGAAAAAATGTTTACATTTGGTTTTGAATTTTGGAAAAACAACATTGAGACAAAAACCATCTGGGGTACCAAAGAGGGGCAGGTGCAAGGTCTAGAATCATTATTTAGAGCCTGCATGATCCCAGAACGAATAGTGTTCCTGAATGACACCATTGAACAAACAACCTGTCTTGGTTTAGCCAAGATAAAAGATTTAAACAACCCGTCTATACCAAAGCCTATGCCTGATAGAAACACCACTACAGATGAGGGGTTAGGCGTGTCCTATATTTTAAAACAAAACAGAACACTTCCTGATTGGAACAAATGGTTGATCTGGCCCACAGACACTAATAACTGTCAAGATAGATTCATGAACAAAATACAGGGGTTCAAAACGAACAGGCCAGACCCGAGATATTCCCAGAGACAACATCCAGTGATAGTTACAACATACAGTGTAGGAAAATTATGCCTCGATTGGCTACAAAGATCCACACTTCCCGAAATTAAGCAACACTTAACTTTACTTAAAGAAGGTGCTGACTTGCGAGATTTCATAATGGGACCTCGCAAACAGCGTCAAAAACATTTCATATACGCCGGTATATACGCAGCTTACAATGAAGCTTGGAAAGTAACACAAATTGAAACTGCGGAAAAAATACGAGAAATTGATCGTATTAATTTGGAAAAATCCCTTTCTGTAGTGGACAATGGGTTAACGACTCTGTCCTCCAGAATGTGTTCACTGGACAGCATTGTATCATCTGCTGTTGATATAATAGAGCAGGATATGCTAATGTTACAACATGGTCAGTCCAAATTGCGTTCTATTGTGCAGCTAGTCTGGAGGTTACAAAACCTCCATTCAGGCTACGTGCCATGGCGTCTAATCAACATAATGTCATTATTTTCTATCTTTAACCTTGTTGATAGACAAATCTCATTGGCACAAAAAGGAGCAGACTATACGGTGCTGAGCATTGAAAAACTACAAAGATTACCATTGACAATGTCAGAAAGACCTGTCATTGAATGGATAATACATGGCACCATTACAATCTCGATAACAACTTTTCAGTTTCAATACTGCCAAAAATATATACCAGCAGGCCTGTATGAAAGGTTGGGTAAAGAGTACATCAAATAAACCTGGAATTTACCTTTTACACATAAATGTTATAGTGAAGGGAAAAAAGATGTATTTCCTAGTGGTAACAATTGTAAAAAATCACTAAGCGGTACACTTCTGTGTCAAGGTATTAACTTGCATGGAGCCTGCGAAGGTTCATCAAACAACCTTTCATGTCATCTGCACGGCACCCCTGCTACACAGATAGAGCCCTTTTTCAGACAACTTTCCAACGTTAGCTACGTTATATTAAGTGACCACAGCTTTTGTGGCATGATGCCAGGAAAAGCCTATCTCGTGAGCATTACTTCCAGGGTCATTTGCTGTATGCAATATTGTATCCAAACAGCAATCCAGACATGGAGGCAGCAATATGGCCTTCAGTGAATATCTCTTCTATTCGAATTGATACTTTAAACAGAATGAAGTCTATTCTTTTACAAACAACTGTGCCTTTAACCTCGTCCAAAGAGAAGTATGAACTGCGAGTTGCAAGGACAGCGGCAGAGATACATACCCTATTATCGACAAATTGCCCCGTGCATTTCGTAGAAATGTTAAGCCAAATCTTAAACATGTCATATACCAGTGGCATCGCACATGTATTTAAGACAATTTTTTCGGGACTGTTAGCACCCTTTGAAACAGTTCTGGGCATCTTCCCGAATTTTGTGCGTTCTCTTTTCGGTGGCCTGCCTCTTATTTTGGGACTCGTAGTAGGAATTTTATTTTTGTTCCTTCTGCTCCGATATGGCAAGCCAAGTCACAGACAAAACTTAGGTTACGATGGAAGAAACGATCCTAGCAATACGATACCGAGACCGTATCACTAAGGTCCTCGGATTGAGGTCCTAAGAGATCTGAATACTACCTGGTTTCTTTCATTCAGACCAATTTTGCAAAATTGCATCTGACCTGTATTTCGATGTCTGCTATGCGGAGAAGAATGCGCGTTGGACGTCTGTCTTACACTACCATCAGCAGTACCAATGGATATCGATGCTTTGCTTTGTCCGGTAACGACTCGTGCAACGTGTTGTCCCCAGCGGCTACCTATTCTGATGACGGCATTCGTTGAGACTTCACTATTACGATTAGGTGGGGGTGAAGTACGAGATGAAAGCGGCACCACACAGGTACAACCTTCCGTGACCATTGCTGATCTAGACACCGATGATGGCAATGCATTGCATGTCAGGAATTGCCAAGGCGCCTACCTAAAATGATACAAACTACATCTCCCAGAAGTCCTGGTGGTGGGAGTGGCGCTATAAAAGGATGGGCGGGACCGTCTGTCACTATTCGTGATTTTGTGCTCATAGTGGAATTGAGTCCGAGTCTTTTCGTTTCCTGCAAAGCGTTCCCTGATAGTTTCCTGGGGAAGCGCTAGTCGCTCATTTCCCGAGCGATAGCGGCGTGTGAGGGAGCCGTGCCTTTGTCTTGGTTTTGGCAGCCGCCTAGCAAACAACAGACTGCTGACTCGGAGGTTACCGGGTAGCGGTTTGGTTTAAGGACGTCTCTGAGGCGGAAACCATTTCCTTCGTGTACCGGCTGGAGAACCAGCTTCTGTGAAAGCGGACCTTTGGACAGACTTCAAATTCCTGTAAGTTACAGGCAGCGCGTGAAGCAACGCGCTACCTGAGTTCTTTTGCTAGTGCTCTGTGTGGAGTTTAAAGATACAGATCCCATAAGTACTTACTTGCACGGCGGTGCATGGTTTCTTGAAGTTGGCCGGATATAGAGCGGAGCGTAGTGGGGAGACATTTTCTACACGCTACCGTTCAGAAGAAAGTCACTAGTGTCTTATTTGTGAAGTGCCAAAGCGGAAGGTAGTGGGGATCTACACCTTGCCGTGTTTGGAGATTGAGTACATTTTGGGGTCCAGTGGAGTGTGATTATTTAGAGCGGAGGACCGTAGTAGGAAGCTACGTCTTGCCATGTCTAAAACTGGAACGCTATATTGTTTATCTTCAGAGAGACTTTATACTCCTCACTGGTTATTTCTATTTTTTGGATTCACGGGGATTGTGGTGTGCTACGAATGCAACATATGGATAGTAACTAAAACAAGGCAGGGTACGTTACAGAAGGAACTAAAGATTAACTATAGGTGTTCTACACTTTACAAGAGTATAACCTGCTTTTTTGTATCCTTCAGGGACCAGGGATTTTGATATCCAAGATATGTTATAACAGGGAAGAGGTGGAGCACACGTCAGTCACAAAGGTGAATCTTACTGGCCTGTTTAGTGAGAATGAAATGAGTGTAGGTTTACTTTGTGGATTGCATTAACCTGGTGTGATTATTTTCTTGTCTTTCAGCTATTCCTTCCCTGCAGTCCCCTTCCGTCCCCTCCTTGTTCTCTTTATTTTCCCTCGCCCTATCCCTCGAACACACTGTGTTTTATGCAACAGTGTGTTGGTGAGGTCGGGAGGTGGAGTTCTATGTACTACAGCCGGATCCTGCAGCGTGGAGTCTAACAGAGCATATATGCACTATTTCAACTTTTTCGGAGTTGGCCCAACTTCCACCTACTGTGGTAGACGCTTTTTTTCCTGGCCTATCTGAGGTAATGTTCACTCCTAACAATGAGAATAATATTTGAAATAGCGAGCACACAGCATTCCCTGAACTCTGAATTCGGCCTTCAGTTTTTATAAACAACACTACTGAAAACATTTGGAACTATTTTTTCCCGGGAAAGCAAAATTATTTTTCCCAATTTCCAAAATATTCACCTTTTTTGGCACAAGGTACTCTGCGTAAATTAGAACTATTCTTAGAGAACAGAACTTCTATTTTTAGAGACTCTAGAGACAATATTTTGAATCAGCCTCTAGCGCATGTACAATTTTGTATGAATATGTGATGAAATGGTCTCAACCTCTTTTTTCTGTATTAAGAGCCATTTCATGAATGTAAATTTCGTGATTCATTCAGTCAACATTCTAAATGAACAAAATGTTATCTGAATGATACCACTGCTTGAAAGCGTACAGTATAATACTCATTTTCGTGTATCTATACCATTTCAAAATGCATTTGATGTATTTTGGGGTGGGCTGGAAAACGTCTTGTGTCCAACCTTACGTCAAACACGGCACCTTCCAGGTATAAATATACCAGCATTTGCCTTAAGCAACATGCGGTGGTTTGGAGCAGAGCGGCTATCTACTTACCCAAAGCCCACCTGATGCGAGTGCCGAAGGAAGCCGTCCCTCCCATTTGACGCACTGAGAAAGACACTGTCTTTTCTCCTGCAGAGAAAATCCAGGTCCAGTGTTTCCAGTCACCCTTGCGGGTTACTGGGAGATTGAGTCCTGAGAACGAGATACAAGACCTCCTTCTTTCTAAAACCAAGGTACCGAGCTGATTAGATCCTTAGAGAATGCTTGATTCAGATTCTTGGCAAAACTAACTTAACTTAAAATGCGACTCCCTTACTCCTTCCCACGTACTAGGCTTAGGTTAGGTTCACTGGGGTAGGCGTATCTTAGAAGCACCAGTTGAGTACGTTTAGTCAACTTTCATCATTGTATGTAATTGTACATATTTTATCCATTTCAAGTATCATATGGCTCAGAAACCATATCAATGCTTTTACAGTATTATTCTATAGTACTCCTTTTAATGTACGCACTTTACTTTATGACAAGTATTGCAATTGTGGCAATTCATTTCTCTTGCATGAGAAAGAAGACTGCTCAATAAATAACACCTTTTATTGAAAACGCCCGTCTCTCTATTTCTCTGCACTCTGGTGAAACTAAGTATGCATGATTGACTGAGTGAAATAGCTATCTATTGTTTTCACACGACTCTGGAGATATATTCCTTATTCTGGAGGGGGCAAAGTTGTCATGTTTATATGGAGGTCAGAAGCTAATCCCTTCTTGTCTAATCAGGGAAGTTAACTCCTCCCTGTTCATTCGAGAAAGTTTCTAGTGACCTCTGAGCTAGCTGGCATACCTAATTAAGTCTAACATATTCAGTAGAGACCTAGTCGACCTCAGTCCCACGTCTAAACTACTGTTTATGTTATTCCAATGCGCAGAGCCTATTGGAAATATAGGAACTACATTACAAGCTTATACTAAACTTGCTCGTTCTGCTTAATCATTAACGCACAAGTTAAAATAAAGTAATGGAAATAGAGTAGAGAAAAGTGATATACAGTGTATTTATTTATTTCTGTATTCTAATAGGTTTCTTTTTGACTTTGCTACTAGCTCGTACTTTGGGCTTGACCACTGACACATCTTCCTTCTTGGATGACACTGCACATGCGTACTCAGACACTGAATTTGCTGAAGCACTGGCATTGAAACTCTGCCAGCCCACTTCTTACCCACGATGTGCCTGGGAACCTGCTCATCTGACCTCTAGAAAGGAAGCTACCAAATACAATGTAGTCAAAATGTGTACCAATATTGTTGGGGGGAATAACATCATGGGGAAAGTAAATTGTGGGTGGGGAATTCAATCAATATCAATCAAATTAAAATGACATCATCTTAGTATGGTATGATGACCTCTCCTCATCTTTCCAACTAATCACTGAAGGGGAACACATAGAATTACAACATTTAGGGGTGGTACATTGCCCTCGAAATTGTATAACTAAGGTAGGCTCAGATAGAGAAATTGTCCGACTTGTCCAAATAGCTGACCTGTCACTGACCCAACGCACTCAATAGGTGATCAAGAGCGGAGGGGCTGGCAGAGCACTCTGTCAGAAGAATCGATTACCCAATCGGGGTATTATTTGGCTTTCCGAGAGAGAGGGGTGTGATGCTGGCGTTGAACTTAGCTGAGGTAACCTGTCCTGATCCACACTTGTCTTTTCCCGTGGGCACCTGATTAGTCAGGAGCCTGGTCCTGGTCCGTAATTTGCCCCAGCCTATGGCCAGGATTGGTCATTGCACCATTCTAGGTAAATATAATCAATGTGATATGTCCTTGTACTATTTCCTTTTCCTACCCTTCCCAGGTACCTATGTCTAAAGGGGTTACTGTGATTTCTAACTAACTTTATGTCCTGCTGGTTATATTTTTGCTTGTAAAATATATGGTCCAGAGATTGTGGCCCTTTTCATTTGACTCAGAAAATCTATCATAGATAAAGGTTTTAAAACTTTCCCTGAGTCTGTGGTTATTAGAAAATAAATGTGTTTAAATATTGCCTGTTTATGCTAACTCTCTGATCCACAGGACTTATAGTACGGTGACAAGGAATGGTAATTTATGGATCTCTGGGCAAACTGATGGAGTGATTAAACTAGTAAATTGGTTAAGCAGGACTACTAGTTCAATGTGTGAATGTTGTATGGGCCCAAGGTTAGTATAGTAAAATTGAGATAGTTGATCCCTGCGCTCTCTATCAATGTCCCAGGTACCCGTAAGGCACATAACTGTCTTCAGCAGTGTTCCCGCTGCCACTCACCCTCAATAGGACTGCAACAGCAAACTTCACTGGGCTCTGAGGGGCTGCAGAGAAATATTTGGTATTAAAACAATTTCTGTTGGAGACTCTTAAAGTCTCAAGGATCTGAGGTGGCTGCTTGCGGGGACCATATCGACAGATCTGTCCAATATGGCGACCAGACCACTTAGACTCTACCTGAGTTTGCCTCCTTTGAGCACGACATAACATCTGATTCTGCTCTTTGCGGCAGTGCTGCAGGCTCAAGCCATGACATCAATTCCAACATCACTGATGCTGAACACATGGATCCAATAGCTCTGTCTGAGTCGGATGTTATGCACCTACCCTCTAGACCACAGCTTTATGCACAAGCCAACCCACACCCATCTTGTTAATATGGCGATTACAGGGATGACTTCTATGAAGGAGGGCAGCAGAAGTCCTAGATATCAACCTACTTATGCAAAGGAACTAACCAAGAACCTATGACCTTTTTAATGAAGACCAAATTGATGTCCTGGTGGGCACCTGATCAAAACTGGGATCTTACCCTGCAGTGTGCTGCGGTGCAACACTTACATTCACTCCACATGGTTTTCGTCAGGGGTCCAGCAGTCTCTAATGGACATTCCCTTTGACAGCTCTAAAGGGTTTAAAGTGAAGGTTGACTTTTCTTTGGAGATATTTAAAGAGAGCAAGGCCACCGTCTGTTCTCTAGGCCTGGCTCGGCCTGCTTGGCAGCCCCCTCCCTCAGCCACCCATGATTCAGTGAGAACAGACTTCATAGCCTTGGCCTACTGCATCCATGTCAGATGGCACATGCAAGCGGCACAGCAGTGGGATCTGAAGTCTTATGGGGCTATGCATGAATGGGAACTATTTGAGTTCATCTAGGTGTTGAAGGAGATTTTGAAAGATCTGTAGTGTTGGCTGCTTGACCATAGACCCCGCTCCCTACCTCACTCTGAGCTAATCCTCCTAACAAATTGTTTCTGGGGTGGGGCAGTCATCTGGGAAAGAAGTCTGAGCTTTGAAGCTCGTCCACATCAACCAGCTGTACCTTCATGCGATTCGCTTGCCACTGAAGGTGTTCCTCTACCATGAAGAGGAAATGGGCAACACAGCTGTCATATGGCCGCTGCACTCTGAGGTGGCTTAGGGCGTCTTCCAGCAATGAGGAGAAACACTGCTCTATCTATTTGCCACTGTAGACAGTGCAAAGTGCACAGTTTTTGGAGTTCCCAGGGCAGTCTGTGCTCGGAGACACTTCTCACCTACACTGGGGGTTGGGACCGAAGTATGCGTTTCCACCCCACCCTCTCTTGCCCAGGGTACTGAAAATGATCAAGAGACTTAGCCCAATACATCCTAGTGGCTCTGGAATGGGCAAGGAAAGTCTGATACCCTGAACCTTTGACCATGAGCATTTGTTCTCTGATATCTCGGCCCCTTCGGGAGGACTGTAAGGTCACTTGTGCCGGTAGGGCTGAATCCATCATATTTTATTTACGTTACAGTGAAGCACCTTAGCCACCCCGCTTGCTTCTACTACGCTCAAACCCTCTACTCTCATTTGAAACTTTATTCCCTACCTTCCAATGATGACCTAAAGCTCAATTGATTCCATTTGCCATGGACCATCATAATGACTACATTCTATTTCAGCAGGCAGATATATTAAGCAATAGCTATGTAGATATCGCACATCTCCCTCCTGTTAACAAATGCATAAGGAGAACAAGTCTATTAACAATACAACAAAAGAGTAAAGTAAGTTCTCCTAACTTCTTTCTAAACATTAAACCGAAATAAAGGGGTCCATTAGGATGGCGGGCCCCCACCAGGTGGCGGTAGCCACCGCCGGCCTGGCGGGGCGATCCACCTGCCAACCTTGTAGGAATGACCCCCCGTCATACTATCATGGCTGGGGGGTTGGTGGCGGACAGAAAGACCGGCTGCCGCATTTCCGCCCCGGCTGCAATATGGTGACTGTGTCTGTTTATATATAAATACACAAAAACCTGGGTGTCTGATACGAAACAAAGATGTTTCAGAAGCCATACATTATGAGTCAACAGGATTGTCTGACTAAGTAACCGGAAAAAATCTAAATAAAGTTTTGGCAATCCAGCGCATGTGGCCACCAGGAAAAGTAAGTGAGATCCAAGATCCAGAGATGGATTACCATCAAAATCTTGTTGGTGATCTGATTTTTCTCATCTGGTCATCCACAGGGCTAGGCCGCCTGGTAGGACTAGGGTCAAACCCACAATCGCCCGTTTGACCATGCGTGGGATCACCAAATGGAACAAAGAGGAGGAGGCCTCCCTTACTCTGAGTTTGGTCCAGGTGAGGTGAGGTATTCTCCCCTCTCAAGATGGGTGAGTAAGGAACTATTATGTTCCCTTCCACATTAATCATTACTGTTACCATCCAACGCATTTACACCACCTTTTCTTTCTGTAGGTGATACATACACCAGCTGACATGGAGGAATAAGAGTTATATCCTTTAAAGTAGTCACTGTTATTTTTCTTCAAGAGTGTGAATTTCACTAGCAGTAGCAATAGTCCTATAAGAACAGAGGCCCTGATGAAAGCCTAGGGAGTTTTCCCCTGTATGGCAGAATATTTGTTTATACTGCGATTTTGCGCTGTTCTGGTTTTTAAATAGAAAGAAACTCACGGTTATTAAAGTTTCCATTGCTGTGAGATTTCTATTCTTTTTTAACTTTATTCTTTTTACACCTTCACTTTTTTGCACTGCTCTTTGTTCCATTTGGTGATCCCACGCATGGTCAAACGGGCGATTGTGAGTTTGACCCTAGTCCTACCAGGCGGTTCTGGGAGTAGTCTCGCTGATCTGGAGACACACCAGCCTAGCCCTGTGGATGACCAGATGAGAAAAATCATATCACCAACAGGATTTTGATGGTAATCCGTCTCTGGATCTTGGATCTCACTTACTTTTCCTGGTGGCCACATGCGTTGGATTGCCAAAACTTTATTTAGATTTTTTCCGGTTACTTAGTCAAACAATCCAGTTGCCTCATAATGTATGGCTTCTGAAACATCTTTGTTTCGTATCAGACACCCAGGTTTTTGTGTATTTATATAATGTACAGTAGGGGATAACAACCTGGGTAGGTCTATAAACTTCCCTTAGACCCTCCAACCCCCGTTTTTGTTTTCTTTTTCTGACTGTGTCTGTTTGACACCGCCAGCCATATTACAATATGTGCTGGGGAATGCCTTTGCTGCCATGGAAAGGCATGCGTGTCTACCTGCGGGGGCCCGTTGCGGGCCCCCAGGGGTTCCAGGTGGGTGGGGGGTGCACATGGGGGGGTACCTATGGTACCCTCCTGCATTTCAAAGAACAACATGGCAGGCACCGTGCGGTACCTGTCACGTTGTGCTTTGAAATGCACAACATGTATTTTTAGCATTGCGGCGGGCGGTGCTGCCGCAATGTTAACAATACAGGATGCGCCCGCCACTGTGGCATGCACATCCTAATTTCCCCCACGGCCTGGTGGGGGCGATCCACCTGCCATCCTTGCAGGAATGACCCCCGCCATATTATATGGCTGGGGGGGTCCGTGGAGGACAGAAAGACCGTCTGCCGCATTTCCGCCCCGGCTGCAATATGGTGGCGGGGTCTGTTTGACACCACCAGCCAGAATGCCTTGGCATGCGGTGTCTACCTGCGGGGCCCCGTTGCGGGCCCCCAGGGACTCCTGGGGGGTGGGGGCGACATGGGGGATACCTATGGTACCCCCCTGTATTTCAAAGAACAACGTGACCGGAACCTTGCTGTGCCTGTCACGTTGTGGTTTGAAATGCACAACATGTATTTTTAGCATTGCGACGGGCGGTGCTTTCAGCACCGCCCGCCGCAATGTTAAAAATACAGGATGTGCCCGTCACTGTGGCGGGCGCATCCTAATTTCCCCCACGGGACCCCCGCCCTTATGACGGGCGGTCCCTTTCTACGATGGGATGGCGGGCGGACAAAGCCCGTCTTCCTAATGGGCCCCAAAGTATCTCATTAATACCCGATACGGCATTCTGTACTTGACCCACAAATAAAAGATTTGTTATTTTATACATAACTCTTCAGGTATTTTGGTCTCCTACAGGACCTCACGTTTTTCCTCCCACTGAGGTTAACATCTTCTCTCTCATCTCCCCTAGGCATTTTTGAATGACCATCTTTCCAACTCTATTGAGGTTCCAAATTTTATGATCTTCTGCACTTATGCCATTTCCAAAAATCATAATTACCTTCAGAGGAAAAGATAATTTTTAGAACGATTTAGAAAGTCCTACATAGGGTTTTCTGATACTTATGTCACCAATGTTTTCTTCACAACCTTTCAACTGTCAAACTTGATTTTCCGTTCTTACGTTTTCTCTAATTATTGCACTTTTTTTTTCTTCCTTTGTCATGCTCCACCCCTATTCCCTCTCCTGGCTTACTATTGACCCATGGTTAGCAAATCTGTGTCTGATTTTCGTTTGTGAAATAACTCTAACGCGAAATAATTCAAACGGTGTGATCCCTGTTTTTGTGTGCGGTGTCTTTCTATAATATTTTATTTTTCTCAGTAATTCCTTCTTCCAACACAATTTGTTTTCCAGATCTCTTTGCATTGTTTCCTTCAACACTTTGAGCCTCTCCACCATACCATTAATTTCGGGATAGTAAAGCACCAATTTATTATGTTTGATACCTCTTTCTCCAAGAAATCTCAACATTTCCCAGGACACAAATTGTACCACAAATTGTACAACGTCTTCAGTTTCAAAAATGTGTTTAAGAAACTTAATTGCATTACCAGTTTCCACCAAGTTGTTTATCCCCACCTCTGGCCACCTTGAGTACATGTCGATTAGAACAATTGCATACTTATCAGCACTTGAGTATCTAATGGGTCCTAAGTTGTCCATGGCAACGTCCTCCCATGGCTCTTTTGGTATTTCTCATATCCCCTTTGGCTGCATCCTGCATTTGAGTGTTATGTCAGCTCTAACACATTCCATGCACTCTCTTACAGATATCTTTTCATAGATGATCATCCCTGGTTTCCAGTATAGTCATTCCCTGTTTTTTGATAGCTATCATGTGCTAAAGAGATCAACTCCTCTCTGGTATTAGTAGCAAAGAGAAGTATAAAGTTCCCCGGTAGGACTAGGTAGAAGGCGTGTGTGTATGTTTAGTGTAAAGAGAAATGTATCCAAGGGGGAAGAAAGGTAAGGGGAATTTCCCTCTTGGGAACTAGAACCCTCACACACCCAGCAAGCTAGGTGTCATGCTTCATCATATGGGTCCTGCTCCTTGTCAGACTGGCGCTGCAATGTCTGACGGGCACCCGCGAAGGGGCTCTTTAGCGGATATCTTTTGTTCCAGCCATATGGGGCATGTGTGTGAGAGGGCAGGTGAATGTGTAGTCGTGATAAAGTGGATTAAAAAAGGTGGGTTAGTCCACAAAGAACTTTAATAGTGTGGCTAGCTCCCTTGTTTAAAATGGTGGGAGGGGAGGTAGACGCCACGAGAATATGTGGCGAAATACCTACAACCCTCTAATCAGGTCGACATGTTTCTTGCTATTCTAGCAATTCCTCAGGACCTCAGTGATTAGTACTACACAGTGAATTCAAAAAAATATATTTAAAAATTATTAATAATACAACCTTGAATCTTAAGGTCTGTAGTGGAGCAGGCCAACTGGTCCTGCTTTGAATGGCGCACCCTAGGAAGAGAAGGAGGACATATACGAAAGATGATCAGAATAGGTCTCCTGTATAAACTAGGTGCGCTCTTCCACACACAACAAAACACACACTAAAAGATTAAAAGGACCAAATGGTCTATTCGAACGAAGATGGTAAAAATGCTTACCCTAAGTAATTCCCTAAGGTGCCCAGCAGTCTGCTCCTGTGGGACCTGCACAGGCGAGTCAGGCGCCTAAGAAAAGAGGGGGGGGAAGGAAAGGGGAAGGACACTTAATATCCTCAAATGTGAGCCGGTATCAAATTGTGGAAACCACTACTTACAACCGGGCTAATCCTGCCTATTACACTCCCTGGTGTCTGTTGCTCACTGTTTGAGAACGATAACAGTGGCCGGAAAGGCAGTCAGGGTTAATGTCAGTAGGGCAGCCATCATTATGTTAATGGACACCGACAGGAAAAACACCAGGCCTCATCAACCTCTTCGAGTGCTCAGCGTTATCAAGACCAGAAGGTGCACGAGTTTGAGGGGAGACCACACCCATGTTTGTCTGCCAGTGTGACAACCACTACAAGTGAAAGGGGCATCCCCACCGTCAGCCTGTATCTGCCAACACACCCCATTTTTAATGGTCACAGCGTATGCAAACGTACCAGCGTGGAATAGCATAATCGGCCACAACTGTTAACGTAGTGATAAACCGATATTGATCCGACACAAATCTGGATGGACACTTACCCAAGCGGTGTGCGGTCTCTGCCTGCAACCTACCCCCTCTCTGGTATTGACGGAATTAGTTTGGTTCCTCTCCGCATCAATTCACCTTGTACCAATAGTACTGATTCTCCAAAATCCATGCAAATGGTCATGATATTTTTCTTGGCCATTCCAACCATTTTTGATTATTTCTACCATCTGTTGCATTACTTCATACTTTTGTTTCACTCCCCCCTACTTTCTGCGAGGAGACGCTAGAGGCAGCCAGGGCACTAGAGAGCTGCAACTGTCAGAGAAATGCCAGAACGCCAGAAATGGGCAGCGTGCAGGTCACGGTCGTGGGAGCAGATTACAAAACCGCGAAAAAACAACCCACGGTCCGCGGTATTCCTCCCGCTTTGCCCACGAAAGGCCCCGGCCGACGACAGCTCACGGAAGCCTGCATGGAGGGCCTGCTGATCCTGCTGAACCTGCCGAGCACCCCCTCACAGTTTCCCTCATCTGGACCCTTGCTGGCTCACCAGGAGCGAGTGGACCGAGAGTGGTCCGCGAGTGGTCCGCGAGTGGACTGCTGCCGACCGCAGCGGACTAGTTGTACTTTTTGGCACCGGGACGGCGGGGGCCCCGCTGGGAGCCCGCCCGCAGGAGGAGTAACCGCGGAGCTGAGGCGGTCGCGGAGTAGAGAAAACAGTGACTGTAGCTGCTAAAGCAGGTGCAGGTGCCGGGAGGTGTGAGCCGGCACTGGAGAAAGCGACTGAAACGCAGGGACTGTGACCAGGTCGTGACCAGTGGCCTGGGAGCCGGTGGAAGCTAACACCCAATTGACTGGATCAATCTCGCTATCTCACAAAACGAGGATCTTTGCAGCTTCCCCAGCGTGCCACAGTGCACCAGCTGATAAGGTGGGAGGCGGTAGCGAGCTGGGCGCGGGTGCTGGGTACGGGTGAATCGTTAAAAGGTTCAGTCAAATTAAACCCCAGGTGTGGGTGGGATCGTCGCAGATCCACTAAGACCACGTTAGCCAAGTCCTCAGCTGGGACCCCACTGCCACGAACACGTAATAGAGCACCCGAGAGCACTTGAGAGGCCATAAGGAGCAGAGGGCAGGTACAGGCACCCCTAAAGAACCATCTTCACCCTCACCATGAGATCAGGGAGACTCAGAACAGACCCAACTGCTAAACCAAGTGAAAGCAAAAAACGCCAGAAAAGGAGTGAGGAACTAAACGATTCATCTGACGAGGACTCAACAGAGGACATACTAGAGACGCCTGATACCATTGCCAGTGCCATCACAGCTAAAACACCACAGAAGACCACAGGTCTTAAAAACACTAAGATCACAGACTTTTTAACTCCAGCTACATCATCTGCCCCACCAGTGCGGCAGGAGCAGAATTTAAAAACCGCAATTAGCACTAAAAGAATGTCGCAGTCAGTGACCTCCCTAACTGAAACCTTGCTGCTTCAAAATAACACTCAGAGCAACAACTTCCAAGAAATTAAAAAGCACCCTTGGGACAGTCTTCGAAAAAACTTAAACAAAACGATGAATCAAGTTACAGTGAATGCCCAAATAAACATAAGAGAGAAAGTGGGCTTCACTAACTCCGATATAGTGACAAGTGATGAACACTTTGAGGGTACATTGGAAACATCAAATGCACAAATGATACCTACCGCACCAGTGACACGGTGCTCCCTAAGTTTAGGTTCATACTTCGACTATGACCAGGGGACCCCCATACGCCCGGCTCTAAGAACGGACAACAAGGCCCCATTGGATCCAATTGTTAAGCTCACCACAGAAGCAGATAACAAGGATCAGCCTTCAAGTGAAAGCATGACATCAAATGGCCAAGCAAATAGAGTGCCTGCCGGTCAAAGAGGTACACATTAAGTCCAACATCACCCCAAAACCGTCCGCAGGCGTAGACCTGCAGGAGGATTACAGCCCGAATAGCGCTCTCACCTCAACTACCAATCCAATGAGCAACCGCGAAACACCAAACTCGCAGGAGGGTCATAATCCAACCAACGCCCTCATCATAATAGCTAACCAAAGGACCAATAGTAAAACACTAAATCGCCCATCTGGGCTATTCCCGCTCCACTTCAATATTTCGTCACCAAGTCCAACAACTTCACCAAAGGGCTTTAACATAAGGCATAGAACGGCCAGCCAAACTTTTATCCCAGACATGGGTCCAGGAGGAGATGCACGAGTACCGTCTGACCTTCGAGATCCACGAGCTCAGGGTTCAGCAAGGGTCAAGTTAAGGGATAAAGCTCGGAGTACTCCCCAAGACCTTAGATACCAAGTAGACAACAGCCTACCAGTGCATGCACCGTTGTGGCCACCGTTCATAAATATGATGGAAACTATATCCGCAGCCTTACTCCAACACTCAGAAAAGCTGGAGTTACAGATAGATATCTTGCAAATTTTAGTCTCACACGTCGTGGGCATCGATAATAAGATTCTCGAGCTAAATTCCTTTATTGAACGAGCACAGAAAGACCCGCGCACGACGTACCATGAATGTCAGTGCTCTGAAACAATGAATCAGCTTAAAGTCTTACCGGCCATCTTAACTGACATCCTGGCAGGGGTACAAAGTAAACCAAATAATGCCCATAACTCATCTGAAATTCCAGGGATTGAAAGCTCGCCCGGAAGCTTGACAAGCTCAATCAGTAACGCCATTCTACATAGGGAGGATCTGAGGGCGGACTAAATAGAAGGCAGTCCACTGCCCCGTTCCTCTGTCACACAGACTACAAGCACTGAAGCCATCATACTACATCAAAAAGATATTCCGGTCCTAGCTCACTCAGGAAAAGAAGTCCCCTGGCCATTGCAAATAAACGGGCACCAAACAAATAGATCTATGGTTGAAATGGAAAATCCGCCTAGAGAAGACCCGGGGACAACATCTAAGGGGCAAATAAAACAAAACATTCCGCTGACAAAACATGAACGCAAGAGACTAAGGAAAGCAAGACATAACAAGGCACAGGGGAAAAAAGATGCTACCAGAACTATCAAGCCAACCTTAATTATAAGAACGTCACCGCAAGGACCGAGCAGTAAGGACACGCTTAACGCGGAACAGGAAGAGAAAGTGGACTGTGGGCAGGCTGCCCCTCCAGTGAATCCGCATCAGGAAGTCAATGTAACAGCCGAAACAAAGAACTCAAATATCTTAAATTCAATACAAGCTCAAATAACCAAGCAATCGGTGGTCGGCTCTCCCCCACAGAAGCCGCATGTAGCACAGAAAAACATTTCCCATTATTTCCCGAAAATGGTGCAGGTACCAAAAGACTAACCCCAGCACTGGAGCAACAACAGAGACTCACTCCACAAGCCCCGGTGGGCCTAAGATCACAGCAGGCGATTCGTGGCATTGAGCCGGCGCTTAAAAATAATCTCCTATCAACCGAGCAACAACAGAGACCGATTTTACATGTTCCGGTGGGCCCAAGACCTCAGCAGGCGGTCGTTGAAAATACACTGGAAACTGAGTTGATCGACCCAAAGCAGGGCACTCGAGCCAGACCAGTAAAATCCTACAACCAAACCTGCCTTTTAAAGCACAATGAGAGGCAAGACGCAATCTATCCGGCGGGCTCAATCATGCATGAAATAATACCACATTACAATTCAAGGAGAAACCATGATAGCTTAAATCGGAGTGCCATACTAAAACTCATTATTTTGTTCGAGACGCTAAAGCATGTGAATACAAATCACATAGAAAGCATCGAATTCAAAAGAATTCCTAACTCAAACGGGAAAGAAATGACAGTGGCCACATAGAATGACCCCGAAATAGCCAATGAAGTCTGGCGATACAGAGAAGAGTTCGCCAACTGGGGAATTGAAATAAGGCCAGTGCTGCCAGAAAGATATCGGAGCCCTTTATCAATATCTGCGGAAGAAAGACCAAAACCAGAAGGTGGACTTCTCCGGGGGGCCATCGGGGGCACAGACACGAACAAGGGGGGATGGGCCAACCTCCGCATTATGCATCAAGGCCAGCTAGGGGGGTCCAAAGAGGGACGGACAATCCTAGCCCCAACACGAAACAAATCAGTGGCAAGGATGGCGGAAGCATGAAAACAGGCTCTGAGAGCCTGTTCGTGGAATATCAACGGTCTGAGGGGCAAAACTAATGACGTAGAATTAATGGCATTTTTAAAAGATTTCGACATCATTCTACTTCAAGAAACCTGGTTAACGGCTTCCCAGCACATAGATGGTTTTAAGGAAGTCCAACTACAAGCGATTAAAAGAGGCCCCTCGGGAAGGGCAGCCGGAGGCTTATCCATCTACCTCAATACTAGCATTGTTTGAACTCCCCTTACCATTGACACAGGACAACAATGGATCCAGTGCATTAAACTTGATATAAAGAAAGATCCCCGGCAAAAGCCAATGATAATCTGTAACGTATCTTTACATCCAGACTCTAGGAACAAAGTGGAAAAGATCTTGACCCTCAAAGCCTTCATGAAATCTATGCAATCTGTCTACCCGCAGGCAGAGCTGGTCGTCTCAGGCTACTTGAGCATGTTCTTGCTTGAAAAGGACCAGGCCCAAACCATGACTCAAAACAAATGGAACAGCAGATTTATCCCAAGTATCATTACAAATCACCGGAAAAAGGATAAGTTCAGTCAACAGTGTGCATTAATGTTTGCAGAGGTCGGAATGATTGCTTTGAACGGCCGGTTTTCACACGATCAACCAGCGGCCCCCACTAGAATGGCTAAACAGGCTCAATCAGTGCTGGATTACACCACGGTGGACTTAGAGACCTTGCAAACCATTGTGAGTTACAAAATCATCCACAAACTGGAGACCGACTACAGCCTACAAGCCTTCGAATTCAGTGTCCAATACAAAAGGGCCACTGTATGAAAAGCACTGATCGAACCTCCAAGTCTCTACAATCTCAAGAGACTAGTATGGAATGGCAACAACATTAAAGAAATAATGATGCACATGAAAAACGTACACACAGAAGTGATCGGAGCAGATGCATCCTCCCTCCGGGACAGCTGGGAAAATCTGATCACAAATTTAATGGAGAGATTCTCGACTCAAACCCAAATCATCAAAAGGAAAACCGGAAAATCACCCCATGTGTCTTTGGGTCCAATGTTGTGTAAGAAAAGGTCATTCAATCGAGAAATCAGAAAGCTACATGCAATAGCCAAGACAAAGGGTGAAGATACTGGCAAACAAAATTACAGCTTGAGACAAAACTACAAAAAAGAAGTGTGGTTAGAAAAAGCAAAATACCAAAATGACATCTGGCAATCACTACTAGCATCTAGTAAATCAAATAGTAACGGGAAATTTTGGGCTGAAATTAATAAAGTGCCAAAGTGGCAAATGGAGCGGCACAGGTCTTCAACGCTAACATACTTGAGGGCGACTGGACACAACACATCGAGCAAGCCCAAAGGAAAATATCCCGGCTTGGTGCACTGACCAGCAGACTCCGCTACTAACAAATACCCAAGAAGTAGAGCCACAATCAGACGGAAACTGGATAACGCCATCCCAGGTAGCAATGGTCCTTAAAAACTTGAGGTCCAAAGGTGCCCCAGGCCCAAATGGCCTACCAAACGGTTTGTTCAAACAAGACCAACAGTTTTGGGCAGAATATCTCACCCCACTATATAATGATGTATTTCAAACCGGAAGCAATCCCGAGTCATGGAGAGGTAGCATTTTACATCCTATTTTTAAGGCAGGTACAAGGTTCGACCCAGGCAATTACCGCCTTATTGCACTCATAGATGTCGAGGCCAAAATCTATGCCTTCTGAGGGACCTGGAAGACTGGCTGAGTGCGAATAAGATTCTGCCGATTACGCAGACAGGTTTCAGGCCAGGAACCAGCACATCATGCAACCTGCTGGCGCTAAATCTTATGGTGGATAAAAGTAGGGAAAACCGAGCGAAACTGTACACATGCTTTGTAGACCTCAAAGCAGCGTTCGACACAGTCCCGAGGGAGGCACTATGGCGAAAAATGGCCAACTGGGGAATACCATCAAAGCTGCTGCTGGCCATTATAAACCTATACTCGCACACCTGGGTTAGAATAAACTAGCCAGCGGCGATAGAACGACAGGTAAAATCTTTACCCATGTTGGCCTCAAACAGGGCTGTCTATTGCACCAACGCTCTTCAATATTTTCACAGCGGACCTGGACAAGTGTATCGCGGAAACAGAAAGTGATCCACCAAAGCTAGCCAACCACAAAATCAGGAGCATACAGTACGCAGATGACATCTTACTCTGCAGTCAGACCCCGTTGGGCCTACAATGCTCCATCACAAAGCTCAAAGATTACATCTGTGCACAAGGGCTCCAAATTAATTATAAAAAAACGAAGATCGTCTGTTTTGCCTCTCGGCCAGGGAGGAAATCCTTTAAATGGCACATTGCAGGCAACACATTAGAGCAGACCTCCACGTACAAATACTTGGGAGTTGTAGTCGATGCCAGGTGGTCGCTGAAAGATCATCAGTCTTACAGAAAGGCACAGGCTATCAAACTACGCTTTGCCCTAAATTTGTTAAAAAGAAAAATGAATTGTCCATCTAATTCGCATTTGTTGAAGGTAATATCTGAAAAATGTCTCCCATCTCTTACGTATGGATTGGAATTGTATAAGGGAAAGGATGCTAACTTTTTGAACACACAACAATCAGAGTTGCTCCAATACATCTTTCAGATTCCGAGGTTCGCATCCCAATCCCAGATCCGCTTGGAATTCGGTCTACTAAACCAGCACCAAATCAGACAAGCAGCCATATTAAAAACATGCTGGAAATTAAGAGCTGCTGAAGAGGACACCCTCATGGGCCTTTGTTGGACTGAGATAAACAACCAGAAAAAGACAAAAAACTCATGGAAAATGGTATGGGAGAACGCCGTCTCGAGCCTTAATATGGAAAAGGCATGGAACACAAATCAATCATTTGTGGCGTTCAAAAAAGAGACTAACGCAGCAGCAAAGCAAATATAATGGACATCAGATAAAGCTGCCACAGCAAAAAAAACATGGATGGAATGTGTTGGCCACGTATGGGAAGCCGGAGCCACAACCATATTTAGTCAACCATATATCCCCAGCTGCCCAAAAAATACTTTTAAAATTACGTTGGGAACCACCATACTAAAAATCATACACCTGCATGGAAGCAAACATGGCCGACACCCGTTTGTAGACTATGTGGGGAAATGGAAGAATCCTTGATGCACATATTGTGTATTTGCCCATCTTTAACAAATTTAAGACGTTATTACCTACTTCATGTTTTTCGACTTTTTCAAATTAGATCATGCCGCCCTGCCGTCATGCTGGCCCTGAACAGCTACCAACTGCAGACAGCTTGTAGGGCCGCTAGATTCTGCCAAAAGGCACTTCAGCTAATCATGAACACTGAGGTAAAGGACTGCAAAGGTCTTAATCCGACTGTGCGAAGTGCAAGTACAACCGCAAAAACATTATGTATACAGACATTATAGAAAGTCTTTCTATTTTAATAATCCTTTAGTTTGTATACTTTAATTTTAAAGTACATGTTGCTTCTTTTTTATATGAACAATATTGTAAATGTTTTAATTAGCTATATACAATAAAAAATTTACTTTACTTACTTTACTTTACTTTGTTTCAACTACCCATTCTTCCTTTACAATACCTTTCCTGATTAGGCAAACTTCCTGATCATTCTCTTCACTAATCAAGACTATCTCCACACTGCCATTCGTATCTTCTAAGCGTGAACAGCAATCAGCCAGATTGTCTTCATACCTGGAACATAAATAAGATCAAATTGAATCTCCTGCAAGGCTATAACCCAATGTCTTCTTCCTGATAGAAATGGGGTGGGGGGGGGGGGCTCTAGTTTACCATGGTTTGCACCTTTGTCCAAGTAGGGACCCTTCCTTCCAGTCAGGATAATGGAGTTAAAATCCTAAAATAACCCCTGCTCACCCCCTTGTTAGATTGGCACAAGCAGTCAGGCTTATCTCAGAGGTCGTGTGTAAAGCATTTGCAAACGACCAACAGTAATACACTGAAAACACTACAAAAGGACACCTACCATTAAAAAAAAATCCAATATTTTTATATATCCAAAATGATAAGAATCCAACATACAGTACTTAAAAATGTATACTTTGCAAGATATCCCTTTAAAATTGCAGAAATATCTCAAAAACACAGTTCTTTCTTAGTCTGTACTTCCATCCGGTGCTACTGTGAAACTGAAAACAGAATCCAACAGTTCCGTCTGACCGTGTCGGTCAAGGGTGTCAGCAGACTCTTAAACAGTACCTTTGCATTGCTGCTGACACGGTGATCGTTGTTGTGATGGCAGGTCATGGAGCAAGCTACTTAGCTGGAGCTGGTGTAGGCCTGGCCAGACTGCTGTGTGGGACGAGGCAGTGCGTCGGGAAACTTGAGAGCGGTGCCCCAGCCACAATGCAGTCACGGGTGTTGGAAGTCAGCAGGCAGCGACTGCATCAGTGAGACTTGGGCGGCAAAGGGAAGCGAGGTGGTGCCCACAGGTCTCGGTGCAAGCAGCGGCTCAGCGGTGTCGGTCGTCGTGACCAGGGTAGCGGTGTGAGATGCGGTGGTGCAGTCTGCGATGCCTTCAGATGTACATATATATTAAGGAAAGCAAGGTGGATACCACAAGTACCTCAAGTCATCGCAGCAGAGCAGACGCTTGCACCTGAGCCTGCACAATCTACACCTTGTATGGCGAATGAGCAGTGGCAGATGATGACTTTCAATCCCCCCTCTCAAGTGGTTGGTGTCCTATTGGTGGGCAGCTGCCATATTGATCTTTGAAGGACACTGGAAGAAGTGTGTTGAATGGGGACCTTTCCGAAACATCCAGCTGCTGAATGTGCATTTATTGGATGTTCTCTTGTTCTGTTTGTCACTGACCCTAGCAAGGCCTTGTTGAGGCAACAGTTAAAGGTTATCTCTCCCCTTTCGCCCATCTTACATTTACTAGCCATCCTTCTTCAAGTCACTTATTGTGATGCCTATTTTTTTGTTTAAGGGGCTGGGGTATATGTTCTCGCCAACTCCATTTGTCATGCTACAGTAAGACCTTAATTTCGTTCTCCGTTGCTTGAGGTGCACTCCCTTTTAAACCATGCACAGTTGCATTCTTCACCTTCTTACTATCTAGACAGCTTTCTTTATCGCCATAGCATCAGCCAGACAAGTGAGAGGGCTCCAAGCATTGTCCCTGGTACCTGTTATGCACCTTTCTTCCCGGACAAATTCGGCTTGAGGACAAAAGGTGCAGTTCTTTTTTTTTTTTTAACTTTATTTTTTCAGCAAAGAAGACCAACATAATCCCCCCCAAAATTGGCATCGGTAGAAAGAAAATACATGTGTACACAATTCATTGTCCCATTACGGCTCCAGCAGGTGCAGATATAACAATAAATACAAGAGTCAAATCTTCGGGATGCAAAGTAAATCATAAAAACTGACATTAAGGAACATTGTGCGTAGCCATCAGGGCATTACCCCAACACCATCTCTCCCTCCACGCCTCCAGCATCCCCGCCCTCAGACCCCGACTACCCAGAGGAGAACAATTCAGCACTGGTTGCATCCGAATCGCTGCCAACTGACCCCACAGCGCACATCATACGCCAGGCGAGCAAGTCCTCTTGCAGCCGCTCATCCTTACGTGTACGCTGCATATGTGTCTCCTCAGCCAATGTCCATTCCCCAATATCCCGAAGCCATAATGACATGACCGGGGCCCTCTGCCCCATCCAGGTGATAGCCACTCGTGACCTTCCGGATGTGGACTACCACCGCCTTCCAGAATTCTCCGACCAGCGGGCACTCCCAGGCCAGATGGAGAAATCCGGCTCTGACCGTACCTCATCTAAGACAGGCATCCATTTTATCTGCGGCAATGCAGTGTAAAGCAACTGGGGTCATGTAAGTGCGGTGCACAAAATTGAAATGGATCCGTTTGAATCGTGCATTACACGACACCTTCCGGATAAGGGTCCCTATTGGTTTACGTTGTCCCGGGTCTAGGGCGACCCCCAGATCTGCTTCCCATGCCGCCCAAGACGGGGATATCGTAGGGGCCGAATCACACCTCATAGCCGTATATAAAAGCGTTATCAGTCGCCGTCTCCCGCCGCAAGACAAAAGGATATTCAGAGTATGGGACACCAGGGGTGCCTCCGGATATTGTGGCTAGGTCGCCCTCACCATTTCCTGAAGGCCTCTATAATGGAGATACTGTCCCCCGGTGAGCCCAAAGGCCTCCGTAGCCCTCTCTAGGGTCACAAAAGAGTCGTCCGGATATAGGTCTGCCAGAGTCCCACAGCCGCCTTCACGCCATTCCCGGAACAACATGTGTTCCTCCATCAGCGTCACCGGTGCCATTATCCACACCAGTAGCCTGCCTCAACACCCTCTCCACAACTCGCTGCCAGATTCCCGCAGTGTGTCGAACTACATACGGCAGGGATTCATCCGCTCCCCCTCCCCGCATCAGAGCCTCCTGTAGCGTCCTCTCATCCGCTCTACCCACCAGGAGTTGCAACTCCCAGTTGACTGTACCCGCGAACCAATGGTGTGGCTGGCAGAAGTTGGGTCGCATAATAGTATAGGTCGAACCTCTGGGCCTCTAGACCCCCCTCTTCCCAGCGTCTGACCACCGTGCGTAATGCAAACCTGCTGCGCCTGCCCGCCCGAAGCAAGGAGGTGAGCAGCGTATTAAGTTTGTTGAATATACGAAGGGGGAGTGGGCACAGGGTATTCTGTGGATGTACTCTAGGCAACATCACCATCTTCAAGATGGCTAGACTCCCCATGAGAGAGAGTGGGAGCGTATTCCAAAAGGACACGGACTGCTGCAGGGAACTGAGCACTCGTTCGGCGTTCCGGGCCAGCAACTGCTCATTGGACACAGCCACTTGGATTCCCAGGTATCGGAAGGCCTCCAGTTCCCACCTCAGTCTCAGGTACGGGAAACCCACTCTGGGGTCCTCGCCACAGCCCGCCAGGGGAAAGATCAAGGACTTCTCAGGATTGAGGCGCAGCCCAGAAGCTGCACCAAAACGACCTAAGTGCTGCAGCAGGAGCGGCAGCGATTCCTGGGGGGAGGTCAGGTAGAACAACGCGTCATCAGCGTACAGCGAGACCAAGTGCACAGTATCCCCCACTTGTATCCCCCAGGGGACCATCTCCACTCCAAAAGGTGCATTTCTACTCCAAGTCGTCATGCCTGTCCGTATAGAGCAATCCTTTGCCTTGCTGGCTTTCTATGCATTGCCTCATCCATCCAAGTAGGAAGTCAAAAACAGTTTCATCGCCTTGACCGTTAAGAGGCACTTCACATCTATGTTGACCGAACAAGTGACTTCCTACGTGATGACCAACCTTTTGACGTTTTTCCTAGAGCTAATAAAGGCAAGCGTTGCAGAAGAGGTCTATCTCATTATGTATTTGGCTATGCATCAAAATCCGCCATAGGCTAGCCAAGAAGCAGCCCCTAGAAGGTGATTGCGCTCATTCCACCAGATGAAAGGCTGCTACCCATGCACTTGCGAGTGGTGTGCCAGTTCTGACCATTTGCAACTTCTTCTAAGCTGCTCTCTACGTGTTCACCAAGCATTACTTACCTGGATAGTCTGGCCTGGTGAAAAGGGCACTTCGCCCGATCAATCCTACAGGATTTCCTCTTCCACAGGCGAATCACCATAGGTATCCTGCCTTTTCTGGAAGAGATCAACTGCAGATTCTTCACCGGCCTACTCTCCTCCCCGATCTGTGAAATGAACTTGCATTGTCCTTTTAATAAGATGTCAAATCTTAAAGTATCTGCACAGTGTTCTATTTATTTTTCATAGTTCATCGTCTGATGGAGTGAGCAGAGATCATAATGAAACTGTCATGAAGGTGGTGCGCAGAGGGGCCCGACGTCCCATTCGAAGCAGTATGGCACTACATTATGCCAACTACTGACATGCATGGGAATTGTTTCTAGATCTAGTCTCTCACTCAGGGGTAATCTACAAGATGAAGAATCTGCGGTTAGAGTCTATATCAGAAAAGGTGTTGCGGAAGATAAGTAATTTGTTTCATTGGACAGTTCCCCTCTTGGTGCAAGAAGAGGAAGATTGACCCTTTAAAAGCTAAGTTGTGTGATGCCTTTTTGTTCATGCGGTCTTTAACCTGGGTAGTGTTTGCTGAGGGCACTAAGAATGGTTAATTCGCCTGATAAGCAGTCTTAAATTCAGCTCACTGGTGAAGAGTTCCTAAGGAGTTTTGCACTTGTCTACTCTGCTACCCCAACGTTATTCTGCTGTGGGATTAGAGTCTATTTCTGATTTCTTGACGTGTTGTACTATGCAGAATCTTCATAGTGGCGCTTAGACATAACTCCAGATGTAGGCATTCAGTCCATCCTACATACACTACCTTCTTTCCTGATTAGCTGGTGCGTAGGATTCTTGCATTCTTTATTCTAAAAGTGGTATCACCGTCTGGGGCAATTTCTCACGCTTTGTGTGCTCTTCCTGCCAAACCCCTCTAGAGACGAGTGGTTGCATCAGTTGGATCTTGGTATTCCTAGTTTTATGCCCTGAGTTGTGCCCTCAGGGCAGCACTTTCTCCTATTCAAAATGACTACTTCTCAACCCTTTCTAAAAAGTAGTTCGGGAATTTCTAACTAAATATTCCAGACTGTATTTAGAATAGTAAGTAAGCCTCTTGGAATATTTGGGCGAAGTTGCTCTTTCCCTACATAGTCCAAGACTGGAATTAGAATTGTAAATTTGACCTTCCAGGGTCTGCTATGCCCACTGTTGCCCTGAGGGCACAATTCAGGGCAAGACTCCAGAACGAGCTTGGATCTACGACAGTCCTTGGTTTCTACATTACACTGACTGAAATGTACTGGGTTGATAATCCTCTTTCATTGGACTCACTGATGCAAAAAACGGAATGGATGTTCAAAATCAGACTTTGTGTTGTGTCGTTATTTGCATCTAAATTTGTTACCATGGGCAATAAGTACCTTCACCACTGAGGCTTATTTAACCAGAGCAAAGGCAGTGACTGCAGCCCTGACTCGGGGGTAGGAGGGGTGCCTTCTTTGGCATTCCATGCACTAAGCCACACTTTAAGCACTTGCGCCCATGTGGCCTTCTGCCCGCACTTTCAGTTCATCATGGTCTTGGGTATTGAAGGATTGTAGGGTCTAGTGCTTGACACCTTAGGTCACCTTTTGAGCAGAACATTAGGGGATCTTTTGACCTATAGGCATGGTGGTTTATACTTTGATTGATTAGATCTGCAGCGTCTTCCTCTGCGTCTTCCAAGGTCCTCTGTTGTCGATCTTGATGTGAAGAACTCGACCTACTCGCTGCAGCCTCACTCTTGTCTTGGGCAACGGCCCAAACTCTTTGCAAACTTAGTACCAGAAGCCCCTCCTGGCATAAGGAGTTGCTGTGGTACCTCTGGACACAACGCAGACTCCTTTGGTGGAGTCATCCACACCATGGCGGCACCTCCTGGCATACAGGGCACCGCTAAGGTGTTTGTGAGTCTTGGCGAGCTGGTCACACAGATACAGCAACTGTGGCCTCCTCTGGCATACGGGGTCACTGCAACAAGGGAGCACATGCTTTGTACTCCCGGCTCAGCTCTGATGCATGGCTCAGTCCATGGCAGCCCTTTCCTGGCATATGGGGAGTCACTGAACCAATCTTTCACACAGGCAACAACTAGATCAGTGTTCAGCAGTATCCTCACATCTAATTGGGGGAATACTCTTGTAAGGCTCTACACTGGACACCGCTCCCCCCCCCCAGCGCCTTCCTCTTTCTCACAGGGCACGGTGGTGTTGGCAGGAAGGCTAGTGCTCCTCCAAGGCAGGTAGTTTGGGTTTATCTGGATGATGTCCCCTCACCCAGCAGGGAGACTAGTTGACCTGCTGCGCTGATCACACAATTACTGTGGCCCCTTCTGGCATGTGGGGTCACCACAACCAGGCAGTATGGGGTTGGTGCTCCCCTACAGCTTTTGATGCACAGCAGCCATCTTCTGGCATTCGGGGGTCGCCAAATCAATCCTGCACACAGGCAAAGACCCGATCAGTGCACAGCCATATTCTCACTCCTCACACAGAGTTCTCTTGGTAGGACTCTCCATGGACCCTGCTCCCTCCAACGCTTTCCTCTTTCTCACACAGCACATTGGTCTTGTAAGGAGGCAGGCGCTGGTGCTGCAGAGCAGGTGGTCTTGGGTTCCCTTGGTGATGTCCCCTCACCCAGCAGGGAGACTAGCAGGCCTTGGCCCTTAGTCCTGGTCAAAGGCAGAAGTCCTGCAAAGCTTCCACTTCTCACACAACCTATCTGGCTTCTTGAAAAATTAGTTTTTGAAGTTTTATATTTTGGTTCTGCTTCTTTTTAAATATTCACTTTTCTCACTCTCCTTTCCTCTTAAAAGGCTGTCACAGCAGGAAAGACTCTGAAGCTGATTGTTCAAAAACATTGGTCACAGGCGTGCCTAGAGCTCACATCTGGATGCCAGCCACAGTGATATATGCATCAAAAGGTTATTCCTGGGATCCAAGCCACACTCTGTATGATTCTCTTATCAGCTCCATCTTGTTCCTGAGATGTGCCAGGCTCCTTTCTGTGATCTATCACTCTCTCTCGCTCTCCCTCCCTCCCTCCATCCCTTATTCAGTCTGCATGCAATGTTCAGTACTGTGCTTCTCTGCATTGTACTTTGATGTGTTATTTGTAAACACACATTCACCATAGGCATGCTGCATAATACTTCAACCTTCATGTACTGCACTTTTTGCAAGGACATATACACCTAAATCAGGCTTTCATTGAGCATGCACATTTAATGTATTCCTTGCAGGCATACATACATTGAGTTTTTTTATAACACAAAAAAGCCTACAGGGGGTGGTCCGAGGGATAAGATTTTTAAAGACCTGCAAGAAGTAGTTCCCCCTATACACATATATAAATCACACAATAAACTTCTTGGGTCTGTCAGGACTTGGAACCAACGAAGGTTAAGATGAAGTACAACTGTATCTCAACAAGGAAACCTAATTGTTGAGCGATTGCTTTTAGGGCGAATGCCCTCACTCACCAAAGGTGACATGCTTGTTTGGCTTTTTTCAGGACCATATAACAAAGCTGTTACAACTTCAGTACTATGACGGAGTACCGACGGTGAGAGCTGGGCTCTCTTCCCTGAGTTGTGACCAGGTTGAGGTGGGCTTATTTGTCCTACAGAATTGGACAAGTTCCAGTGATACCGTTTGCCTACCTAGGATTACTCGTTTTGTATCAGACACTTCTTTCTTTTCCTGTTTTCACTTTAGCAGCAGCTTTGTTATACGGTCCTGAAGAAAGCCAAACATACTTGTTAGATGGCCAATGGCTGAAATATGTCGACCTTTCTTTTCAATCACACACTGCATAGCACTGCGTTATAAGCCTGCCAGCCCAGATGAGCTAATAATGTTTCCTTTCATCTGCATTAGGCAGTTTTAAATTCACCTTTTTTACTTTTCACTTTTCGTGCTGCACCCTCACTCCACTAGTTTGCTCGCATTGGGGTTTTTAGCATTCCCATCTACTTTGTGAATAACGAAAACATCCCAGAGCTCCCACCTCTCAGAGGGGTGGTCGGAGCCCTCAGTGGGACTAGGTTTTCCCACTGGGAGGAGAAAGCCCAAATGATGAAGTGTGTCACCTTTGGTGAGTGAGGGCATTCACTCCCGAATTAGGTTTTCTTGTTGAGATACAGTTGTACTTCATCCTAACCTTCGTTGGTTCCAAGTCCTGACAGACCAAAGAAGTTTATTGTGTGATTTATACATATATTGAGTACCTTGCACTAGCCAAACATGCACTGCTCTATCCTTGGAATGTACCCTTTTCAGGCATACACCTAGCCATGGCAGTCACTAATCTGGTGCAGCACTCCACATCTACCTGATAACAAGCCTAAGTCAAGACATGATCTGTATTTGCCTTTGAGAACAAATTCAGCATTAAGGATCCAGACATCAGTACAGTTGGGCACTTGGGATAGGAGTACACACCTTTTACTTTGCAGAGAACCTTTCCATCCCAACACTGGGTTACATGACTAGATGTAGTTGGCCTTTGTGTATTCCTCCCAGACAGTATCACAAAGGGGGACTAGGTGTTGGCATGGTGGGCCATCCTAACCTGATGGGAGAGCTGTCATCTACCACATTTAAACATCAAAGGAACTGCCTCAGCACACACCCATACTACTTAACTCAGATATTTTGTGACTCCAAACATCCTGGCACAAGGGCAGGAAGGACGAAAATTCCACTTCAAAGCTGGCACCAGGCATAGACTCCTGCATCTGTGGCTACTTCAGAAAAAGGACTGCCCTGCTCCCAAAGGACTGCCCTGCTGTCTGAGAAAGAAGACTGGACCTGCTCTCTTCATCCCAGGTTATCTGAAGTCACTCCAAGGCGCTGCTAACAGACAACCTGCTTAAAACTAGAGGAACATAACTAGCTCTAGAGCAGGGGTACTCATAGTACGGCCCGCGGGCCGGTGGCGGCCCGGCAAGCCTTCCTGGGCGGCCCACGGACATTGCAGACACCTGTTTTAAAAATTAAATAAATTAAATAGTGTTCGCAAATACAGCCGCAGCAGCTCGGACTCAGACTGTGCTCTGTGGGGGGTCCGGGTGATTCCAGTGATTGTCAGAGGGGAGCTGCAGGGGCCTAGGAGGTGAAATTCAACAAAGCCTAATTAACATGTAAATGGTCTTTTAAAGACCCATGAAGTACTTGGTGCGGCTGTGTGCGCGCGGCCGGGGAAGCTGTCTCAGCCCGGGCTGAGGGCTGACACACACACACAGGTGAGAGGACAGAGAGGGAGAGAGAGAGACAGGGAGGGAGAAGGGAGACACAGAGAGAGGGCAGGAGGGAGGGAAACAGAGAGTGGGAAACAGGGAGGGAGACACAGAGGGAGGTAGGGAGACACAGAGGGAGGGAGACAGGGAGGGAGGAGGGAGACACAGAGGAAGGGAGGGAAACACAGAGGAAGGGAGGGAAACACAGAGGAAGGGAGGGAAACAGAGTGGGAGACAGGGAGGGAGACACAATGGGAGGGAGGGAGACACAATGGGAGGGAGGGAGACACAGAGAGAGGGAGGGAGACAAGGAGGGAGACACAGAGGGAGGGAGGGAAACAGAGAGTGGGAGACAGGGAGGGAGACACAGTGGAAGGGAGGGAGACAGAGGGAGGGAGGGAGGGAGGGAGACACAGAGGGAGGGAGACACGGAGGGAGGGAGACAAAGAGGGAGTTAGGGAGACACAGAGGGAGGTAGGGAGACACAGAGGGAGGGAGTGAAACAGAGAGTGGGAGACACAGAGGGAGACACAGAGGGAGGGAGACACAGAGAGAGGGAGGAAGACAGGGAGGGAGGAGGGAGATACAGAGGGAGGGAGGGAAACAGAGAGTGGGAGACAGGGAGGGAGACACAGAGGGAGGGAGGGAGACACAGAGGGATGGAAACAGAGTGGGAGACAGGTAGGGAGACACAGAGGGAGAGTGGGAGACTGGAAGGGAGACACAGAGGGAGAGGGAGACACAGAGGGCGACACAGAGGGAGAGTGGGAGACTGGGAGGGAGACACGGAGGGAGAGTGGGAGACAGGGAGGGAGACACAGAGGGAGAGTGGGAGACTGGGAGAGAGACACAGAGGGGGAGTGGGAGACTGGAAGGGGGACACAGAGGGAGAGGGAGACTGGGAGGAAGACATAGAGGGAGAGGGAGACACGGAGGGAGAGGGAGACACAAAGGGAGACACAGAGGGAGAGTGGGAGACTGGGAGGGAGACACAGAGGGAGAGTGGGAGACAGGGAGGCAGACACAGAGGGAGAGGGAGAAACAGAGGTAGAGTGGGAGACTGGGAGGGAGACACAGAGGGAGAGTGGAAGACAGGGAGGGAAACACAGAGGAAGAGGGAGACTGGGAGGGAGACACAGAGGGAGAGTGGGAGACAGGGAGGGAGACACAGAGGGAGGGAGGGAAACAGAGAGTGGGAGACAGGGAGGGAGACACGGAGGGAGGGAGAGTGGGAGACAGGGAGGGAGACACAGAGGGAGGGGGGAAACAGAGTGGTAGACAGGGAGGGAGACACAGAGGGAGAGAGAGTGGGAGACACGGAGGGAGGGAGACACAGAGGGAGGGAGGGAGACACAGAGGAAGGGAGGGAAACAGAGTGGGAGACAGGGAGGGAGACACAGTGGGAGGGAGGGAGACACAGAGAGAGGGAGGGAGACAAGGAGGGAGACACAGGGGGAGGGAGGGAAACAGAGAGTGGGAGACAGGGAGGGAGACAGTGGGAGGAAGGGAGACACAGAGGGAGGGAGGTAGACACAGTGGGAGGGAGGAGGGAGACACAGAGGAAGGGAGGGAAACACAGAGGAAGAGAGGGAAACAGAGTGGGAGACAGGGAGGGAGACACAATGGGAGGGAGGGAGACACAGAGAGAGGGGGACAAGGAGGGAGACACAGAGGGAGGGGGGGAAACAGAGAGTCGGAGGCAGGGAGGGAGACACAGTGGGAGGGAGGGAGGGAGGGAGGGAGACAGAGGGAGGGAGACACAGAGGGAGGGAGACAATGAGGGAGGGAGACACAGAGGGAGTCAGGGAGACACAGAGGGAGGTAGGGAGACACAAAGGGAGGGAGTGAAACAGAGAGTGGGAGACAGGGAGGGAGACACAGAGGGAGGGAGGGAGACACAGAGAGAGGGATGAAAACAGGGAGGGAGACACAGAGGGAGGGAAACAGAGAGTGGGAGACAGGGAGGGAGACACAGAGGGGGGGTGGGAGACACAGAGGGAGGGAGGGAGACACAGAGGGAGGGAAACAGAGTAGGAAACAGGGAGGGAGACACAGAGGGAGAGTGGGAGACTGGAAGGGAGGCACAGAGGGAGAGGGAGACACAGAGGAAAACACAGAGGGAGAGTGGGAGACTTGGAGGGAGACACAGAGGGAGAGTGGGAGACAGGGAGGGAGACACAGAGGGAGAGTGGGAGACTGGGAGAGAGACACAGAGGGGGAGTGGGAGACTAGAAGGGAGACACAAAGGGAGAGGGAGACTGGGGGGAAGACATAGAGGGAGAGGGAGACACAGAGGGAGAGGGGGACACAAAGGGAGACACAGAGGGAGAGTGGGAGACTGGGAGGGAGACACAGAGGGAGAAAGGGAGACAGGGAGGATGACACAGAGGGAGAGGGAGACACAGAGGTAGAGTGGGAGACTGGGAGGGAGACACAGAGGATGAGTGGAAGACAGGGAGGGAGACACAGAGGGAGAGGGAGACTGGGAGGGAGACACAGAGGGAGGGAGGGAAACAGAGAGTGGGAGACAGGGAGGGAGACACAGAGGGAGGGAGAGTGCGAGACAGGGAGGGAGACACAGAGGGAGGAAGGGGAAACAGATAGTGGGAGACAGGGAAGGAGACACAGAGGGAGGGAGAGAGGGAGACACGGAGGGAGGGAGACACTGAGGGAGGGAGGGAGACACAGAGGAAGGTGAAGCTGGAGCTGGTGTAGGCCTGGCCAGACTGCTGTGTGGGACGAGGCAGTGCGTCGGGAAACTTGAGAGCGGTGCCCCAGCCACAATGCAGTCACGGGTGTTGGAAGTCAGCAGGCAGCGACTGCATCAGTGAGACTTGGGCGGCAAAGGGAAGCGAGGTGGTGCCCACAGGTCTCGGTGCAAGCAGCGGCTCAGCGGTGTCGGTCGTCGTGACCAGGGTAGCGGTGTGAGATGCGGTGGTGCAGTCTGCGATGCCTTCAGATGTACATATATATTAAGGAAAGCAAGGTGGATACCACAAGTACCTCAAGTCATCGCAGCAGAGCAGACGCTTGCACCTGAGCCTGCACAATCTACACCTTGTATGGCGAATGAGCAGTGGCAGATGATGACTTTCAATCCCCCCTCTCAAGTGGTTGGTGTCCTATTGGTGGGCAGCTGCCATATTGATCTTTGAAGGACACTGGAAGAAGTGTGTTGAATGGGGACCTTTCCGAAACATCCAGCTGCTGAATGTGCATTTATTGGATGTTCTCTTGTTCTGTTTGTCACTGACCCTAGCAAGGCCTTGTTGAGGCAACAGTTAAAGGTTATCTCTCCCCTTTCGCCCATCTTACATTTACTAGCCATCCTTCTTCAAGTCACTTATTGTGATGCCTATTTTTTTGTTTAAGGGGCTGGGGTATATGTTCTCGCCAACTCCATTTGTCATGCTACAGTAAGACCTTAATTTCGTTCTCCGTTGCTTGAGGTGCACTCCCTTTTAAACCATGCACAGTTGCATTCTTCACCTTCTTACTATCTAGACAGCTTTCTTTATCGCCATAGCATCAGCCAGACAAGTGAGAGGGCTCCAAGCATTGTCCCTGGTACCTGTTATGCACCTTTCTTCCCGGACAAATTCGGCTTGAGGACAAAAGGTGCAGTTCTTTTTTTTTTTTTAACTTTATTTTTTCAGCAAAGAAGACCAACATAATCCCCCCCAAAATTGGCATCGGTAGAAAGAAAATACATGTGTACACAATTCATTGTCCCATTACGGCTCCAGCAGGTGCAGATATAACAATAAATACAAGAGTCAAATCTTCGGGATGCAAAGTAAATCATAAAAACTGACATTAAGGAACATTGTGCGTAGCCATCAGGGCATTACCCCAACACCATCTCTCCCTCCACGCCTCCAGCATCCCCGCCCTCAGACCCCGACTACCCAGAGGAGAACAATTCAGCACTGGTTGCATCCGAATCGCTGCCAACTGACCCCACAGCGCACATCATACGCCAGGCGAGCAAGTCCTCTTGCAGCCGCTCATCCTTACGTGTACGCTGCATATGTGTCTCCTCAGCCAATGTCCATTCCCCAATATCCCGAAGCCATAATGACATGACCGGGGCCCTCTGCCCCATCCAGGTGATAGCCACTCGTGACCTTCCGGATGTGGACTACCACCGCCTTCCAGAATTCTCCGACCAGCGGGCACTCCCAGGCCAGATGGAGAAATCCGGCTCTGACCGTACCTCATCTAAGACAGGCATCCATTTTATCTGCGGCAATGCAGTGTAAAGCAACTGGGGTCATGTAAGTGCGGTGCACAAAATTGAAATGGATCCGTTTGAATCGTGCATTACACGACACCTTCCGGATAAGGGTCCCTATTGGTTTACGTTGTCCCGGGTCTAGGGCGACCCCCAGATCTGCTTCCCATGCCGCCCAAGACGGGGATATCGTAGGGGCCGAATCACACCTCATAGCCGTATATAAAAGCGTTATCAGTCGCCGTCTCCCGCCGCAAGACAAAAGGATATTCAGAGTATGGGACACCAGGGGTGCCTCCGGATATTGTGGCTAGGTCGCCCTCACCATTTCCTGAAGGCCTCTATAATGGAGATACTGTCCCCCGGTGAGCCCAAAGGCCTCCGTAGCCCTCTCTAGGGTCACAAAAGAGTCGTCCGGATATAGGTCTGCCAGAGTCCCACAGCCGCCTTCACGCCATTCCCGGAACAACATGTGTTCCTCCATCAGCGTCACCGGTGCCATTATCCACACCAGTAGCCTGCCTCAACACCCTCTCCACAACTCGCTGCCAGATTCCCGCAGTGTGTCGAACTACATACGGCAGGGATTCATCCGCTCCCCCTCCCCGCATCAGAGCCTCCTGTAGCGTCCTCTCATCCGCTCTACCCACCAGGAGTTGCAACTCCCAGTTGACTGTACCCGCGAACCAATGGTGTGGCTGGCAGAAGTTGGGTCGCATAATAGTATAGGTCGAACCTCTGGGCCTCTAGACCCCCCTCTTCCCAGCGTCTGACCACCGTGCGTAATGCAAACCTGCTGCGCCTGCCCGCCCGAAGCAAGGAGGTGAGCAGCGTATTAAGTTTGTTGAATATACGAAGGGGGAGTGGGCACAGGGTATTCTGTGGATGTACTCTAGGCAACATCACCATCTTCAAGATGGCTAGACTCCCCATGAGAGAGAGTGGGAGCGTATTCCAAAAGGACACGGACTGCTGCAGGGAACTGAGCACTCGTTCGGCGTTCCGGGCCAGCAACTGCTCATTGGACACAGCCACTTGGATTCCCAGGTATCGGAAGGCCTCCAGTTCCCACCTCAGTCTCAGGTACGGGAAACCCACTCTGGGGTCCTCGCCACAGCCCGCCAGGGGAAAGATCAAGGACTTCTCAGGATTGAGGCGCAGCCCAGAAGCTGCACCAAAACGACCTAAGTGCTGCAGCAGGAGCGGCAGCGATTCCTGGGGGGAGGTCAGGTAGAACAACGCGTCATCAGCGTACAGCGAGACCAAGTGCACAGTATCCCCCACTTGTATCCCCCAGGGGACCATCTCCACTCCAAAAGGTGCATTTCTACTCCAAGTCGTCATGCCTGTCCGTATAGAGCAATCCTTTGCCTTGCTGGCTTTCTATGCATTGCCTCATCCATCCAAGTAGGAAGTCAAAAACAGTTTCATCGCCTTGACCGTTAAGAGGCACTTCACATCTATGTTGACCGAACAAGTGACTTCCTACGTGATGACCAACCTTTTGACGTTTTTCCTAGAGCTAATAAAGGCAAGCGTTGCAGAAGAGGTCTATCTCATTATGTATTTGGCTATGCATCAAAATCCGCCATAGGCTAGCCAAGAAGCAGCCCCTAGAAGGTGATTGCGCTCATTCCACCAGATGAAAGGCTGCTACCCATGCACTTGCGAGTGGTGTGCCAGTTCTGACCATTTGCAACTTCTTCTAAGCTGCTCTCTACGTGTTCACCAAGCATTACTTACCTGGATAGTCTGGCCTGGTGAAAAGGGCACTTCGCCCGATCAATCCTACAGGATTTCCTCTTCCACAGGCGAATCACCATAGGTATCCTGCCTTTTCTGGAAGAGATCAACTGCAGATTCTTCACCGGCCTACTCTCCTCCCCGATCTGTGAAATGAACTTGCATTGTCCTTTTAATAAGATGTCAAATCTTAAAGTATCTGCACAGTGTTCTATTTATTTTTCATAGTTCATCGTCTGATGGAGTGAGCAGAGATCATAATGAAACTGTCATGAAGGTGGTGCGCAGAGGGGCCCGACGTCCCATTCGAAGCAGTATGGCACTACATTATGCCAACTACTGACATGCATGGGAATTGTTTCTAGATCTAGTCTCTCACTCAGGGGTAATCTACAAGATGAAGAATCTGCGGTTAGAGTCTATATCAGAAAAGGTGTTGCGGAAGATAAGTAATTTGTTTCATTGGACAGTTCCCCTCTTGGTGCAAGAAGAGGAAGATTGACCCTTTAAAAGCTAAGTTGTGTGATGCCTTTTTGTTCATGCGGTCTTTAACCTGGGTAGTGTTTGCTGAGGGCACTAAGAATGGTTAATTCGCCTGATAAGCAGTCTTAAATTCAGCTCACTGGTGAAGAGTTCCTAAGGAGTTTTGCACTTGTCTACTCTGCTACCCCAACGTTATTCTGCTGTGGGATTAGAGTCTATTTCTGATTTCTTGACGTGTTGTACTATGCAGAATCTTCATAGTGGCGCTTAGACATAACTCCAGATGTAGGCATTCAGTCCATCCTACATACACTACCTTCTTTCCTGATTAGCTGGTGCGTAGGATTCTTGCATTCTTTATTCTAAAAGTGGTATCACCGTCTGGGGCAATTTCTCACGCTTTGTGTGCTCTTCCTGCCAAACCCCTCTAGAGACGAGTGGTTGCATCAGTTGGATCTTGGTATTCCTAGTTTTATGCCCTGAGTTGTGCCCTCAGGGCAGCACTTTCTCCTATTCAAAATGACTACTTCTCAACCCTTTCTAAAAAGTAGTTCGGGAATTTCTAACTAAATATTCCAGACTGTATTTAGAATAGTAAGTAAGCCTCTTGGAATATTTGGGCGAAGTTGCTCTTTCCCTACATAGTCCAAGACTGGAATTAGAATTGTAAATTTGACCTTCCAGGGTCTGCTATGCCCACTGTTGCCCTGAGGGCACAATTCAGGGCAAGACTCCAGAACGAGCTTGGATCTACGACAGTCCTTGGTTTCTACATTACACTGACTGAAATGTACTGGGTTGATAATCCTCTTTCATTGGACTCACTGATGCAAAAAACGGAATGGATGTTCAAAATCAGACTTTGTGTTGTGTCGTTATTTGCATCTAAATTTGTTACCATGGGCAATAAGTACCTTCACCACTGAGGCTTATTTAACCAGAGCAAAGGCAGTGACTGCAGCCCTGACTCGGGGGTAGGAGGGGTGCCTTCTTTGGCATTCCATGCACTAAGCCACACTTTAAGCACTTGCGCCCATGTGGCCTTCTGCCCGCACTTTCAGTTCATCATGGTCTTGGGTATTGAAGGATTGTAGGGTCTAGTGCTTGACACCTTAGGTCACCTTTTGAGCAGAACATTAGGGGATCTTTTGACCTATAGGCATGGTGGTTTATACTTTGATTGATTAGATCTGCAGCGTCTTCCTCTGCGTCTTCCAAGGTCCTCTGTTGTCGATCTTGATGTGAAGAACTCGACCTACTCGCTGCAGCCTCACTCTTGTCTTGGGCAACGGCCCAAACTCTTTGCAAACTTAGTACCAGAAGCCCCTCCTGGCATAAGGAGTTGCTGTGGTACCTCTGGACACAACGCAGACTCCTTTGGTGGAGTCATCCACACCATGGCGGCACCTCCTGGCATACAGGGCACCGCTAAGGTGTTTGTGAGTCTTGGCGAGCTGGTCACACAGATACAGCAACTGTGGCCTCCTCTGGCATACGGGGTCACTGCAACAAGGGAGCACATGCTTTGTACTCCCGGCTCAGCTCTGATGCATGGCTCAGTCCATGGCAGCCCTTTCCTGGCATATGGGGAGTCACTGAACCAATCTTTCACACAGGCAACAACTAGATCAGTGTTCAGCAGTATCCTCACATCTAATTGGGGGAATACTCTTGTAAGGCTCTACACTGGACACCGCTCCCCCCCCCCAGCGCCTTCCTCTTTCTCACAGGGCACGGTGGTGTTGGCAGGAAGGCTAGTGCTCCTCCAAGGCAGGTAGTTTGGGTTTATCTGGATGATGTCCCCTCACCCAGCAGGGAGACTAGTTGACCTGCTGCGCTGATCACACAATTACTGTGGCCCCTTCTGGCATGTGGGGTCACCACAACCAGGCAGTATGGGGTTGGTGCTCCCCTACAGCTTTTGATGCACAGCAGCCATCTTCTGGCATTCGGGGGTCGCCAAATCAATCCTGCACACAGGCAAAGACCCGATCAGTGCACAGCCATATTCTCACTCCTCACACAGAGTTCTCTTGGTAGGACTCTCCATGGACCCTGCTCCCTCCAACGCTTTCCTCTTTCTCACACAGCACATTGGTCTTGTAAGGAGGCAGGCGCTGGTGCTGCAGAGCAGGTGGTCTTGGGTTCCCTTGGTGATGTCCCCTCACCCAGCAGGGAGACTAGCAGGCCTTGGCCCTTAGTCCTGGTCAAAGGCAGAAGTCCTGCAAAGCTTCCACTTCTCACACAACCTATCTGGCTTCTTGAAAAATTAGTTTTTGAAGTTTTATATTTTGGTTCTGCTTCTTTTTAAATATTCACTTTTCTCACTCTCCTTTCCTCTTAAAAGGCTGTCACAGCAGGAAAGACTCTGAAGCTGATTGTTCAAAAACATTGGTCACAGGCGTGCCTAGAGCTCACATCTGGATGCCAGCCACAGTGATATATGCATCAAAAGGTTATTCCTGGGATCCAAGCCACACTCTGTATGATTCTCTTATCAGCTCCATCTTGTTCCTGAGATGTGCCAGGCTCCTTTCTGTGATCTATCACTCTCTCTCGCTCTCCCTCCCTCCCTCCATCCCTTATTCAGTCTGCATGCAATGTTCAGTACTGTGCTTCTCTGCATTGTACTTTGATGTGTTATTTGTAAACACACATTCACCATAGGCATGCTGCATAATACTTCAACCTTCATGTACTGCACTTTTTGCAAGGACATATACACCTAAATCAGGCTTTCATTGAGCATGCACATTTAATGTATTCCTTGCAGGCATACATACATTGAGTTTTTTTATAACACAAAAAAGCCTACAGGGGGTGGTCCGAGGGATAAGATTTTTAAAGACCTGCAAGAAGTAGTTCCCCCTATACACATATATAAATCACACAATAAACTTCTTGGGTCTGTCAGGACTTGGAACCAACGAAGGTTAAGATGAAGTACAACTGTATCTCAACAAGGAAACCTAATTGTTGAGCGATTGCTTTTAGGGCGAATGCCCTCACTCACCAAAGGTGACATGCTTGTTTGGCTTTTTTCAGGACCATATAACAAAGCTGTTACAACTTCAGTACTATGACGGAGTACCGACGGTGAGAGCTGGGCTCTCTTCCCTGAGTTGTGACCAGGTTGAGGTGGGCTTATTTGTCCTACAGAATTGGACAAGTTCCAGTGATACCGTTTGCCTACCTAGGATTACTCGTTTTGTATCAGACACTTCTTTCTTTTCCTGTTTTCACTTTAGCAGCAGCTTTGTTATACGGTCCTGAAGAAAGCCAAACATACTTGTTAGATGGCCAATGGCTGAAATATGTCGACCTTTCTTTTCAATCACACACTGCATAGCACTGCGTTATAAGCCTGCCAGCCCAGATGAGCTAATAATGTTTCCTTTCATCTGCATTAGGCAGTTTTAAATTCACCTTTTTTACTTTTCACTTTTCGTGCTGCACCCTCACTCCACTAGTTTGCTCGCATTGGGGTTTTTAGCATTCCCATCTACTTTGTGAATAACGAAAACATCCCAGAGCTCCCACCTCTCAGAGGGGTGGTCGGAGCCCTCAGTGGGACTAGGTTTTCCCACTGGGAGGAGAAAGCCCAAATGATGAAGTGTGTCACCTTTGGTGAGTGAGGGCATTCACTCCCGAATTAGGTTTTCTTGTTGAGATACAGTTGTACTTCATCCTAACCTTCGTTGGTTCCAAGTCCTGACAGACCAAAGAAGTTTATTGTGTGATTTATACATATATTGAGTACCTTGCACTAGCCAAACATGCACTGCTCTATCCTTGGAATGTACCCTTTTCAGGCATACACCTAGCCATGGCAGTCACTAATCTGGTGCAGCACTCCACATCTACCTGATAACAAGCCTAAGTCAAGACATGATCTGTATTTGCCTTTGAGAACAAATTCAGCATTAAGGATCCAGACATCAGTACAGTTGGGCACTTGGGATAGGAGTACACACCTTTTACTTTGCAGAGAACCTTTCCATCCCAACACTGGGTTACATGACTAGATGTAGTTGGCCTTTGTGTATTCCTCCCAGACAGTATCACAAAGGGGGACTAGGTGTTGGCATGGTGGGCCATCCTAACCTGATGGGAGAGCTGTCATCTACCACATTTAAACATCAAAGGAACTGCCTCAGCACACACCCATACTACTTAACTCAGATATTTTGTGACTCCAAACATCCTGGCACAAGGGCAGGAAGGACGAAAATTCCACTTCAAAGCTGGCACCAGGCATAGACTCCTGCATCTGTGGCTACTTCAGAAAAAGGACTGCCCTGCTCCCAAAGGACTGCCCTGCTGTCTGAGAAAGAAGACTGGACCTGCTCTCTTCATCCCAGGTTATCTGAAGTCACTCCAAGGCGCTGCTAACAGACAACCTGCTTAAAACTAGAGGAACATAACTAGCTCTAGAGCAGGGGTACTCATAGTACGGCCCGCGGGCCGGTGGCGGCCCGGCAAGCCTTCCTGGGCGGCCCACGGACATTGCAGACACCTGTTTTAAAAATTAAATAAATTAAATAGTGTTCGCAAATACAGCCGCAGCAGCTCGGACTCAGACTGTGCTCTGTGGGGGGTCCGGGTGATTCCAGTGATTGTCAGAGGGGAGCTGCAGGGGCCTAGGAGGTGAAATTCAACAAAGCCTAATTAACATGTAAATGGTCTTTTAAAGACCCATGAAGTACTTGGTGCGGCTGTGTGCGCGCGGCCGGGGAAGCTGTCTCAGCCCGGGCTGAGGGCTGACACACACACACAGGTGAGAGGACAGAGAGGGAGAGAGAGAGACAGGGAGGGAGAAGGGAGACACAGAGAGAGGGCAGGAGGGAGGGAAACAGAGAGTGGGAAACAGGGAGGGAGACACAGAGGGAGGTAGGGAGACACAGAGGGAGGGAGACAGGGAGGGAGGAGGGAGACACAGAGGAAGGGAGGGAAACACAGAGGAAGGGAGGGAAACACAGAGGAAGGGAGGGAAACAGAGTGGGAGACAGGGAGGGAGACACAATGGGAGGGAGGGAGACACAATGGGAGGGAGGGAGACACAGAGAGAGGGAGGGAGACAAGGAGGGAGACACAGAGGGAGGGAGGGAAACAGAGAGTGGGAGACAGGGAGGGAGACACAGTGGAAGGGAGGGAGACAGAGGGAGGGAGGGAGGGAGGGAGACACAGAGGGAGGGAGACACGGAGGGAGGGAGACAAAGAGGGAGTTAGGGAGACACAGAGGGAGGTAGGGAGACACAGAGGGAGGGAGTGAAACAGAGAGTGGGAGACACAGAGGGAGACACAGAGGGAGGGAGACACAGAGAGAGGGAGGAAGACAGGGAGGGAGGAGGGAGATACAGAGGGAGGGAGGGAAACAGAGAGTGGGAGACAGGGAGGGAGACACAGAGGGAGGGAGGGAGACACAGAGGGATGGAAACAGAGTGGGAGACAGGTAGGGAGACACAGAGGGAGAGTGGGAGACTGGAAGGGAGACACAGAGGGAGAGGGAGACACAGAGGGCGACACAGAGGGAGAGTGGGAGACTGGGAGGGAGACACGGAGGGAGAGTGGGAGACAGGGAGGGAGACACAGAGGGAGAGTGGGAGACTGGGAGAGAGACACAGAGGGGGAGTGGGAGACTGGAAGGGGGACACAGAGGGAGAGGGAGACTGGGAGGAAGACATAGAGGGAGAGGGAGACACGGAGGGAGAGGGAGACACAAAGGGAGACACAGAGGGAGAGTGGGAGACTGGGAGGGAGACACAGAGGGAGAGTGGGAGACAGGGAGGCAGACACAGAGGGAGAGGGAGAAACAGAGGTAGAGTGGGAGACTGGGAGGGAGACACAGAGGGAGAGTGGAAGACAGGGAGGGAAACACAGAGGAAGAGGGAGACTGGGAGGGAGACACAGAGGGAGAGTGGGAGACAGGGAGGGAGACACAGAGGGAGGGAGGGAAACAGAGAGTGGGAGACAGGGAGGGAGACACGGAGGGAGGGAGAGTGGGAGACAGGGAGGGAGACACAGAGGGAGGGGGGAAACAGAGTGGTAGACAGGGAGGGAGACACAGAGGGAGAGAGAGTGGGAGACACGGAGGGAGGGAGACACAGAGGGAGGGAGGGAGACACAGAGGAAGGGAGGGAAACAGAGTGGGAGACAGGGAGGGAGACACAGTGGGAGGGAGGGAGACACAGAGAGAGGGAGGGAGACAAGGAGGGAGACACAGGGGGAGGGAGGGAAACAGAGAGTGGGAGACAGGGAGGGAGACAGTGGGAGGAAGGGAGACACAGAGGGAGGGAGGTAGACACAGTGGGAGGGAGGAGGGAGACACAGAGGAAGGGAGGGAAACACAGAGGAAGAGAGGGAAACAGAGTGGGAGACAGGGAGGGAGACACAATGGGAGGGAGGGAGACACAGAGAGAGGGGGACAAGGAGGGAGACACAGAGGGAGGGGGGGAAACAGAGAGTCGGAGGCAGGGAGGGAGACACAGTGGGAGGGAGGGAGGGAGGGAGGGAGACAGAGGGAGGGAGACACAGAGGGAGGGAGACAATGAGGGAGGGAGACACAGAGGGAGTCAGGGAGACACAGAGGGAGGTAGGGAGACACAAAGGGAGGGAGTGAAACAGAGAGTGGGAGACAGGGAGGGAGACACAGAGGGAGGGAGGGAGACACAGAGAGAGGGATGAAAACAGGGAGGGAGACACAGAGGGAGGGAAACAGAGAGTGGGAGACAGGGAGGGAGACACAGAGGGGGGGTGGGAGACACAGAGGGAGGGAGGGAGACACAGAGGGAGGGAAACAGAGTAGGAAACAGGGAGGGAGACACAGAGGGAGAGTGGGAGACTGGAAGGGAGGCACAGAGGGAGAGGGAGACACAGAGGAAAACACAGAGGGAGAGTGGGAGACTTGGAGGGAGACACAGAGGGAGAGTGGGAGACAGGGAGGGAGACACAGAGGGAGAGTGGGAGACTGGGAGAGAGACACAGAGGGGGAGTGGGAGACTAGAAGGGAGACACAAAGGGAGAGGGAGACTGGGGGGAAGACATAGAGGGAGAGGGAGACACAGAGGGAGAGGGGGACACAAAGGGAGACACAGAGGGAGAGTGGGAGACTGGGAGGGAGACACAGAGGGAGAAAGGGAGACAGGGAGGATGACACAGAGGGAGAGGGAGACACAGAGGTAGAGTGGGAGACTGGGAGGGAGACACAGAGGATGAGTGGAAGACAGGGAGGGAGACACAGAGGGAGAGGGAGACTGGGAGGGAGACACAGAGGGAGGGAGGGAAACAGAGAGTGGGAGACAGGGAGGGAGACACAGAGGGAGGGAGAGTGCGAGACAGGGAGGGAGACACAGAGGGAGGAAGGGGAAACAGATAGTGGGAGACAGGGAAGGAGACACAGAGGGAGGGAGAGAGGGAGACACGGAGGGAGGGAGACACTGAGGGAGGGAGGGAGACACAGAGGAAGGGAGAGAAACAGAGTGGGAGACAGGGAGGGAGACACAGTGGGAGGGAGGGAGACACAGAGAGAGGGAGGGAGACAAGGAGGGAGACACAGAGGGAGGGAGGGAAACAGAGAGTGGGAGACAGGGAGGGAGACAGTGGGAGGGAGGGAGACACAGAGGGTTGGAGGGAGGGAGGGAGGGAGACACGGAGGGAGGGAGACACAGAGGTAGGGAGGGAGACACAGAGGGAGGGAGGGAGTCACAGAGGGAGGGAGGGAAACAGAGAATGGGAGACAGGGAGGGAGACACAGAGGGAGGGAGGGAGACACAGAGAGAGGGAGTGTAGTGACCGGGTTTTTGGTTCTATTTCTGAGTGATGGTGACTTTAGCTTGCTACCATCCTAGATCCCTATTCTTAGCTTGTTTTTGGTCCTTTTCAGGCCTCTTTTCAGACCTAGAAGCATAAACTAGAGGATAGCCGCTTTATATGATGATAGATCCCTTATTTCTGACTCTAATCCATCTATTGCCTATTGGCTTTGACATAATTATGTGTCCTTTCATCATTCTCAGGCATTAAGACCTATAGTAGAGGGTGGATCGTGTAGTTCTGACTTTATATTACCTATTGGTAGGGTTAGTGTATGTATTTTGATAGAGCTATGTGTCTATTTCATCCTTTTCGGGCCTGCAAGGCCCAGAACCAGAGAGACTCCATTTTGCTTCCTGCCTCTTCAGACTGAGATGTTTGTAGGTCAAGTGTGATGTTTTAGTTTGAGGTGTTGTTCGCTCTTTGCAAACTAGAGAGAACCGGCTGGAGCTGAATCTTATCAAGAAATGTCCCTGGGCTCAAGTCTCTAGACGAAACAAGCAGTTGATCACTGTGAGGGCGTCTGGAGCAGGGATTCTGGTACATGGATTTGGTGGGAGGAGGCTACTGGCTGGAACTTTCCACTAGGGGAGAGCATTCCATATTAGCGAAGTGCAGAGAGGCAGAGTGTTCAGATGAATCTTGGAATGAGAGCGTTCAGATGGTTTTTGGAGCTGAAGAAAGCAGTCAGAAGCAGTTGTGTTCAGATGGATCTTGGAGCGTTCAGATGGTCTTTGGAGCTGAAGAGAGCGGTCAGATGGATCTTGGAATGGTAGAAGGCAGATGGTTTTTGGAGCTGAAGAAAGCAGTCAGAAGCAGTTACTTGTCAGAAGGAGTTGTGATCAGTTGGAGCAGGCAGTTAACAGCTGGAGTTTGGAGTGATACCTTTTGGAAGACACTGAAGTTATATCGTGGATTAGTCTGTGGAAGCAGCTGGAGTGAGTTGGACATTGGAGCTGGAACAATCAGACAGAGTGAAGAAGCTAGTGGAGCAGACGTTTATCAGAGCGGCAGAAACTATATCATTAGACTGAAGTTGGAAGGTGAAGACAGTTCGCGGGAGAGAGGAATCCAGTGCAGAGTGATCGGCGCAGATGTGTGTACAAGAATGCAGGGGAGAATCTGAGATGAGCCAAGGCACAGACAAGAGAGGGACCCAGATGACAGCTAGAACAAGACTTCAAAATAATCAGGTGATAACTGTCCTGTTATATTAGTGCCCGTATATATGTATATATATATATATGGGCTGTCGAAGGTTGAGATTAATGAGGAAGTCAAAAAAATGAGGGAAGACATGGAGAGCCGCCTGGCGAAGGAGGAGGACATCATCAAAAAGCGTAAAGCTTTTAAATTTGAGAGAGACAGACTTGATTATTTGAATGGGCATATCTTTACATTTGCTCGCAGGTTTGATGGAATTAAAGCCCGGATTGGTAACACTGGACGTAAAGCACGAGAAACTACGTCCGTATCTATTTCCTCCACAGACCTTAGTTCAGCTGCAGAAAGTGAGGTAGAAGAAGGCCCTTTCAAAAAACAAGGGTTGGGGTTTACAAAACTTACTCCGGCACAGGAGGTGAGCTGCCTGTGCGAGAACCGAAGAGACACTCTGCGCTCAAGCTCACAATCGAAGGCCCCACCAGGAAACAGAGGGCAAACAGGAAACGGGCTGAACGTAGGAAATGCAGCAAAAACAGGAGGAGAAAGGAAAACAAACAGGGGCAGATGGAACAAAAAACGAGGGCAGACCTCTGCGCCCCCTCAGTGATCAATCTTACTGATATAATCCTAACTACAAAAGAAACTTCCATCCTATCTCTGGGACTCTCATACTGCCCGCCCAGGGACTTTAACTACGCTGACACACGGATGGATGTTTTTAGATATGTTAGGAAGCTTAAGCTGAACAAATTCCATCGCCTACACCCATATAAAAAATCCAAGGTCACAGCAGCAACAAGCCCCTCACTACTGACTGCGGGTGAGGGAATGGCAATGCAAGAAATATGGGAGTTGCAATGTGAAAGCACAGACATGCCTTTGGTTACTGACGAAGCGACTGGAAGGGGAGTCAGTACTACTCCATTCAAACCGAAGTCCACCTTCCTTCCTGTATCGACTCATGACAACTTGGATGTGTATCACGAACTCGTCATTGGTGATTTGAAAAAACTATACATTGCTTCAAATAAAAAAGAAAAAGTCATTGATAGGCAGAATCAATGCTATTATAATCTGGTCAAAAAATTGAAAACTGATGATAAAATCATAGTCAAGCCGGCCGACAAAGGAGGTAATATTGTCCTTTGGAAACGTGAGGAATACATCAAAGAGGCCGAGCAACAATTGGGCGATATGGACTGTTACAAAAAGAGTAACTTGCCCACCATCAGAGCAGCTTGGAGTGACCAGAATTCAAAACTAATGGCATAGCGAAGCAGTGGGCTAATCTCATTTGATGAGTACAAATACTTGAAAAAGGATTATCCAGTCATCCCCAGCTTCTATCTCCTGCCCAAGGTGCACAAGGACGCCCGTGTGCCCCCTGGGAGGCCAATAATATCGGCCATAGATAGCTCCACGGAAAACATTTCCCGCTATATTGACTACTTCCTACAAGAATGGATAAAGAGCTTGGGTTCTTATGTCAGAGACACCACTGACTTTTTATGCAAGTTGGCCTCAATTACCTGGGATGATGAACTACTGCTTATTACCATGGATGTGACCTCGCTGTACACATCAATTCGACACTGCGATGGTATGAAAGCGGTTGAACATTACCTCAACAAACGCCCCATTGAATGTTTACAGCATAACAAGATGATTGTTGGTATGTTGAAGATATGTTTGGAACAAAACCTTTTCACTTTCAATAATCAAATATACCAGCAACTAAGAGGGGTGGCTATGGGGGCCTGCTTCTCCCCCAGCTTCGCTTGTCTACATATGGGGCTGTGGGAGGAGCAGGTCCTTATGGGCAAACACAAGGAAACAATGTTGAATAAGGTTATGCTTTACCTAAGGTATATTGATGATCTATTCATGATCTGGAGGGGGTCGCCTGAAGAGGCTACGGAATTTGTAAAACAACTTAACATGAATAATCTAAACCTTCAATTTACATCACACATTGATAAAGAAAAAGTCACTTTCTTAGATGTGGAGGTTTACATCAGGGACAACACTCTGCAGACCAAGTTGCACAGGAAACTCACTGCTGGCAACACAGTTCTACACGCTAGTAGCCAGCATCCTCAACACCTTATCCGCAGCATCCCCTACGGGGAGATGCTAAGATTGCGGAGAATCTGCAGCTCCGACCTGGAATGTGACCTGGCACAACAAGCCAGCAAAGCCAGGTTTCTACAAAGGGGTTACAGTAGTACTCTAATAGATGGAGCAATTAGACGTACTAATAAAACAACGAGGGAAGAAACCCTAGTGCCCAGGGTCAGATCCAATGCAGAGTGCGGTAACAATGAGCTAATTCAATCTAGAGCCATTGTTACTTATAGCAACCAACATTCCCAGATTAGGAAAATTCTGAATAAAAACTGGAATCTGGTCAAGGGTGACCCAGTAATAGGCAACCTGGTACCAGACAGACCCAGTCTAACTTTCCGCAAATCCCCCAGTCTTACCAGTGCATTAGTCAGCAACACACTAGAACCCACTAAATCCTGGATGGATCACATTACTGGTTTCAAGAAGTGCCTTACATGTAAAGCCTGTCGCCACGGGATTAACAAAACTCAGGTCCCACGCCCCTTCACAGATAAACCCTTTGTCATTAACAAAAGACTCACCTGCAAGACAGAATACGTTGTCTATGTCTTGCAATGCCCTTGTGGACTACAATATGTGGGGAGCACACGCCCACCTGCCCACAAGCGCATTCTACAACATCTTAGGGCGATTTCTGGAAAGGATCAGGCATACCCGTTGGCCAGGCACTTCGAAACAGTACACAATAGTGACCCCAGTGGCCTCCAGTACTTTCTAGTTGACTCAGTTTTACCTCTGAAAAGAGGGGGTAACCGGGACGCCAAATTGCGCCTCCTGGAAACCAGATTTATTCTTGAGTTTAACACGAAGAACCCGGGAGGTTTAAACATTAGCGAGGATCTTTACACCTGTCTCTAGTTACTGTATTTCTGCTGATCACAATTTTTCAATGTATTTCAATCATGTATCTGAATTATTTGTGGGTTTCTGAACAACTCCCCCTTAATGGTTCTCGATCTGTTTTTACCTGACTCTGCTACCTACTGTTAACTGTAGTATGTTTTTAAATATTAGTATGAGCACTTTTCACTTTATATCAAATCTTGATCTGCAGTAACCCTAAGAGGATGATTTAATAGTGTTTGACTATATTGGATTTATCAGATTGTGCAGTTTTTGGCTATGCCCACTTGGGCTTGATTTTCTTTTCAGTGTAAAACTGTATTTTACTTTGGTACTGACTACAAGTGATAAATAGGGCTCTTAAAATCATATGTTTTTGCATATGAGCAAAGGTTATCTATGTTGACCTAGATGCGTATATATATGAAGTATAATGTATGAAATAGATATGGATTATTTTTAACCATGTATATATATGAAATTTATTTATTTATATGCAAATTTTAAAGATAATTTATACTTCATGAATGTATTTATATGCACTAAGAACCCGTAGGGCACTATGCCCTTTATTCTTTGTTGGTACAACGAAGTATGTTTTCACTGTTTACTACTGAAAAAATTTGAAAAAATGTGAACTGCACAGCTGCACTGAATTAAGCACTAGCACTTTAAATTCCCTCATTTGTGTCCATGACACGCTATGTGAGCAAGCCTCTTTCGAAGTGAAACGCGTCATGGTGGATTGCAGGCTGTAACTCTTGGCACAGAATAAAATGCACTGAAGAAACTGCACTCACTTTGTGGTCTCGCTCCTTTCGTTGTTCTGCATGGAAAGCAGAGGCTGGAAACGACGACCTTTTGGAGATATATATATATATATATATATATATATATATATATATATATATATTCAATGAAAAAACCATTGGTTTTAGGCCATATATAGTTAGGGATTTGCATTTACAAAACCTTATTTTACTCGCATAAAACCATTGAAATTCCATATATAGTTATAAGCGCTAACTATATATCGCGCACCCGCAATCCACTGCTGATGATGTCACATATTACATCATTCATGACATGGTTAGTGACATCACTGATGACATCACTGATGACATCTCAAATGACATCACTGATGACATCACTGATGACAACATGCAGTGACTGTATGTTTCTGTAAAGTTAAAATATCTCTTACATATTGAAGAATGAGTGGATATATAAGTGTCTGGATGAAGGATTTAGTAGGTGCATGACTGACTGTATGAGTGAGTGATTAAATGTGTCTCACTGAGTGCATGGGTTAGTGACTAAACTGTCTTAATTTGTGCATCATTATGTCTGTTGTTCTGTGAACTGTTGCATGTGTTGATAAGTAGCTATATGAGTAACTATATGGGTTATTGATTGGTTGCCCAAGTATTTGTATGGGATACTGAGTGTGTGTGTAGGTGGCTGGGAGGTGTATGACTCTGTGCATAGATGTGTGAGCAGTTGATTCACTAGATGTATGGTTTCAAAAGTGCATGTGGAAACAGCTGTATGGGCGGTTGACTGTGTGCATGAGTGCATTGGAGAGTGAATGGATATCTCAGTGCTACATGTCAAAGTAAGTACATATGTAAAACACAGTACATGTGAGAGTTGACATATATAAATAACTGTGCATAAGAGCCAGTGAATGTGTGAGTGGCTGTATGGATCATTGTGAACTTGTATCAGGGATTGTATAATAGAGTAAATATGTGTTAGTATATGTTTGAATAAGTAAATTTTGTATAACTGTATAGTTGAGGAAATGGAGGTGTGATTGATTCTTTGCATGACTGACTAGGTGTGTGAGTAACTCCATGGATGAGTGACAGTCTGTGAGTGTCTGTTTACACTGATTGTATCTAAGGTTATATTAGAGTCTGAAGAGGTTCATCGTATTATCACATGAATGATATCATCAGTGATGTTATCAGTCATGTCAAATGAGATGTTTTCAGTGATGTCATCAGTGATGTCATTTGAGATGTCATCAGTGATGTCATCAGTGATGTCACTAACCATGTCATGAATGATGTAATATGTGACATCATCAGCAGTGGATTGCGGGTGCGCGATATATAGTTAGCGCTTATAACTATATATGGAATTTCAATGGTTTTATGCGAGTAAAATAAGGTTGTGTAAATGCAAATCCCTAACTATATATGGCCTAAAACCAATGGCTTTTTCATTGAATTTTCAAGGTTTTGTAAATGCAAATTCCTAACTATATATCCACTATAACCTATGGTTTTTTCTGTGAATTTCATTGGTTTTTTAATAGCAAATATGAAAAGCTTTAAAATGTCAAGTACGTGATAGATGAAAACATTTTCGTATTTATGCACGCTGATGTGCTTTGAACGCTGCACCCCCCCCCCTCCCCTCTTTTGTCTTAGTAGTACTCTCTCTTTGCAGATAGTGAACGGTAGTTAACGCAAGCCTTTGCCCCCGTTGTAATCCGTCGTGCCTGCTTCCCTCTCCATTTGATTGATTGTTGTCCAAGCATTTACTGTTTTAGAATTGGTTCTCTTTGGTTCATTCTCTATTTACAAACAAGCACAAAGTCGCAATACTCTGTTTAGTCTTTGCAGATAGTGAAAAATCGTGTAAAAAAAATAAAAGTAATCGAGCAAAATCAGTAGGCCACTAATTGGATCTCTTTTTGACCTCGCTAAAATAGAAATATTAGGAACAACCATACATGAGAAATACGAAAATAGTGAGATGAACTGAGCTCCACACCATGAGGGCTGCAAGACAGCTCGGCTCCATCACCCATCCCGCACAAAATAACGACAAACCCTATGCAAATATTAAAAATATAGACAACACACCAGCAAAGAAACAGGGTAAAACATTTTATTAAAAAACTATTTACATAACGTTGGTTTATAAGATGATATCAGTAGTGGACCGATGTGTGAATAGATCGAAAGCAGCACAAGGCTCCAAGATCCGGATGGCAAGCTCCTGGATGTTGGGTGCCATAGTTTAGAGTTCTGAATTTGAGCCTTTTTCAATGCCTGTGCTTTGTTGAATCAAAATGGCGGCTTGACACAAAGCTGACTCAAGCGTTGCTACTGATGCTATGCAGACCAAAACTGGTTTTCAGTTTGTACATTTTTCTAGATTTTTCAATCCAAGTTTGGTTGACTTTGTAGAACGATGGCTTCAAATTTTCAACATACGGTGTGGTGGCGCTGACTGGGAGGGGGCGCTTCGCTCCTGCCCCCTCCCCAAGTAAGATTTTCATACGTGAAAGTACGTTAATGGTTTTGGTCCCTGAGATGCTTCGATGTCACTGCCATTCTCAAATAGCATAAGTTCTGGATGTTGGGTGCCATAGTTCAGAGTTCTGAGCAGCGCTTGTAACACTGTCTGAAGCTTATTTCCACCTACTGCAGCTTCACTATTCTCAAAGTAAGTGAGTGTCGTTTGTGGACCTGACTGCATTAGAAAACTTGGGCGGTGTGATGGCCATGGACTCGGAGAAGACGCTTGGCTCCGACACCCTCCCCAAGTCTTATAGCACTGGTGTAGCCTGAGATCGCCCCCGACATAGGCGGCCGGCTTCCGGGGTCCGGCGGAACTTTTTGCCTTTTGATGACTCTTCAATTCTGGACCTTGTCCCACAATCCGTTTCACCTGAAGACAAGCTGTAGTGGGGCGCCCCTTTACCGTTTTAGTTGCCATTCCGCCCGCTTTTGCTACACTGTGCCTCTTCCGCCATTCAGCTGTTTACCGCCCGCTCTTGCGACTACAGCGTCTCGCTCATCATGTAGTTGAGTTGCTCCCGCTCTTGCGGTGCAGCGATAGGCGGCTGCCACAGGACTCTCAAAATGGCGGCCGGCTCTTCGGTTTTGGGCCTGGTCCACTAAAATGGCCCTGGGACACCTTGGAACTCGGACGCTTCCCTGATAGGGCTTGGGTCCCATTCTCGAAAAGCGTCCCCTCAGCCGTGAAGATTCTACAAAATTCTTGGGGGCCTCCGACTCCCGCAGGCTTCTGGTGGGGAGCGGCTGCCATGATTGCTCGTGGAATGGCCACGACGGAGCTACGAGATGGTAGTGGTCTCATGCTGACGCCAGCTTTAGTCTGAAACATCCAGAAACACTGTAGACTACCAATTCGATCAGTTCCGGTAGCGCCCCAACATGACCCGGAAGAGAAGAACTTGCCCTCCCCTCTTTGACTGATGGTTCTTGTTGCCTGTCCCCTCTGTTGTCATTTAACAGAACTTTTTGGACTGCTGAAAGGGGTTGTGTTCTGAACGCTGGTTGGTGGAGACATTTTGACTATATTCTTGACCTACGTTGTCGCGTAATGCGTTATATGACACGCCGCGTTAGCGCACCCGGAAGTGATCCGAGGCGCGGCGCGCAGCGCGTAACGTAAGCATAACAGGTCATGTGACTTGTTAATAAAACTTTTCATTGGTTCATTTTACTTTTGTTAATTTAATGATGAAAAGCTTGGTCATATGACCTAAAAATTACGCTTTTTATTGTTTTCGAACAATATTTTTTTTTCAAACATATGTTATAATATTCCAGGCTAATGTACTTTCCCGGAAAATTTACAACTGTCTTGCAAGTAAAATATATTCCTTTTTCGAGAAAAAGGGCGTTTCTTCCTTCCATGACGGAACCGTTGAGTAAAAGAGATTCGGCCTGCTGTCTTAGTCGCCGATACGCCTGATTATCAGATTCTTATCGATCACTTTATGTTGCAGACATGAAAAACACAACTGCCCTTGACCATTTATCTTTACTGCGTTCCTACATATTATACCTTTTATCCGTCATGTAATTGGACTGCTTTATTTCACTTGCCTTTTACTGATTCGAAAACAGTGACTAAAAGTAAAAACTTTACCAATGTAAATACTACTACCGTGTTTTGTTTTAAAAACCTTTATTGTGAAAATGTCAGTATACAAATACGGGCCTATAACCACGTGGGGCGGCCACGGAGCAAACTGAAATCGTATATGATGAGGAGACATTTACACTGTAGAGGAACGTAACGAGCGGGCCATTAGGTTGCAAGAACTAAGGTGTCTAACAGTTGCGGAATCGGTGGACATACATTTTGTAATTAAAATAGGACAGGGCCACTTACAATAACATTTTCTAGATATACATTTGCGGGCAAGGAGTTACGAGTCCCATTTATACCGGCGCCATTTTGGGCGAGGCCGGGCAGGTCCAAGATATAGTCAAAATGTCTCCACCAACCATCGGCCAGACCAGAACCCCTTTCGGCCCTTTATGCTACAAGATGGTGTCTTCCATTCAGAAAATATTGTTGGCAGCATTTTGAAAGGAAACAGAAACAGCCGTTCTCCTAGTGAGTTTCACATTGTTACATTTAGGAAGAATGTTGAAGAGTAGTATGTGGAAAATCTGAAGCCATTTTTCTACAAACTCTCAATCAGACTTGGATGGAAAAAAAAAACATGAAGAATGTACAAACTGAAAACCAATTTTTGTCTGTATAGCATCAACAGTAACGCTTGAGTCAGCTTTGTGTCAAGCCGCCATTTTCATTCAATCAATAGCGTCCCCCTGCACACATTCAGGGACCTGGTCGTGTCTTCAGATGAAACGGATTGTAGGAAAAGAAGCAGAAAGGAAAAGGCAAAAAGTTCCGCCGGACCTCGGGAGCCGGCCGCCTATGTCATGTGCGACCTTTGGCCACACAAGGGCAATAGTGAAGCTGCAGCAGATGCAAATAAGCTTCAGACAATCTTACAAGCACTGCTCAGAAATCTCAACTGAGGCACTCAACATCCAGGACTTGCCATTCGAATCTTGGCGCCTTGTGCTGGTTCCGACCTATTCACACATCGGTCCTGGATCTCGGCGCGTTCGACTCACTGTACCGCAACAGTGACCGCAATTCAGCTGGACAAGCCGCCATTTTCATTCACTCAATAGCGTCCCCCTACACACATTCAGGGACCTGGTCGTGTCTTCAGATGAAACGGATTGTAGGAAAAGAAGCAGAAAGGAAAAGGAAAAAAGTTCCGCTGAACACCACCTTGGGCAATAGTGAAGCTGCAAAAGGTGCAAATAAGCTTCAGACAGTCTTCAACTTACTCTGATTCTTATAATAAACTTCAGATAGTCTTACAAGCACTGCTCAGAACTCTCAACTGAGGCACTCAACATCCAGGACTTGCCATTCGGATCTTGGCGCCTTGTGCTGGTTCCGACCTATTCACACATCGGTCCACTACTGACATCACCTCATAAGCCAACGGGGCACCCCACGCCGACTTTCGGCGCAGCATTGTAGGATGGCCACACCAGTGCGGCAACTTGCTGGACACAACATCGGGGCCATCCAGATCTCGGCGCGTTCGACTCACTGTACCGCAACAGTGACCGCAACTCAGCTGGACACGCCGTCTTTCGGCGCAGCATTGTAGGATGGCCACACCAGTGCGGCAATTTGCTGGACACCACCTCGGTGCCATCCGGATCTCGGCGCGTTCGAGTCACTGTACCGCAACAGTGACCGCAATTCAGCTGGACACGCCGTCTTTCGGCGCAGCATTGTAGGATGGCCACACCAGTGCGGCAATTTGCTGGACACCACCTCGGTGCCATCCGGATCTCGGCGCATTCGAGTCACTGTACCGCAACAGTGACCGCAAATCAGCTGGACACGCCGTCTTTCGGCGCAGCATTGTAGGATGGCCACACCAGCGCGGCAATTTGCTGGACACCACCTCGGTGCCATCCGGATCTCGGCGCGTTGTGCTGCCTTCGGCCTATTCGCACATCGGTCCGCTACTGACGCCGCCTCACGTGCCAACGGATTTTCTACGCTTTTTGTAGCCCTATGCCGCATAACAGGTCATGTGACTTGTTTATAAAACTTTTCATTGGTTCATTTTACTTTTGGTTTCCTAAAGATGGAAGGCTTGGTCATATGACCTAAAAATAACACTTTTCATTGGTTTAGAACATTTTTTTTTCCCAAACGATGAAAGCCCCACCTTGTTTCTGGATCATTCAGACTGAAGCTGGCGTCAGCATGAGAGCACCACCATCTCGTGGCTCCGTCGTGGTCATTCCGCGAGCAATCATGGCAGCCGCTCCCCACCGGAAGCCTGCGGGAGTCGGGGGCCCCCAAGACTTTTGTAGAATCTTCACGGCTGAGGGGACGCTTTTCGAGAATGGAGCCCAAGCCCTAGCAGGCAAGCGTCCGAGTTCCAAGGTGTCCCAGAGCCATTTCAGTGGACCAGGCCCAAAACCGAGGAGCCGTCCGCCATTTTAAGAGCCATGTGGCAGCCGCCTATCGCTGCACTGCAAGAGTGGAAGCAACTCAACAACATGGTGAGCGAGACGCTGTAGCCGCAAAAGCGAGCGCAACTCAGCTAGATGGCCGCCACCTGGAGAGGCCCGTTCACGCCGCCTCCCCCACCCCCGGGCCACCGCACGCCAATTTTCGGAGCAGCATTGTAGGATACCAAAACCAGTGCGGCAGTTTACTGGACATCACCTGGGTGCCTGTCGTACATGTTGTGTCAGCCATGTGACACTGGACACAGTCCCATCAACATCTCAACGCGTTCTGCTGCCTTGGGACTATTCGCACAACAGACCGCTACTGACGAGGCCTCCCCCCGCACCACCCGGGACGCCCCACGCTGTTTTTCTGTGCTGCATTGTAGGATCCCAAAACCAGTGCGGCACCCAGGCGACATCACCTGGGTGCCGTACAGAACTCTGCACGTTGTGCTGCCTTGGGACTATTCGCACAAAAGACAGCTTCTAACCATTGTTGCTTTTTGTGTTGAAAAATGTTTAAATGTTTTTAGTTTTTGTTCCGTTCATTATAGTTAATAGTTAATAAAGTTTTATAATCTTACTTTGTTGGAGTGTTATCTATTTTTTTTTAAACGGGTGAATGGGGCCTTGAATCGGGTTATTGTCATGTGTGGGCTTTGGAAGTGTGCTGCTGCAGGATCGGACATTTCAAACTCAAATGCACGTTCTTTTTCTTACCTTTCCGAAGCATGGAGCGCAATAGCAGGCAGAGAAAGGGTGATGCGCGTGTTGAACACTACCTGACCTGGCAAGTTGCTGGCAGTGCCCCCCCCCCCGCCCGCTCCTGAAAGAGGACACACACACACCGCCGCCCCGAGTACTTCACAAATCTTTAAAAGACCATGCGCTTGTTCATGAGGCTTAAATGGTTTATCACCTCTTCTAGAACCCCTGCATCGACCCTCTGACGTTTCCTGGAAAAATTACCATGTAACACAATACCAAGCCCTGTCAGCTGAAACCCCCAAGGAATCGTGGGGCATATTATCAAGGGGGTTTATCTCCGCTTTTTTGGCTTTAAAAGCCAAGAAAGCGGAGATAAAAATATCTCCCTATTACCAAGCTGTTGCTAACACCAGTTAGTGACAGCTAAAAGGAGATAGCGACCATCTTGGGCCCCGCTTTGCATGTCAGTGATACTTATCACTAATGACATGCAAAGCGGGCGTGCCAAGATGTTAGCGACTGGAAACAGTCCCTAACATCGCTATCTCCTATTACCAACTTTTGGAGATATTCGCGCTAAGCGCGAATATCTCCAAAATCTAACACCTGCCCTGAGCAGTTCTTAGCCATGTTATCCAATGGGAGGTGGATAACATGGCTAAGAGCATTTGCTCGATAATACATGAATATCGCTGACTTTTCTGCGATAATAGCAAGGTTTATCTGCGATAAAAATCGCCGATGTGCGGCGATAATTTTTGTCTCTAAACAAGTTAGAGACAAAAATTATCGCTAGTTGTTCGTAATATGCCCCCGAGTTTTTGCTTGCAGAAATCGGGAGGCGGGAGACTAGCACTGAAATCAGTAGTCACACGCCTGAATCGGGAGGGTTGGCATGTCTGAATTCTCTACAGCTGGGGCCATAAACTACATCCGCAGGGGTAGGTGATAGCCTAGGTCCGGCCTGGACAATCGGACACAGAGGAAGAGGAGTGTCAGAGGGTGCGGTAGTGAATAGGGTGAAAGAGAGGTGTCGGGAGGGCACAGGGTGTGATTCTCAGAGAAGAGCAGCGCAGATGGGGGGAAGTATATGGCCCATGCATGAGAGAGAGAGCGGGGATGACCAGTGCGTGGGGGAGATGCTTGCGAGGGTGGGAAGCCATGCTGAGGATCGGCGGCGTGCAGAGAGTGGGCCTGGTCAAGGCATCTAAAATGGCTGCCGTGCACGACAAAATTGTGGCATTGGACAAAAAGGCAAGATGGCGCAGACAATGTTTTTGAATAAGGATTCATTTATAACAAAATATTTACTCGCAGTGACAAAATGGTGGTCAACACTTCCTGATTTCCATCGAATCGAACGTTAACAAACGTCACGCAGCAAAAAAAAAAAAAAAAAAAAAAAGCTCACGCACAGAGCAGTTTTTAACCATGTTATCCAATGGAAGGTGGATAACACGGCTAAGAGCATTTGCTGGATAATGCATGAATATCGCTGACTTTTCAACGATACTCATGCATTGTGGCCGATGTGCGGCGATAATTTTTATCTCTAAACAATTAAAACGAAGCACAAAATGGCGAATTCCCGTTTCGCTACCAGTTTGCGGCCCAGTTCGCGGCCCGTGAAGCGCTTCTACCGTGAAAAATCATTTTTTTTTTCTTTTCCCCACGGGACCCTTTAATAACCCCAACAACATTCCTAGGGGGTCAAGAGGGGGATACCTTGCCCCCTTTCATTAAATTCCCCTTTCGTTTTTCACCTCTTCTTCTCTCTCGATCCTACCGAGAGACAAGATGGCGGCCGCTCCGGACTGTCACGCAGCAAAAAAAAAAAAAGCTCACGCACAGCCGCTGGAAGAGATGTATCAACATATATCAGCCTCCTCAGCCACCCTCAGGAAACATAGGGGATTAGGATACGTCTCCCGCACCCCCTTATACCTAATAATTTAATTAACGAAGCACAAAATGGCGAATTCCCGTTTCGCTACCAGTTTGCGGCCCAGTTCGCGGCCCGTGAAGCGCTTCTACCGTGAAAAATCATTTTTTTTTCTTTTCCCCACGGGACCCTTTAATAACCCCAACAACATTCCTAGGGGGTCAAGAGGGGGATACCTTGCCCCCTTTCATTAAATTCCCCTTTCGTTTTTCACCTCTTCTTCTCTCTCGATCCTACCGAGAGACAAGATGGCGGCCGCTCCGGACTGTTTAGAATGTTGACAGACACCGGAGAGCCAATCAGCTTTCTGCGCGCAAAGTTCCGTTTCGCGAAAAGTAAGCGGACCGGATCGCTGCCCAGAGCGCTGTTACAGATATATATCTTGTTTTGAACGTTAATTTCTCAAAATCCACTGAAGCACATATATTGAGACCTAGCAAAGGCACATCGGGCTAACAGTCCCTACAATTTTGCCAAGTTTCGTGCAAATCCATTCAGCCGTTCGAGCTAAAAGTGAGTCCAACCGCCCTATGGAAAACTCAATGTAAAAAACGCGTTTTGGGACCCCCCTTTTTTCTCAGCCCCCCCTTGACGAAACCCCACCAAATTTTCAGGGGCTGCTCAGAAACAAAATGTGCCATTTTCCTGAAAATTTCAGCCGATTCCGTCCGCAAACGCCAAAGTTATTAGACATAGAATTTTCAGAAATGCCATAGGGAAAAAATCCTAACTATATATACCTACTGGCGAACGCCACTAGGTAATATACATTAATCTTTTCCTTTATTTCCTAGGTTATATTCCCTACTGTATTGTTGCACTGATTAATCCCTTTTCTTTCAGCGGTGTGCAGTCCTGTTACAATTCAGCTATTTTCAGTTCCTGTTAGCTATATGTGGATGTGTTAGTAATAAAGCTTTATTCCTTAGATGTGTCTATTTCCCTTTACTTTTCAGGCTATGTCCAGATTGCTAGTTATTGTGATGTTATAATTTGCTATTGTGTAATAAAGGGACCCCAGTTCTTAGTGAACAGCTGTGCAAGTGTTATTTCTTGATGAAACTAACCTTTCTTCTAGTCAGATGCTGTTATGTGGACGGATGTGTTCCCCGTCCGGGTAAGTGGTAACTGAGCAAGGGAGCAGGGAGCGCCTAAATCAGAGAATAACCTTTGCATATTGTGATTTGGCCACTCTTGTGTGAGAGGATTGAACTGTCTATCTACCACATAAAATATAACAATTGTGCATGAGACATCCCCAGAAGATATTAGATACATATAGAGAAACTTCCCAACAGAGAGAGAGAGAGCTGAAGGTATTCATAGGACAGAGATTGAGTGGCATTAGTGAGAGCATTGATTGTGATCAATGTGTATACCCGCTGGATTGCGGCTTGTGAGAGATTGCCGCTAGAGAGAGTGGCATTAATGAGAGCATTGATTGTGGTCAGTGTGTATCCGCACCAGATTGTGACGGAACTGAGAGCACCGGGAGGATACGGTGTGTAGTGAGATTGCTGCTAGAGAGAGTGGCATTAATGAGAGCATTGATTGTGGTAAATGTGTATACCCACCGGATTGTGGCTTGCGTGAGCACTGATTGAGGTCAGTGTGTAATGGTAAATGATCAGAACTGCCCCCCTTCACTATGAGGAGGAGGGTAGCATAGTCTGGACCTGAGTTGCCGCGTGACTATAAGGTATGAGTGTGGTGTGGAATATGGAATTCCTTAGTAAATAGTGAGTATTCCTAGTAATCCTATAGATTTAGTGGTGTTTTTGATGATATGAGATTGTATATTGCTAATTCCCCATCCCCAGGAAGGTACCTAGGCACTGTGGTAAGTAGGCTCTGGGAAGGGAGATGGTTAAGTTTCGGCTGGATTGGTGGTGTCTTGGTGAGCTGGTGATATCTGGTCTGAAAATCCAGTTGTTACAGGGAGGGAGACAGGGAGGGAGGAGGGAGACACAGAGGGAGGGAGGGAAACCGAGAGTGGGAGACAGGGAGGGAGACACAGAGGTAGAGAGGGAGACACAGAGGGAGGGAGGGAGGGAGGGAGACACAGAGGGAGGGAAGCAGAGTGGGAGACAGGGAGGGAGACACAGAGGGAGAGTGGGAGACTGGAAGGGAGACACAGAGGGAGAGGGAGACACAGAGGGAGAGTGGGAGACTGGGAGGGAGACACAGAGGGAGAGTGGGAGACAGGGAGGGAGACACAGAGGGAGAGTGGGAGACTGGGAGAGAGACACAGAGGGGGAGTGGGAGACTGGAAGGGAGACACAGAGGAAGAGGGAGACTGGGAGGGAGACACAAAGGGAGAGGGAGACAGAGAGAGAGACACAGAGGGAGAGGGAGACACAGAGGGAGAGTGGGAGACTGGGAGGGAGACACAAAGGGAGAGTGGGAGACAGGGAGGAAGACACAGAGGGAGAGGGAGACACAGAGGGAGAGTGGGAGACTGGGAGGGAGACACAGAGGGAGAGTGGAAGACAGGGAGGGAGAAACAGAGGGAGAGGGAGACTGGGAGGGAGACACAGAGGGAGAGTGGGAGACAGGGAGGGAGACACAGAGGGAGGGAAACAGAGAGTGGTAGACAGGGAGGGAGACACAGAGGGAGGGAGGGAGGGAGACACGGAGGGAGGGAGATACAGAGGGAGGGAGGGAAACAGAGAGTGGGAGACGGGGAGGGAGACACAGAGGGGGAGTGGGAGACAGGGAGGGAGACACAGTGGGAGAGTGGGAGGCAGGGAGGGAGACACAATGGGAGAGTGGGAGACAGGGAGGGAGACACAGAGGGAGAGTGGGAGACAGGGAGGGAGACACAGGGGGAGAGTGGGAGACAGGAAGGGAGACACAGAGGGAGAGGGAGACTGGAAGGGAGACACAGAGGGAGAGTAGAATACAGGGAGGGAGATACAGAGGGAGAGTGGGAGACAGGGAGGGAGAGACAGAGGGAGAGTGGGAGACAGGGAGGGAGACATAGAGGGAGAGGGAGGGAGGGAGAGAGAGAGAGAGAGAGGAAGAGAAGGAGGGAGAGATAGAAATATGTGTGTATGCTGAGTCTGGTGGCTCAGTGGACGAAGGTGTCTGCTGCAGGGACCTGTGTTTAACCTCATGGTCACAATTTTTGTTTGCTTTAGCTCTGCCCCCTCCCCCTCTGACCCCACCCCCACCGGTGCGGCAATCAGCCACAAACCACACTGTAAATTTGGCCCCCGAGAGAAAGTTTGTGAGTACCCATGCTCTAGAGGCATCCCTGCAACTGCTCAACTGACCTACCGCAAGTGAGCAAAAACCTGTTGCACACCAGTTAAAGAAAGTACAGAAATTGATGTCTCAATGAACATTTAAAAGTTCAAGTTTCCACAGTTGAAGAAAAAGGGGACGATGGGTAATACCGCTCCTCTTTTATTGCTATGGATGGCCAGCCGACACGTGTTTCGTCGCAAAGCAATTACAATACTTTAGCGACTCCTCAGGGCTGTAGTTGAAGGGTGCTGAACAACAGGTCGCTTTGCAGGTGATAAAATAGCTTGAGATGGTAAAGGCATCCACTTGTTCAATTATGGAAAGTGTGGAGGCTCATCAGCGGAGATCCCCGATTCGCGGGGAAAAGCCGGCAGGACGGGTGCTCCTGCAGAATGGTTCCATAATTGACCAAATGGATGCCTTTACCATCTCAAGCTATTTTGTCACAGAAGTCGACTCAGAGCACCAAATACCCTATTTTTAAGCTCTCAAATCGCATTGAACATATACTAGCACTGGACAACGTACTACGACGATTTGAAACTTAACCTGGTCTCGAGCGGGACCGGGTCGGAATTATCACCGAGTATTTCCCTCACTCTAAAAAACCCTGGTCGCAATTGGTTTTACAGACCTACCGCAAGTGAACCTGCCTAAGCCCTGCTGGCCTCTGCAAGAGTGAGCCCCTGGTCCCCGAGAGGTACCTCTCCAGGGTTGACAGCAGATTGCATTCGTCAGGTGAAGGAAAAATCCTGTAGTTTTGGGCTCTTTGTGACCGTGAACCACACATTCACGTAGATACTTGCAGCCCACAACAACGGTAAAACAGAGCTTCGATGGACCTGACTCTGCGCTACACCGACCACCAATGACAACCAGCAACGTGAGATCTGCACTTCGCACCACCGCATCAACAGCCTGCGGTGCCTGCCAGTGCAAAGCTTCAGCAATGACCATCTCCAACTCCCGGCAGGATCTTCGTGCTGCAGTGGTAATTGTCCATGATACTGGCCTGTTCTTCGCACTACAGCAACAACAATCTGCAAAACTCTCCCTGCTCCTCCGAACCTCCTGCACCACAAACTGGACTCTTCGCACCAGACTTTGAGATGGTAACTCTTTCAGTGAGATTAACCTGGTCCTTGTACCCATTGCTGTGTGCCTGAACTTTTGCCCTTTTCCCCTATCTTGCATGACCAGATAACCACGAGTGGCGTTTGGTGCTTTTATGTGCTACAGTTACCTTAAACCTTTTAAAATGCATAACTTCAGTTCTACTAATCAGATTTTTGTCCTTTTTTTAAATGATTTATTAAAAATTGCTCTATTTTTCGATACTACCATGAGATTTGTCTGTGGCTGGGTTTTCACTCTATTACTGTTTAAGTGCTGCATAAATACTTAACACATTGCCTCTACGTTTAACCTGGCTGCTTTTGTGCCAAGCTACCAGAGGGTTAAGCACAGGTTAATTTAGTGCAATTTGTGGTTCACCCTGACAAGAGGTGTGCCTGTTGCTTGAGAAGGGCTCACGCCCCCCTCAACCAGCTTCTCTCTCTATTTCACATTTGGTGGCTTACTTTCTTAATGGATTAATCAAACTAATGGTCAAATAGTATTTAAACTCTTGGTTTGATATGTGACTCTTTCAAAGGGACCACCTGGAAAATTTCACCACATGAGCCTGGCCAGTGATACCTGACAGAAAGTTGATTAAAACTTGAAGTGGATCGTATTCCCACACACATAATAATATCCCTATTCTTGTTAGGTCGAGTTAGGTTTCAGTAAACCTGAGCTCAACATGTGGTAGCTTGGCTCAGAACAGGCAGACTTATCTTAAGAAAATGTGTAAAGCTTTTACAAAAGGTTAAAAACCCAACACAATAAAAATCCCTCTTCACTGTATAAAAATAGAGAGTTATTTAATGACCAAATAACACTGGAGCTACAAAACTCCAAAAAGGGGAGCCGGGGACATGAATTGTTAAAGTGTTAAATTAATTGTAAAACCAAAGGGGATGATGGACGGAGTGTTGAACATTGCAAGCACTCACCCCCAGTCAACTGATCTGGGTTTAATCCATCATCATTCTTTAGCTCACTCTGCCACCTCATTTCAGACATGGCTATATACAAATCAGTTTGATCCTATGCCACATGGGTACAGTACAGCACGAACTGCCAAGCCATGTCTTCCCTGGACCTGAAACAAGCATCCTGGGACCGGTTGTAGGCTAATCAGGAAACGGATCAAAGCCGGGCTGTTTCCTAAATGTTAATTCCTGGCTATTCTATTGTTGTCTCTCAGTGCATCTATCTTAGGAGTTATCTCAGCGCCAGGATACCTGTAAGGTGACAGCTGCGCTTTATAAATGTTTTAAATAAAATAAATAAATCAGCCGTCATCAGCCAGGCTAGCTTAAATCCAGTGGCAAAGTGAGCAAGGGACCCATGTCTGGGCATGCCCTGCCAACTTAGGGCGACCAAAGCAAAACCAAAGGGGATGATGGCCGGAGTGTTGAACATTGCAAGCACTCACCCCCAGTCAACTGATCTGGGTTTAATCCATCATCATTCTTTAGCTCACTCTACCACCCCAGTTCAGACATGGCCACATGCAATTCAGTCTGACCCTGTGCCTCATGGGAACAGTCCAGCCCGAACTGCAAAGCCATGTCTTCCCAGGACAAGAAACAAGCATCCTGGGACCGGTTTCTGACTAATCAGCTGTCACCAGCCAGGCAAGCTTGAATCCAGTGGCAAAGTGAGCAAGGAACCCATGTCTGGGCAAACCCTGCCAACTTAGGGCGAACAAAGCAAAACCAAAGGGGATGATGGGCGGAGTGTTGAACATTGCAAGCACTCACCCCCAGTCAACTGATCTGGGTTTAATCCATCATCCTTCTTTAGCTCACTCCGACACCCCAGTTCAGACATGGCCATATGCAAATCAGTCTGACCCTATGTCTTATGGTAACAGTCCAGCCCGAACTGCCAAGCCATGTCTTCCTGGACCGGAAACAAGGATCATGGGACCGGTTTCTGGCTAATCAGCCGTCATCAGCCAGGCTAGCTTGAATCCAGTGACATTAAATTAATAGCACCAAAAAGCGTTAAGCACCACAAATGGTCATGGTCATCTTTCTGCTCTTGACCAGTACCTAGGTGCGATTTAAGGCCAACCATGATGGAATGCTGGTCGGATAACGGAACCAGGTTCAACTAGGTTTGAAGTTTCACCTTTGGGCTTAGTCTCTGAGAAGGGACCTCAAAAATACATAGTGGGACAAACCAGCGGGGTGAGGCAGATGAAGGGTTCCTCAGGGCCAGGTAGCTGTCGGACGAGGTCCTAGTGAGGCAGTTGACTTTTGACAGTAAAACTCTGAGGGATGTGAAATAAAATATCAGTGCACAATAAAGACCCCTTTGTCCGGTGATGATTTTTAAATTCAGGTGTAGTCACTTTTTTGGAGCTTCAGTGGGGCAAGTCAACAAGCTATAGCCGAACAGGACGCTACAAGGATGGATACCCTTTTCATGGCGTCCCTATGAAACAGATATTCTGCTACAGAAAAGTTTGGTGCAGGAGCTAGCTGAATCTCTGGCTCAGCTGCAACTCATCTTCGTCAGATTAACATGGCAGGGTTGTCCCTTTCCTCTGGAGCTCTTTGGAGCCAAAAAGTTTATAATTCCCAGGTTTTTGAGGCAGGCAAGAGATGTGCACTTTGACACACTCAAGTTCTCCTGGACTTCAGGAACAGCACTTGGAGGTCAAGACGCACTTCAGCAGAAGCCACCAGCAGAGTCTAGGGCAGGTCCAGTTGGAACTGATTGGCTGAACTCTTCAGGAAATAAGCTGCTAGCAGCTTGTTATATCTCTGTAACTTAATAGAAGGGATGCCAACTGACACTTTGAGTCAACGGTTTTGTCCTGGGTACACGTGGAAACATGTTCAGGATCCTAAAGGTCTCCTCAAAGTGTCCTACAGGTCTTCAGGTCTCCTAAGGTGAAGTCCTTCTTCTATCTTCCACTGACCTACTAGTGTTCTGGAATGCCATATTAATATCTGACACTAACCTGTGGGTTGAGATAATTCCTGGCCCCTCCCTAACCAACAGGGAAATAATTCCCTGCAGTAACCCTACAAACATTCACAGGAGATCCTGTGTAATCTAGTGCAATCAATCCCACAGTGCCCCTCTCTGCCCAAATCCAGGATTGTAAAACTCTTCTCACATCATGAAGAGCTTGTATGCCTGGCCCAATAGTGTAGTTGGGAAATGAGCAACGCATACTCTGTAGTCACTTGAAACCCATTCTGGAGGCTGCTCCTCTCCCCCTAGGATTGGTGCCTGCCTGACTGGCAGGGGGCAAAGATGGGTCCTGCCCAGGTGTCAGGTAATATTTGACTGTGACAGAGTAGGCCTCTTTGAAGTTATTGAAATTCCTGAGCATATTCCAGATAACCATACTGCAGGAGAAACAGAATACCTCCCCACACCTAACACTTTTGTCTCAACTCTGAAAGTATGTGCACACCTCTTTAATACCACTATTCAGCTCCTGGATGACAGTTTGAGCTTATGTAAATGGACTTTCATTGGCTTTAGGCAGGAAAATTTTACTTTCTAAAGTACCTTTTCCTAGCTATTCCTTACATATCCAACGTTACTAGTGAATTCAGTTTGTAATAAATATTAAAAAAATTCCAAGAATAAAATTTGTAGCTGTTTCCTAGCCGGATATATAGTCATTAAATGTAAGAATGTATCCCAATGATTTCGTATGGAACAGCTAACCCTGCTACAGCCAAAATAGCTTTCGCTGCCTTTTCACTGTAAGGATATGAATAACTTTGAACTTGTAGCTGTCCTAATTTTAATTGCCACACACTCTGCCTTATGGGCTGTAAGGCCTACTTAGGGGTACTTATTAATATTTAAAAGTAATGCCTGTGAAAGGAAGTTATTTTGGCAGGTTGAAATTACAGTTTTAAAACTGCAAAGCCAGACTACAATGGTAGGCCTGCAGTCATGTTTGTACTGTCACTGTAGAGGGTGGTACAAAGGGTGCTGCAGTCCACTAGTGATATTTAACTTCGACGTCCTGGGTACACTTTGTACCATATACTAAGAGTCTATAAGTAACCTAAATATGCCAATTTGGAGAATAGCCAACGTCAACATGTTTTAAAAGGTCAGCGCACATGGACGGGGGCCTGGTTAGCAGACTCCCAGTGCACAGAGTAAAAAACACAGCAGCATTAGTCCTAAAGAAATAAGAGCTATTATGCAAAAGAGGCATTTTCTTACAGTATTCATAGTTGATATAGTATGCAAAACAACCTCCCACAAGTGGATGAGTTTCTGTTCTTCGATCTGATAATCCTGGTAGTTTCTGACTACTGCTTTAAAACCTCAGTAGTATCCCAATCAGGCCTGGACTGGCCGTTGCGGGCACCGGGCAATCCCCCGGTGTGCCGCAAGGGTGGGGCCGGTTTTGGGCCCCTGGGGGCCGCTTTTGTTACAGGGCCGTTTTTGCATCATAGCTGCAAAATTGGCCCAGTAACAAAATCGGCCGAAAACCGGCCCGGCAAAGAGCTCGGTCGCACCCCCCCCTCGGGGGGGGGGGCGGGGGGGGGAGAGGGGGGGGCGGCCGAGCACTTTGCCAGGGCCGGTTTTGGTTCCCAGTCCGGCCCTGACCCCAATAACACCTTTCATAGTTGAGAAGATCTCCCTCTACCTACGCGGAAGCTTGAGCGTTGTTGTGGGTTATCAGTAGGTACCTAAAAAATGATAAATCTGGTTCCCTTCTCAGTAATATGCTGAAGACTGGACTATATAATATAGACTAGCTGTATGAACCTATTGTTATATCCATTATGAAATAGCTCATCTTACTACTTGTAATTCTTGTTCATCCTAAATACGTCATCTCCATGTCCAACAGTGACTAACCTAAGTCACAACGAATTCTTAGAAACAGACCCTTAAGCTCTTGGAAATTTCCCTAGCACAGGATTATTGATTTCTCCAAGAACTCAATAAATATGCATGAAACACTATTCCTTAAGAGTTCATTCATGACGTCTTCCTCTGACTGACTTTCCGTCAATACCAACATTCCAAGCCACCTATCAGTTATAAATATACCTCCCTTTGCCCAAGCAAAGCAGAGGAGACCAAGACTTCCATGCCAACACTCTGACCTGAGACGCTGCAACCTCCGTCATGCCACAGCTCCAGCTGGCAGAAGTCCATCCACCCATCCTGGAGGTTGCAGTTCGAGATCAGGATGAAATCCCACTAAGGTAATGGGGTTAGACTAAATCCTAGGGGGATTCTTGGCTCTCTATGACCTACACACATGCTATGTACACTTAGGTACATCTAGTTAGGCATCATAGGAGTATAGGCTTTACCTTAATGCATTCTGTATGTCATGTATGTGTTCATCACTATTTCAAAATGGTAGAACTATACAATGCCTTTTTATTTAACTGCACTGCTGGCCATAATTCTCTGCTACTGTCCAACAGTTGTCACAGCACATATAGCCAGTACTAGAATAACAACTGTGCAATAAATTTTATTGTAAACACACCGACTGTTTCTTCTATGTACTTCTCTGAGATGAGTGACTGAATGAAAAGTAGTATACTGTTTCCAAGATCCTGAGGGATCAGGATGTTATGTTATGTGGTTGCCAGAAGCTATTCCCTTCTTGTCTTCAAGAAGTTTCTAGTGGCCTCTGAGCTAGCTGGTACACAGTAATTAAGTTTAATATACATGATTGGGGCATACTGACCTCAGTCCTATGTCAAGCCTATCGTGTATGTTATTCCAATGCGCAGAACCTGTAAGGGAAATAGGAACTACACTACAACACTGCACCAGGAAACCTGTTATGCCTGAAAAACTTAATTGTTGACATTTACTATTTCTTTAAGTTTGGGATTCTTGCACTTACTGAAAAGGTTTGAGGATTGGCTTTAAAAAACACACAAGCAGATCTAAAAAGAAAAACAGGTCTACACATAGTCTTCACAAGAAGCAACCAGCCTTTGGAAGCAGTTGAGCGTCTGATGAGGTGGATCTGCCCGGATACACTTCTTAGAGGGCTGTGGTGGGACCTGGAGTGCTAGACATTGTGTCCCTTTATGTGGACACCACACTGCTGTGCCAGGCCAACCCTTCTCATTCTGTGCCCGGAATCCTACAGACCGTGGCAGTATTAGGGTCTCATTTGGGACTCTGCATCAAGTGGTGCAAATCCATATTCTCCCCACTATCACAAGAGGGATGAATGAGTGACTGAGGATATCCCTTTAGACTGGAAATGACTGGATTTAAATATTTGGGCATCTTTGTAACCACAGACAGGGAGCTATTTATTCTTGGAGAATCTCACCAATGTCCTTGGGAGGATGTGGGTCAATGGAGGAAGTTACATCTCTGTCACTACTAGGTAGGGCTGCCCTATACAAAATGATTGCCTGCCAAAATGTCTTCATGTCCTACATAACACACCTTTTGTGTTTCGAGAGGGGTTTTTCAAAATGGTGGACAAAGTGACCAGAACTTTGCTGTGGGATGGGGGCACTCTAAGGATAGCTCTACTTACTCTGACCAAGAAACCCTAGCATGGGGCATTGATCTACCTAACCTGCACCTTTACTATTGGGCGACACAACTCTATGTGGGTAATGATTGGGCGTATTTGTCTCAACATGGGCCATCGTTGATCGCAGACCAGTGGTCAATGGAACCCGAGGGCTACGTCGGCCGCCTATATGGAGATAAAGTGAGAGCACCTTTGAACCCTGACTGAGATTGTGGTAACCATCTGGAAAAGAGAAACAACTTACCTGAGGCAGATGCCCTGAAGATATTTGAAAACAATGCACAGTGGTTTAAAGTCTGAACGCTTCTTAACCGTCAATGTTGATGACTGAGTGCATAAGAAGCAGATTTGTATTTAGGGATGCCTAAGAGAAGACGAGCTGCCGCATTTTGTACAATTTTAGTTTTGGTCAAGGATTTCTACCTGATGTTTATAAACAGGGCATTGCAGTAGTCAATCCTTGAAAGTACTAAGGCAGACGTCACTCTTTTTCAAAGCTCAGGAGAAATGATAAACAAATATTTTTCTAAGGAGTTTCAAGGTGAAAAAAGAGGCCAAAGTAACAGCATTGACTTGTCCCTCATAGGATAGGTTATTGTCGAAGACTACTCCAAGATTTCTTACTTTATCAACTGGAGTAGGTAAAGTTCCCAATTCCTGTCGCCACCAGGTAGGAGACCAGAAAGTGGTAAGTATGACCTTGGTTTTCCTAGAATTAAGCTTTAAGCAATTTGAGGCCATTCATACAGCATACAGTCCTGAAAGCGCAAGGCTTGCTCATCAGGGTTGTTGGCTACCAATATCACAATTTGTGTATCATCGGTGTGGGATACCACATGGAATCCATAGAATTTGATCAGTTTGGCCAGTGGGGGCTACATAAAACATAAAAAGTGTAGGACTCAGTGATGAGCCCTGTGGTACGACGCATGGTAGGTAAAAGGTAGGGGTGAAGTAGTGTGGCTCACTGGTTAGAGGCGGCAGACCCGAGAGCAGAGGACGGCCCGGGACCAGGGTTCGATTCCCGGCGCGGCAGGTTTCTGGACCAGGGTCAGCGGACTCGATAATTCTCTCGCCTCGGTGCCCACTCTGATCAGCGATCACACTCGGCAACTCTGGGCATTAGCTTGCCTCATCTTCACTAACGGCCCCACCAGACCGCCGGGGATGCCTGGTCTCACCCTGGAGATACCCATTAAGGGACCATCTCTCAGGGAAGCCAGGAAGGGTTTTGCGGCGGTCGAAGCGCCTTGGGACCCTACGGGTAAGTAGTGCGCTATATAAATGCCAATACATTTACATTTACATTTACATTTACAATCTTCCAGAGCCACAAATTGCTCATGATTCTCAAAAAAAGACGTGAGTAGAGATAGGGCAAGACCTTTTATCCCACTAGCTGTGAAACAGTCCAAAGTATGTTATGATTGACCACGCTGTGGATAAGTCCAATAGGACTGTGGCACACAGTTAAGCCCCGAAGTCAATAGTGTTGTGAATGCCTTTCAAAGGAGTGTATTTATTCGGATCCCAACATTAGGACACGTTGCACCGACTTTTTAAAGAGAAAAAGCTCCCCTTGTCATGTAGACAGTATACGGGATTTTCGGTTTCATCTGTACATTCATCCTTGAAGACTTAATTTTGCCAACAATCTTCAAGGTCGCACCAACAACAATCTATGTATTTCAAGAAGTAAAGAAACAAAAATTGCAGGAAACCATTTGAACAAATGGCAACGCCCCATTCTCTGTCCAAAACTCAGCAGTCCTGCCTGTGCAAAGTCTGAATTTTCCTTCATAAGGTTGGTTAAGCACATTTTAGGGAGTGGAAGAAATCGGCGTGCCAGTCAAGAGGTAAGGAAACCACCGATATAGGCAATAATTAAATTGAGCAATGTAGCATAGAACAAGACTAATTGGCCCGTTTCTCTGTATACTTATCTTGATACAGAAAGAGACGAGACCTAGGACCCACCCCGCGAAGGTGGTCATTTTGGAAAAGCACAATAAGAAGTGTGCTGGTGCCTCGAACCAACGAGTTTGAGAGAGGACAAACCCGCAGTGACTAAAGCACCGGTTGTTTTCTTTTCTTTTCTTTTTAATTCTAGAAATGAGGACCTGGCTAGTAGTTTAAATCCAGGTGGCAACATAAGAGCTAGTGGTGCAGAGCCCGGCCATATAGTGAAAGGAATAAGTCCGAGTGGAAAGTGCACAATTAAAAAGTAGGTATAGGTCTAACCTCATCAGGGAAATGATAAGAGTTACGAGACATGGCTTGTAGAGCAGAAATGAGTGGTAGTTTGTCTCTCTTTCCCTTAGGGCCACAAGGGGCGATTTAATTGGTGTAGAAAGAACGGACCCTATGACAACTAACATCAAAAATCAGGTAAAGGGACTAGATAGTGTATAAAATATAGGATATGAAGCGACACAACACATGCACACGATAATGTAATTTTTAATTCATGTTACAGGAGGAAGATAATAACATGAAGGGCTGGATGAAGAGAAACTAGGGAATCTTTGCAAATACCATTAACGGTTATGTAATCAGGTAAATTAACAAAACAACATTGGTTTAAAAATAAACTCCTAAAACCCGTACAGATCCTTATAATTCGGACTGTAACATACAGAACATATAAAAACATCAAAACGCAGTGAAATAGAAAATTAATGGGGGAGGTAAAATCAGACTAATCCCCAGATTGAAACAACCCGATTCCCACAAGGAGATTATCAATAGAAGCCATCGAAACGCGTTGACGCCACCTCTGCACAATCAAGTGACCGAATCTACCCTGTAGACAAGTTTTTGAGCGGGTCCAGGTTTAGATTCTCTGAATATTAGGCTCTCAGATGTGCAAACTTTATGACCAATAAGGAGTGTCTTTGTATGTCTCTCCCCCTGTGTTATTTCCTTGTGTAGCCAATTGATGACGACAAGAAGTGACTGTTAACAAATGTGTTTTTAAGTATTGTATGTACAATGAAATTGTAGTGTGTTTTTAATGCAAGTACACAATGTGTTGTTTTTATGAAATGTAATATCTATGAAAGGCTTTTTAACAAAAAATGAATAGTGACTTATATTTTTGTTGTGTTGGTGTATCACATTGCGTTAGGACCCACTGCTAATGTTTGGGTCATCTAGATAACTACTAAGGTTGTGAAACTCTAGTCTTTCCGCCAAGGGAAAAATCTTTTACACTAAGCACATTTTAGGACAGCCTGGGAAATGTCTACTTCCAATGCAAGCCTAGAAGATAATCAGAGAAGATTATCAACATGACTCAACCAAAACTAGGACCATATTCATTGCTTGCCCAAGAAGTCCAGTTAAGAAAGAAACAACGATGGATGTAATCAATGGAAGGCTAAGTTATTGACCCTCAGCCAGGTCCATTGAAGATAGTGACAATGGGTATCAGCATCGAAAGATGGGAAGCAAAACTGATAGACCTCTCAATCCAAGGAAGATGGTTGGTTCAAGAAAAAAGCAATTCATCAAATTGTAAGGAATTATCTGTAGTTCATCATTCACTGCTACATTTTCAACCTCAGAATAATCAATCAATCAATCAATCAATCAATCAATCAATCAGGAGTTTGTTAAAGCGCAACTACTCACCCGTAAGGGTCTCAAGGCGCTAGGGGTGGGGGGGGGGGTGCAGGTTCCATTCCATCAAGGAGGGGGTCTGTCGAAGAGCCAGGTTTTGAGGTTTCTTGCGAAGATGGGGAGCGATGTTGTCTGTCTGAGGTGGAGCGGAAGGGCGTTACATGCATTGGCCGCGAGGAAGGAGAAGGAGCGGCCTCCCGATCTGGTCTTTCTGGTGCGGGGGACCTCTGCGTAGGAGAGCTGGGCTGATCGTAGGGTCCTTTGGGGTGCGTGGAATTTGAGCCGGCTGTTCAGGTATGCTGGTCCGGTGCCGTGGAGAGCCTTGTGTGCGTGGGTGAGCATCTTAAAGGTGATTCTCGCCTTGACCGGGAGCCAGTGGAGTGTGCGCAGGTGCTGGGAGATGTGGCAGTGTTTTGGCAGGTTGAGGACCAGTCTTGTGGCGGCGTTCTGGATGTTCTGTAGCTTGCGGATGAGGTTTTTGTTTATTCCGGCGTAGAGTGCGTTGCCGTAATCGAGTCTGCTGGTGACTAGGGCGTGAGTGACTGTCTTTCGGTGTTCGAGGGGGATCCATTTGAAGGTCTTACGAAGGAGGCGGAGGGTGTGGAAGCAGGAATATGAGACAGAGTTGATCTGGCGGTCCATTTTGAGCTCGGAGTCCAGGATGATTCCCAGGTTGCGTGCGTTGTCTGCAGCAGCATGTAATAGTACAACAGGGTGGCCATTTCATATGAAAAGGATTTCCCCTGCAGCCAGGTCAATTGAAGATAGTGATAACAGGTGCCAGCTTGGAAACATGAGAAGGAAAACTGATAGACCTCTCAGTTCAAAGAAGATGGTTGGTTCAAGAATAAAGCGTCAACAAATTGAACGGAATTATCTGCATTTCGTCATTCACTGGTACATTTTCAACCTCAGATTCATCAGCAGCATGTGATAGTAAAACAGGGTGGCCATGTCATATGTGAAAAGACAAGCAGGCACTAAGACAATTTCCAGTAGCTGCCGGTGGTGGGAGTGCTGCGGAGTGGTGAGGCGGGGCGGGGATGGAGCAGGGTTAACTATGGAATACGGCCCAACGGAGGTAAGTAAACAAATAATTAAATAAAACTAATTTTGTTGCGCACGCTGCATCGTATTTGATAACTCTTAGAGTTGGATCATGGGCAGAGCATCACCTTCTTTCCTTGAAAGCAATCCACTTAAAAAAAGAGGACAATCTGAAAGAAGAGCAGAGTGTTTCTATTCTCTGAAGATCTGTCTTTGTACCAACAGCCCTTGCGACAACATGCTACAAATTCGGGATTCCTTACCTAGATCGCTTTTCCTCTTCAGAGTGTGCACAGCTGCACATATTCTATTCTTCGTTTCCTGATCCAGTATCTTGTGGAATGAAAGTCTTATGTATACAATGGCCTCACCATATTCATCATTGTGCATATCCCTTCCAATTTCTTCATCCCTTCGCGGCCTCTAAATATTCTGCAGATGTGATAGTGGTGTTACCCTTTTGGCCTTACACATTTCGATTCTTTCTGTTGAAATCCATGTCTCTGTGTCATCATTGCACAATTCCTTTATCACCACTTCCTCTTCGAACACCAGGGTATCTTCCACTCTAAGGTTGTCACTGTCGGTTTGGGAGTTGAGAGCATGGGGCTTCAGAGTGGAAGGATTCCAGCCAATTTGGCTGAGATTATTCAAATATCTCGTCATTCATCTACAATAAAACCCTACTTAAAGCACTAGAAGAACTTTGAACACGTGTGTTCCTTAGAATCTCTATCCCCAGTGAGTTGTGACATTTCTTCCATCTTTCGGTTTCTGATTGATGATGTTGAGAGGAACTTCTACATTGAAAGCACAATGGTCAGCAATTAAGGCTTTCCATGAGCCTTTTGGTGGCATTAGCTTGAATGACGATTTTGTGTAGAGACGTCTAGAGGGGTTCTATATTTATAGGCATGTAGTAAAGTCTGTAACGCCTCCTTGGGATTTGCCATTGATAGTGAGAGTTTTACAATTCCGTTTGAACCATTAAGCTCTTTACATTTTAAGTATTTGACAATTAAAGCACTAATCTCGGTAGCAATAATATCTACGAGAAGCACATGCTAAGATGGTGCTTTATTGTGCAGATATCTCTCTTCTAGAATGACGGAGGAAGGGATTGTGCTAAAACCTAATCATGCATTTCTCCCCAACATTTCTGCTAAATTTCACAGAGAACAAGGAATTAAGTTGCCAGTTTGTTTTGTTTCCTTGCCCGCCCTCTAAGTAGGAGGAGGAAGAGTTGATGCATTTACTTGATGTAAAGAGAGCGGTTTCCATTTACATGGAACGATTGAATGTCTTAAGAAGGAAAGATAATTTTATGTGTTACATTTGCACTAGATGGACAAGGATGTAAGACATCTATCATCTTAATAGTAGAAAGTTTTGTTTTACTATATCCATGGCTTATTTTTTATCTTACATTCCAGTTCCAGTAAGGCATTCTGTTTGTTGGCGAAAGATTGCTGCATTTCTTGTCTAATGTCAACCTCAAAATTGCTGTTTCTGCTGTATTTACATTCTCCAATGTGTCTGGGTCGGAAAAATAAGTGGTGTAAATACAGTTCTGTTATGGAGAGCCTGGAGCGAGCATGCCAAACTCTTCCAGAAACTCTTTTTTTGTAGTTGTAGTCCTTATGCATCCGACTCACAAACCTTAATATAAACCTACTGGCCTTCTTGTCATGATATTGACAAACTAGATAAGATTCAGGATGTGCTGGGATAATGGCATTTAAATTAAATGACTTCTTTATTCTTGGGACTTTAACTACCACAGTGAACGCACTGTTGATCCTGGCAACCGGCATCTTTCTGCAATCTTCTTGATTTCTGCTGTGTCAACTGGTAAAAGAACCCTCCCAAAGAGTGGACACCAAGTTCAGATTCACTACCTACACCCCCTCCTTTACCAGTATCAAGTTACAATTCTCTCAAAACTTTTCAAAGCTGACTGATGTTCTTTTTAGCTCTATTCACTGGCTAGTGAATTAGCTCACACCTCTCTCAGCATCCATGTCCAGCTCTGAGGTAGAGTAGTTTCTAGAATGTAAGAGCTTTGATACAGACCTATAGTCACATATTCCTTTTGAGTATTCCCCAGGTGTCAGACTGGATCCCAAAACTTTTCAGTGGTACTCCTAGGTGTTACTATGCAGCTGCACAATGATGCTGTTCTATTACGAAAATGACGTGCAAAGCCTATATAGGTGCCACAGCTGCGTTCTGTCAGTTTCTTTCTTTCCACGTCACCAGGTGTGGACCCAGACTACCTATCATTTTTTTTAGACCAATAGACTAATACCTCTTCAGAATGTTCAGTTGCAAGGGAAATGTCACCTCCACAAATTACAGGTTTTAAACACTGTAAGGACTGTCGCGAACAAATGTCTGTGACAGATCCTCCTCAGATCTGGCTGTGCTGCCTTGGGTGGAGTCAAAACGCGAGATAAAACTTTACATAGCTTAACACCAAAAGACTCCACAACAAAACTAGTCCAAGTCAAAAGTACAGTCCCTGTCCAGATCCTGAACATGGAGCAGCTGGTCCAGATGTTAATCTTCGTCTCGATCAAAGTTGTTAGGTAAGTTGAAGGCAAAGCACAAGAAATCAAAGTGGTCCTTCTCACCACTCACATTCTGCTGAGAAGGTGGCAGGGTAGCACTCTTCATCTCGCTCCTGAAATCGATCAACTTCGGAGCCTATCCCGCAACTTGTTCCGGTATAACCTGAGCTTCCAGGAGCATCTGCCACTCTACAACAGATTGAAAAGTTCTGTGAGACCATGCTCCAACTCTATATTCTTGCCAACTCTCTTTTGTCCTCTCTTGGGCCCCACAATTCCTGTGCTCTTTATGTCACTGGAGTCAAGTTACCCTGGCTGATGAGGGCTGAAACCCCAAAACCGGTCCTAGGATGCTTGTTTCCATTCAATGGAGGACTTGGCCTGGCAGTTCGGGCTGGACTGTTCCCATATGGAGCAGGGTCAAGACTGATTTGCATATGGCTGGGGTCAAACTAAAATGGCATGGTGAGCAAAAAAACAATGGATTTAGGCCCAGATCTCTGTGCAGGGGTGAATGTTTGACATTATTCTGCCCATCAATTGTTCTTTTTGCACTTTTAGAAAGTGGGCATTTTCTTGCTTAACCATCCTGTGTGCCTCTGCCATTTGTGGTTTCCCTATCTGAGTTCAGAGTGACGGGAGCAGGGGATGTGCATTCACACACTAGACAGACACAAGGTGGGTGGAGGGGTCAGGTGTGTCCTGCCTCTTTTGGGTGACTCATAGCCAGGCTGAATATGCTTACTGCATTTTGAGTAGTGGGAGGACTTGGGAGGATTTGTCGCTTGTACCTGAATGGACGGTGGCTACCTTCCACAAAGCTGTCTCCCCCACCTTGAGTGAGCCTGGCCTGAGCCAGGCAGAACTGGTTTATGTATGACAGTAGAACTTTCAAAGAAAAATGTGGTATTAATATTGGGGCCCTGACCCCAGGATTTTGGAACTCTTTAGCATCAAGAAACTTTCTAAGAAGAAGAGCCGGGAAGCTGTGAGGAAGGACTACCATTTTGCTGCGTGCATTGCTGTATTGGCCTACAGTGGCTGCTTCTGTCTTGGGCAGTGAAAGGACTGGACTGAACTTTCTACAACTTCTTCTTCTGAGTATCTCCAAGGGCTTGAAGTGAGCTTGTCCCCTGTTCAAGAAGTCTCAGGAACGCAAAAGACTGCCTTCCTCTGGGTACCGCCTCAGGGACCGTGTGTTTCATTTGCCAGAGAGAGAAACCGCAATCTGACACCATCAGCAAACCACCAACGGTTCCGTGACTTGAAGGCACAGCAGAGGGCACCGCCACACTTCGCACCGCAACCCTGGTCTTACCGATGACGAGGTCCGCCACTGCTTGCACAATGACCGTACTGCACTCCACCCATTGGGCTCAACGCTAATGCCTGCACCTTGGTTTGGGGGTACCCCTCGTAAGTTACATGAAGCACCTTCCCGTCCCACACTGCAGTCTCGGCCCACCGACGCCAGCCCAATCGATTCCAGTTCATCAACAGACACGGTGCCCTACACCATGACTGTCAGTGACGAGCACCCCCGCAGCCCTGGTCTCATCAACACCGCTGGACGGCCGCCACTGAGCCACTGCCTGCACCACTACCTGAGGGCACGGTATGCAGCTCCGTTCACACCTCAGCCTCGACTTATGCCGCAGCCGGCCCACACCACCATGGTCGGCCAAAACAAAAGGTACTGTTTGAGGGCCTTCCGACACCGCAGCCGGGCCGCACCACAGTGGTCGGCAGGAACTCTGGGATTTATTGGTTCACACCGCCGGGGTAGCCCCAGAAAGAGCTATCCATTTCAAGGAACTATTTCTAAAGTGTATTTTTGATTATTGATATTCTTGAATGACTGCATGTTTTATCGTTTTGGCATTGTTTTACACAGATAAATATTGGCTATGTTTCTAAACCTAGTGTGGTGTCCTTTTTGTAGTGTTTTTACTGTATTACTGTGATTTATATGCAAATGTTTTACAAATTGCCTCTGAGATAAGCCTGACTGCTCGGGTCAGGCTACCAAGGGGGTGAGCAGGGATTATTTTAGAAGTGTCATTCCCTTAATCTGTCTAGGAAGAAGAGTCCCTACTTGGACAAGGTGCAAACCATTGCCAACTAGAGACCCCCATTTCTAACATTGCGTGACCTAATTAGGCTGCATCATGCTCTAAAAGGTTCAGTGGGAAACCCCTTAACAAATTTGTAAAGTGAATGGGCAGGCTCTTAAAGCTGCATACTGACACTATGTTCGCCAGTCCCAATATAGAAAGGGTAATTTGGGCAGCTTGACTGAGTGGTACTTCAAGATCAAACCAGCTCTGGCATTTGAGCCTTTGTTGGACACTGTTATCTCTCACCTTGCCAAAAGTCTTTATTTAAGGTCCAGGTATGACTGTCTGCCTCTGAGAACGTTCAGCAGCATCTGGAATAAAAATCAGGTTTCCGCAGTATGCCCAGTTTGTGAACTGGACCTAGAGTCATTGGATCACATTTTATGTCCTGGTAACCAAGACGTATGTCAAAAGGGGATTCCACCAATCTGTGTGAGCCTGGGGGTCACAGAGTACCAACAGGCCCAATCTTTACAGAGGACAGATACATCAGAACCTGTTGTGTTGTCAGTAAGTCAATTTCTCCTTAATGTCTGGAACCTGTTGTGTTCTCAGTAAGTCAATTTCTCCTTAATGTCTGGTACAAGCGTGAGTAGCTTTTGAGGTACATTTTCATAATGAGGCATTTTCAGGTTTCTAGAGCTCTTAGTAGAGGTAATTAATTACACTTGTGGGACCTGCTGGGGACATAGTGAAAGATATTTTAAAGTTCAGATGTTAATTCTCTTTTGCATTTTAATTTGTCCTAAGATGCCTTTTGATGTATGTGATTACTGCTAACCATTATTTTACCGTCTTTTAATCAGTTTTTTTCTAATGTGACTCCAGCTCATCGTCATTTTATTGTTTTTTTTATCTGCTTCTCATCAAATTTTAACTGCACATAAATATGACGTACTTGTGTAAACTTTGATGGTATGTTCTACCGAACAAAGCACTTTGATGATGATGAAGGAGAGTGCTTCTTACACCATGGTGATTCATCCAGCAACCAAAGTCCTTGACCTCCAGCATCCCACCTTGAAGGTCAAGCCCAAAGTCCTAACAGACATCCTCCAGAGAGGGCAAACATCCACTCTGCCCCATTTGCCTTTCAATGAGACACTTATGGATACCTTGTTCGGGCATGGGCCAAACCTTTCTCTGGCCCCTAGTCAACCAAGAGTTTCTGCAACACCACTTCCCTGCCCCAGACAATCCTGCTTTTTTAAATCTCAGCACCCCATCTCTGAAAGTTTGGTGGTGCATGTGCCTACAGGCTGGGCAAACCCAAACACATTCCCAACTACTCCCCCTGATAGGGAATCAGAACAGTGGAGACATTTGGATAGAGAGTCATCTCATCCACTAGCTTCAAGAGAGTAGGGCCATGGTATTTTTCCTGGGCTTATCTGCATCACCTTGCCAACTGCATCACCCTTATCACTCCTTTTGTGACTTTGCCAGAGGCACCCTGTATTATCAGTCAATTCTACCTCAACAAGGTATACAGCAGTTTTGAGGTCGAAGCCATGGTGCTCAACCCCCTCGCAGTTAAGGTCAGTGGGCTTCCAAGTTCACTGCAGTCCCACCTTCCAAACCCTTTTAGTGTGCCTTTAGTGGAGCCCACCCGCCCGGTAGGAGGAGGATCTGATGATTATTGCCGGGTTGGCAGGCCATAACATTGGAAAGGTGGGTCTTGCAAATTGTTGGGAAGGTGTATACCCTACCCTTCCTCTTCAAGCTACCACACCTTCCACTGTTCCCCTGAATTACTGACAGACGACCATCTGTCTATTTTGTGACAGGAAGTGCATGCCCTTTTGGCCAAAAGAGCTATTGAGAGGGTGCCTGCACCAGAAGTAGGTTGTAATTGTTATTTCTTCTACTATGCTGTACCAAAAAAGAATTAAGGCCTTTGTTATATTTTAGACTGCACCCTCTGAGCGACTTCCCCCAGAAGGAAAAATGTAAGATACTCTAGCGTAGGTCTTGCCTGCCCTCGACCCTAGAGACTGGATCCCCCTGCTAGAGATAGCCTGGCTAATCACACAGCTACGGGCTTCGCAGAATTTAGTCAAGTCTCACCCGAACTAGTAAAAGAGCTCATTATCTCCATAAAATCGGGTTCCCCTCTGGATCCTTGTCCTCCTTCAATGACAAAACTTATTCCAGAACACATAACCCCTATTCTTACTAGTATTTTTAATTCAATGTTCCACACTGGCCTATACCCATTGATTTGGAAGAAGGCCATTATTAAACCCCTATTAAAAAAAACTAACTTGGATCCCACAGAACCCAAAAACTATAGGCCGATTGCTTGCCTTCCTTTCCCTGCAAAGATTGTGGAGAAAATAATGAATATTCAATTATCTCAATTCACTGATCAAAATAATCTTTTGGACTCTACTCAATTCGGGTTTAGGAAGGGTCATGGGACAGAGACAGCCCTTATTAATGCGGCAGACGAAATTAGGATGATTTTAGATCAAGGGGGTGTGGCGGTCCTTGTTCTATTGGATTTGTCCGCAGCCTTTGACACGGTCGATCATTCCATTCTAATCGACCGTGTCTCGGCCATGGGCATGGGACATAAGGCCAAAGTGCTACTAACTTCCTTCCTCGCTAATCGCACTCAAGCGGTTAAACTGGGCGAATCCTTTTCTTCCACGTTTTCTCTTCCATGTGGGGTGCCACAGGGATCCTCCATTAGTCCGACCTTATTTAATATCTACGTGTCGGACCTGGCCAGGATCATTAAAAAGCTAGGGATGAGAATAAAGTCATATGCTGACGACACCCAACTGGTGTTGGCAGTACATAATGATGGATTACAAGTGGCAGCCAGCTTTCAGTTCCTGGATGGCACAAAACTGTCTAAGGTTAAACTCCGATAAAACGGAGGTTATGACCTTTGGCAGTTTAACCCCTGGCTGGTCCCCTACGTGGTGGACAACCAAGCTGGGACGTCTGCCTCAACCAGTTAATAAAGTCAGGAACCTTGGAGTTATGTTCAATGACAAGCTCTCGTTCATCCACCATGCGAATGCAGTTTTATCTGCTTCCTTTAACACTCTCAGAATGGTAAGGAAGTTGCTCCCTTTTCTCCCCTCGAGTGCGGGAAAGACTCTCATGTGTACGCTGGTTATGGCAAAAATCGATTATTGTAATGGCCTCTTTCTGAATGCTCAGGAGAGAGCCTTAAATAAGTTACAACTAGTGCAAAACGCTGCAGCAAGAATGCTGTCTGGTACGCCTAAATTCAAATCTATTTCCCCAGTTATTCGCCAACTACACTGGCTACCAATCAGAAGCCGAACTAAATTTAAGGCTTTATGTATAACATATAAAGTGATCAATAACTCCGGTCTGGAGTTCCTGAAAAAGGCACTCTGCCCATTTATTCCTACCAGAACCCTGCGCTCCTCCTCCGCATGTTGCCTATCCATACCACGTACAAAGAAATCATCTTGGGGAGACAGAGCATTCATAGTTGCCACTGCCAAACTGTGGAATACCCTTCCACTACATATCAAGGCCAGCCCATCCCTCATTACATTCAGGAAGTTGGTAAAAACATGGCTGTTCAACCAGTAAGCACTCCCTTCAATCCAATGTCCCTCTATCTTTCAGCGCAGAGACAACTCCGGGTAGTTGTGCACTATAAAAATCTCATAAATAAAATAAATAAATGGTGATGTTGTACCTGCAGGATGCCTATTTCTACATACATGTCTTGCAGGCCCATCCATGCTACCTACAGTTTGTGGTGGGACAGGAGCATTTTCAGTTCGCTGTGCTCCCCTTTGGTCTCAACAGTGCCCCCTAAGGTGTTCACAAAAACGTACTCTCAGAGGTCAGGGGCCTCAGTCTTCCCCTACCTTGACGACTGGCTGTTGAAGGCAGGCTCACCTTCAGGCAGTTGTCAACCACCTCCAGATGGCAAAAAAACGGTCATCTTTGGGGTTCACTATAAATGTGCCAAAGTCACAACTGACTCCTTCTAAGATACTCCGCTTCATCAGAGTCCATCTGGACACAGTTTGGTGTTGAGCTTTTTCACTGGAAAGGAGTATCTAGGACATTCAGGCTATGATCCTTATCTTTCAGCCTCTGTCCTGGATTTAAGTGAGGTCAACCCTGAAACTACTGAGACTGACGGCCTCCTGCATCCTGCATCCTGCTGGTCAAGCATGCCAGGTGGCATATGTGGGTTCTGCAGTGGGATCTGAAAATTCAGTGGGCCCAACATCAAGGGGATCTTTCGCCCTTCCTTTTTCCTCCTGTCATTCTTTACTTTCTACCTATATTTAGTCTCATCCTTTTTCTTTTATCATGTTTCTCTCATGCACACCTTTTCTGTTTCTCCCTCTCTCTATACTGCCCCCTTTGTTCATCATTCCGCAATTTTCCTTTCTCTTTTTCATTTGCAGCACCCCTCTGTTATGGTATACCCCATCCATTATTAATTAACATTATGTCTACAAACGGAAGAGGACACAAATGACTAATGAATGTTTTATTGAGATTAAATTCACTAGCCCACAAGTCCCGTGGCATCCCCCGCTTAATCTGCTTAAGTAGGGGGTTCACTACGCCTCTATATATTTTCTTACTTCAAAAATTGTCCCTTACTTGCAGGGATTTAAAAAAGCTTTCCATGGTAAATTAAATTCAGGTGTTAATTCTTCAAATTACGTTTGGATCATTAAAATATCAACAACATTCCTTTTTAGTTTCTCTTGCCGTACCCTACAGTAAATATTGTGATGTAAGGGAGTTAATGATGTCCCAACTAAATTGGTGTCAAAGACATAGAAGGGATTCCTGCGAAACAGTGCTTAACTTGTAAAAGAATGAGTGCCAGTGCTGTTAAGTGACCACACTCTGAATACCAAAGCTATGTAGTCCTAAATCATAAATCAATCATATGCCTCTTTAATCCACCCCTATACTCCCTGCCCCTTTACCTCTCTCTTGCTGGCTCCTGCTTCCTCCCTTAGCAAATTTGTTTCAGTTTCTCCTCTTCTGTCTTTTCACTTTGTACGTTTTTTCCCTCTGTTACTTGCAGAGAAAGTCTGGTGTGAAAAACATAAGTGCCAGTCCTCAAAAATGAGTGCTGGTGGCTCCCACAGGGAACCACTGTCTTAAATTAGGCACTTCCAAAAACAACGTTTTTTTATCCCGTAACCTAAAGAAGAGAAGTTAGCCAAATAGTATGATTTTGCAGTGTCCAGTTTTAGTTTCATAAAAGAATTCCCAGTGCACGGGTCAGTGCCGGCCATTACGGGTGTGTGAACCATGCTATCGCACAGGGTCGCAACTTAGCGGGGCCCAAAAACGTCTCCGAAAATTTCACTGAAATTTACTATGGACATCAGAGTGGAAAAATTGGTGTAAATTAATTAAATTAATTTTTTTATTTTCAGATCACCGATCCATCATGGCCTTAATGATTCCATTAAATATTATGCTATAAATGACGAAAAATAAATCTGTATTTCAGTAATTGGAGTGGGTTATATATGGGTAGTCACTCAGCGACCCAATCCACCCATGCACTTTTTTATCCATTTTTTACTCGTAGGCTATTATTAGATGTCTCAAGTTAACCTATTCACATTTTGTGCTTTATTATTTCAAATGTTTTTTGCTTTTTGCTTTACCTTATTGTTTCTTGCATCTAGGCCTATTTAGCTGGCTTATTTTTGTTTGTTAGTATGTATATGTATGTATGTATATATGTATGGGTTGGTTTATCACATTTCTGGAAAAGTCCTACTGCATTGACTGCCTGTTCAAAAAAGACTTTAAAAGTTACTTTTTGGGCTTACATGAATGAGCATAGAACCAATGATATATCAAATGGATCGTTAACCAAATAATTTCTTGTGTTCAAAGTAGACCCAAACTTTGAATCCTTTTTGAACGAGGTAAACCCACCTTTAGCTAAAACAGTATGGGGCCGATTAGGATTGCGGTGAATCCGCATCCTCCGTGCCGGCGGAAGCCACCGCCGGGCCGGAGGATGCGGATTCACCGCTGCGGTGTCAGAAAAGACCCCCCGGTCACATCCTAATTCGCACGGAGGGACCGCCGCTGCCCCTGCGGACGGTCCCTCCACCTCTGGGGTGGCGGACGTACGCAGGTCTGTCCGCCATCATAATGACCCCCTAAATCTAAAATTCAGATATGGAATATTGATGTTGAAAAGCTGTTTAGCAAGGTGGAGTAAAAATGGTGATGACAAATGTACTATGAGCAGTGAGGAATTGAGGGAGGATATCACTCATGTTTTGTTTTTTTGTCCAGCTTACGTGGTTCCTAGGAAAAAATGGATCAAACCCCTCTGTATAAACATTGGTGTGCGAATGCATAGAGTGGCAGAAAGAATTTTATTAACTGACACGCGCCAGGTTTAGTATTTGGTATTAGCAGATTCCTGCTAGCAGTATATTTTCTAAAGAAAAAAGCGGGTGAAAAATTCTGAATAATCACAAATCCAGCAAAGATTGACATAATTGATTGTGTTTTAAGGAATTGTTTTTATGGTGCCTTTTTAAACTTTTAACTATTTAAGTATGTTTTAAAATAGGATTATCTCTCCCCTCCGAGATGTACTAAATGTCCGTTTTTATGGTTATTGATGATTTTGCACGATGAAATGTTTTTATATGTTTATGTATACCTGTCTTGTTATTGTGACTTTTATGATACTTTGTATCGAAATAAAGATCAAATGAATATATGTATGCATATATATATATATATTCACTGAAAAAAACATAGGTTTCATGAGTGGTTGACCGGGGAGCAGAGCGGATTGTGCAGAAAGATTACTGAACCATGAAAACCAGAAACCAGGCTAACTATGTCCAGTCTCAATGAGGAAATATGCAGCTGAAATACGGTGGCTATCTTTATTGAAAGGCTAGGTTAACCGAGCCCAGGAGTCTTTGGAGATGCCTGTTGTTGTGGCACATAGCACATAGCACATAGCACTTTGGATCTTCATGGGACCTTGCTGTTTGGTGCATTTTCTGGGACAGAGGTGTGGAACTACTGGGTCGACGCAGGATTACGGGACTGCGAGGACCAGCATCCTCAGTTTGCCCTCAGCTGGTGCCTCTTCCCGCAATCAGCCCGCCTGCCTGCAGCCTTTAAACGCTTCGCGGCCCCCGCTTTGCGGGAGCCGCTCGCTGCCTGTTGTTGTGGCACATAGCGCTTTGGATCTTCGTGGGACCTTGCTGTTTGGCGCATTTTCTGGGACAGAGGTGTGGAACTACTGGGTCGACGTGGGATTACGGGACTGCGAGAACCAGCATCCTCAGTTTGCCCTCAGCTGGTGCCTCTTCCCGTAATCAGCCCGCCTGCCTGCTCTATATAAACAAGCACCTCCCACGCAACGCGGGACGCGCGCAGGACGTGCCCAGGTAAAACCCGGGCCAAGGGCGGGCCCGTTTAAGCCCGTTCAAGATCGAGCAAGATCGGACCGGGCCATCCCGTTTAACCTGCCCTGGGGCACTTGCTTGTATGCTGTTTACGTAGCAATTTCTGGTTAGGATTTTTGTATAATATTACATTATCGGGCACATGCATCAATATTGCATTTTGATGTTGAGAAAGAAGTACCACGGATGTGTTCTTTTTGTGTCGTTTTTTATTTTTATTTTTGATATATATATTTTAGAACATGAAACCAGCCGGCACGTGTTTTGTCAAGCAGGGAGTTAACCCGTGACTCTTCAGGGCTGGGGGTGAGACAAAAGGAAGGGAAGTGAGTACTGGCATTGATGGTGACAGAACACATGGGAGAGGAGAAGAAAAAGGGACAGAGGAATTGCAGGTGCAGAACCAGTGGTGTGTGGAAAAGGGGAAGGGGATATCCCCCATTTTGCGATTTCCTAATTGCGAAAAATAAGGAATCGCAAGTAAGGAATTGCAAACTGCAATGCATCAAGAAATCGCTATAAAAATAGCGATTTCTTAAAATTCCTTAATTGCGATTCTCTAATTGAGAATCGCAATTAAGGAATACCTCCCCATCCATTCCTATGGGCCTAGAGGCCCATAGGAATGAATGGAAAGACATTCTTAATTTGCAATTCACCATTAGAAATTCGCAAATTAAGAATGCAATTTCAAGGGTGCCGGGGTGTCCAAAGGACACCCTGTTGAACCCCTGAAATCTGCTTAGAAGTACATTTTGCACACTCACATGCCCCAAGGGCATGTGTGTGTGCATTTTTCAAAGTTTTCGCAAATTACCATGAAGGTCAACTTCATGGTAATTTGCTCCCCTTATGTGCGAATTCGCACATTTTTAGAGTTTGATGCATTGAATTCAAGGAATCTCAATTTGAGATTCCTTAAATGAAATCGGAATTTTGAGATTTCTTAAATTGCGAAAATTAGAAAAATGTTAATGCATCCCAAAAATGGGAATTGCATTCGCAAACGGCCGAATTTTGTGATTCGCACCATTTGCCAATGCAATTTCCTTTGATGCATGCGCCCCTTAGTCTACTCGTGAGAGCAGGAGTAAAGCTACTACGGGGGGGTCCCTTTTAACAGGCACTTTAGACAATTTCATAACTAGAGCAAACTCAGTTATAGATCAAGGTATTATTCTTATGGAACGCAAAGTGTCCCAAGATCTAGCCATTGCAAAAAGATCTTCTATGGGCCATTTTGCGACCGCTCGCACTCCAGAGCACACCGCAAGAAATAATCTTTTTGAAACACAAGTAGTTGTGCATAGCATGCCTAACTAAATGAAGCAGTTAAATACTCAGCCTCCAACTGATTTACACTCTACCCTGGCATTAGAGACCATCCCAACAATAACAATGGTTAGTTCTCCTGAAGAAATAAACATCAGGCAACTGAGGGAGAGACGGGAGGGTGCCATACCAAAGAGGAAACGGGTCAACACCACCGTCATGGGGGGCAGAAAACCGAAGGTAGCCAAAGCAAGGGGTATTAGCGATATAACTGACAAGCAAAGGGAAGACCACGAGCAAGCTACACAGATTAGGCAGGCCCCATCGCATTCGGACGTACAGCACAAAGCCTCAGTTCTTGGTGGTGTTGTAAATAATGTGGCTAGCAATGAGGGAGACGACAGCTCATTATTGAAAAAACTGGGGGCACTGTTTAAAACTCTTCTTATGCCTCTAGAATCTAGATTATCATGTATCGAAAAACAGCTCGCTGAGCTGGGATCGATCACGAGGGGTTTGTCAGTTACCACGAAAGAAAAAAGGTTGCCTATGCCACAGCTATGTACTGCACCTGATGGACAAGTGTCACGCCTGCCAGTCCACTTGCCAGTCCGCCAGAGAGCACACGGACAATGCGGTTCCATTCCGAGATGATTTGGAGCGACAGCGCATGTGCGAGGGATCGGGCAGGACATTTAAGCCTGACTTCCATGCTGCACTGTGCTTCGCGCTCTAGTGTTCTCGTCTGGTTTAGTCCGACGCGTCACTTCTGCCTCGCCTCTCTTTGATCTCTGCGCTATTTGTTTCCTGATGTAGGCATCGTTCCTGAGCCTACTTGTAGCCTTTTGCCTACGCTTTTCCTGAGAGACTTCGACTCGATCTGCTAGTCTGCAGGTCTTGGACATTTATTCAGAGCCTCATTTCCCTTAGAGGCTAATACCCTCTGCCTTCCACCTTTTACCCTTTTGCGGGAAGTTCCGAGGCTCCCTGTTTGTTTTATAGTCCTTTGTCGGGGCCGGCTGTCTTCTCTTCGATTCCTCTAGGGGCTCCTGTTCCACTCTCCTGTGGTTCCGTCTTTCGGCCGGATCAAGGTTCCGCCGAGCGGCAGGACTTGTAGGGAGTGGTTATTGGGGATTCCTGTGGGATTGTGGGAGTTGCCGTCTGCCTGACTTGACAATTCCCTTATTCTTTTGAGTTATTCATTCTTTGTGTTGCTGGACATTCCTGGACGCTGGCAGTTGTCACAGTGCAATGGGAGAAAAGACCGGGTAAAGCGCTTGTAGCGCACTGTTATCAATTATCTTTTGTCTTCGTGTATTCTGAGGGTGTTAATTCGTTTGCCTATTGTTATTTGCAGATACCCTATATTGCTGTGTTCATATTACGCTGCACTCCTACCACGCAGTTCAGCTTATAGCTCTTAGGGGTAAGCCTGGTGCACACACCTATACTTACTCATTTGTGAATTGCACACCTGGTTAATAGAAGCGTTACATCCAGCAGGCATTCTATGGTACCTAGACGCATTGATGGTTCGAATATACTGTTCTCATACGAATATGGGTCACATCTAGTCAGAACCAGGTACTAAGAAAATACGTATAGAAAGGTTTTTACATGCTTGTTGATTGTTGTTGTACTAACCAAACCATTCCTTTTAGTGTCAGCTTCCACCAGAGAGGGAGATCCGTCCAAGAAGTCCAGTGTTTCTTCCCCTTCTTTCCTTGTTTTGATCCCTCCTTTCCCTCCATACCACCATTGTGTTCTAGTGTTTGATAGACACAATAGGTGTAGGGGGGGCGGGTTGGGTCGGACCTCGGTTCCTGGCACTCCTGCCGAAACGGCGCTTGGCTCCTTACAACAAGTAATTAATAAGCCCCCGCCCAGTATTTGAATTCAAATTGCTCTAAGGCACTGTTGAGGAAATCACCGATAAAACCATCTGGACCTAACCAGCCTTTAAGACGAGAACCTATTCCATCTAACGCTCCCACTATGGATCCTAGAGTGGGTCTGACAGAGGGGGCGCCTCAGGGTGGACTTACCATTAATTTACCACCAGACGTTATTCTGTACTTAGTTGTACTGACAGGGGTCCCAGAGCTGGGTAAATCAACCGAGGAATCCTTTATGTCCTTAAAGAATAAAGTATCCCATTGGCTCAATACCAACCGACCCTTACCCCACATATGACGAGTAAAATGTTAATGATGCGTAGAATCACATGGATGGGAAATAACACAAAAACAATCCCTGGTGATTGTGTGTTAGTCAATTTTGAGGATCCTCGCACGGTGGACTACATTTGCACATGGAGAACCCAAAACATAAGTCCAGCCATAGAAACCAGACCACTCTCATATTTTTACCCGTTGGAAGATCTACCCGAATGTGGAGGGAACTGGACTAAGGTTACGTACCACGCTCGGGGGGGGGTTGGAATATGGGGGGTTTGGACAAAGAAATAGCTGGAGAGAGGTACCCATTGCAAATAGGTTCAGCTGCCTAGAAATGGTGGACTGACTGCAGTCGACCAAAGAGAAAACTACTGGCACCTATGAGGGGCGACGCAATCAAAATCTCATCAAATCTAATGATCGGAAAGTGAGAAGTGATACAGTGGGTATTCGTGGTGAAGGCAATTGCAGCATATGCACTTCAATAGACAAAGGGGAAGAAATTGATGCCAACACCATTGGATATATTGCAGGGACTGAGTGAGTACAGCATCTGCTGCCGATCAAGAACATGTTTTTACTAGGCAAGCCAGGGGATTTAGAGGTGAGCCCTGCTATTAGACCATGTGAAAACAGTATAGTCGTCCCCAATATGGGAGACGCACTAAGGAAGACCGCAGTAATGGGCGAAAACATCACCCTTTTATCTTGGAACTTAGCGGGCCTAGCAACTAAACTCAAGGATCCAGCCTTCCTGCCATTTATAGAAAATGTTACTATAATTTGTTTACAGGAATGCTGGGAGCGGGATGAAATCAATATAAATGGCTTCCGTACTTACTTTTCACCCGCCAAGCAGTCAAGGAGGGGCCGAAATTCAGGAGGCCTATGTACTTTTATATCTAATACTATAAATCTTACAGTTAGGAAACAGGACACGGGGACCGACTATTATCAGTCTTTGTCACTTAGAACGGGAGGTAACCAACATGTTACCCTGATTAACTTTTATAATAATATCCCGAAGACTGAAACAAGTAAGGTAATTGATGAACCTATATATACCACACAATATTCATCAGAAAATAGTCAGGTAGATAACTGTGTTGTATTGACTGGTGATTTAAATTGCCATTTATGTCCCTATAGCCATTAAGGCAATTGTGGGTTGGTTAACCTCAAGGGTGATCCTTGTACTCACTTTGAGCATTCCAGTATTAGGAACTCTATTAATAATTTTTTATTTCAGCTGGATATGGGGTTCGCAAATGAGCTATGCAGCATACAGGCTGACTTCCAACCAACTTTTAATGGCAGGGGTTGCCGCTCAGTGATAGATTTTGTCTTGGTCTCCAAACAGCCACTCTTGCAATGTTCTCAGTTTTAAAACCGAGGACATTGCAATAAGTGACCATTTTCCGATCAGCACTATCTTAAATTTTAGCTCGAGTCATAGTCAGACTAATAATGTAGTCGATAATTTGTATCAGTATGGGATAGCCCTAACAAAAGTGAACGGTTATTCCATAAAATGGAACAGGGTTGAGCCTATAGCCTTTATCGAAAGTCTAATAAAAAGTCAGTATAAAGATTTTATGATCTGTCTATCAGAAAATACTGACTCTGATTCAGTCATTGCAGCCTTTCGGAAGATTTCTGAGCAAATCTGTAAAACTTTAACTGGAACTTTACAGAAAGGCTCGACAACCAAGGTGGAGGGCTGGTTCGACTCTGCATGTAGTAAAGCGCATTCGGTTCTAAAGGTAAAGCTTAAAAAAGAACCGAAAAATGTTTCCGATATAAGAAAGGCTAGAGCTAATTTTTATTCCGTAATAAAAAATAGGAAAATGGAACTAAAGAAGGAGGCGTGGAGAGCACTTCACCAAGCTTGCACTTTGAAGGACAATACCGCCTTTTGGAAGGCGGTGAATGCCTCTTTCTTTGCTGACAGAAAATCTGATTCTATAGAGATTGCTATAGAGGAAGGCACATGGGTAACTTACTTCACTGACCTATATAAAAAAGATGAGCAAGAGAATTTAAGGGACCCTGAAGCTTTTGGGACAGTGGAGATTAACTCACAGGGACGGTTCCCATTGGATATTGAATTTTCTTTATCTGAAGTAGAACTAGTGATCGCAGAAAGCTCTGCTGGCAAAGCCGCAGGGCCGGATGGGGTCCCGGTAGGCGTTTATAAGTCTAATACTAAACTATGTGCACCCCTCCTGACTAGCGTTCTTAACAGCTGCAACAAAATAGGATTCCCCCAGACTTGGCAAGAGGCAATTGTGGTCCCAATTTTTAAAAAGGGGGACAGAAATGACCCAAAGTGCTATAGGCCCATTTCTTTATTAGATTACCTTATGAAAGTGGCTGGCAGAGTAATATTAAATAGATTACAATCGTGGACAGAAGAAACAGGTGTTCTTTCTAAGTACCAGTATGGTTTTAAAGCTGGATTGGGCACTGTTGAACAAGGACTTAATCTGCCCATAATCATGGGTAAGCATGTGGTAGCAAAAAAGGGCAATTTATTCCTGACTTTTGTTGATCTGAGCTCGGCATTTGACTGCCTGTGCCATGAAATTCTGTGGGATACCTTGTTACAACTCGGTATCGATTACAAGATCCTGAATTTTATTAAAGAATTGTATCGGGGTGCAGGGGCAAAAGTACGATTTGGGAATAAGGGTGAATGTACATCAAACTTCCCCATTAAGAAAGGAGTCAGACAGGGTTGCATTCTTGCACCCTTTTAATTCAATCTCTACATTAATAGCGTGGCTGATCATCTAACGCTTGAAAATTTGGACTTTCCCCAAATCGGAGGAACCCCAGCACCTATTTTACTGTATGCGGACGACACAGTAATCATGGCTAGGACCCAAAGGGGTCTCCAGAGAGCATTAACCATCTTCTCCGATTATATGGGAGCCAGAGGCTTAAAGATTAACATCGGAAAAACTTTTACCATGTGCTGCTCACCTAAGTTAAATGTCCAATGTAACACCTTTTTAGAGAAATCAAAGATAGACCTAACTAATACTTTTTCCTATTTAGGAATTACTTTTAACAAAAAGGGCACTTGGTCTTCAGCATCAAACGCGAGAAAATTAGCATTTTCACGTGCACTTGGCGCTGTAAGACATTTTCAAATAAACTGGGGGGCCGGCCGGTACACATTTTGGAGGATATTTGCAAAGCGAAATGTGTGTCCACAGCAATATACGGTGCTGGCGTATGGGGAACCGCAGACTGTTGTGAAATTCAATTATGTGAAAATGCTTTTCTACGGTTTTTATTAGCTGTCCCTAAATCAACGTCTACTTATGACTATGTTTCAGACCTAATCAAAGTAAGCCCGGTCTTGCTATGGCACAAGGTCTGGACTTCTGAAGCACCTGAGTTTAACAGGGCAATAATCCAGGATTGCCTTAAGCTTCAGGGGGCCCTTAAAATTGATTGGTTTTCTTATGTAAAGGGTTTTCTAACAGAGATGGGTCACCCTGAATATTTTAATTCCCCTTCCTTACTAACCTCAATTGCAAGCAAAGAGTTGAAAGAAATATGCCTTATGCTTTTAGAGAACAAGCGTTGGCAGCTGGAGGGAAATAAGGTATCTGTTATACAGAATCAATTAATTTTAGAGGGCCCTGGTATACAGTGCTATCTAACCCAAGTTCGAAGTAGTTATAGCAGTCTTGCAGATAGCTTTTTTAGACTGATTACATTTCCAGATACAAATAACTGGTCAAAATCTCTGATCTTGTGTCCCTGTGATGATGTTTCCCAACAGTCTACGATACATTGTATCTTATTCTGTAAGTTTTATTTGCTTTTCAGGAGAAGATACTTGTTACCGTTACTGAAGAAATGGGGTCTGAGACAGTGTAGACCTGCCCTCCTGAAACTCCAAATGTTTCAAGATGAAATGTCAGTGTTGCTAGTACCTATGTTTCTAGAAAGTGTTATTAGATGCAGATCAACAATGCACTGAATTTTAAAGATATCTGCATTTTAAACTGGGCTGTACTAATGGATTGTAAATTTCTTTTCCCTATTCTGTGTATTTTAATGTGCTTTTATGATTTTAAAATGAAATCGAATAAAGCTATCTTTGACTGATTGACTGATATATATTCACTGAAAAAAACATAGGTTTCATGAGTGTTATAGTTAGCTGGACATTTCACTCGTACAAAACCATAGTAGTTATAGTTAGTTGTGCTAACTATAACTTGTGCGCCCGCAATGCACTGCTGATGATGTCACATATTACATCATTCATGACATGGTCAGTGACATCTCCGATGACATCACTGATGACATCATCCAGTGAATGTGGCTTTGTTTGAAATTTAAATATCTATTATATATATACCAATCTGTATTGAAGATTGAGTGGCTGTATAACTGTCTGGATGGAGGATTTAGTAGCTGTCTGACTGTTTGTTTAAGTGAGTAATTAAATGTGTCTCACTAAATATATGGGTTAGTAATCAAACTATGTGAATGTGTGCATCACTGTCGCTGTTGTTGTATAACCTGCTGCATCAATTGGTCACTAACTACATGAATGTCTATATTAGTTATTGATTAGTTGGCTGAGTATTTGTATGGGAGACTGAGTGTATCTGTGGTTTGGTGGGGGAGTTGTAACTCTATGCATAGATGTGTGAGTGGTTGATTGTCTAGGCATATGGGTTTAGGAGTATTTATGGAAGAAGTTGTTTGGGTGTCTGAGTGTGTTTGTTTGTGTGTTGATAAGTGAATATATGTGTCAGTGGTACATCTCCAATAAAGTAGAAAAATAAAAGGCATTGTATATGAGAGTTGGTGTATATAAATAAGTATACATAAGAGTTAGTGATTGTGAGAGTAACTGTATGAATGAGTGTATAATTGTAATAGTGATTTAACATAGTAACTATGATTTACTATATGTATGTATAAAACAGGTGCTGTATGTATAACTGTATAGGTGAGTAAATGTAAGTGTGAATGATTCTTTTCATGAGTGAGTAGCATCACTACATAACCGACTACGATGACTGCTGATGTCTCAATGTCTATATAGGTGTATGAGTACATTTGTTAGTGTTACCATTGATCAGTGACTGCATGTATAAGTGATCCTGTGGGTGAATGGACAGTTGTGTGTGTAGACTTAAGAATCAGTGAGTGCGTAAGTAGTAACTTGTATGTGTGTGTCAATGCTTTCAAATATGGCACTCTGTATTTTACAGTGAGTCATCAAAGGTTATATTAGTGTGTGATGAGGTGTATCAGATTGTGTCGTGGATTTTTATTTATTTTTATTTTAAAGGTTTTATATAGCGCTGGCTAGACCCAGAGATATCAGAGCGCTTTACATGAGAATCGGAACATAGTTGCAGGTTACATCGTTACAAAGGTTACACAGTTATTAGAGCTTGGCACACATAGTTACATGTAAGGTCGAGACAAAACATAAGGACATATAAGTAATGGAAAAAGCAGGCAAGGAATGAGATTCAGGGGAGGGGGTATGAGCAGTTGAAGAAGACAGAGAAAGGAGGAGGGAAAGAGGAAGGGAAAGTGAGAGACACATCATTGAAAGAGGAGGGGGAGGGTGACGGGGACACAAACCGGTAGACGAGTCAAAGCTGCGTCCAAAGTCCAGTAAGCTGTGATCCCTGGGGAAGTGGTATCATTTCCCCTTGGGGAAGTGGTATCATTTCCCCATCCATGTTGCGAGAGGCTCCCTATACGCAGTGGACTCTCTCAGAGGGGTCTCTGAGACTCCAAGGCATCTCTAAGACTCCAAGGCCTACATACTGGGGAGAGGGAGTGCATACCATACCGCTAATGTGGGGTCCCCTGGTGCTGTGGACTCTCTCAGCGGATTCGCTGAGACTCCAGACTATAAATATTGGATCTTTCCCCAACAAGAGGAGAAGGAGTGCTTAGTCAAAGGGCAAAAAAGGACAGGGGGCTAGGCGGTGTAGCAGGTAAGGGGAGAGATTCGGGTGAGAGGGGATAGGAGCAAAGGAAGTAGACAAAGAAAGAAAGAGTACAAAATGGGAACAGACAGCATCATCAGTTAGGGGGCTCTTTCACTATTTACATGCTTTAAAGTTATTGTTTCTGGGGATTTTATCAACCTCCACGGTATAAACCCGGGATAGCGCTAATTGAGGAAATGAGTACAAACATTGAGATTGCACCAAGTCTCTGTAGCATGAGCTCAACCCACTGACCTATCTTACTAATACTTGTTGATCATTGTAGGCTCCAGCCCAATGTAGGTTGTGCCGGGCACCCCCAGGGGTCAGAGTCCGCAAATATGAAAGGGGTGGCCGATGCCTCCCCCCTCCGATCCCCACTGTATCAGATGCTATGCGCACAGATTGCTTCTGGGTGGAGGAAGACTGCCAGTGCGTAGGTCCAGCACGGGTCGCCATTTTTAGGCCAGGCATAGTCCAGAGTTGATGCAGTGTCTGGGTGCATGTAGGGATGCGTCAGCCCCTCTCTGGGGGCAGCGGACGTCTCTGGGTTCAGCACCGTACCTCCTCATGGTTATCAGAGTGCTCCGGTGGAGGGCTGCAGCATTCCACTCTCTTAGAATCAGCCGCAAAGTCCAGCGGGTGCCATTTTGGAGTCAGGCGTCCGTGAGCAATCAACGGTGCCAGAATCCAGGTTTAGCGGTATCATCAGTTCCCCTTGCCCGCTGATCTCAGGCGGGAAGATGGCTCCTCACTGCCGCTCCATCAGCCAGTGCGGGTCTGAATTCTTGGGCTATAGAGGACGATTCGCGGATGCCAGTCCTGCTCCTCTCTTTCCCGTAGACATTGCAACCTGCTCCGTAGGTGCCGACGGTTGGTCCGCTACCCCACCGCTCCTCAGGGGAGAGTCTTTCTCCCCATTAAATTGTGCTGTGGGAGCCTCGCGATTAGTCGCGGGCTCCGTGGATTGGGACATCAGTGATGTAATTTGAGATGTCATCAGTGATGCCACTGACCATGTCATGAATGATGTAATATGTGACATCATCAGCAGTGCATTGCGGGCGTGCGAGTTATAGTTAGCACAAAAAACTATAATGGAGGAATTTCTATGGTTTTGTACGAGTGAAATGTCCAGCTAACAATAACACTCATGAAACCTATGTTTTTTTCAATTAATTTCAAAGGTTTTTTAAATACTAATTCCTAACTATAACGTCTCTGGAACTTATGGTTTTTTCCGTGAATTTCTAAGGTTTTTAAATGCTAATTTCTAACTATAACGTCTCTAAAACCTATGTTTTTTTCAGTGAATTTCAAAGGTTTTTTAAATGCTAATTTTTAAGTGCAATAGTGGTTATACCTATTTTTTTTTTATTGAATTCCTAGTTTTTTAACTGTTTATTTATAAATATTTTATTTTTTAACCAACATTATATATTTTTATCAATGAAGCAACAATAACTTTTTTTAAACTGAAATATGTATTTTTTTGTATTTTAATATATTTATATATTTACTTTTTGTATTTCTTTTTCAATTTTTTTTCAAGTGTTGCGCACCCAAAGCGTACCTACCGCAGCGGGTTCGCGTATTCTAGCTGCCATTTTGGAAAAGTCGTGACGGATCCGCGTATGGTGAGCAATGAGTCCGTGTTTTTTTCAGATACGTCATATACGTACAATGTTACGTGGTGTGCGCAACTGGTATGCAACCGGTCTGCGACTCCTGCTACCGCGCATTTGTGACATGCTAATGACGGTACGCAATGCTTGCGCGGTGGCGGGCCCCAGGTGACGTTATATACATGCTGGGTCACGCTGGGTGCGTGACTCCCGCAAAAAATTTTATTTTATGAAATGATATGTGTGTGTCTTGATGTACATATTAGGGCAAAAGATTATCTAAGGTATTCATAAAAATAATATATTTCTACTTGTGATAAACTTTGTGAGCGCTCAGTGCGCGGATCCCATGTGACTGAAAAAAAAAAGATTTGATTGGTTCATAACATTTACCACTGTAACCATTTTAATTATTCTGTTTGGAGCAGTTGATGGGAGACATCTCTTCTTCTTCCAGAGCTGGTTTTGGAATTTTTTTGGTGTTTTAAAAAAATTGCATTGGAGAAATGGCATCTGGTTCGCAAGCTCCTCATCATTCTTCAGATGAAGATATCCTGGAGGAAGATCCACCCAAGCAGAGGCCTGAATCAGTGGTATGGATTTTTCACCTTTCATGCCGGAGAAAAAAAGGTCAATGCAAGAAAAGTCACATGCTTGCTGTGTGACAGGGTCCTGTCGCGAAGCAGTGACAAGAAATACTCCTGTGGAACAGCGAGTATGTATAAACATCTGCGGACCATTCACCCGAAGAATCTGGCACGAGAAGCATTGCTAGCACCTCCGGAGCATCCACTTTAGCACCACCAGTAGACATTCGCCCAGAATTTGCTTTTCTGCAGCAGCAAATCACTAAGGGGGTCATTAGGATCGCGGACGGACTTGAGTCTGTCCGCGACCCCAGAGTAGGAGGGAACATCCGCATGGGCTGCGGCGTTCCCTCTGTGCAGATTAGGATGTGACCGACAGGGTGGCGGTCACATCCTCTATCTTTAACATTGCGGCGGGTGCAGCTTCAAGCTGCACCCGCCGCAATGTTAAAAATGCATGCACCCCATTTATGTGCACAAAGCAGCAGGCACCGCGCGGTGCCTGCTGCTTTGTGCACGCAAATGCAGGGGGGTACCATAGGTACCCCCCATGTGCGCCCCCACCCCCACTTCAACCAAGGGGGCCGCAACGGGCCCCCGAAGTGAAGGTCCGTATGCTTTTCCACGGCGGAAAGGCATACATTTTACACCATCCTCATATGGCTAGCGGTGTCTGATAGACACCCCCAGCCATGTTAAAGCTTTTCCGCCACGGTCGGAAGGTGACCGCGGCGGAAAGGCTGCGGACCGATTTCAAGACCCACCGCCATCCTAATATGGCAGTGGGTCTTTCGAGGCACCGCAGCGGTTTTCCCGCATACTCCGGGCCGGCGGTGGCTTCCGCCGGCCCGGAGGATGTGGGAAAACCGCTATCAAAATCGGCCCCTAAGTGCAAAACCATCATCTGTTATGGTGAACAGTCAGTGGATGCTATTTGTGCAGCTCAACTGAGCCACAAATGCTAATTTTAGTTTTTTTGTTTTTGGAATGATGTTGAATTCGAAAAGTTAACTGTTTACTTAGTTCCTATTTTGTTAAATTTTTTAAAAAAAACAAAAAAGTACAAAATTGTTAAAAAACTACAGAAAATAGAAAACAAAAAACAGAAGGAAAAAAAAGTTCAGAACTACCTTATCTGGTTTAAAAAAAGAACTATAATTGCATGGTAGTGTTTGAGAGTTTGGTTGAATGTATGTGTAGAGCATGATTGACTGAAAGAATGTATTAGTACTGTATGGTGAATTTATAGGGGCAGATCTGTGAGGAAGTGCTGCAGCGTGACACTGCAAGCCCTGTAGCTGCACTGCGCTGCAGCACTTCTGAAGCACAGGGATGTGACATATTTACATGAATATGTCGCAATTCTGTGCTCCCTCTGTACTAGCACACAAACTGCAGCCATGCAGTGACGCAGGCACCCTTCAACCATGGTGCAAGGATATCTGTGTCGTGGGGAGATTGTTTTTGTGCAAGAAGGGACTACTTCCTGCCCAAAAACAATTCCTAAAGGCATTTTCCTCCTTCAATGTGTGCTGTGGAATGCAGCATGCATTGAAAGAGGAAAAAATGAGGAGAAATGAAAACATTTCTCCTTATTGTGCCTCGCTACACCACCTCTAGGGTGGGGCACCATTCACACATATCTACAGATTTACACTTTCTCGTAAATCTTGAGATGTGTTATTCCATGGGTGTTGTGTGGGAACAGACACAGCAACACCCATGGTACGCCCCTTCAACTGCGTTTGAATGGGTCGTATTTTCACGCAGGGTGGCTTTTCCTCTCCTTGTAAATATGGAGGAGTCCCCAGCGCCATCACTATGTTACAAAAAGTGACGTACTGGTGGTGCAGGTGTACCACTCTGCCAATAAGTGCTTAGATATTTGCAGAGTGATACAAAAGAAAATAGTGCTGGATGGGTGATTGACGAACTGCATGAGATTGACAGGAGGTATCCTAGGCTGCATGAGTATTACTTCAGTATTTAAGGGAGTGTACCAATAGTATGTATCTGCTTAGAGGTTTGTAGGGATTGTGCACAGAATATTGTGCGTATATTTGTGTTGGTGCCTAGGTCATTCTATAAAAACATCACTAGTAACTAGAATGATGACAGTGCTGCAAACAGAGTGCTCAGTTAATTTATAAGTGCTTAGGTATTGTCTCAATGCCTGAGTCTTTATGCAAGTGCATAGACAGTGACTGGGTTCCTAGAGTGCTAGTAGTTGACAGCAGGATAAGTTTATAAGTGCTTATGTTTCAGCAGAGTGATTAGATGTATGTATGTATGTATTTGCATACTTATATAGCGCTGCACTGCCACCCAGAGGGTATCCTGGCGCTTTGACTCAGCAAGCGAAACCACAGATGCAGAGCTCATACTACTCTTGGAAACAGATGGGTTTTCAACCCTTTCTTGAATGCTAAGAATTCGCCCTGACTCCTTACCAAGAGCGGAAGAGAGTTCCAAAGTCTAGCGGCCGCAAAGCTAAACGACCGACCTCCCATCCTTATCCTCTGGACTCTGGGAACCGTCACCAGACACGCAAAGGAGGTGCGTAGGCTCCGAGATGTTGAATACCAAGAGAATAAGTTCTGCAACAAGACTGGGCCCTGTCCATGTAAAGCTCTAAAAACCAGGCAGGATAAGGACATGCTTCTGTCAGGATGATTGTAGGAGTGGACACGGATTCACAGTATGATTCGAGACAAGCATGACTATTACCTGGACATTTGCAGGACTGGCTCAGTAGTCTGCAAGGGGTTAAGGGACCGCATACATTGTGCACATTTGACTGTAACACTGCTTGTCTCAATGCCTGAGTCATTCTGCAAGTGCATAGACAGTGACTGTGTTCCTAGAGTGCTCTTAGTTGACAGCAGGATACGTTTATAAGCGCTTATCTTTCAGCAGAATGATTAGATAAAGACATGCTTCTGTCAGGATGATTGTAGGAGTGGACACAGACTCACAGTGTGATTGCAAACAAGCATAACTATTACCTAGACTTTTGCAGGACTGACTCAGTAGTCTGCAAGGGATTAAGGGACTGCATACATTGTACACATTTGACTGTACCACTGCTTGTCTCAATGCCTTAATCATTCTGCAACTGCATAGACAGCGACTGGGTTCCGAGAGTGCTAGTAGTTGACAGCAGGATAAGTTTATAAGCGCTTATGTTTCAGCAGAGTGATTAGATAAGGACATGCTTCTGTCAGGATGATTATAGGAGTGGACACAGACTCACAGTGTGATTCCAGACAAGCATGACTATTACCTGGACTTTTGCAGGACTGATTCAGTAGTCGGCCAGGGGTTCAGGGACTGCATACATTGTGCACATTTGACTGTAACACTGCTTGTCTCAATTCCTGAGTCATTCTGCAAGTGCATAGACAGTGACTGGGTTCCTAGAGTGCTAGTAGTTGACAGCAGGATAAGTTTATAAGCACTTATCTTTCAGCAGAGTGATTAGATAAGGACATGCTTCTGTCCAGATGATTATAGGAGTGGACATAGGCTCTCAGTGTGATTCCAGACAAGCATGACAATTACCTGGACTTTTGCAGGACTGACTCAGTAGTCTGCAAGGAGTTAAGGGACTGCATACATTGTGCACATTTGACTGTACCACTGCTTGTCTCAATGCCTTAGTGTAGGCTGGACAGGGGGATTGGGAACGCTTGCGGTGGTAACAAACTCTGGCTCAACAGACACTAGACCCGTATATCTTTTTAAACTAGGTTTTATTTTCAAAGTGCGTCTTGTGCGGAAGGTTAGTCTCTCCCTTGCAAACTCTATTTTATCCGTGGTGGTGGTCTTCGGGGCACGCAGGGCAGTTGATAGGAAAAGTCCCGCTATTCAGATTTGGACGTCGGGGAAGCAATGTCGTCTTGTAAAGCCGGTTGTCGTCACTCCAGTAAGGTCCCAGACTATGGCGTTGCTCTCCCGTTATATCCACATGTAAGAAAGGAAATGGACAGAGGGACGCCGTTAGTCTTTTTATCTGACAAGGTTCTGCACCCAAGGGAACCCGTGATAGTGAGGGACACCGGTGTATAATACAAACAAGCTAGTGACTCTGTGCTGTAACGGGAGGGGGGAACGAGTGAGGAGAAGCGGGGTAGGTGTGGTTCAGATAGGTAACGGGGTTTTTTTTTAAAGGGAACGGGAAACACAGAGGGAAGTTACATACAGGGGTTTTTAACGCTATTCACACGGGGATCTCTTTCTCCCCACCCAAGCCGCCCAACGCCGCCGTACCTGGCTGAGCCACACTCCTCCCTCGGGAGCGTGGCACGGCGGAACACAGGGTCGTTGGCCTCCTGGCTCTCCTTCTTCTTTTCGCCTTCCGTCTTCTCCTTCGTCTTCTTCCTCCGCTCGGTTCTCCTCGCGTCCTCCGTCCCTCGGTGCGCTGGTGACGTCACACGCCGCGTACAGGGCTTCCCCCGTTTTCACCCATCCAGGATCGTCGGCGTCAGAGGTAGGCGTGTCCTCCGGGACGTCCTCATACGCCCACTTAAAGGGAACTGTGTACGACTCCTCGGGTGGTTCCGCGTCCCAGGCCCCCCTCGTAGTTGTAGTCTGTGAAGCAGAAGGGGTACAATCAGGAATCCACCACTCCTCTTGGTAGCCCAACCCGACCCCGTTACACTTAGTCATTCTGCAAGTGCATAGACCGTGACTGTGTTCCTAGAGTGCTCTTAGTTGACAGCAGGATACGTTTATAAGCGCTTATCTTTCAGCAGAATGATTAGATAAAGACATGCTTCTGTCAGGATGATTGTAGGAGTGGACACAGACTCACAGTGTGATTGCAAACAAGCATAACTATTACCTAGACTTTTGCAGGACTGACTCAGTAGTCAGCAAGGGATTAAGGGACTGCATACATTGTGCACATTTGACTGTACCACTGCTTGTCTCAATGCCTTAATCATTCTGCAACTGCATAGACAGCGACTGGGTTCCGAGAGTGCTAGTAGTTGACAGCAGGATAAGTTTATAAGCGCTTATGTTTCAGCAGAGTGATTAGATAAGGACATGCTTCTGTCAGGATGATTATAGGAGTGGACACAGACTCACAGTGTGATTCCAGACAAGCATGACTATTACCTGGACTTTTGCAGGACTGATTCAGTAGTCGGCCAGGGGTTCAGGGACTGCATACATTGTGCACATTTGACTGTAACACTGCTTGTCTCAATTCCTGAGTCATTCTGCAAGTGCATAGACAGTGAATAGGTTCCTAGAGTGCTAGTAGTTGACAGCAGGATAAGTTTATAAGCGCTTATGTTTCAGCAGTGTGATTAGATAAGGATATGCTTCTGTCAGGATCATTGTAGGAGTGGACTGAGCTGCTTTAAATCCATAGAACAGGTCAGCAGAGCTGCTTTGGAGCCAGAGAGTCAGGTCAGCCGAGCCGTTGTAGAGCCAGAGACCCAGAGCTGCTGTAAATCCAGAGAAACCAGCTCAGCAGAGCTGCTTTAGAGCCAGAAAACCAGGTCAGCAGAGCTGCTCTAGAGGGAGAGAACCAGGTCAGCAGAGCTGCTTTAGAGTGAGATAACCAGGTCAGCAGAGCTGCTTTAGAGCCAGAAAACCAGGTCAGCAGAGCTGCTCTGGAGCCAGAGAAACCAGGTCAGCAGAGCTGCTTTAGAAGGAGAGAACCAGGTCAGCAGAGCTGCTTTAGAGCCAGAGAACCAGGTCAGCAGAGCTGCTCTAGAGCCAGAGAATCAGGTCAGCAGAGCTGCTTTAGAGCCATAGAACCAGGTCAGCAGAGCTGCTCTAGAGGCAGAGAACCAGGTAAGCAGACCTGATTTAGAGAGAGAGAACCAGGTCAGCAGAGCTTCTTTAGAGCCAGAGACCCAGGTCAGCAGAGCTGCTTTAAAGCCAGAGAACCAGGTCAGCAGAGGTGCTTTAAAGGCATAGAACCAGGCCAGCAGAGCTGCTTTAGAGCCAGAGACCCAGGTCAGCAGAGCTGCTCTTGAGCCAGAGAACCAGGTCAGCAAGCTGCTGTAGAGCCAGAGAAACTGGGTCAGCAGAGCTGCTTTAGAGCCAAGGGACCAGGTCAGCAGAGATGCTCTAGAGCCAGAGAACAAGGTCAGCAGAACTGCTTTAGAGCCATAGCACCGGGTCAGCAGAGCTGCTTTAGAGTCAGAGAACCAGGCCAGCAGAACTGCTTTAGAGCCATAGCACTGGGTCAGCAGAGCTGCTTTAGAGCCAGAGAACCAGGTCAGCAGAGCTGCTCTAGAGCCTAAGAACTAGGTCAGCAGAGCTGCTCTAGAGCCAGAGAACCAGGTCAGCTGAGCTGCTGTAGAGCCAGAGAATCCAGGTCAGCAGAGCTGCTGTAGAGCCAGAAAACCAGGTCAGCAGAGCTTCTTTAGAGCCAGAGAACCCGGCTAGCAGAGCTGCATTACAGCCAGAGAACCAGGCCGGCAGAGCTGCTTTAAAGCCAGAGAACCAGATCAGCAGAGCTGCTTCAGAGCCAGAGATGCAGGTCAGCAGAGCTGCTCTAGAGCCTAAGAACCAGATCAGCAGAGCTGTTCTAGAGCCAGAGAACCAAGTCAGCAGAGCTGCTGTAGAGCCAGAGAAACCAGGTCAGTAGAGCTGCTTTAGAGGGAGAGAACCAGGGTAGCAGAGCTGCTCTAGAGCCAGAGAACCATGTCATCAGAACTGCTTTACAGCCATAGAACCGGGTCAGCAGAGCTGCTTTGGAGCCAGAGAACCAGGTCACCGGAGCCGTTGTAGAGCCAGAGACCCAGAGCTGCTGTAAATCCAGAGAAACCAGCTCAACAGAGCTGCTTTAGAGCCAGAGAACCAGGTCAGCAGAGCTGCTCTAGAGCCTGAGAACCAGGTCAGCAGAGCTGCTTTAGAGGGAGAGAACCAGGTCAGCAGAGCTGCTTTAGAGGGAGAGAACCAGGTCAGCAGAGCTGCTTTAGAGCCAGAGAACCAGGTCAGCAGAGCTGCTCTAGAGCCATAGCACTGGGTCAGCAGAGCTGCTTTAGAGCCAGAGAACCAGGTCAGCAGAGCTGCTCTAGAGCCTAAGAACTAGGTCAGCAGAGCTGCTCTAGAGCCAGAGAACCAGGTCAGCGGAGCTGCTGTAGAGCCAGAGAATCCAGGTCAGCAGAGCTGCTGTAGAGCCAGAAAACCAGGTCAGCAGAGCTTCTTTAGAGCCAGAGAACCAGGCTAGCAGAGCTGCATTACAGCCAGAGAACCAGGCCGGCAGAGCTGCTTTAAAGCCAGAGAACCAGATCAGCAGAGCTGCTTCAGAGCCAGAGATGCAGGTCAGCAGAGCTGCTCTAGAGCCTAAGAACCAGATCAGCAGAGCTGTTCTAGAGCCAGAGAACCAAGTCAGCAGAGCTGCTGTAGAGCCAGAGAAACCAGGTCAGTAGAGCTGCTTTAGAGGGAGAGAACCAGGTTAGCAGAGCTGCTCTAGAGCCAGAGAACCATGTAATCAGAACTGCTTTACAGCCATAGAACCGGGTCAGCAGAGCTGCTTTGGAGCCAGAGAACCAGGTCACCGGAGCCGTTGTAGAGCCAGAGACCCAGAGCTGCTGTAAATCCAGAGAAACCAGCTCAACAGAGCTGCTTTAGAGCCAGAGAACCAGGTCAGCAGAGCTGCTCTAGAGCCTGAGAACCAGGTCAGCAGAGCTGCTTTAGAGGGAGAGAACCAGGTCAGCAGAGCTGCTTTAGAGGGAGAGAACCAGGTCAGCAGAGCTGCTTTAGAGCCAGAGAACCAGGTCAGCAGAGCTGCTCTAGAGCCAGAGAACCAGGTCAGTAAAGCTGCTTTAGAGCCATAGAACCAGGTCAGCAGAGCTGCTCTAGAGGCAGAGAACCAGGTCAGCAGACCTGATTTAGAGAGAGAGAGAACCAGGTCAGCAGAGCTGCTTTGGAGCCAGAGATCCAGGTCAGCAGAGCTGCTTTAAAGCCAGAGAACAAGGTCAGCTGAGGTGCTTTAGAGCCAGAGAACCAGGTCAGCAAGCTGCTGTAGAGCCAGAGAAACCGGGTCAGCAGAGCTGCTTTAGAGCCTAGGGACCAGGTCAGCAGAGCTGCTCTAGAGCCAGAGAACAAGGTCAGCAGAACTGCTTTAGAGCAATAGCACCGGGTCAGCAGAGCTGCTTTAGAGCCAGAGAACCAGATCAGCAGAACTGCTTTAGAGCCATAGCACTGGGTCAGCAGAGCTAGTTTAGAGCCAGAGAACCAGGTCAGCAGAGCTGCTCTAGAGCCTAAGAACTAGGTCAGCAGAGCTGCTCTAGAGCCAGAGAACCAGGTCAGCGGAGCTGCTGTAGAGCCAGAGAAACCAGGTCAACAGAGCTGCTGTAGAGCCAGAAAACCATGTCAGCAGAGCTTCTTTAGAGCCAGAGAACCAGGCCAGCAGAGCTGCATTCCAGCCAGATAACCAGGCCAGCAGAGCTGCTTTAAAGCCAGAGAACCAGGTCAGCGGAGCTGCTCTAGAGCCAGAGAACCAAGTCAGCAGAGCTACTTTAGAGGCATAGAACCAGGTCAGCGGAGCTGCTTCAGAGCCAGAGATGCAGGTCAGCAGAGCTGCTCTAGAGCCTAAGAACCAGATCAGCAGAGCTGGTCTAGAGCCAGAGAACCAGGTCAGCAGAGCTGCTGTAGAGCCAGAGAAACCAGGTCAGTAGAGCTGCTTTAGAGGGAGAGAACCAGGTTAGCGAGCTGCTCTAGAGCCAGAGAACCATGTCATCAGATCTGCTTTAGAGCCATAGAACCGGGTCAGCAGAGCTGCTTTAGAGCCAGAGAACCAGGTCAGCAGAGCTGCTTTAGCTGACACTGACTGACTGACACTGACTGACACTTATTGACTGACACTGACTGACTGACACTGAATGACACTGATTGACTGACACTAACTGACTGACACTGACTGACTGACTGACACTGAGTGACACTGATTGACTAACACTGACTGACTGACACTGATTGACTGGCACTGGCTGACACTGATTGATTGACACTGACTGACTGACTGACAATGACTGTCACTGACACTGACTGACTGACACTGACTGACTAACACTGACTGACACTGACTGACTACTCTCTACTACTCACTCTCTACTACTCTCTACTACTCTCTCTCTACTACTCACTCTTTACTACTCATTCTCTACTACTCACCCTTTACCACTCATTCTCTACTACTCACTCTTTACTACTCATTCTCTACTACTCACTCTCTACTACTCTCTACTACTCACTCTACTACTCACTCTCCACTTATCTCTACTACTTACTCTCTACTACTCTTTCTTCTACTCTCCACTACTTACTCTGCTACTCACTCTCTACTACTCTCTCTCTCTGCTACTCACTCTCTACTACTTACTCTCTACTACTCACTCTCTACTACTCTCTACTACCCACTCTACTACTCACTCTCTACTACTCACTCTCTACTACTCACTCTTTACTACTCTCTACTACTCACTCTCTACTAATCTGTACAATTCACTCTCTACTACTCACTCTCTACTACCCACTCTACTACTCACTCTCTGCTACTCACTCTTTACTACTCTCTACTACTCACTCTCTACTAATCTGTACTATTCACTCTCTACTACTCACTCTCTACTATGCACTCTACTACTCTCTACTACTCTCTACTACTCACTCTCTACTACTCTCTACTACCCACTCTACTACTCACTCTCAACTACTCACTCTCTAATACTCACTCTTTACTACTCTCTACTACTCACTCTCTACTAATCTGTACTATTCACTCTCTACTACTCACTCTCTGCTACTCTCTACTACTCACTCTCTACTCTCTACTCTCTATGACTCACTCTCTACTCTCTACCTCTCTATACCTCTCTCTCTACTACTCTCTACCTCTCTACCTCTACCTCTCTACCTCTACCTCACTACCTCTACACCTCTACCTCTCTCTACATGCACACATATGCACATATATATACATACATATATAAACATATATAATCTGCATATCTATATAAATGCAAATATAAATGCATGCATACATATACATATATGCATACATATGCATGTTGTGTACATGAAAGTTTGAAAAACACTAATAAAAGCAAAGCTAAAAAGCCACCTAATTACAAACAGAATTGCTTTAACTTAAACGAGGGTGAGACCTATTGCATTTCCAATGCTTGTTTACTTTGGTTCCATCAAGAGGGCATTCAGATGTGTTACACATTTGCCATAAATACTGAATGTTAGCACTCTAATTGCTCACCAAGGAAGCCTGCCTATGGTATTCAAAGTGCATATTTCAGTCTACATGTTAGAATTTTTTAATGAAATAGAAGAGGATGTGAGAAGTCAAAATATGCCCTAAGTTTTCTTTCTGCAGCACTAATCATACTTTCTATGGCAAAATGAAGCCCCTCATTGTGTTCCTTTGCAAATTAAATGTTTTAAGTGTTACCACTTTATTCCAATCAAGATGGCTTCAGGTGTTCCATACTTTTGTCATACATAAGACTGTTAGCGCTCTAGTTGTTCTTTAGAACACTCTGGGACATTCTGTCAGTGGGCTATACTTGGGCTACATTTGGGTGATACCTGTGCTACATTTGGGCTCTTTTGTCTCTTGTGGCCATCTTGGGAGACTTATTTGTTATGAAGTTTCCTAATTTCCTCATTTACTACAGTCTCCTCAGTAGGAAATACTTTGGTTCCATCAAGAAGGCATTCAGATGTGTCACACATTTGCCATAAATTATGAATGTTAGCTCTCTAGTTGCTCATTAGATCACTGTAGTAAAGCTACTGCTCACCAGGGAAGTCTGCTGCTGGTATTGAAAGTACATGTTTCAGTCTGCATGTCAGAATTCTTTTTTAATGAAATAGAAGAGGATTTGAGAAGTCACTCAAAATGTGCCCTAATTTTTCTTTCTGCAGCACTAATCATACTTTCTATGGCAAAATGAACCCCCTTATTTAGTTATTTTTTAAATTAAATGTTTTAAGAGTTACCTCTTTATTCCAATCAAGATGACTTCAGGTGTGCTATACTTTTGTCATAAGTAAGGCTGTTAGCACTCTAGTTGTTCTTTAGAACACTCTGGGAAGCTGTAGTAGAACACAAAGGAATCAACTGACAGTCTCTGCCCATGTTGGATGTACATGTTTTACTGAGAATGTCAGACTTCATTCTCACATGACTGAGAAAGATAATGTGAATTTACAGAAAATAGGCTCTCAGTTTAGCTTATAGATCACCTCCCAAACCTCTGTGGGAAAAGCATGAGAAAATAGTTTACTCTCAAACATGATTCATGCTATCCCAGCAGAAGGATTTTTCACATGGTAAAATCACCTTAGAACACACCACAATTCCTAAAATGAGTATGGTACAATTGATGTATAATGTAACTAAAGTCTTAAAACCTTCTATTAACTGCAATGCTTTTTAATGAGGTGCTATCATGTATATAGGTCCCAAGATGGATGGTTGTCAACAGTTCTTGGATGAAGTGCTGACAGCCAATTAGATCTCACGATGAGATGTGTGGTTAGGCTCCACCCAGATATATATATATATATATATATATATATATATATATATATATATATATATATATATATATATATATATATATATATATATATATATATATATATATATATATTTCCTTTAACATCTAAAAAACTACTGAACAGATTTACACCATTTAACAAAAAGGCACGAGTCTGAACCAAGGACAACCTCTTTGCCAAATTTGGTGTAATTCCGTTCGGGTTGTAGCTGCGAATAAAGGTTCCTATGGAAAAATGCATGGGGAAAACACGTTTCGGTACCCCCTTTTTTCTCGGCCCCCGCTTGACGAATCACCCTCAAACTTTCAGGATAGGAGCGGCCCGGAGCGCCCCGCAAGTTTTGAAAGTTTCGCGAAGATCTGTCAATTGGTGCCAAAGATATTGAGAATAGAATGTTGCGGATTTCCTATGGAAAATAGGTCCTAACTATAACTACCTACTGGCGACCGCCAGTAGGTAATATGTGTGTATATATATATATATATATATATATATATATATATATATATATATATATATATATATATATATATATATATATATATATGCAGTGCAAATCCTCGAACCTCCACGCAGGCAGCGCGGCGAAAGAAGAAGGCAGACCCCACGTTATCAGGCAGGATGTTGTATTTATTTAAGACCCTTCAAATGACGCGTTTCGAGTACGTTGTACTCTTGTTCACACACCGTTGAACCAGTCAGCCTTTAAATTTATATGCTTTTTTCCCTGACCCTTCCCAAGGGCCACACCTCCTGTCGTGCATCACATGACTGTGTCAATAAACATAGAAATAGGTGCCACTCTCCAGATGGAAAATATAGACGACTGATTCTTAGTGTTATCACTAAATCACAGCATTGTACTAAAGAGATGATATATATGCATATAGTGTATAATACAATATATACAACAATTCATATTGTACATTCATATAATATCAGTCATAATGTTAAAAAACAAAAATGTACTTTTTTACATTTTTGAACATTATAAATTTCCCATCATAGCGGTATTGCACATATTTCATGAAAGGCCTAAAAGAATATCATAACTGCTTGAATGCAAAAATGTCCGAACTACGGGCTATTAAAGTGACTGGTGCTTGATGTTCCCTGCTTAAATGCAATAATCCAAAAAACAGATATAAAGTGCCTAATGTAAATTGTGCAAATTGCAATCCAGTCTGAAAATTGAGCATTGAGGCCTAAATTCATTAAAACATGCAATGTTACATATAGGTGACAACTATATTGTGTAATGCCCACGAGCTAATGTCTATAATATTTATTAAAAATTCATGAATTCATGAATTTACACATTTCATTACAAGAAATATGTGACAAAGATATTGAGAATAGAATGTTGCGGATTTCCTATGGAAAATAGGTCCTAACTATAACTGGCGACCGCCAGTAGGTAATATGTGTATGTATATATATATATATATATATAATATATATATATTATATATATATATGTGTATTTACAGAAAAAAACATAGGTTTCATACATGTTATAGTTAGCTGGACATTTCTCTCATACAAAACAATTGAAATTCCCTGGTTATAGTTAGTTCAGTGATGATGTCACTGACCATGTCATGAGTGATGTAATATGTGACGTCATCAGCAGTGCATTGCGGGCGCGTGAGTTATAGTTAGCTGAACTAACTATAACTGGGGAATTTCAATGGTTTTGTATGAGAGAAATGTCCAGCTAACTATAACATGTATGAAACCTATGTTTTTTTCTGTGAATTTGCAAGGTTTTTTAAATGCTAATTCCTAACTATAACGTGTGTGAAACCTATGGTTTTTTCAGTGAATTTGCAAGGTTTTTTAAATGCTAATTCCTAACTATAACATGTGTGAAACCTATGGTTTTTTCAGTGAATTTGTACGGTTTTTTAAATGCTAATACCTCACGATAAAATATTTAAAACCTATGTTTTTTTTAGTGAATTTCAAAGGTTTTGTAAAAGATAATTTTTAAATGTACTAATTATTAAATTTCTTTCTTTTTATACTAATTTTTCTGTTTTATAATAAATATTTACATATTATTTTTCCCTTATTTATAATTCACATTTTATAGTAAAATAATTATAAAACTAAGTGCAAAAATATTTTTTTCAATTTTTTTTTATTTGCAAGCTTTTTTTTTGGTATCATCACAAGGTCCGCGCACCGTAATCGCACCATAAAAACTCTGTACGCTTACCGCCGAAAGTTTTTTTGAAGTTCAAAAACGTAATATCTACGGATTTAATGTAAATTTTAAAGGTAGACAATATCTGGTATAATGAAGAAAATGGGTTTTTGAAACTTTTAAGAAAAGTATATTACTTTTTAAAGTAATTACAAATCTCGCGATGGTACGTCGCACGTACACACACCGTGAGAGCGCCGTGCACGCACCGTAAGACCTACGTGCGTTTACCCCCGAAAGTTTTATAAACTTAAAAACGTTATATCTACATATTTATTGTATAATGTAAAGTACACATTATCTGGGCCGTGTATTACTTGTTTAAAGTAATTGCGAATCTCACGAGGGTATGTCCTACGTCAACGCACCGTAAATGCATCGTAAGCGCTACGTAAGTGCACCGTAAGAGTACGTCAAACCATGTGACTTTAAAACAAGACATTCTATTGGTTTATAATGCTTCCTACTCCAATTATTGAAAGACCCCTCCCATGTTAATCATTCTTCTTTGACTTTCACAGAAGAACCATCTTTTTTCTTCAGCTCCTGGGCTTTAGATAAACAATTTCAAATGGCTGGACTTCCAGAACAATCTGATCATCCTTCATCTGAAGAATTTGTAGAAGAAGACCCACGGCCAACAAAAAAAAGAATCCATTGTTTGGAATTTTTTTACCTTCCCTGAAGGTCTAAAAAAAGTTCACGCCCCACTAGTCAAATGCAAAATATGTGACACTGTTTTATCTAGGGAAATGCCAACAAAAAATATTCTTTTGGCACATTTAGCATGGAACGCCATGGTAAAAACATCCACCCCAACAATTGGGCAAGAGCAGTTGTGCGAAGATCGGAGGAGAAGCAGTACTCTGCTCCAAGCACTTCAAGAGCACCACCACCACCACCAATACCATCAAACATGATTCCTAGTATGCAGCCAGAATTTAGGAATTTAATGATTCATTGCTTACATTGCAACCAACTAATTTCTTATGGACAAGAGACCATAGAAGTCATTCTACAAAAGAACAAGAGCCACAACTGCTCAAAATAATTTTTTCTTTTTTTATAGTCTTTGTTCCTATTGAGCAATTGTTTTGTTTAAAAAGTTCAATTTTTCTTCATTTTTCAAGCAAACAAAAAACAAACAAAAAAACCAGTTCTTTTTAGAACCACCTCTACTGGTCAAAAAAAGAACTATATTCCTATGTTTGTATGTAAAAGTTTGTCATAGATCTCAAAATGAAGCCCAAGATCAATGCTGTAGTCTCGTCTAGCTTCTTCCAGCTCCGAAAAGTCCGTAAGATTGCCCGTTTTTTGACCACTGAGGCCCTTATCCTAGTCCTGTTAGCCTTAGTCATCTCGAGGATTGACTATGCCAATTCCCTTTATGCAGGTATCCCGGCCTATCTATTGAAGAGGCTGCAGCTCGTTCAGAACCAGGCTGCACGTCTCATTCATCATCAACCTAGGCACCAACATGTTAGTCCTTTGTTAAAGTCCCTCCACTGGCTTCCTGTGTCTGAGCGGTGCAAATTTAAGCTAGGCTGTACTATTTTTAAGTCCCTCGCCGGTGCGAGTCCATCTTTTATTTCTTCACTACTACACCCCTATGTTCCTTCTCGTAATCTTCGTTCCTCCTACCTGGCCCTACTTAAGGTCCCGGTTTTTAAACGCAAGAAACATGGAGGATTGAGATTTTCATTTCTTGCTCCTTCCTTTTGGAATTCACTCCCTTTAAGCATTAGATCTGCCTTTCCCTTCGCACATTTTAGGTCCCTTCTCAAAACTCACTAACGCCTTCATCTTGCGGACTGTCTTCCCCATGTTGCTCGAGCGCCAAGAAACCGCCTGGTGTTAGCTGCACTTTAGAAATAATTTTGACATTACATTACATAGTGAATGTCTAGTGCAAAACTATAAGGATGTGGTACAGCATGAATCTATAGGGTGTTAACCTATAGTATACTGTAGTACTTCCAAAGCACTAAAATGTAACATATGTAGATAAATATGTTACAACTCTATGCTTCAATTTGCACTATTAGTGAAAGTGCATGGATGAATTTATATGTATTAAGGGCAGTTTTATAATCCCCTTGTGTGTCTTTTAGACAACCATTGCATCACATTTGTAATGCAGCGGTGGTACAAAAGATGCGCCATAAAGTATGGTTTCAAAATCTGATGTACTTGGAAGGTGCATCATATTGTAAAACCATGCACCAAAAGGAGGCTTTCCTGCATACTTGGAGAATGTTCTGGTGCAGAAACACCCCCTAAAAGTGAATACGTTAAATTTATAATATTTAATTTAGTCACTTTTGGACTTATACTACGTCAAAATCCTGCACCTGTTTGAAACAGAAAGCAAAGGGGAGTAAGCGGAAGTGAGCGCAAAAGGGAAGGGGTGTGAGAAACAGACAGGAGGAAGTGGAGTGGGGTAAGGGGAGTGACGGTGAGTGAAGGGCAGTGACAGTTAAGAAATAGATAAGAGGGTGAGGGAAGGGGAATGAGGGAGAAGAAAAAAAATTAAGACAGAGTGAAAGTGAGTTAGGGAGAGAGGAGGAGTGGTAGAAAGAGAGAGGAAAGGAGATTAAGTATAAGGGATGTTGTGTCCCAACCCACACATACACGTGGACACAGACTTACTATTTCACGAGCTCTTTATTCAACTTCCAGCTCGGTCCCCGTCCCTACACTAACTGCCCTTTCCTGTCCTGACCCCACCTCTTCCCCTCAGCCCACCTAGCTCCTCCCACCCCAACTACTAGACAGTCAACTCTATAACATCTCCCCCTTTCTTAATGAAACAGCAATGAAGTGAAACTTAGTCCATTTCTACAATCAGTCTCTTTGGAGGCTGTATCTGGCGTCGGGGTCGAGCCGGTGTGGACACAATATTCTCGACCACGGGTTCTGGCTCCATGAAAGGTGCAGAGTCGGGTGCGCCAGTCTCCGGGTTGCCATGGTTCTCCGGCCCGGAAGCAGGAGGTGTGCAGTCACGTCTTTCTGGAGGGCACTTCTTAAAGTGGGATGCATTTCGGGTGACACGCCTGTTCTCTGACTCCGCGGTCACCATTGTGCCCTTCTGCTGCACAATTGTAAGAGGCTCGTCTTTGAAGCGACAGTCAGTTTTCTGGCGTTGTTCTTGTTTGACGATGACTCTATCGCCCTCCTTGAGGGAAGGGGATCGGGCCCTTCGTTTGAGATCAGCATGTTCTTTCATCTTCTCCTTGTGGTACCGATCCGTTGCAGCCATATCTTTGATCTGGCGGTCTGAGAGGGGTTTCTTCAGGGCGCCTTCCCAGGTTGGGATCCGAGTTCTCGGTGTCCTCCCAAGCATGAGAGTGGCAGGGCAGACACCCGTCGTGGAGTGAGGAGTGGTCCGATAAGCACAGAGGACTTCATTCAGTGCTGCTTGCAGGTCCTTTTTTTCGGCGGTGGCCTGTTGGAAGGTTTTCTTGATGGTGGACATGAAACGTTCGACAGTCCCATTGGCTTGTGGCCAGAGCGGGGTGACCTTGCGATGTTGGAAGTCCATCTGTTTCGCGAAGTCACTGAATTCATGCCCGTTGAACGGGGGTCCATTGTCTGTTTTGATGATCCGGGGAACACCCCAGGTTGCGAAGACCTCCTCAAGTACTTTGAGAGTACAGGTGGCGTTGGTGGAGGGGATGAACTGAGCCACTGGGAATCGGGAATATTCATCTACGATGACGATCACATATTTCCCTGACTGCAGAGGCCCGTAGAAATCCATTGCAACTTCTTGCCATACACCGTCCGGTAGTGGGGTCATCTGGAGCGGTGCCGGCGGCGTGTTGGGGCCGGTTAGCTGACAGGGATGGCAGTCCTTCAGAGTGTTCTCGACTAGTTGGTCTAAAGCTGGGAACCAGACACGCTCTCTAAGCGTTCTCTTGGTGGAGACGACCCCCTGATGACCTTCATGTGCTAGATCGACTACGCCTTGTCTGAGGGTGGCCGGGACGACTATCCGGTGGTCCCTAAGAAGGAGGCCATCTTCGGTTATCGAGAGTTCATCAGAGACGTGTCGGAAAGCCTGGAGTTCACTTCTAACTTCTGGATTTTCATCGTCATCTTGCGGATGATGTCTCCACCTGTTGGACAGTATGCGTTTCATCACGACCTGCAGAACAGCGTCTTTGTTGGTTGCTTCACGGATGGTGTCCATTGGTATGGCTGGAGGGCGAGCATGGCTTGACACGAAGTGGATGTATTCCTCTGCTATGGATGAGGTTGGTACTGGAGAGTCCCGGGGGTGACGGGACATGTAGTCAGCAGGGTTGTCACCCTTCCCCGGTTTGTGAATGATTGTAAATGTGTACTCCTGCAGCCGGAGGCCCCACCGCTCAATCCTGGGAGGCATCTTGCTCTTCGGGTTTCCGTATATCGTCACGAGCGCCTGATGGTCAGTAATGAGCGTGAAGTGTTTCCCATAGATGAAGATGTGGAAGTGCTCACACGCCCATACGACCGCCAGGCTCTCCTTCTCAGGCTGGGAGTATTTCCTTTCCGGGTCGGTGAGGCTGCGGCTGGCGTAGGCGATGATCCTCCGTTGGTCCGAGTCGTCGTCATATTGGGCTAGGATCGCTCCCAGGCCCACCGGACTGGCGTCTACAGTGATCTCTGTTTTTCGTCTGGGGTTGAAGTAGGACAAACAGTCGGACGATTCAACCGCCTGTTTGATGTCTCTGAAGGCGCGCTCGCAGTCCGGGGTCCAGTCGAAGGGCTGGTTGGACTTTGTGAGGAGCCGCAGCGGATGGCTTATGGTGGCATAGTCGCGGATGTAGCGAGCACAGTAGCTCGCCATTCCGAGAAAGGAGCGCAGGTCATTCACGTCAGCTGGGCTTTTGGTGTTGTTGAGCACAGCCACCTTGTCTGGATCGGGTTTCATGCCATTGGGTGAGAAAATGTGTCCAAAGAATTTTAGTGTTGACTGGTGGAATTCGCATTTGTCCTTGTTGAGGGTCAGGTTAGCGTCCATTAGCGCCTGGCAGACGCGATCAAGGGCAATGTCGTGTTCTCAGAGATTTGTGCCATACACTAGAATGTCATCACTGTAGTTGAGTGAATTTGGGATATGGTGGATGATCAGGCGAATTGCCTCTTGGAAAATTTCAGCGGCCGAGGAAACACCAAAACTGAGACGCTTGTATCGGAAGAGGCCGAGATGGGTGGCAAACGTGGTGATGGGGCGAGAGCTGTCGTCCAGCTCGAGCTGGTGGTAGCCCTTGTTGAGGTCTAGCTTGGAGAAGACCGTAGCGCCATTGAGGGCCGTAATCATGTCGCTCAGGTGTGGGCCAGGGTGCCTTTCCCTCTCGATTGCCGTATTCGGCAGGCGCATGTCTACACAGAGACGGACCTTTTCAGGGGTCCCTTTTTTCGGCACGATGACTACCGGGGACACCCAGGGAGTGGGTCCTTCGGTGCGTTCAATGATGTCCGCATCCAGGAGGTCTTGCAGCTCCTGAGCCACTGCAGGCTGCAGATGAAACGGCACTCGCCGTGGATGTTGAGCAATTGGTTTGACTTGCTCGTTGATGTGCAGATGTACTTGTCGGCCTTTTAGTTTGCCCAGGCCCTTGAATAGAGCTGGGAATTTCGCAGCGTAGTTGGAGCAGTCGTTCACGTTGAAGAGAATGTGCACGAGGCGCAGGCGCTCAGCAGTTGGAAGGCTTAGCAGGCAGTCGGCATCGGGTCCTTTGATAACATGGATGATGGCGGGGATGGTGATGTCGCCATAGGTGAGGGTAGTGTCAAACTTCCCTAGGCATGGGAGTGGTTTTCTCGACATCCATGTGTACACTCGGACAGGTGCAAAACGCAGATGAGGTTTAGGAACCATGCGCTCGTGTTCAGCAACGGAGATATAGTTAAGAGATGCGCCACTGTCCATGACAAACTTCGCTGCATGGTTGCCCACCATGATGTCGAGCCGTGGGTAGCGCTTGAGCTGATCGTTGTCAGCGATGTTGACATATTCGGTGGTATAGGATGATCGTCTGGATGAGGAGGATCTGGACTCCCTTGAGGGAGAGCGGCGATCCCATCTTGAGCGTCTGGATTCACGACTGGAGTGAGACGACGCTGGGGATCGGTCGGGTTCGTCCTGAACGGCTCTGGCATGGTGCCGTTTGGTGTCTGTCCTTGAAGACCTCTGCTGACTGGCGCGCCGGTCGGTGCCGCCACGTTTCTCTCGATGATAATCACTGCACATGGCCTCAAAATGATTAGATCGTCCGCATTTCCGGCAGCGTTGGCCCATGGCAGGGCAGGAGTCGATGTGGGGGTAGTCATACCCGCACCTGTAGCACCGTCTGGTGCGTTCGGGTCGTCGGTCTCTCCTCTCCGAGTCTTTCGGCCGGTGGTCGGTCCGGCGTCTGGGTGAGAATCTGGATCGGCGTGATCGGTCACGCGGGTTGCCTCGGTAATCCTGTCGTCCTTGTCGTCGGTCGGAGACGCGGTTGGCGTGCTCACGACTAGAACTGGGTTTGACTTCGATATTCGCCGCATTCTCTTCGGCATGGTCATATATTCGCTAGTTTTCCTCAATTTCCGCCAATTCTTGTGGCTTTCTTAGCAGTCTTCGCCTCAGTGCGTCCGAGTGGCAACCTGAAATTATTTGGGACTTGATGGCCGCATCCGGCGAGAAATTTGTGAAGTCGCAGTACTGGGACTGGCGCCGCAGTCGGTGTATGAAGGACGTTAGCGGTTCATCTTTGTCCTGGCGTTGTTGATGAAACTTGTGGCGCTCATAATCAACGTTCCTTTTGTGCAGGAAACGATTGTTCAGTATGTCCTTTACTTTGATGTAGGTATCACCGTCGTTGGTTGGGATCTCTCGTACTATCTTGCTGATCTCGCGCCCTCCGAGATTGCGAAGGGTTATTATCTTGTCCTTGTCTGTCTCAATTCTAGAGCCCTCAATATAGTCCTCAAAGTCCTCCAGCCATTCCTGCCATTTCAGGCCCATGCTACTTCCGGTGGTGATTATCAGGGGTTCCGGCGCACGCAGATGCGTGCCTTTGACTTCCTTCTTCGGGGCAGGGTTTTGGGCGTCTTGCGCGGGAGGGTTGGACATCCTGGTAGTGTCTCTTCTTGGCTTACACTTGACACTGGTCGCGGTCACCAACGTTCACTTTCACTATTACTTGCTGCAGCTACCACTGCTTGTTTGTTTCACTTGTTGGCGCTTGTCTGGCAGTGAGTGCTGGGTTATCGGGCCACAAAGCGTTAATTTGGAGGTGCCAGTGCTTATTTTCGACTTTCGCCTGACTCAAAGATGGCCGCCCTTCAATCAAGTAGGATTTGTCCCTTAGGCCGCCTGACCTTAAGATGGCCGCCTCCCTCTGCAGCCCACGAGGTTCTTCTCTCACTCTGGGCACACACACACTCGGCGGTGGAGAACTCACAGTTGAGCTGGGCACTTTCGCGTTGTGTTGAGGTGAGCGTCGTTTGTCTTGCGCTGGTCTCGCGCACCACCTGCCGCCTGTCTGAACTCGGCTGTCACTGGCCGATGGAGCGCTGGCTTCTGTGGGGTCGCGCGTGCGTGGGGCTTTTCTTCGCCTCTTCTCGCCTTCACGGCGGTGCAGGCTCACCTGGGCAGTCTCGGGGGCGTCTCCGGCTCCCGCCGGGAACAGCGCGCTGCAGGCTCTTCGGCGCGCTCAGCGGTCAGCGTTTTGGCGCTCTTTCTGCCGCGTCTCAGGCGCTCCAACTCAGCGCTCTTCTCGGGGCACGTCAGCGCTCGTCCGCTGGACCGTCATTTCCTTCCTCGACCCTCTTCAACTTGCGAGGGGAGGTCTGGCCACTCCTGGGGGCTCGTCACTGGCGCCACAGGGGCTTCGTTACAGCGGAGCTCACTCCACGCTGCAGGACGGGGCATTCGTGGGTGGGTTCCTTTCTTATCCCATCCTCGTCGCCAGCTGTCGTGTCCCAACCCACACATACACGTGGACACAGACTTACTATTTCACGAGCTCTTTATTCAACTTCCAGCTCGGTCCCCGTCCCTACACTAACTGCCCTTTCCTGTCCTGACCCCACCTCTTCCCCTCAGCCCACCTAGCTCCTCCCACCCCAACTACTAGACAGTCAACTCTATAACAAGGGAGAGAGAGGAAGAGAGGGAGAGAGAGGGAGAGCAAGGGACTGAGAAAGAGTGAGGCAGTTATTCTGTCACAATAAGAGACTGATGAGAAAGTATTTTTTGTTTCTCATACTTACCTTATAAGTAATGAAAAGTTAGACAGTGATAAGAAAATATTTTTTATTTGTCATACTTACCTTCTAAGAAATGAAAAGTTAATAAAATATTTTTACAAATATATTATCTGTGAAAGACATGAAAAAAATGAATTATAATATATACAATATATATTTTACAATGCAAGACAGAAGGAAGGAGATTAAGAGTCAGGAAAGGGAACTAAGGGATATAGTAGGAGTGAAGGAAACAGAAAGGGAAAGAGAGGAAGAATGAGGGATAGAGAGAGTGAGAGAGAGAGAGAGAGAGAGAAATAAAGAGAGGGAGAGCGCCAGAGTTTGCCGCCATCTGTGTGCTCCAGGAGGCACTTACATTTACATCAGGGCTCCCGCAGCTCGAGACGCGTGCGGGCAAAGCCCGGGCCAAGGGCGGGCCCATTTGTGCCTGTCATAGCCAGTAAGAGGCTGGGCTGGGCCCCCCCTCTTGGTTCTGGTGGACGTGCCCAGACGTTCGTTGGAGCTTTTTAAAAAGGTACTGTTGTGAACAATATTTTTGTCAGCTAAGGACTCTGGAACAACCATTGTACTATGGTTATTTTGTTGCTATTTCTACCTTCGTGATTTCCAGAGTACTGGGTAAAGAGTGAATTCTGGGTTTTCTCGTTGGAGCACATATAACTTAGCACTTGTTGCATCGAGATTCATACAAGGTTATGCGGAAGAGGAAGGCTCAAGATGAGAGTGGGGAGGGAACTTAGGGAGGGCCAAAGCAAAACATCAGGAAAAAAGCTAAAAAGGCACGTAAGGCTATCACTAACAATTGTGTCATTGACCGGAGGTACATTTGTGAAGAGAGAGACACACAAGGAGAGAGAGAAAGAGAGGGAGAATGAGAGACTGTGAGGGAGTGAGGCAGTTATAGTGACTGAGACACAGGAAGAGAGTTAGAGACAGATGGAGGAAAGGGGAGTAAGGGAGGGTATAAAGGAAGGGGAGTGAGCAAAATGGAGTGAGGGAGTGACAGAAGGGGAGTAAGTGAAGGTGAATGAGGGATGACCTTATTGAAAGAGAGTAAGGGGTAAGTGAGAAGACACTAAGCAATACAGCAACACAAGGGTAGTGATAGAGGAAAATAGGAAACAAAAATGAGAGACAGACAGGGGAAAGAGGGAGTTGGACAAGGTGAGTGAGATTGAAGAGAGAGTACTGATAGTGACAGAAAGACTGTAAAAGTGAATGAAGGGCAGTAATGAGAATGAGAAAAGGAGACTAACATGAGTAGAGGAGGGGGAGTAAGAGAGACATTAAAGAATGGGAGAAAGACAAGTAAGAGAATGAAGTAAAAGTATTTTCTGTTTCTCATACTTACCTTATAAATAATGACAACTTAATAGAATATTTTTATATAAATATAGTATCTGTGAAAGACAAAAAAAAATTGAATTATAATATATATTTCATAATACAAAAGTAAGTAGAAGTGAAAAAAGAAAGAGAAAGAAAGAAAGGGTGAGGGAGAAACACAGAGGGAGAGAGTGAGAGAGTAACTGAGAGAGAACGAGTGACTGACAGGAAATTAAGTGGTTAGTCTGAGTGAGACAGAGGGAGAGAGTAAGAGAAAAATAGAGTGAAAGGAGTGAGAGAATAAAGGAATGAGAGTTATGAAAAAAGATTGAGGTACGGGGAATAAGGGAAGACGATCGACGGATAGAGTGAGCGAAAGAGTATGAGAGAGAGTGAGGGAATGGGTGCAGCAGAAATAGAATGAGAGTGATGCAGAGAGAAGAGAACATGAAGTGGAGGAAGAGGACTTAGATTGAATGAAGGCGAGAGACAGTGAGGGAAGGGATATAAAGGTGAGGGAAGGGGAGTGATGGAAAAACAAGCATATTGAGAAAGGAAAAAGAAGTAAGTGAGAGACAAGGATTTATGGAAAGAGAGAGAAAAGAAAAGGAGACTGGTGGAGAGAGAGGGAGACAGTAAAAGAGAGAAACAGAGGAAGAGTGACGGACTGTGAGGAACTAAATCAGTTATAGTGACTGACACAGAGGAACAGACTTACAGATGGATGAAAGAAAGGGGAGTGAAAGAAAGGGAGTGATGGAGTGAAAGAAGTGAAGTGAGTGAAGGTCACTCAGGGATGATGTGAAGACTAAGGGGGCAGTGAAAAGAGACTGATCGATACAGCAAGACAAAGGGTAGTGATGGAGGAAGATAAAAAAACAAGTGAGGGACAGACAGGGGGAATGAGAGAGTTGGACAAGATGAGTGAGGGTGTAGGAAGAGTACTAATGGTGAAAGAAAGAGTGTAAAGGTGAATGAAGGAGAGTAAGTAGAATGAAGGAAGAAAAGTAAGATGAGGAAAGGTAAAGGAGTAAGAGAGACACTAAAGAAAGGATAGAGAGAAAGAGAAATAAAAAAGTGATGATAAACTATTTTTGGAATGTCGTACTTACCTTATAAATGTAATATCTGTGGAAGAGAATAAACAATTGAGTTATAATATATATTTCACAATACAAAATACAAAATAACTTGTACAATATGTTATATGTTTTATTTTGCTGTTCTCAGAATATATTGAATTTCACTAAAAACAGTGAGTTCAATACTACTCATCATATGACAGTGGGCAAACAAAAACACAATCAAAAAGATTGTGTTTAAAAAACCCATACAATGTTTCAATAAATAATGTAAAAGTTAGAAAAAAACATATCTTAAATGTTTTCTTCAAAACAACAATTTCTTACGTAAATAACAACAATCACAAACTAATAAAACATTATTACTTCTTTTTTATATTCTCAAAGTAAAGTTATGTAGAAACATATATTAACAACATTTACCCGAAATACTCATTTTTGATTGACATACTATTCCACATGGCCAAATAGTATATGGAAAGTCCTTTGTTTGGAAATTACTTAATAGTACTCTTAAACTTCCATTTCCCGACCTTCTGAATCAAAAGCTCCAACTTCTTTTCTATCATCTAACAATAGATATATCTCCACCCGATGCTATTTATCATGTACATAGAACCTTAAACAACCAGTAAGCTATCAGAATCTCAACATCATGTGGTATGCTGATGACACTCTGCTCATCCTTTATCTTAGAAAGGAGCTGTATACCATTAAAATAAACTTCTTTAAGAGAATCAAAAATGTCAACAACATCTACAACAATTATAACTAGTCTAAAACACCTCTGGCTCACTCATGATCAACATTTCCTGTAATGCTGATATCAGTTTTTTTATTTTGATAACCCTCACTCACAAAGTAATTCTTAACAGCAGACTAACTTTTATTAACAGCACTATTCTTCCTAGGCCAATTATTTTCCCTAAAATTTGGGTTGTAAAAACACTAGGTAAGAATTTCGGAAGTCAAAAGACAAACGTTGTTTGAAAGTCAAATGAGTGTCATTACAATGAGTCCAGCCTTTTTGACATTTTAAATAAGCTGTATAATGTCCTGATGTTGTAGAAGGACCATCATGAAAAATAATTGCTGCAGTTACAAAGGTCCTTCCTGAAATTGATAATTGAGAAGCCACACATTTTTTAATTAAAGTTGTCAATTTTGTTCCATCAGGTCTACATCGTTGGAACATTAAAATGACATACTGTCCATATCTTTGTATAAATAATGTTGATAGCATTTCAGAGTTACATTGGGTACAGACCATGTTTTGATTTGCTTCTCTAACTAGATTGTTAAAAGACACTGATTTGCAGTCTGGTAAAGTCAAATATATAAATCTGTCAGTGTCTATTGTAGTACTACTTGAAAAGGAACAATTGTGACAGTCATGTTTCCATTTATAAGAAAGTCCAAAAAGATTTTCAATATCTATACCTTCATCTTGCAATACAACAAGCATATATATTAGAAATTCCTGACAATCTTGCTGAATATTCTGTGAAAATTGATTTAGACCAGAACATATGTCTAAAACATTTCGAATATCAGAAACAATTTCTATTTTTGTTTTATCACTACTACATTTCTCAAAGACAGAATTCAACAAACAACAAAATCTTTGATCCCGATTTTCAACAATCTGTTGTTGTAAAGTTTGGAAAAAAAAACAACATGAACCACTACATTAGCATAGCAGTTGACACCAGAACTGTTTTCAAACTAAAATCAAACAACATCTTCAACAGAATCCTTTTCCTTACTGCTTACAATTACTGGTTCATCTAGTTTTTTTCTTTTCGCTACAACCTTGCTACAATTTTTCTCATATCTTCTTTTTCGACCTACCACACGTTTTTCAAATAAAGGATATTGAGGTAAATTTGGAGCATATTCTCTTCTTAACCTATTATATTCTTTTACACAATTTAGATCTGCACTAATCTTTCTCTCATCAAAATCAATCAAGTATAATCCAGATAAAGTTATGACTCGAGATAAAGCAACATATGCCATACCCTCCTTGAACACAGAACTTCCAATATTCACCAAAGCACTATGTACACTTAAATCTTGAGATTTATGAATAGTCACTGCATATGCCAAACAAACAGGAAACTGTTTTCGGCGGACATATAAATCTTTGACAAGCAAAAACCGAGCAGAACAACGACTCAATTGTTGTACTTCTTCAATCTCATCAAATTTGATTTTCAAAAATTCAATTTCATCTCTATTTCGGTAATTCACAAAAATCAACAACATGACCCATTGCTCCATTTACTAGACCTCTTTCCACATGTAAATTCCATCGTAAAATTATACGACAATTTAAACATGCATATAGACTCTTTTCAAAACCAGCAGTTTTAGATATTGTCTTCTCTAAAGAATCCAATTTTGACTCCAACTTTTCTGACAAAATAATAGTAGCTCCTTCATACTCTATTCTATCAATAGCTTCCAGTTTTATAATTTCTTGATTTTCTATCTTTAACATTTTGTTGTTGAAGATTGCAGAGTTGACATCAAGCATATCACTGATTTATTTTCAACAATTTTTCTATAAATATTAGTAAAGTAATCATGCCTGTAAAGCTTCTTTGCCATGTTCACTTAATTTTCCAATTTTATATCTTGAAGAATTCTTTTATAATCCTCATCCTTTGCCTGTCGCATATTTTGAAGGAGTTCTGTATATTTGAAATATAACCATATATTAACATTTCCAATGCTTCCTAGGCACTTCCTGGTATCTTCATGTGTAAGCATTTTAAAAACTGGTTGTCCTTTCACAGGAGTTAGCTGTAGTAGATCTCCAAAAACAATGATGTGTTTGCCTCCAAATAACACATCATGCTCTGTTTTAAGAATGTGTTGCATTCTTAAATGCACAAAAGCAAGCATTACATTTGATACAATGCTTACCTCATCAATAATGAGAAGTTTCATTTTTTCAGGACTCTAGAAACTTCACAACAAGCTTCTCTAGATAGCTTGTGGTATTCTAATTTATTGTCATGCTCTACTGGCAGCATCAATAAACGATGTAAAGTAATCCCTTTAATGTTATGTGCTGCCAACCCAGTTGGAGCGGTAACAACACAAGAGAGCGATGACTCAGTTCTTTTCTGTAGATAAGTTTCAATTCCTTTAATTAGGAAACGTTTTCCAGTTCCGGCTTCTCTACTCACGTACAGTCGGACAGCTTTAAATTACGTACATGAGCACTCTTTTTTCTCATGACATTAACCATGCTCAATCTGCTCTGTCACTTCGTCATATATTTGTTTTTGTTCAATATTTAGTTGTTTCTCCAATTCTTCTAAGTTGATTACATCCTCCTGAGCTTGTTCCATTGCTCTTTCCACCTCATCCAGGGCAGTGGCTGCTTCATTTTGGATAATTGGTCCTCCTAGTGGATCCTGACTCAACGAAGCAGAACTCTGACTATCTTCAGAGCTGTCTCTAGCAATCTCTGCTGCAATTGTAGCTTCTTGCTGTATTTCGTCGTTCAACATTTTTAGATAAATAGTAAAAACAGGACATTCTATATTATTTTTGGTTGCATTGAATGAATCTTCATAACTGAGAAAATCTCCAAGTAGTTCCTCTTCTGTACGCCATAGCTTAAAGAGTTGCAAAAGAGCTAAATAGTAAAATTCCCTTTTGTCAGGAGTTTCGCAACTCAGTTTTCGATGATTAATCAAATGTCCTTTTCTTTGTTTCATCAGACATCCTTCAGATCCAATCACAGCATATACTCCTTTATTGATATCTTCTGTATAGCTTTGCAGTACTTCATAGAGACAAACATTCTCAAGATGATTACTTCTATTTGGATAGTATGTATCCAACATATTCGTCTTCAAAATATCTGTACTGGTTGGTTCTTTCTCTGCTAAATACTCAATTTCTTGGACAGATTTCAAAACTCGAATTCGTGTTGCAGCAAGACCTAGACTCACCCAAATGATTGTTCTAGATTTGGCATATAGACTTGCAGATGATAACCAATCTGAACATTCATATGCTCCAATTTCTCGATGAGACAACATCTTCAAACTGTAGCAGGAACAATTTCTTACTTAGGCGCTTTCCCTGAGAAATTTCCTCCCACATTTCCTTTAGTTCTGTCTTCTCAGATTTTGTAATGTAATGTAAGACGTTACATATCGAGCCACAGCAATGGAGTTGTCTGCAACATATTGAATATCGATGTTAGCATTCCACATGGACAAAATGACTGGGTTATAGTCATTTATGTATTTGGACTTTTCATTTCTTCTTAAGTTGTAGGTTTTTTCGGTGATTTTCTTGTAACAGTATATCGCAAAGATGACATGAAATTGTTTACTCTTCCTTTTGATAATACTGGTCGTGGAAATCCAAAACGACATTTTGTGTAGAACTTGTCCTTAGATTTGAACTTTCGACGACAGTATTTTCCACAACGATGGGTTTGAAACCGTAAGACTTGATGTCTTAAATTGTTTTGTTCTGTACTTTTTGGCACAGCACATGTAGAATACTGTTTAATAAAACTCATCACTGTGTCATCTGAATCTGTTCTAAATTTGGGTGCATCTTTGATCCATAACAACATATGTATGTGAGGAGCACCTCTTGCTTTATACTCCTTTCTCCAAAAGAAATCCAAAGGAGGATTTTTATTGTTTGTGATAAATGACATCATAGCTTCAAATCTATGACTGGAATACCTGCATACATTAACTGGATCCAAAGAGCACAGTTCTCCAGGTGTCTTGTATTCTATATTTTCTAAGTTTGCATTTGCCTCTCGAAGAAATTGAAGTAAGTCTTCCCAAGCATACTCAGCACAGCTAAGAGTAAGGAACCATGTAGGAGTTCCTAAGTTTCTTAGCATACATTCCAATTCCCCATGACGACGGTACCAATACTCGTTAGTACCACGCTGACAAGCCATGAGATTAATTAGCTGAGATTCCAAAACAGTGTCTTTCTGTTGGACTTTATCCATAAAGTCCCTTGCCGAAACATTTTGCAGATGTACTCCACTTTTTAGTATATGGTTCACTGCATAAGAAAGTCCAGACAAGTCACTCTCAAACAGAAGATGAAACAAATATGGAATGCATTGGCGAAGCCTTGGATCTTCTGCATATAATGTTAATGTCCGGTACTCAGATGCAGGAATTTGCACAGGTCGGTCATCATATCTTCCACCTAGACCTGTTGAAAATAACGAGCTTCCAAGCTTTCTTCCCATACACTTATGGGAGTTCCTTTTGCTTCTTTCATTTGGAATAACTCAATAGCATTCCCCATTACTTCTTTGGAATGCAGAAGATGAACACTATAATGTTCATAAATTTGTTCACTTCTGGACACATCCACTTTTTCAATTTACCCAGCTGACAAATCACTGTCCTCTTCTACAGTTGTTTCCTCTTCTCCTACATATAAATGTTTATAGTACTGATTGTTTTTTTACCAGATACAACGTTGCCTTTTTCACTTTCCTAACATCCACTAATTCTTGCCAGATTTTCTTACTCTTTGTAGGGACGCCATTAACTAGAATAACTAGAGGTTCCTCTTCCACATTTTCTACCCCAATTGTGTCAATATTTTTCTTTAAATCTAGAGGCAAATAAACAACTCTTCCCTTTAATCCTCTCTGTAAATCTGAAGGAGGCAATTTCCCTGTCTTAGGCTCCATGCGAACAATAGCCTGAAATGGATGCACACATTGAAAAATGGATGCACACATTGAATCAAAATAGACTCATAGGTATTTAAATCCATCAATTCAGAAGGAATCTTTACCAACTTAAGATTATTATGTACAGCTCTAGCATGCATTTTGTTATCATTTAATTTATTATGATAATATTTACAAATACGTTGATCAGAACCCAAATCAAAACAATTCTCTACTAACAAATAAGTTGCAAAATCCTTCCACTCATTATTATTTTCCTTTTCACTTTTTACATATAACTCAACTAACCTAGTCTGATTCTTATAATGAGTTCGTTGACAACACACACAAAAAAACTTTGGCCTTTCACTTGAAATGACCTTAAACTTTGTAATTTCTTGGTCAAAATTTTCTGTACTAAAATTCTGTATATTTTCATCCACATTGCCTTCAATTACTGTATCAGTTTCTGCACTATCCTCTTTTTCACCAAAATAACTAAACTCAATTTCTTCACAAATGTTCTTTACATCTAATACAGATCCATGCAAACGAGCACTGTTTAACTGTTTTAGCTTAAGTGCTGGACTTTTTGCATAATACAACCTTCCCACTAATTTCCTCACTTCAGTATGATGCACTGCTAACATCCTAAAATGGTGAAAAACACTCTGACATACTTTTCTAGAAAGACAAGCCAGTGAATGCCCTTGCAAACCTGTTTTTTCTCTCAGTCTGCAAGGATCTAATTCTTGCAACATCTTAAACTTTTGTTTAAGACTTTTCTTAGTATATTTACGTAAGAAATTGCAAAACAAATCAATTGAATCCTGTCGCACACTACAAATACTACTACAAATCTAAGTGTACACCGGAGCCTTAGGATTTCTTCCTAAAACTTCATCAGCTAACACCTCTTTTGCATTTCCTGGCACAATTTTCTCTTTTTCAATCGGACAACCGTCCTTCACCTCATATGCTCGACCACTGATGTCAACTGCATGCAACAAATCATTAGTCTGAAAGTAAGTCTCTTCATTAAAAAATAGCTCACAACTTGAACTATGCTTCTATTCTTCAGAATAAACATCACAAAAATGAGTCCTATTAATTACTCTTTTCCAATTACTTTTCGCTTTCAAAACATTGATTGCCTTGTCTAGTGTACAAATTCTATTGATTACTAAAATATATAAAAAAAATTAACTTCAAAAGCCTGATCAACTATCCTCTCTATACTTTTCTTTTTCTTGTAAAAAGCTGTTTTCCTTTTACAATTCTTTACATTTTTTAATAAATTTAAAACAACTCTGTTATAAAACATTTGCCTACGAATGTCAATAAACTGTTTTTTCGTCTATTACTATAGACAATATCATCTCCATGTACATTTCCAACATTTTTTGGGGGCTCTGCTTTTTCTTTGTAGTTACAGATGATTTTTTTTTCTTTTGCACATTATCCACACTTTTTAGGTCGAGGGACCATAGGGCTTGGTCGTAGGCCAAGACCGGAAGTCCGGAGAATTATTGTTGTTTAGTGTGGCAGCTTAAACCCGCCTCTGTCCTCGTCTCTCCTCCATTGGCTGGCTTCCTAAACGGAGGCCAGCCATTGGAGGAAAGAGCCGTCCCTCCAAGAAGCTCCGTCTTTTTCGGATTTGGGGGCGTAAGTTTAGCTGTTCTTTAGACAGTGACGTTGTCTGTCACTCAGAACCACAAAACCACGCCCCCGATTCAGAAAAATTCAAAAGCTTGCGGCCGCCATTTTTTTTCACCGCAGTGAAGGTGAGCATCGAGCCTCTGCCTCTGCCCCGTTTATGCCATTTTTAGTGCTCCTGCACCCCTGTTTGATGCTCTCTATCTCCTATGCTGCCCCCACAGTCCCCCAGCCCCCTCTCTGCTTGCTCCAGATTTCTTGCCAGGTCAGCGATCGGGGTGGAAGGAATGTTGCTCTTAGTTTCAGAAATGCTGGATGTCTCTTTTGTCTCGTCCTCGTCTGTTCGCCTCGCGCTGCTTGAAGGGACACGCGTACACTGGGGTCACCACGCCCACGGAGGCCACCGGCTACCTGCAGCCACATCCGCCTGGAATGTGCGCTCACACTTAAAGAGCCCGGCTTACACTCAGCGCGTGGTGCCTCGAGGGCAAGTCCTCTCGGCGCATCGCGGGTGATTGTTTAGGGTTCAGTGTGTCCGGAACCCCCATCCTCTGCGCAGCTCCGACTGATGGTAACTACAAAGGGTTTACTCGACCCTAACCCGCCGATTGGGAGATTCCTCACGAGTGTTTAAAGATTTTTAGAGCCGATTGCATATAGTCAGGTTGAACCGCTTCCCGAGGGATGAGGTCTGGATGATGTCTGAAATCTGAGCCCCACTCAGCCTGGCATTGAGCGAGGAAGGCTTGCCACTACCTGTGCTTGACTCACTCCTGTGCTGGCAGCATGGACCGGGCGGTGTGGGCCCTGCTGCTGCTCGCCTGCCTCCAGCTACCGGGCACCAGCTCCGTCCCGAAAGGTAACGTAACCTGGGCAATGCACCTGAGGAATAGAAAGCGCGAAATACTAGTGATGCAACCTGCTTCGACTATCTGTTTTGCGTACGTTGGAGCTAAAGCTCACAGTGATAAAGCTATTTGCCCAGGATCACACAGGGCATCGCCTGGATTCCAGCCCATGTAATCTGGTTCTACATCGACAGTTATGCAGTTTGCTTTGACCTACTTGCGGGCTGCAAAGGATTGTTTTGGTGATTTTTAGAGACCGATGTACACTTTGCGGCTTTTAACTGCTACAGGAGTAAAGTAAATGATTTACGTTGTTTATTTTGCATGGAGCTAAACGGGGCTGGAAGATATATATGTAAATTGATACTTGTATAGCACACCACTCACCCGCAAGAGTCTCAAGGCGCTTGTACGAATACCGCTGTGGAACCCGTCCTGGCTTTCCCTGTGAGGCGTCCACTCCTGGGCACCCCCAGGGTGGGGGCCAGGCATCCTTAGCGTTGTGGGGGCCGTTGTGGAGATTAAGCAAGCTATTGCCCAGAGTTGCAGAGTGGGACTCTATGATTAGAATAGGCACGAGGCGAGAATTATCAGGTCTGTGGAATTTTGAGCCCAAGACCCGCCAAGGCGGGGAATTGAACCCTGGTCCCGGGCTATACCTCTGCATCAGGGTCTGCCGCTCTAACCATTGAGCCACACTTCTCGCGTCAAAGCACTTTCTGGACGTGGCAGGTCCGAGAGAACACACTGATACATATGTTGAGGTGAATGCATACATCTTCCTTGGTTGTAAAGTAATTTGTTTGAGCAAAACATTGTATATTTTATTAAAAGGAATACGGCTATTTTGACCAGTTGGTTTCCATCAAAACGACATAATTCTCGGCAAGCTCTAGAGAGGGGCCAACAAATGAATGGGCATAACATCTAAACTGATGTGTCTCTCTTATCTGAGCTGTTTTGAGGTACAATACTACTATGTGTGACAAAATGAAACTTTCAGAATCTTCATTCAAAGTACCCTATATCTGCCTCATCTCACCTGCCACAAATCAAGGTTCTAAACTTTTCAAGCAATTCTGTGCTGCGTTCCGGGCTTTGTTACAGCACCTTGACTCTCCGTGTACATCTGTGTGAGCTCCTTCAGGACAGAGGGCTCCCTCAGACACTGCATGCTTTTATCCGATGCGATGTTTCGCTTCGGGTTTATAGTGTCTTACAAAGTGTGTAGCCCGTTTCAAATCGCTCCTAATATTTTCAGATACTGTAGACCTGCTGCACGGAGGTACACTGAGTTGCCTAAGATCACACGCATGTCTACAGGTGCAGATTCAACTCGGGTGGGTCTCCGTATTTCGCTATGTAACCTGCAGCTTCCACCATTCCTTTGTTCTTCAGAAACACGCTTTTGTGCTTTTTTCTTCTTCTGCAGAACGACTTCCAAGGGGGCGGAGAGGGACGCAGAAACTATTGCATGCGTCTTCTTGTTACAAACTTTGTTTCTGGACTAGAGCATAAAACAGGAAGCGTTGCCATGGAGACCCCGCCAGGGTTAGAGATGTTGGGTTCGGTCACGGATCTAACTGGCTCTCTTGCGGTAAAGCAGCCCGCAGCGTGTCTCTGCAGCCCGTGCTTGTCCCTGCCAGGCTCCCGCGGGGCCCTAGGCTGTGACCTCAGCATGAACTGCAGGCTCCAGTGTGCATTCAATTTATATCTGCCGCACATGCGCTGAATCCTAGGCGGCGCTACTCTTCCTACATCATGATAGACAGGGGTCCCCTGGGCAGGCGGGCTCTGATCCATAAAGGGGCGAGGGTGGTGTGGGGGGCAGAGGGGCGGAGAGGAGAGTCAAGTGCTGAATTTGGGAGAAGGTGTAACATCTCTCTGTTTACACTTACAAACAAAGAGAACCCTGCCCCTGGCTGTGCTTGCTTCCCTGCCCCCTGGCTGTGCTTTCGGGCGAGCGATTAAGCTATTGGCATTGTAAATGACAAAGCCATTTATTTAACGATTAAGCTATTGGCAATGTAAATGACAATGCTATTTATTTATGATTTAAAAAAACAAAAAATGTCATGAGCAATGCCAATAGCTCTACCTTTAATAATGCTGAGACCATTGCATTGTAAATGCTTGTTTTACATTGGGTTAATTTCCTTATAAAATCCTTAGTTGGCTTACCAGGAGCATTCTTCTTTTTCTCTGAACATTGTTTTTTAGATAAATCTTCTAATTGTGTTTTCTTGGAGAATAAAGCCTGTTTATATTTTCTTCTTTTTGCATTCTTAGTAGGCATATTGCTTTTTCTTTCTGTAGATAATTATAATCTGTTGTGAAGAAAAATTAACATGTTATAGACCACTACTAACATACTACATTGCAATTAGAATCACTAAATGATATAAACACTGGTTCACTTCATAAGTAAGTTTAAAGCACAGCAACTGTGTCTGACCAGAGTAGGAAATCAGGCAGTGAGTGTTGTTTATGAGTTTATAGCAGTGCAGTAGTGTTTCAACATTATAGGGTAATTTGCTGAGAATGATATTTCAGGGTTCAGCACACCCAGTATCTAATTTGCACAACATAATTACAATTTGGAAATTAAAAGGCCTAAGACACATACTGCATAGGACTTTCTACAACTACATCTACTAATTCATGACTCACTTCATGATTTAGGTGATTTACAACACAAAGGGAAAGAAAGTACAAACAGAGATAAAATAATACAAGCAGAGGGTGCAATACTACAGGCACAAAGACAGGAAAGATTTAACATGATGGCACTGTCTAATACACACCAGCAGCCATATCATAATAGGCCTCTGCAGATGTACATGAGAGGGTGCAGGCAGAGGGTGCATGCAGAGGGAGAGGGACGGTATAGACAGAAAATAACATAATGCAGGCAGAGACTAAACTGGAACAGGCAGAGGATAGATGATACAAAGCTGCAGGCAAAGGGACAGATGGTGTAGTCCAAAAAAAAATATGGTGCAGAGAGAGGGTGAGAGGAGTCAAGCAAAAACACAGATAGTACAAGCAGACACACACATAGTACACACAGAGGAAAAAATGGTACAAAACAGAAGAAATTTTGGAAACAATAAGACAAATGCTACATACAAAGGCAAATTGGAGCCCACAGAGAGGGAAATAGTAAAGACAAAGATAAAATGGCACAAACAGAGAGTGTAAAACTACAGGCAGAGAAAGAAAAGATTTAACATGAAGACGCTGTCTAATACACACCAGCAAACATATCATAATAGGCCTCTGCAGATGTACATGAGAGGGTGCAGGCAGAGGGTGCAGACAGAGACAGAAGGATGGTATAGACAGAAAATAATATAATGCAGGCAGACACTAAACTGGTATAAGCAGAGGATAGATGGTACAGGGCTGCAGGCAAAAGAACAGATGGTGTACTCAGGAAAAAGATAGTGCAGAGATAGGGTGAGATGTTTCAAGCAGACACACAGATAGTGCAAGCAGTCACAGACATGGTACACACTGAGAATAAAATGGTACAACAGAGAAGAAATGCTTGAAACAGTGAGACAAATGCTACGTGCAGAGGCAAATTGGAGCACACAGAGGGGTAGATAATGAAGACAGAGATAAAATGGTACAAGCAGAGGGTGCAAAACTACAGGCAGAGAAACAAAAAGATTCACCAGCAGCCATATTGTAATAGGCCTCTGTAGATGTACATGAGAGGGTGCAGGCAGAGGGTGCAGGCAGAGAGAGAGGGATGGCATAGACAGAAAATAAGATAATACATGCATAGACTAAACAGGTATAGGCAGAGGATAGATGGTACAGGACTGCAGGCAGAGCGACAAATGGTGTAGTCAGAAAGAAGATGGTGCAGAGAGAGGGTGAGATATTTCAATCAGACACAAAGATAGTGCAAGAAGTCACAGACATGGTACACACTGAGAATAAAATGGTACAACAGAGAAGAAATGCTTGAAACAGTGAGACAAATGCTACATGCAGAGGCAAATTGGAGCACACAGAGGGGGAGATAGTGAAGACAGAGATAAAATGGTACAATCAGAGGGTGCGAAACTACAGACAGAGAAAGAAAAGATTTAACATGATACCAGTGTCTAATACACACCAGCATCCATCTTGTAATAGGCCTCTGTAGATGTACATGAGAGGGTGCAGGCAGAGGATGCAGCCAGAGAGAGAGGGATGGCATAGACAGAAAATAAGATAATGCATGCATAGACTAAACTACTATAGGCAGAGGATACATGTTACAGGGCTGCAGGCACAGGGACAGATGGTGTAGTCAGAAAAAAGATAGTGCAGAGAGAGGGGGAGATGTTTCAATCAGGAACACAGATAGTGCAAGCAGACACAGACATGGTACACACAGAGGATAAAATGGTACAACACAGAAAAAATGCTGGAAACAGTGACACAAATGCTACATGCAGAGGCAAATTGTAGCACACAGAGAGGAGATAGTGAACACAGACATAACATGGCACAAGCACAGAGTGTGAAACTAGAGTCAGTGAAAGAAAAGATTTTACAAGGTCGTGCTTTCTAATACACACCAGCAGCCATATCATAATAGGTCTCTGCAGATGTACATGAGAGGGTACAGGCAGAGGGTGCAGACAAAGAAGAAGGATGGTATAGACAGAAAATAAGATAATGCAGGCAGAAACTAAACTGGTACAGACAAAGGATAGATGGTACAGGGCAGCAAGCAGAGAGACTGTTGGTGCAGTCAGGAAAAAGATGGTGCAGAGGGAGGGTGAGATGTTTCAAGCACACACACAGATAGTGCAAGCAAACACAGACATGGTACAAACAGAGAATAAAATGGTACAACAGAGAAGAAGTGCTGGAAACAGTGAAACAAATTGAAACACACAGAGGGGGAGATAGTGAAGACAGAGAAAACATTATACAAGCAGAGGGTGCGAAACTGAAGACAGACAAACATAAGATTTAACAAGGTCGGGATTTCTAATACACACCAGCAGCCATATCATAATAGGCCTCTGCAGATGTACATGAGAGGGTACAGGCAGAGGGTGCAGACAAAAGAAGAGGAATGGTATAGACAGAAAATAAAATAATGCAGGCAGAGACTAAACTGGTACAGACAGAGGATAGATGGCATAGGGCAGCAAGCAGAGAGACTGTTGGTTCCGGCAGGAAAAAGATAGTGCACAGAGAGGGTGAGATGTTTCAAGCAAACACACAGATAGTGCAAGCAAACACAGACATGGTACACACACAGTAACATCACTAGCGGGATGCGGGGTGCAGGCAGATGAAGAGATAGTACAGGCAGAGGGTGAGATGGTGCAGGCGGAGGGAACATGGTGCAGGCAGAGGGGAGAGGGTGCAGGCAAAGGGGGACAAGGGAGATGATGCAGGCAGAGGGGAAATGGTGCAGGCAGGTGGGAGAAGGCGCAGGCAGAGGGAGAGATGGCGCAGGCATAGGAAGAAATGGCGCAGGTGGAGGGATAGATGGTGCAGGCAGAGGGAGAGATGGCGCAGGCGAAGGGAGAGATGGTGCAGGCAGAGGGGAGATGGTGCAGGTAGAGGGGAGAGATGGGGCAGGCGGAGGGGAGATGGCGCAGGCAGACAGAGAGATGGCGCAGGCAGAGGGTGAGATGGCACAGGCATAGGGACAGATGGCGCAGCCAGAGAGTGAGATGGCTCAGGCAGAGAGTGAAATGACGCAAGCAGAGGGTAAGATGGCGCAGGCAGAGAGAAACATGGCACAGGCAGAGGGTGAGATGGCGCAGGCAAATGGAGAGAAGGCGCAGGCGGAAGGAGAGATGGTGCAGGAAGAGGGGAGATGGTACAGGCAGAGGGGAGAGATGGTGCAGGTGGAGGGAAGATGGCACAAGCAGAAGGAGAGATGGCGCCGACAGAGAATGACGTGGCACAGGCAGAGGGAGAGATGGCAGAGGCAGAGGGTGAGATGGCGCAGGCAGAGGGAGAGATGGCGCTGGCAGAGGGAGAGATGGCACAGACAGAGGGAGAGATGGCAGAGGATGAGATGGCGCAGGTAGAGGATGACATGGCGGAAGCAGAGGGTGAAATGGTGCAGGCAGAGAGAGAGATGGCACAGACGGAGGGAGAGATGGTGCAGGCGGAGGGAGAGATGACGCAGGCAGAGGGAGAGACGGTGCAGGCAGCTGGTAGAAGGCGCAGGCAGAGGGTGAGATGGTGCACGCAGAGAGAGAGATGACGCAGGCGGAGGGAGAGATGCTGCAGACAGAGGGGAGATGGCGCAGGCAGAGGTAGTAATGAGACAGGCGGAGGGAGAGATGGTACAGGCAGAGGGAGAGATGACGCAGGCAGAGGGAGAGATGGTGCAGGCAGAGGGGAGGCGATGCAGGCAGAGGGAAGAGAAGATGCAGGCAGAGGGGAGGCGATGCAGGCAGAGGGAGAGATAGTGCAGGCAGAGGGTAAAATGGCACAGGCAGAGGGACAGAAGGTGCAGGGAGAGGGTGAGATGGCGCAGGCAGAGGGTGAGATGGCGCAGGCAGAGGGTAAGATACCGCAGGCAGAGAGAGAGATGGCACAGGCAGAGGGAGAGACAAAAGAAGAGGAATGGTATAGACAGAAAATAAAATAATGCATAATAATAAAATGAGATTGCACAGGCGAAGGGAGAGATGGTACAGGCAGAGGGAGAGATGGCGCAGACAGAGGGAGAGATGGTGCAGGCAGAGGGGAGATGGTGCAGGCAGAGGGAAGAGATTGTGCAGGCAGAGGGTAGATGTCACAGGCAGAGGGAGAGATGGCACAGGCAGAGGGTAAAATGGCGCAGGCAGAGGGACAGAAGGCGCAGGCAGAGGGTAAAATGGCGCAGGCAGAGAGAAAGATGGCGCAGGCAGAGGGTCAGATGGCACAGGCAGAGGGAGAGATGTCGCAGGCAGAGGGTGAGATGGTACAGGCAGAGAGAAAGATGGCGCAGGCAGAGGGTGAGATGGCACAGGCAGAGGGAGAGATGTTGCAGGCAGAGGGTGAGATGGCACAGGCAGAGGGTGAGATAGCGCAGGCAGAGGAAGAGATGACGCAGGCACAGGGTGAGATGGTGCAGGCAGAGGGAGAGATGTCGCAGGCAGAGGGAAAGATGGTGCAGGCAAAGGGGACATGGTGCAGGCAGAGGGGAGAGATGATGCAGACAGAGGGGAGAGATGGTACAGGCACACGGTGAGATGGCGCAGGCAGAGGGTGAGATGGCACAGGCTGAGGAACAGATGGCGCAGGCAGAGGGTGAGATGGCGCAGGCAGAGGGAGAGATGTCGCAGGCGGAGGGGAGATGGCACAGGCAGTGGGTGAGATGGCACAGGCAGAGGGACAGATGGCGCACCCAGAAAGTGAGATGACGTAGGCAGAGAGTGAGATGGCGCATGCGGAGGGTAAGATGGCGCAGGCAGAGAGAGACATGGCACAGGCAGAGGGTGAGATGGCACAGGCAAAAGGAGAGATGGCGGAGGCAGAGGGTGAGATGGGGCAGACAGAGGGAGAGATGGCACAGACGGAGGGTGAGATGGCACAGACAGAGAGTGAGATGGCGCAGGCAGAGAGTGAGATGGCGCAAGCAGAGGGAGAGATGGCGCAGCAAGAGAGTGAGATGGCGCAGGCAGAGAGTGAGATGGTGCAGGCATAGAGTGAGATGGCGCAAGCAGAGGGTAAGATGGCGCAGGCAGAGAGAGACATGGCACGGGCAGAGGGTGAGATAGCACAGGCAAAGGGAGAGATGGCAGAGGCAGAGGGTGAGATGGCACAGGCAGAGGGAGAGATGGCGCAGGCAGAGAGAGAGATGGCGCAGGCAGAGGGTAAAATGGTGCTGGCAGAGGGACAGAAAACATAGGCAGAGGGTGAAGTGGCGCAGGCAGAGGGTAAGATGGCGCAGGCAGAGGGAGAGTTGGTGCAGGCAGAGGGAGAGATGGCACAGGCAGAGAGTGAGATGGCACAGACAGAGAGTGAGATGGCGCAGGCAGAGGGTGAGATGGCGCAGGCAGAGAGTTTTTTTTTAATAAAAAATCGTGGGGTACTCGTCCAGTACTCGTACGCGGTGGAAAAGGTGGGAAAAAAACTAGAAGTCCGTTTTATTCATTAGGTCCCGGGGGTCAAATTACGGGGTCAAATACTTTGCATAATGGGGGCTTGTAAGGTGCCTCGAGCACTGGGGAACGGCACTGCTGTGGTTTTATTTTGAAGTATGCGGGGGGTTACGGTCCTACTCCCAGCAGTCTCGGGGAGTGGCACCCCTCGGGTCTTTTAAAAAAAATATATGTTTTGAGTTCTCCCTCCCTCTATTCCCATACACATCATGGGGAACGCCACGTTTTAAGGGCAGTAATATGTAAAATGATCTTCCAGCTACGGGTATCTGCACTGTCTGGGGTTTTTTATTAATGTTGGGAGGGTGGGCTTGATAATACGTCCTTGTTAATTCCCATATAAGCCCATGTTCTGGTGTTAACATGGGTTTCTATGGGAAATAACAAGGCTGTATTATCAAGCTCATTATCGCTGTTTTATCCACAGTTTCCTGCCAATAAAACTGCGATAATTTTTACACCTGTCTTTGATAATATGCACCTAAGTTTACTGGTCAAAAAAGAGCAATGGGCCATATTATCAACAAAAGGCAATACATTATCGCCGCTTTTATCGGCAGGAGACTGCCGATAAAGTGGAGATAATGTGCTTGATAATATGCCCTTGTGAATTGCCATAGCAGCCCATGTTAATACCAGAACCTGAGCTGCTATGGGAATTTACAAGGGCCTATTATCAAGCCCATTATCGCCGCTTTATCTGCAGTTAATAGCGATAAAAGCGGCGGTATCGCCTTATGTTGATAATATGCCCCTTCATTTCTATGATAGTATGTAAAACTTTCCTTTTTTTTGTGTAGCAGTTGTACTCTATACATATGCGCAGCCTCGTTTCGAAGCCCACGGTTTTTTTTTTCTTCAAGTTCAACAAACAAACCTTTTTTTATTTCAGGTATTAAATTTGCCGCTTTGTTTTCCGGGTCGTGTGTGTCATCCGCTGCTGTACATTTGTAATATATTAATAATCGCATTTTATCTAGATTTATTTGGAACATAGTGCCGAGGTGCCAAACGTTGATCATGTACTCTGTCCACCGCCATTTTAGTAGTTTTTCACCGTTGTTTTTTTTATATCTGTTACTTTCATTTTATCGTCCTCTTATTTTCTTTGTGATCGATGAGATTTCGAGGCACAGACACCACAATGTTTGTCCTTAAACTCTGATTTTATCAGACTTGGTCACACGTACACCTAAAAACTACTTTGAAGGACGTAAGTCACAGCCATTACAACGCATGTTCGTCAACACGAAGACATTATTAAGATTATGCGTGGTAAAACTATGGGGCATATTAGATTATCGCCGCTTTTATCAGCAGGAAAACTGCTGATAAAGTGGCGATAAAGGGCCTGATAATAGGCCCTTGTGAATTCCCATAACAGCCCAAGTTAACACCAGAACCTGGGCTGCTATGGAAATTTCCAAGGCCCTATTATCAAGCCCATTATCGCCGCTTTATCAGCAGTTTCCTGCCGATAAAAGCGGTGATAATGTATCGCCTTTTGTTGATAATATGCCCCTTCGTTCCGTGCCCTGCATTGCATTTTGCAATGCAGGGCGCAGGATACGAAATTAATTTTATTAATTTAATTGTTTACTTACCTGTAATCATCCAGATTCCGCTGTTTATAACCCCCCACTCTGCCCCTCCCCCGCCCCACCTGCGTACCCCACCACAACTCCCTCCACGGGCCGTGGCTGAGTCAGTTACTTGTACTTACCTGAAGCATAATAAATAATAAAAAAAATTATATATTATAAAATTATCCCCTGTGGAAGATACAAAAAAACACAATTACAATATATATTTTACAACACAAAATAATTTGTAAAACGTTTCATTTGCCTTTTTTGCTGTTCTTAGAATATATTTAATTTCACTACAAACAGTGAGTTCAATAGCACTCATCACATAACAGCGGGCAAAAAAAAGACAATCCATAAGGATATCTTAAAAAAACCCAGTCAACATTCTCAATAACAATAAAAAAATAGAAATAAAACATATCTTAAATGTTTTTTTCTAAGAGCAATTTCTTACGTAAATATAATACATCTCAAACAATCATAAAATAACAAAACATTATGATTAATTTTCTTACACTGTAAATAATGTTTCTTACAAATATATGCTGACAAAATACACAGCAAAAAGTCCTTAATGGTTTCACACACTTTTCCTTACGGCCAAATAGTATGCATCAAGTTCTTTGTTTGGAAGTTGTTCAATAGTAATCCTGAATGTCCGCCTCCCAGCCTTCTGATCCAAAACCACCAACATCATCTACGGGTCCCCCAGGACTCATCCATCAGTCCAATGCTGTGCTACATCTACATGGCCACCCTAACACAAGTAGCCCACCATCACAACTTCAACAACATCTCCAACACAAAGAACACCCAGCTCATCCTCTTCCTCACCAAGAAGCCACATACCACCAAAAGCAACCTCCGCGACACAATGAAGGACGTCACCAACTACATAAAGACCAGCACTGTAAACACAAACTGGCACAAGATGAAGGTACTCATCCTCAGACCCACCCCCTCAGCCTCAGACAACTCCTGCTACCTAACTGCACTGTGAACAGTACCAACACCTACCAACCATGTCCACAACATAGGATTCAACTTCAACTCCTCCCTCTCCATGTGTAACCAAGTCTACACCGTCTCCTCGTACTGCTATAACACCCTCCACATGCTCCGCAACATTTACAAGTGGATCCTAACCAAAAGAAGAAGAACAGTGACACAGGCCCTCATCAGCAGCAGACTACACTGTGGTAAAATACTCTACACATGAATTCCAGCCAAACACCTACAACAACTACAAAAAATCCAAAAGACCTCCACCTGAGTGATCATCAATGTCCCCGGCTGCACCCACATCACCCACCACCTGATACACCCACACTGCCTCAATATCAACAAAAGGATGACCTTCAACCTCCTCACCCTTACTTACAAAATACTCTACAACACCAGACTAATCTACCTTAACAGCACTAATCCTAAAGGGCACATTTTGATCTTAAAATTTTGCCTTTAAAAATATTAGGTAAGAATTTGGTAACTCTTTGGGCAAACGTTGCTTAAAAACTAATTGAGTATCATTACAATGTATCCAACCTTTCAGACATTTTAAATAAACAATGTAATGTCCAGATGTGGTAGAAGGTCCATCATGAAAAATAATAGCCACAGCTACAAAAGTTCTTCCTGATATTGAACATTGACCAGCTACAACATTTTTTATTAAAGTTTTAAATTTTCTTCCATCAGCACTACAGCGTTGCAGCATTAAAATAACATACTGTCCATATCTTTGTATAAGTAATGGTGATGACATTTCTGATTTACATTGGTTACACTCCATGGTTTGACTTGCTCCTCTAATTAGATTGTTAAAAGACACTGATTCACAGTCAGGTCAAGTCAAATATATGAATCTCTCAGTGTCTATGTCAGTGCTACATGTAAACAAACAATTTTGACAGTCATGATGCCATTTATAAGAAAGGCCAAAAAGGTTTTCAACAACTATACCTTCATCTTCCAGTACACCAAGCATAAACATTAAAAATTCCTGACAATCTTGCTGAATTTTCAGCGTAAATTGAGTACAACCGGAACATATGTCCAAAACATTTCGAATATCAGAAACACTTTGTATTTTACTTTTATCACTACTACATTTCTCATAAACAGAATTCAACAATGAACAGAATCTTTTGTCCCGATTTTCTACAATTTGCTGTTGCAAACATTCAAGAATAAAAACAACATTAACAACTACATTAGCATAGCAGTTGACACCACAACTATTTTCAAACCGATAACCAACATTCTCTTCCACACTGTCCTTTTTCTTTTTGCTTGCAAGCGCAACTTCATCTTGGTTTCTTTCTTTCTCTACAGTTTCACAACAGATATTCTCAAATCTTCTTTTTCTACCTACCACACGCTTTTCAACTACTGGATATTGACCTAAATTGGGTGCATATTCTCGTCTTAACCTATTATACTCTTTTGCATTTGCACAAACCTTTGTCTCATCAAAATCAATCAAGTACAATCCAGATAAAGTTCTGATTCGAGACAAAGCAACATATGCCATACCTTCTTTAAACATGGTACTTCCAATATTCACTAAAGCACAATCTACACTTAAACCTTAAGATTTATGAATGGTCACCGCATATGCCAAACAAACAGGAAACTGTTTTCTGCAGAGATACAACTCTTTTACAAGCAAAAAACGAGCTGCACAATGACTAACTTGTTGTACTTCAGCAATTTCATCGAATTTGATTTTCAAAAATTCAATCCCACCTCTATTTACATAATTAACAAAATCAACAATTTTACCCATTGCTCCATTTACTAAACCTTTTTCCACATTCAAATTACGTCGCAAAATTACCCTACAATTTACACATGCATACAAATTCTTTTCTAAACCAGCAGTTTTACTTATAGATTTCTCTAAACAATCCAATTTCCTCTTCAACTTTTCACTCAAAATAATACTGATTCCTTCATGTTTTATTTTATCAATTGCTTCCAATTTTATAATTTCTTAATTTTTTCAACTTAAACATTTCTTCATTGAATATAGAACATTCACGCAGTGTTGGCATTAAGCAGGTTACAGATTTGTTTTCTGCAATTCTCATGTATATTTTCTCTGGGACAATATTTGCATTTGGAAACAAATTGGAAAGTAATCATCTCTTAAAGCTTGTTTGCCATGTTTGGTCAATTTTCCAATTCTTATATCTTGAAGAATAGTTCCATAATCAACATCATTTGCCTGTCGCATATTTGTAGTACGTTCCTTGTACTGAAAATATGACCAAATGCTTACATTGCCAATACTCCCCAAAGACTTTCTAGTGTCTTCATGCGCCAGTGTTTTAAACACTGGCTGTCCTTTTACAGGAGTAAGTTGTAGAAGATCTCCAAAAACTATGACATGTTTTCCTCCAAATAATACGTCATACTCTGTTTTAAGAATTTGTTGCATTCTTAAATGCACAAAGGACAAGCATTAAGTTTGAGACCATGCTTACCTCATCAATATTGAGACGCTTCATTTTCCTCAATACTCTTGAAACTTCCCAAGATGCTTCTCCAGATAGCTTGTGGTATTCTAATTTGTTTTCATGCTCTACTGGTAGCATTAATAAACAATGTAAAGTAATTCCTTTAATATTGTGAGCTGCTAATCCAGTTGGAGCAGTGACAACACAAGACAAATGTGACTTAGTTCTTTTCTGTAGAAAACTTGTGATTACTTTAATTAAAAAACTTTTTCCTGTTCCAGCTTGTCCACTCACATACATAGGGATAGTTTCAAATGATGGACCCTTTCTTCTCATGAATTAATCCATGGTCTCTCACTTTCTCATATATGTCTTTCTGCTCAAGATTTAGTTGTTCTTCCAAATTTCCTAAGTTTCTTAGATCTTCTTGACCTTGATACATTACTGTTTCCACCTCTTCCATAGCAGTTGCTGCTTCATTTAAAACAATTGGTTCTCCTAATGGGTCCTGACTCAATGGAGCAGAAGTTTGACTGTCTTGAGAACTGTCTCTAGCAATCTCAGCTGCAATTGTAGTTTCTTGATCAATTTCGTCATTCAACATTTTCACATAATTAGCAAAAACAAGACATTCTAAAGTATCTAGCTAAATAGTAAAATTTCCTTTTGTCAGGTGTTTCGCAGCTCAGTTTACGGGGATTAATCAAATGTCCTTTTCTTTGTTTCACCAGACATCCTTCAGAACCAATAACAGCATATATACCATTATTAATGTTTTCGGTAATATTCTGTTTAAAAATATAGTTTTGCAGCACTTCATAAAGACAAATGTTCTCAAGATGATGACTTCTATTTGGATAATATGTATCCAACATATTTGTTTTCACAATATCAGTACTTTCTGGCTCTTTTTCAGCTAAATATTCAATTTCTTGTACAGATTCAAGAACTCGGTTTCGTGTTGCTGCAAGACCTAGACTCACCCAAATGATTCTTCTAGATTTAGAGTACAGAAAGCAGATGATAAGCGATCCGAGCATTCATACGCTCTAATTTCTCGATGAGATAACATCTTCAAACTGTAACTGTATAATTTCTTACTTAGACTCTTCTCATGGGAAATCTCTTCCCACATTTCCTTCAATTCCGTCTTTTCTGACTTTGTTATGTACAATGTCACATATCGAGCAACAGCAATGGAATTGTTTGCAACATATTGATTATCCATATTAGCTTTCCACATAGACAAAATTACTGAGTTATAGTCATTTATGTATTTTGACTCTTTATTTCTTCTTAAGTTGTAGGTATTTTTGGAGACTTTCTTGTGATAATGTCGCAAAGATGACATAAAACTGTTCACTCCTCCTTTCGATATTACTACAACTTTCGACGACAGTATTTCCCACAACGACGGCTTTGGAATCGTAAGACTTGTTGTCTTAAGTCCTTATCTTGTGTACTTTTGGGTACTTCACATGTAGCATATTCTTCAATAAAAGACAAAACAGTATCATCTGAGTCTGTTCCATATTTGGGAGCATCTTTGATCCGTAATAGCATATGTAGGTGAGGAGCACCTCTCACTTGATACTCCTTTCTCCAGAAGAAATCCAGAACCTCTCCAAGAGGATTTTTTTTATTGGTGATAAAAGACATCATAGCTTCGAATCTATGATTGAAATACCTGCATACATTAACAGGATCCAAAGAGCACAATTCTCCAGGTGGACCCATGGCCTTCATGCAGTGCAGGTGTTCTCCACTCGGCACAACTGAGATCGCCAAAATACCGCAGGCCCAGCTAGGCCAGAAACTTGGGCCAGGATTGGCTCAATATGTATGCAATGTATTAATTTCTTATTGGATTATTCCACTTCAGCCAGGATTTTGCAGGGGAGAAAGTTTCCTGGCTGGGTGACAGCTCAGGAGCTCACGTCCTGTTGGCCATGCTGTCAGCCCATGCTCTGCTTTATGAACTCTCATTTACGCAAGTTTCTAGAGTTTAACATCGGCTCAGTATCACCTTTAGTGGTCTAGGAAGCCCTAAAGGCTTTGTGACAAGGGCAAACTCTGCAACTTGATTCTTGCCTATGGAGGATGGCAACGATGGAGGAAAAGGCAGCTTATCCGATTCCCAGCTTTTTAGAATCCAACTTAGGATATAGCATCATTATGAAGGACGGATTTCGGGCTGAGAGGCTTCTGGAGCAGTCTATCAGCCTCAGGTCCTCTCTCAAAAAACAAATCTGGTATTGGGCAGTGAAAAATGGACGAGTCAGGCAAATGGTTAGCTTCGAGATTAGCAAAGAAATTAGGCAAATTCTCTTTTTTAGAGGGAAGAATAGCTCTAGTTTAAACACCATTCAGCAGATCAGGGATGGGAATGGGGAGTTTGTGGCCAATCCAAACAATAGAGACGTCTTTTGATGGTTCTACCAAGACCTTTATCCAGATGATTGCCCGTCCGCAGCTGAAGATATTCTGTGATTTGTGGGTCTGTATTTCCATCATAAGGTGAGTCATATTCAGTGCTAAACACTAGGTGAGCCATATTCAGTCCTCAAAACTAGAAGCACCTATAACTTTCTTGGAGGTGAAAAATGCCATTGTTCCCTTGCTAGAGGAAAGGCTTCCAGTCCGATAAGATTCTGCTGGAATTTGACACCATCTTTTTGAAGATTCTGGCTCTGGTGCTTAGGGATCTGTTTAACTCCTTCGATATGTCTGTTTGGATCTCCGAGTCTTGGGGGAGACCAATATTGTTATCTTTCCTAAAAAAGGGAAATATCCCTCATGTTGCGGATCATACCTCCCAATCTCCTTAATCAATACTGACTCGAAAATCTATACAGGAGTTCTCACAAATCAATTGTCTGCGATCATCTAGGAGCTGGTCAATCCAAACCAGCATGGCGTTATAACAGGCCGCTTCACAACATCCCACATCAGTAGAGCAAACAGAGTGCTGGAGATGCCCCCCTTCAGTGAGGTCCCATGGGCATTTCTTTTCTAGACTCTATTGGGTATCTTCACTCTTCCTTTGGGGGGATCATGGAGTCTGTGGATCTAGGCTGTGTCTCTAGAAGCTGTCCCCTCTATTTGGGCCTTAAAGCAAGAGTTTGTTGTTCAGTCTCACCGTCAGCCTCCATTTCTTAGGATACCAGACCGGGGTGTCCTCTTTCCCCCCAGTTATTTGTTTAATATATAGAACCCTTTATCCCATCACTTAAACGGTCTGGAGAGATCCAACCTCTGAGAATACATTGTTACGAAGTTAAGTGGCATAGCAATATCCTGGCAAATCGTCTTTGAATGTGTCGCGTATCAAGGTGAATCATTGTAAATGTATTAGTGATCTGTACTATACCCCTCACCATCCTTTTGCCATGAAATTATGTTTGGAGGATCACTGTTTTCATTGGGGCCTCGAGGAGGCCAATGTGGTTCATGTTTTTGCATCTTGTCTTACTTTGCGTTTGCTCTGAGAATTAGTTTTTGGAAAGACGCAAATCATATTGAATCACTTGGTCACAACCGACTCAAACCTGATTACGTTGGGATTTTCACAATCTATTCTTCCCGCTTTAGCGGGCCTATTTTTTGTCTCAATTTCTCTGGCCAGATTGGTTCTGGCACTCTTTTGGCTCTCTAGTGAGATCCATGGATCTGGTGGTAGGAATTTTGAACATCGGTATGTTAGAAATTATGTTAATAGAAAATGATCCACAGAGGTGGTGGTTGGGCCAGATTTGGGATCTAGTTCTGCTCTGGATGGCAGATGGGGTTGCTGCCCAGTAAAAAAGGGTACATCTTTTTTTCTTTTCCTCATACCACGTTGCTCCCTTTCACATTTCTTTTGTTTTAATTGTATTCTGCATTATGTACAATGCATCCTAATCTGGGTGTGGATTTGTTATGCTGCTCTGTTGGGTATATTCTCAGTTTAAGCCTTGTTTTCATTTCCTGTTGGACTCGTAATCTATTCCATTTTCTGTTTGTGCTCTCTGATCTTGTGTGTCTCAAAACATAAATAAAAACCATTTAGAAAAAAAGCAGAGACAATATAAAATATGTTTTATATGCCCTGGTAAGGTAAACCAGCCAAAGCCGTTTTTCCCTATTGTACTACTGCTAGCCCCATAGGCTAACATGGGAAGGCATTATTAAACTTAATGAAGTCTGTCTTTTGATTGGCGGTAGCTAGACATATCATTCAAAATATCAAATTAATTGTCACCTTAAATCCAACAACTTGCCCGAGTTGAATTTATTGTAACTATTACAGGAAAGTAATTTTGGAACTTACTATCCCGAAGTTACCTAAAACAGCCATGTAGCAGCCTCTTCTGATCAGTCAGCTTTTGATAGTCTGAGCCAAGCCGCTCCCTGACTAGATGTGAAGAGGTCTAGGGCTGAAACAATCCACCCATTTGGTGTGATAAGATTTGTTTCCTGGAGAAGCCAGCGAGAGGAAGGAGCCTGGGGTGATAACTGGGAATTCAAAGGCAGGAGAACAAATGTCACAAGACCCAGGCCAGGCCCCACTTCCTTGATTCCCCGCCAGGTTGGATCTTTCTTAATTAGATGAGGATAGGGCTAGAAAGGGAGTGTAGTCATTTGTTAGCCAACACTTTTGGGTTGGTTTACACAGACATACACCAAGGAGAGATTTTCTCCATTCAGATTTTTGTGAGAACAGTGCATTCTGGGTCAAACATATACCACACTTTGCAGGAAGTGGTCACAGTAGGGGGGTGTAGCTTTACCACTATTGGTTGGGGTGTCCCTCCCTTCTACCAGTCTAGAATGGAGGATAAATATGGGAAATCTGGAGGAGCTCCTCAAAACATTGCCTAGAACATCAGAAGGAGAAGGACTGCCCCGCTGGACTTAAGGACTGCACCACATAAGGCTTGCCCTCAGAAGGACTGCACCTGTTGCACTCACAAGGCTCCACAAAGAAAGGACTGTGCCTGACTCAGAGGTAAAGGAGTGGACTCCCTGACCAGCAACAGTTACAACAGAGCTGGAAGAAGTCAACTGCAAAGCCAAAGAAAGGTTCACCCCAGCTGACGAGTTGCAACTGGATTTTTCCTAGAATGTGCATGTGAATTGTGTGAAATTGAGTCACAGCCACAAATAGGCAACCCAAAGCCTCTGAGCCCTTGACTGGAGCTACTGGACCCTTACTTTCCCCAAAGGAACTCAGAAACAACCAGATCTCAAAGTTTGGAAACTTTCTGCAAAGTTTTGCAGAAAAGCCCCAGGAGCAGACTGGCTCGACATTGAGAGCCAAGTCACCACCTTTGAATTGCGAATCGGCCTAGCTGCACTGGTTCCTACCACTGAAAGCTCTGGAACCCTTTCACATTCGACATTGAGAACAAAGACCTTCAGAAGCTCACTGAGGCATCAAGCAGAAGCTCGAGGACCTGCTGACAAGCTCGTCCACAAGAGAAAAGCTCCAAGAAAAAGACTAAGGGCCTGATTACGATGTTGGCAATCAGACCTCTACCATCCTTTTGGAGGTGGTCCGACTACTGACAGCCCTTCGGTCCGACCACCGTATTACGAAACTGGGGGTCGGACCAATACCAGCCTGACAAAAGACTGCAGACAGTGCTAGGATCCAGGATCCCGATGGTGCTGCGGTCTGAGGAGCATCCAGGAATGGCAACGGTGCCGAGATAGGCACCACTGTTGGGATTACGATATCCCTTTCCAAAAGCCTTGTTGTGGCGGGAACCCCACCATGAAAAGGTTATCAGAAAGGGATAGGAGCGCCACAAACAGGGCCCCTCAGACATTGTAGCACCTGTAAAAGTGTCCTTCGGGGGAACATGTAGTGGCCCTCTTCTATGACACTTACCACCCTGCACTGTGTATCATGCACGACATAGTGCATGGCACAAAGTGCACTAATGTGCTGAAGAAGCTGCACAACGGCGGCATCTGCTGCAGAACATTCCTGTGGCATGCCCCGGCTGTGCAACCGCTAAAGTTCGACCACGAGCCCGGCGGACCTATCCAAATTTGGCAGTCAGGCCATCCTCATGCTTGTCGGGCGGTCTCTTGACCACTGCAATGGCTGTCGGTGCTCAGACCGACCACCATCGTAATCAGGCCCTAATTCTGAAGGCAAACTTTTGACCAGGACCAAGCCCTGAACCTATCCCACCCGCGCTCCATTGCTGTTGGTCTAAAACTTTGACCATGTCCCAGTCCATCGCGACCAGATAGCAGCGAGTGTCGCGTTAAGCTTTTAGGTACTAGAATGTTAAAAATTTTATTTAATCTTCAAAAATTCATAATTTTGGTTCCTTTCAATGGATTTTTGTATTTTTGGGGTTGTTTGAAGATAAAAATATTCTCTATTTTTATAAATTGGTGTTGGTTTTTTATTGTGTTGTATCTTTTACTTATTTATTGTTTTAGTGGTATTAAATGCTGTGCATATACCTATCTCCTAAATGAAGCCTGACTGACCGTTTGCTAAGCTACAAAAGATTGAGCAAGAATTAATTTACTGAGACTTGACTGGACCTATTAGTAATTTTAGAATTATTTCTAGCTGAGGGTGAATACCAACACATACTAATAACCCACGTTCCTACAATATCAACTTGGAAACGTCTTTGCTACAACAGACAGAGGGGCATCTTATCAAGAACAGCGTTAAAATTATCGCTGCTTTAGCGGCAGGAAACTGACGCTAAAACGCCGATAATGGGCTTGATAATATGCCCTTCAGAATTCAAATAGAAGGCAATGTTCACATCAGAACCTGGACTTCTATGGGAATTCACAAGGGCATATTATCAAGCCCATTATCGCCGCTTTAGCGTCAGTTTCCAGCCACTAAAGCGACAGTAATTTTAACTCTGTTTCTTGATAATATGCCCCAGAGTTCTTGGACTTCAGAGTAGATTCAGAAAGAGAACTTGTACAACTTCCACAGTACAAAATAGCTTTGGTCAAGAATTACTTGAGAATGACAATTTCTATGTCCAACGTTACTCTCTAGTAAGCATGTGGGTGGTGGGTTTTAGGCATTATTCACCCACAAAGTTTTCCTGGGTCCATTACACTAATGGGCCAGTCAGAGACTAAAACACCCACCTACCTAGATTATGTCTGTCTTTATCATATGTAGTGCCACTAAACAGTAAAACTCAATAAGAGATTTACCAGTGGATGCATCATCTAGAAGTGTGGAATAGGCAGTTTTTTCTACTTCCACAGATCAAGTTTTACAGTCTGATGCAAGCCAGTGGTGCTTAGGTGTTTGATATTGTCAGACTCAACTCATCACTAACCTGTAGATCCAATTGCTGCTTTTGGAAAGAACGGGAACTCACCAGTCTCCTTCCCTGTTAATACTGCTAAACACATATGACTGCTCTCGGCATTGGTGGCAAAGAGGCGGTAAGTGGGAAAAGCATATGAGAGAAGGCACCAAGAGACATCGCTGGTTTGTCATCACAGAACTGGTCTTATCAAATGGAGATTCTCTTGGATTTTTTGCAGCCTCTCACGAGTGAGAACTTTTTTCTACTAAATAGAACACAAGACTGTGGTTATTCTCTGCATTACATCAATGCAGTATTTCACATTCATGGATTTTGCATGAATGGTAATATGGTAACATTCCACAGGAAATGAGACATAAACACGCTTTCTCTTGTAACTGATGCCCTATGGTAAACATTCAACATATTAAAGGCACAGTACTTTTACCTTGTTACAGCCAAACGCAATGTCCTTAGACTGGCTTTGTTTTGATGTCTTATTAAAGCAATTGTTATTATTCCATAATTAGAGAAACTGATAAAAAACAAAGGTTCACTTAGAATATGTATTGGAAAGGTCCAAGAGACAGTTGTTACTGCACAACCTTGCGGGCATGACAGAATCCCATTGCACAGAAGTCCCACAATTCAAACAATGAATATCTATCTCTCCCTAGCTATCACTAACCTGAGGCCTCTGGAGAGGGCGCTGAAGTTGTTGAGTAATTCCAAGGATGTAAAGAAAGTCTTTGAGGTGATGCTGTAGGAAGAAATTCAAGAAGTACTGCAAACCGAAAATGTCGGGGAAGATGATCTTAATGTCTGGCTTGAAAGTAATCTTGACTGAAAAGCAAAAAACATATCTGAAGAGCAGAGCCCAAGTAGAGGCTTCTTCGCCTCTTCTTCTGAACCCAGGTCACTCCCCACGCCGCTCAACTCCTCCGGGACCCTAGTGCCGCCGAGAGTTCACCGCTGGTGTGCCCCGGGTTTGCTTTCCTCTTCCCCACTGTAGTATTGTTGTTGCTCTCCTGTTTTATTGTACCTTAGTCTTTTGTGGAGTCTTAGGCACTCCTCGTGTGCCCCTGCCCTCTGTGCCCCCCGCTCCCCGCTTACCTCCGCTGCTCCCCCATGGCCCCACCCCCTTTTCCTTTCTGTTCCCCTGCCCACCCGCCCATTGGCCGCCCCACCCGCTCCCGCCTCCCAGCTGCCCCACTTCACCTCTTATGGAGGTCACGCGGCGGATGCGCCGCTGGCGTGCCAAAGGCATGCCCGTCTGCGCCCGTCCGTGCCTGGACCGCACCCAGTGCCATTACCCCTGAACCCCGCGCCCCGCAACGCCAGAATTCACTACACCTCCAGCACCCTTCACGCACTCAACACCAAACGAGACCACTCCTGTTACCGGGCCACCCCGAAGCGCACCCAAGGGCCCTTCACCTGCCGGAACTGCAGATTCACCAGCATCCAGCCCACCAGACCACCAACCAGAGAACCCAACCACCTCCGCTGCATCCTCCTCAACACTCACTCCGCTCGCAAACACGCCATCGAACTCTGGGACCTCCTAGACTCTACCGCCCCCGACATCGCCTTCCTGACGGAGACCTGGCTGACCGCCACCTCAACATCGGACATTGTCATAGCCATCCCACAGGGCTACAAATCTCCCGCAGAGACCGCACCAACAGGATAGGAGGGGGAATCGCCATCATCCACAAAGACACCATCAGAATCTCGACCAACACCGACGACACCCTCACCTCCGCCGAGCACATGCACTTCCAGATCCATACCGACCCCAACACCACCCTCAGAGGAACGCTCAACTACAGACCTCCCGGACCTCGACCACAGTTCAACGACACCATCGCCGACCTCATCAGCACCCACGCCCTCGCCTCCACAGACTACATCCTCCTCGGGGACCTGAACTTCCACCTCGAGAACAACAACCACGCCAACTCCACCACCCTGATCGACAACCTCGCCAACCTCGGACTCAAACAGCTTGGGACAGCACCCACCCACACCGCCGGACACACGCTGAACCCCATCTTCTCCACCAGCCCCCACGTCTCCTTCAACCACACCACTGAAACTCACTGGACCGACCACAGATGCATCCACTTCACCTTCAGGAAACCCACCATACACCACCGGACCCAACAGCTGCCACGCCGCTGCTGGGACAAGGTCACCAAGGACCAACTGACCACCACCCTCGCCCTGAGACCTCCCACCGACCCAGACAAACTCAAACAGTGGATCAACGACTGCGCCAACACCCTCGCCCCCCTCATGACCTCCACAACCAACCACACCAACAAAAAAGCCGCCTGGTTCACCAAAGACTTCCGAATCTCCAAACACACCTGTTGGAAGCTGGAGAAGAAATGGCACCACGACCGAACACCACACAGCCACACAGCCCACAAGAGCACCACCCGCAGACACCACCAACTCATCAGGACCAAGAGGACCGCCTTCAAGGACCGTTTAGACAACAACGCACACAACACCAAAGAGCTCTTCAGCATTGTGAAAGAACTCTCCAACCCCAGCTCCAACACCAACGACATCCCACAATCACAGGACCTGTGCGACTCCCTGGCCACCTTCTTCTACCGCAAGATCACCGACATCCACAACAGCTTCAACTCCTGCCCCCAGCACCCACCATAGAGCCCACCACCCCTGTGACCACCACCCGCACCAGCCGCCTGACCGCCTGGTCCAACGTCAGCGACGAAGACACCATCAAAATCATGAACTCCATCCAGTCCGGATCCCCATCACGTCTTCAACATCACGTCTTCAACAAAGCCAGTACAACCATCGCCCCCACCTCCGAAAAACAATCAACAGTTCCTTCGAGACAGCAAATTTCCCGGAAAGCTGGAAGCACGCCGAGATCAACACCCTCCTGAAGAAGCCCAAGGCAGACCCCAAGGACCTCAAGAACTTCCGGCCCATCTCCCTGCTCCCGTTCCCGGCAAAAGTGATGGAGAAGATTGTCAACAAACAGCTAACCCGCTACCTCGAAGACAACAACATCCTGAACCCCTCCCAATCCGGTTTTCGCAGCAACTGCAGCACCGAGACCGCCCTCATCGCCGCCACCGACGACATCAGGATCCTGATGGACAAAGGAGAAACAGCCGCCCTCATCCTCCTGGACCTATCAGCAACTTTTGGCACAGTCTGCCATCGCACCCTATCAGCACGCCTCCGTGACGCCGGAATTCAAGAGAAGGCCCTGGCCTGGACCACATCCTTCCTCTCCGGCAGAACCCAGAGCGTCCGTCTCCCACCCTTCCGCTCAAAATCCACCGAGATCATCTGCGGCGTCCCACAGGGATCCTCCCCCAGCCCGACGCTGTTCAATATCTACATAGCACCGCTCGCCCATGTCGCACAACGACATAACCTCAACATTATCTCCTACGCCGACGACACCCAGCTGATTATATCCCTCACCGAAGACCCCCACACCGCCAAAGCCAACCTCCACAGAGGAATGAAGGCCGCAGCCGACTGGATGAAGGACAGCAGGCTGAAGCTGAATTCAGACAAGACGGAGGTCCTCATTCTCTGACCCACCCCATTGGCCTGGGACGACTCTTGGTGGCCCACATCGCTAGGCACAGCCCGGGAACCCACAGACCACGCATGCAACCTGGGGGTAATCCTCGACTCCACCCTCTCCATGAACAGGCAAGTCAACGCTGCCTCCGCGTCCTGCTTCAACACCCTCCGCATGCTCTGCAGGATCTTCAAATGGATCCCTCCCAACACAAGAAAAACCGTCACCCATGCCCTCGTCGACAGCAGACTCGACAACGGGAATGCCCTCTACTCAGGAACAACAACCAAGCTCCTGAGACGACTCCAACAAATCCAGAACGCCTCGGCACGACTGATCCTCGACGTCCCCCGATGCAGCCACATCACACCCCACCTGAGAGGCCTGCACTGGCTCCCCGTCAACAAGAGGATCACCTTCAAACTCATCATCCACGCACACAAAGCCCTACACAACACTGGACCCACATACCTCAACAAACGTCTCAGCTTCCACACCCCCAACCGAAACCTCCGCTCAGCCAACCTCGCCCTCGCCACAGTTCCTCGTATCCGAAAAGCCACCGCCTGCGGCAGATCCTTCTCCTACCTCGCTGCCAAGACCTGGAACACTCTCCCCACCAGCCTACGACAGACCCAGGACCGGCTGACCTTCAGAAGACTCCTCAAGACCTGGCTCTTTAATCAGTAGCGGGAGGCATAACTCCAATCATGCAACATGGCTGACATCCTGAGTGACAATGACCTGAGCAAAGGATGGGAGGGGCGGCCATTAATATTCAGGATTAAAGATGGATGGTAGTGAAGAAGCGCAACTTTGACAGGAGAAACATGGCTTCTGGAGGAGTCCACCTTGCACGTCAACTGTTGAGGACTGCTTGCAGACTCCTTTGACATCCATAGTTTCACCAAAGACAGTGCTCAATCTTCAATTCTTCTATGCATGAACAAAGACTTGTTGGTAACATACATAAACCATCTTTCGATATTGGTCCAAATCCCTAAATAAGTTGGTGAAAGATTTCTGTAAACTTTGTCTTCAACAGCGAATTAGTTCAAGCAGAATATCTCCCTGGAATTAACAATATAGTAGCGGACTGGCACTCCAACCCTTAAGGGATTTTATTGACTGGCACGTCCATCATCGGGATGTAGACTATAAATGTTTATTGGGGTCTGTTTCAGTGGACTTTTTCCCAAATTGCCTTGTTTCTTCAGTTGGAGACTAGATCCAACTGCATTGGTAAAAGATATGTTTATGCCAGATTGGTTAGATGGTCTTCTTTATGAATTTCGGAACGGAACTTCGTCGGACAATTCATACTTGGGGGCTTTTAATCACAGATTTTAACTGGGAATTAATCAGGCACTCTGACACCTTTTTCACGCTCTCTACTACTTCCCTACCTCTGTTGGTGGCGACTTGATCTCGCGTCTGGCAGCGGTGGGCGCCATCTTGGGGGTAGCGGGGTCAGCGCTCTAGTTGCGCAGGACTCACGCCCTCCTCAACTGGCAATCAAATGTGTGTTATCTCTAGACGGCGCAGCGGGCTGGCGCAGCGGGCGCGCCGGGCGCGCGCCGAAGCCGCGCCTAAGCCAAGCCCGTCTGCGCCCGTCCGAGCCTGGACCGAGCCCAGGGCCACCCCCCTTACACATTTATTTTCGAAAAGGTTAGTTTATACCGCCAATGAACTTCATGTTCTCAATAACACCTTACAGATAGATCACGAGCCTCCGATATGCATATTAGCGGACCCTATTGGGGGGCCTTTTTTATGCACTAGGTGCACTAATAAGAGCCCGGTCACCCCAACCCTCATCCCTCAAATCTCCCGGAAACATATACATGCGGCACTTGTCAACGCCCGCTCGCTCCCTTGTCATAAAATTGACATATTGGAGCTGCTTAACACCCATGATATCGATTTATTATTTGTGACTGAGACCTGGGGAGACAATGCATCAGGACCGGACTTTAAGGCCGCTATGCCAGAAGACTACTGTGTTCATAGGCAGGATCGTATTGCTGCCCATAAAGGCGGGGGGATTGCAATTATATACCGCAATTGCCTCCGTGTAAAGACCATTGACCTCAAACATACAAGCAGTGAGGCTCTGGCCTTTACGATTATTCTCACCACCAACCAATCACTCACAGGTATTCTTCTTTATCGACCTCCAGGTTCTTGCCCAAACTTCCTTTCCCAACTCCATCATTTGAGCGAGTTAGCTGCTGATCACAAATATTTCACCCTCTTAGGAGATTTTAATTTTCATCTTGATCTAGTGTCAGATAAAGACACTGATCAGCTCATTCACGATCTTTCCGCTGTAGGTCTAGAACAGCTGATTACAGAACCTACACACGAAGCAGGCCACACGCTTGACGGTATATTTACCAACAACCCGTATATCGTCAAAAACAAAATACTTCCCTTAACGTGGTCTGACCATTTTGCTATTTTATTCGATATTAAAAGCGAAATTGTAGCTCCTAATACTACATTTGCAAACTCTCATGTAATCTCTAGAGACTGGAAACATCTAGACTTTAATCAACTTGCAGAGACTCTTACTGATGCTTTTGCAAGTTCGGATAAAATAACCGACCCTAACATCGCAGCCACCACTTATACTTTTATTTTAGAGGAAGCTTTCAACACTTTAGCTCCTTCTAAAATATACAAATGTAATAGGAAGACCCCTTCGGCTCCATGGTTTACCGAAAATCTTAGACTCCAGCGACAATACTGTCGCAATATGGAACGACACTGGCGTAAAAATTACAACTCAGCAGACAAAATCATCTATAAAGCTGCACTTCTTGGTTATAAGCAGAGCATAGTACGCGAGAAAAACATCTACTACACCACCCAAATCGATCAAGCTTCTTGCAGCATGAAGAAACTGTTTGAAGTTGTCAACCACCTTTCCGAACCGTCTAATCCCCCTACTGAAACATCTCAAAATTTCTGCAATGCACTGGCCGACTTCTTTTCTGAAAAGGTCACATCCATATTTAAGGATTTTAATTTAAAGATCAAAACTTCTCAGATACATGAGTCCCCGACAGCTTTTACTGAATTTACCAGGACGAATCCACACGACATTTCTAAACTAATTCAGTCAATTAAATCTGGATCCCCTCTCGATCCTTGCCATCCATCCATACTCATCAACATTCCGGACATTGTTTCCTTCCCGCTGACAGATATTTGTAACAGCATGTTTTCCACAGGTTCTTACCCTACCATCTGGAAAAACACCATTATCAGGCCGCTTCTTAAGAAACCCTCCCTGGACCCTTTAATACCTTCCAGTTATCGTCCTATTGCCTCCCTGCCGTTTCCAGCCAAGATCTTTGAATCGGTCATGAACAAACAACTTTCTGACTATATTCAAACTAATGATCTGCTGGACGAAACTCAGTTTGGTTTCCGTCAAGGTCACGGAACTGAGACTGCCCTAATTAAGGCGGCAGATGAAATCAGGGCTACAATGGACAAGGGTGGTCAGGCTGTCCTGATTTTGTTGGACCTGTCGGCGGCTTTCGACACGGTCGATCATGTAACTTTGATCGGCCGTGTCGAGGCCATTGGTGTTAAACATAGAGCCAGGGACCTTATTACATCCTTCCTAACCGACCGCAGACAAGCAGTTAAGCTGGGCACTTTCACCTCACCCACTTTCAGCCTTCCCTGTGGAGTCCCTCAAGGTTCCTCGCTAAGTCCGACCCTTTTCAATATCTATGTTTCGGACTTAGCGAGGGTAATAAAAGAGTACAACATCAATCTGACAACGTACGCTGACGACACCCAGTTGGTGTTATCCATACATAAGGACGGACCCACTGTGGCAGCAAACTTCAAGAATGGTATGAGGGCTATTAGCAGTTGGATGGCCTCCAACTGCTTAAAACTCAATTCGTCCAAGACGGAAGTTATGCTTTTTGGAAAGATTCAACCTTTGTGGTCTCCCTCATGGTGGCCTGAGGAATTGGGAACTCCACCACAACCTGTTAGCAAAGTCAGAAATCTGGGAGTGATATTTGACAACAAGCTCCTCTTTCATCACCATGCGAATGCGGTAGTCTCATCTTCCTTTAACATCTTAAGGAAAATAAAGAAAATACTACCGTACCTTCCCATAGCCACGGGAAAAACACTAATATCCACACTGGTGTTTTCGCGCATTGACTATTGCAACGCACTCCTCCTCAATGCCCAAAAAAAGGTTATTTCTAAACTGCAATTAATACAAAATGCCTCTGCCAGAGTTCTTCTGGGGATTCCCAAATATAGCTCGGTTTCCAGTCATCTAGACCAACTGCACTGGCTTCCAGTTAGAAGCCGTACGAAGTTTAAGACTCTCTGTATTGTCTATAAGGCAATAAAAGACATAGGACCTAAATTCTTGAGAAGTTCTTTTAAACCTTTGGCAACCCCTAGAACATTGCGCTCTAACACAGCTCACATGCTTCAAACTCCTAGAACAAGGACAGTTAACTGGGGAGATAGGTGTTTCACCATAGCAGCAGCTAAACTGTGGAACTCCCTTCCCCTCAACATAAAGACCAGTCCATCTTTAATAGTTTTTAGAAAGCAGCTAAAGACTTGGCTGTTTTCTTATCGACACGATACATAAATCCTTTACTATTGTCCCTTCGATTCATCACTGGTTTATTTTAGATTTAGCCTCAGCGCCGAGACACCTACGGGTAATTTGTAGCGCTTTAAAAATTGCAAAAAATAAATAAATAAATAAATAAATTTCCTCCTTTTTTCCGTGAAATGTACATTTCTGGTTCATGTTTACATGCAACAGGCATCTCTGTTGCTAAAAAAACCTCTTTGGAGAGCACAGGGTTAGTTTCCTTCTCTTCTGGAAATGTTCATGGTAACTCCAAATACCCCCACTCTATCCTCTTCTGTGCACCAGTTCCTGATGTGAAAATCCTGACCTAATCCTGTCAATTAATTTCCAACAAATTTTTGGGAGAATTTCGAATTTTTGAAAATTAGGTTACCCTGTCGCGCTCTTTTAACTTTAGTTACTAGCATCATCCAAAATTCCTTTGCCAACAGAACTCCTAAGGCTTACGAGACTGATTGGAGAGGTTGGAGTTGCTGGAGAGTGGAAAGGGGTGTCAATTCCATTTCAGGAAATGCCAGTCAAGTTTTGGATATTCTGGCTTCCCCTGCGTCTGAGGGAAAATCATTTCAGACTATTAATGGTTAAGGGTCAGCTATTTTAGCAGTTCACTCGTGGACAAATGATAAATCCCTAGGACAGCACCCTTTAGACTACAGAATGTTAAAATCTGTTCGATATTCTAATCCCTACAAACCTTGCTATTCAACTCTTTGGTCTTGCAACTGTTCAATCAATTGCTTGATAATGATTCCCTTACCTTTAAAGCACTCCCAGAAAAGCTTACCACCCCTCTGCGCTTAATTGGGTATTAAAGTTTTTAATTATAAGACTAATGATACCTTTTCTAGACAATTTTTCCCAACTGATGTTTTCTTCACTATTACTCGGAAAAAAGCTACAAATGATTCCACCAGCATCAAACACCTGCGCTTCCCTGAACATCCTAAACTATGTGTTTGTTCATTGTATAAAAGACTGTGGATTAAAAAATACTGATTTAAAAACACCTCCTCCATAGTTGCTCATGGGCTGGTGAGTTCTCCAGCTTTGGCCCCTTGAGTTTAATGGATCATGGCATCTGTTGGTATTAACTTTCAGGCATTTAGGGGCATATTATCAAGAACAGCGTTAAAATTATTGCCGCTTTAGCGGCAGGAAACTGCTGCTAAAGAGACGACAATGGGCTTGATAATATACCCTTGTGAATTCCCATAGAATCCCAGGTTCTGGTATGAACCTGGGCTTCTATGGGAATTCTCAAGGGCATATTATCAAGCCCATTATTTCCGCTGTAGCAGCAGTTTCCTGCCGCTAAAGCAGCGATAATATTAACGCCGTTCTTGATAATATGGCCCTTAGCATCCAATCAGTCAGAGACACCGGAGGACTGTTTGTGCTGCATGTGAGTCTGGATGCCCAGAAATGATCTTGCGTTTGTACATGCATGGTGTCTAAGATGAAGTCTGTAGCAAGCCTGTCAGGCAGAAATTTGAGTTGCAGGACTTCTCCAAAGCATTCTTGAGGTCTTTTGTAGTGAAGAGAGATTCTAGGGTATGGAGGATAGGAGACGGAGTGTTCCTCTGTACTGTAGGGGCAGTATTTGTCCCTTTCGCGATCCATTCTCCCCCAGAATTGTTACCTCCTACAGGTTTAGAGGTTGCGGAGTGAGGAAACCTCTTTCTTTTGTGACTTTTTTGTTTCCCCCTCCTACAAGGGGCTTGCAGCTCTACTCTACTTTTGTTCTGACAGTGGAAGACAGATTCTTGACTAGTCATTAATTGTCTGAAACCAGTCTCAGGTCTATGCCCATGAAATACCAACGCCATCTGCAAACTTGTTAAAAGTAAAGGCAGAAACTACCAGTCAGGCAGTAGGATTTCTTGTGGACCGGTACTAATGGAGATTGAGACACTCCTATAGGTCCAGAGTTAGCCTGTCTAACTGACAAATACTCTTTTCCAGGTTCAGGAACATGAATCTGGAAGTTCTGCAACCTGCCAGGAGAGCTGCCTTTGGGACTGCCTGAAGAAAGGACTTGACTGAACAGTGAGGGGTGCTGCTAGAAGTACCCTTGCATGAGGGAAAGGCTGCCTCGAAAAGAGAAGAAGGGCAACAAATAAGTAAGTAAGTAAAATATCTTTATTCGATTGTTTGCATGTAACAATCATAAAAGTACATATCATAAACATTAGTCACAAGGTACAGTTTGTGCAAAAAATAAAATATGTTACCACATCAACATGAACATGAGCACAAGCGGAAATTTCAATTTTATAGTTTAAAAACAGTAGAAAATATACAATGTTAAAAAGAAGAATCACATCGGGAATAGAGTTGATTAACCTTCCATGCTTTTCCTGTGTTTAAGTGCAAGTTTTAAAAAACTACATAAAAACAGGGTGCTGTCGCTATTTAGCATTTGAAGGTAATAAAGTGCTGGTCTGTATTGTGCAAAATGGAGCCGTTGTAGTAAAGGTTTTAAAAACAATTTGCGAGGGACTGTATAATATGAGCAGAAGAATAAAAAGTGTGCCAGATCTTGTGGAGACTTGTTGTCGCAGCCACAAGCTGGCAACACTTGGCCCCTGTGTGCCCCACTTGGTACAGCTAGCAAAAGGTGGAACATGTCAAATCGGAACCTTGTGAGCAAAAAGCGTTCGTGTCCCGACAAGGGCCAGACTAGGTAGGGTTCTATATGGAGGGTCGTTTTGGTGAGAGCGTGCAATCTCACACTGTTTTTCGCATACTCTCTTTCCTCCCTTGCTAAGTATCTAGTTGTCATAAAGGTATTCTTCACGAAAATGACATCAGATTTGGTTATATTCTCTGGGACTAGAAAGAGGTCAGGCCGGCCTAATTCAGAGAGGCATCTTTTAATATATTTTAACCACGGGATCTTGTACTTCCCTTCCCACTCTAAAGCCTCTTGCAGGATATTTCTAGTGAGGGGTATATCTGGATTTAGCCAGCTGTTTAGCCAGCATAGCAGGGGGTTTACCGCAATCCTATCACTTAGATAAGGCATACCTAATTCTGTGTGGACAGAGAAGTTAGCCGCACCCCTAGGGAGCCTTAGAACTTGCTTTAAAAAGTTGTTTTCGATGACCTCAAGGGCATCTATGGATTCAGAACCCCATAATTCACTCCCATAGCATGCGACTGCAATGCTTTTGGCTTGGTATAACTTCAGAACAGCGGCCACTGGGCTATTTCCCATTTTCTTAGCAAAATCCATTATACCTGCGTTTACACGCACTATCTCGCCCTTTTTCTTTTGTATTGCAGGTGCCCAGGTTAGTTTGTGGTCAAAAAGGACACCAAGATACGAGAAAGTCCTAGTTGTCGGTATTTTTTCATTGTTAACAGAATGGGGGTAACTTTTTTTGGGGCCTGAGCCAGTCATCATGGTGAAAGATTTCGAATTATTAATGCTCAGACCACGGGAATTCATAAATACAAAAAAAGAATCAAGCAGAGTTTGGAGGCCGATCGCTGTTCTAGAGATTAGGACGGCGTCGTCAGCATATAGCAAGACGGGCACGCCCTTCCTCCCTATGTGTGGGTAGTCTGCACCGGTTTTTAGAAGGTGTTCCTCCAGGTCGTTAATATAAAGATTAAAAAGAAACGGGGCTAGGATGCACCCTTGTCTAACCCCGCGGCTTATCCTGAAGTCCCTAGTTACTTTCATATCCTGTGTGAGGCGAACATTTGCTCTGGTGTCCGAATGTAAAGCTGATAAAAAATTTATGAGATTTTGCTCCACTCCCATTTTTTGCATGACCTCCCAGAGCCTACCTCTGTCGACACAGTCGAAAGCGGATGATAAATCCATAAAGGCCATGTGGATAGACCCTTTTCTGGCCAGGGTGTATTTGCCGTTTATTAGAAACAGGTTCAGACATTGCGCTATCGTGGAATGGCCTGGTCTAAACCCGTATTGGATGGGTGACAGAATGTTTTTTTCCTTGGCCCAGTGTACTAGCCTATTTAAAATGATACCCCCCACCACCTTGGCAATTGAGTTGATCAATGATATTGGCCTATAACATGTTACACTTCTACGATCCCCTTTCTTGAATACAGGCACTATGGTCGAGGACCCCCATGATTTCGGGCAACCTTTGGAGATCCCGGCATTTATTACTGCAGTGAGGACTGGTGCCCATAGCTGAGTGTCTGATTTAAAGAGGTCAGGGGGAAGACCATCAGGGCCTGGTGCTTTGTTGCTAGTCAGGCCCTGGATACCCTTTACTACCTCCCCCACTGTAAAACACAATGATTCTTCGTCAGGGGTATTAAAATCAATGTCCGCTTGTGCATCGTCACTTTGGAAAATTGTTCTAAAATGAGTTAACCACTCATCCTCGGGTATGTTTGCCCCGATCACAGAGTTACTGGGGTCATCGAACAGGGGCTGATTTATAATCTTCCAGAACTTAGAACTATTACCCAGAATTGCTGGATCGCTCAGGGAATCCCAAATGCTTGCCTTCACTTCTTTCTTTCGGGCTGCTAGAGATGTCTTGTAGATGTTTCTCAGTTCTTTTACAAGGATAGGATCTCTGGGGTTGGCCTTTAGTGCTTTTTTTAAGTTTCGTCCGGCCTTTGAGCAAGCTTGGTCAAACCATTTCGGGTGGGGTTCATGATGACCCTTCGCTGGTATAGTTAACAGTTCACCAATTCTGTCTACCACAACTGAGAAAGCAGTTAAGGTCACTTCAGGTAAGGTGGTGGAGGAGGCACAAAGTGCGAGTTCTTTACCGCAGCTGTTATTAATTGAATTATACAGGGAAACGCTGTCGACTTTTGACCACTTCAAACGACGATTTCCATTTATTGGCTTTAAACGGCCACAATCTTTCCTGGGCTTTCGAAGTTCGAAGATACCTCCGCTAATTTTCAAGGAGATGGGATTATGGTCACTAAACAAGCTTGTTTGAATTTCAAAGACAGTTACTAGATCAGCGAGATCTCTTGAAAGGAGAATGTGATCTATATAAGTACCGTTTCTAGGACCTTTATACGTGGGGACGTCAAAAATGTAAGAATCCTCTGATATAGTCATTGCAACTGTCAGGTTCCTGTCATCGGTTAAGTTGTTAACATGGGTACCTCGTGGCGAATGATCAAAGTGGAAGCCAGATCTGTTATTGCATCCTAAAAGTCCAATTGGTGTTTCTGCAGGGTTACCACATGGATGCGTATTAAGGTCTCCAGCAATGATGGTGCTGCGGGGCAGACTTGATGCTTTAACTTTAAGGAAGTTATGTAGATGAAGAATGTTGCACTCCCTGTTTGAGGCTACAGCGTTATAGAAGTTAATAAGGGTCAGTGCCCTTTTGCCCCTCCTGAGTACCAGAGTTTGAATATGTCTGTTGTTGGATTCCCTTTTTGAGACCTGGCAGATGAGTGCGAGGCTAACGTAAACTGCCAAGCCCCCCTTTGATCTTCCACTGTTCGATGGAGTTGCTGGTAGGAAGAAGCTTTGGAAGCCTTCGATATGGACATTTACGTCTTCCAGCCATGTTTCTTGGAAACACAAGATGGTATAGTCTTTTATATGTGATACCCATGTTGGATCCTTTACCTTGGAAGCCAGGCCTGCAACGTTCCAGGACAAAAGTTTTATGAGGCTTAGTGATGTGTCATTTGGGCTTACATCCTGGGCGTTGGTTATAGGTGGAGGTGTCACTTGATTCCCTTGGTCAATTATTGTGTCTGCTTGTGTATCAGTGCTGGGTAGAGAGTTTACAGCACCGACAATACCGCAATGGACTTGAATAGGCGGATGTGAGAGACTGGGCTCATGTAGGGGCAGTGTGCTCTCTGTCTGATTTGCTAAAGAAGCTGCCTCGTGTATTTCAACTAACCCTTGAGTGGAATTATTTGTACACTCTAGTATAGTACTCACTGGATTATTGGGAGCTGTTTCCATGCGTAAAAACTCTGAGTATGTAGGAAGGGGGATTAGGGGTACAGTATGTCAATCGATCTCGTCCAGATATTCTGGGGCATAAAGCGAATCATATCTGTTTGAGACGGGGACCCCATAGTACATGTTTAACTGTTGTGGATGTTGATAATGCTGAAACTGTGGGCGGGGTAGAAACTCCCTTCTCTCCTGGTGGTTTGTGCGATGTCTATTTTGCCTGTTAAGCCATAAGGGTTCATTCCTCTGGTTAGTGTGGTCCAGCGGGGTAGACGGTTCATACATCCATGAGGTGTCCCTAGCTAGGTGATACGCCATTTGCTCAGGCGGCCCCCCCTGTCCATGGGTTAGATGTGGTTGTTTTACATTGTGTCCGGGATTATTGGAGGGGTAAAAATAGCTTAGATCCATTGTGCGGATCAGGCTGTTGGTCATGCCACTTTTCCAGCTGTTCACAAAACTAGCTGCGCGACTGTCACCGAAGGTTACCACGATGCAGTCACCCTCAGTTGATTTAAATCTGGTGCCCACCCAGTCTACTCTTTTCACATGTGAGATATGGCCAGTTATGTGTTGTGGTATCGGTCTATGGATTGTCAGCCAATGGCTGACCTTATTTTTTAGTTCCGCGTGAGATTCTGTTTTCTCCTCCGGTAATTTAGGAACCCCAATCATAACGCTGGTATAAGGACTGGATTCTGGGGGAAGGTTTATGTGGGGTGGTCTTTTAACTGCCACTGGTTTTGGCAATTTATCCCCTGTTTGCAGTATAGGGATACTCAAATGTGTAGTTTTAGTTTGACTCGTTTGTTTTAGGTGGGGTTGTACTAGTTTGGCTGGGGAACTTTCAGCGGCCCATTCACTTTCATCGGTTTCATTGTCTGGTGGGATTTGGGCAATTGTCGGGGTAGTGGCCACTATGGGAGGGGGGTTAGGCACCGTGTCTAGATTTTTTCTCGACTTAGAGTGGGGAGTTTTATCCAGGCAAGCTGGCAGAGTGTGGTTATTTGCAGTGTTGTGAGTAGTTTGCTTTGACCTTACTGCTTTATTATGACTTGAGGCAAGTGAGCTGCGAGCTGGTACAAAGGTGGAGGTGGTTTTTGGTGCGTTCAATATTTTAAGTAAGGTGGAAGTTGCATCATTTTGGGCCCTTTCGAATTTCCCTAGTGCCTTCTCGATGTTAATGACTCTCTCACTAATGGGCTTCAGGAGGGTCTTGAATAGGGCTTCTAGTTGACCCAGGAGTAGCTTGTTGTTTGTCAGTATGTTGTCTGACTGAACTGAGTGGCCAGTAGTCGTATCTGTAGGGCCAGTCTGCTGCTTGCTCAGGGACGACCCTAGCTCCTGACTGGTTGAGGGAGAGCAAAGATTTACTGCTATAGGTGTAGGGTTAGCCAGTCTAAAAGTGGACCAGATATCTTTGGCTAGATAATGTTTTTTGGCCTTTAAACAAGGTATTTTTTTGCCTATAGTTGGTTTTTTTTTGTTTCGCAGTCTGCAGGACCTGTTTGTATGTTTTGGCCCTGATCTCTTGGCCAAGGGAGGTTCTATTCCTGTAGGAGCAGTAAAAGTTAGACCTGCCGAGATTAAAGGCCCTGAATCTGAGTGGTCTATTGACGGCAAGCATGTATTAATTCCGTTGTTGCTAGGCACTATAAGGCTATTGTCCCTGCTACTGCCTAGGGAGGGAATAGTCAGGGCGGTTGAAGTGTTGTCTCTTGTTTGGGGACTTGGAAGCCCTGTGAAGGACAGCATTAAGATTGATTCTTGTGAATTCATTGTATTGTCTTTAGAATTAACGTTATCGGTGGTATGAAGAGAAAGATCCGGAAAACACAGATCTGGCGTTAGAGATAGTCGTCTTTCAGTGTCCTGGATAGCGTCAGCCACCACGCTGATTGTTTTCTGTAACATTAAGTCAATAGCGGTTATTGTAGGAAGAGGGGTTTTAGGAGCACTTATTGTTCTTGTTACAGATCTGGTGGCCACGGGGGTCTTTCTAGTTTTTGACATCTTGACGTTATTTTTCGAGGTATGGCAGTTATGAGAGGCTCCCCTTTAATGTGCAGCGGTTAGAGAGCAAGGGGTGTTAGGGTACCCTAACGCAGATGAAAGGGGAATGGCCCGTCCCGTCCTCCTCGGTCCCCTGAGGGCCACAGAGGGCCCGCCCTTTGCCCGGGCTTAGCCCGACGCAGCCCCGCGCGCTCCCGCGACGCGGGTGTTGAAGGCTGTTTTTAAGCGCCTCCTGGCGCGCTCCGCCTCGACGCGACTTCCGGTCGCGGAGGCTGCTGGGAGGTGTAGTCTTTCCCTCACCCCCACTCGGCGGCAGCACAGTTGTTGCGAGGCTGCGGCGGGGGGGGAAGTACTCGACAGTGGAGCTGCGGCAAGGTCGGCGGCAATGGTGGTGCTCCTGGGAGGGCTCCGCTGTCAGGGATGACGATTCTGCTCCTGGTGAGTTCTCTGGCGATTTGGTTGCAACAAATAGCTGGGACAGAAAGAACTGGGGTAACTGGCTCCAGTCCAGGGTGGAATTTGCACTGCTAGGCTCTGTGGTATGGCCCGTGACCGTCGTTCACCTGCACTGTGCCTGGAGTAAAATAAATTGCTGCCTGGCTTTGTGCCTACAAGTGGACACTGAAATAGTCTCCCAGGCCCGATCTGAAGAGGACTGCAGACCACAGCCAGTGAGGTCCCTTGTGAACTCCAGAGAACAAAGCAAACCCTATGCCTAGATGACATGGCACCAAGATGAATCTCAACCACAGGCAACAGTTCAGTTCACCCACGAAACCAGCTAGAGCCGCTCAAGGATTGCTTTTGTATCAAGATCGCTATAACATTTGGCAATTAGCCCTGCCTCCACCTTGATCACTGCTGCAATGGGGAGTGGGAGAGATTATTCACTTCAGGACCAAGGAATATCCCTGACAGAAGACCTACCAAACCCCAATCAGAGCATGTAGGACTACTCACCACTGGAAGAAGTGCGGTCACCACCCCAGCTGGCAGAAACAGGCTCTTCCAATCCGAGATGCAGTGTAAGGGTGAGATAGTGCAGGGGGTACTGACTAAGGAACAATTCATGCTTTACCAGCACCCTAACCACATTCCATGTTGGCGAGGATGATCGGAGTAGACCGTGAACCCAGGCGGGTATCAGGTGATGCCTCGCTGTTGTTTTTCCAGAGGGCAGTTTTTCCAATCCTGCACTGACGGTATCTGTATGATTCCTTAACTAGACGATTAGTCTAAGCCAATGCTAGCTGGTTCCTCCACAAAGAGATTGCTCCCTTGATACCTGTGTAAAGTATTGTGGTCTTCTGTTTTTTTTATAGTAATGTACTTGATGAACATTTTGGGCTCAATAGTAAGTTTCGCCCGAGGATACACGGGGTAAAAGTCTTTCAATGTTACAATTTGCGCCTAGGGTTGCCTGAGCCTGAAAGGAGTCTCCAAAATTTCCAATATCAGGTCCAGCCGGAATAAAAAGGAAAAACTTCACCTTTAGCTTTGTGATTACTCAGAGGTATAACGTGCTCTGAGCTCGTAGAGCAAAACAGCTGTGTGTCTGCTGATCCAGCGCTCTGATTGAAAAACTGTCTCATAAACGCTACCTAACACCTCAATACTTACCATTAAACATCAAACACATATTCTGGCCCATAACACCAATGAGACAATTTCTGAGCAACTGAATCAGGTGATTTGATTAATCAATCTATTCACAAAATATTTACATTATTATATACAACTGCAGTTTATCTATCTTGAGCATGATATTAAATATATTTTCACACATAAATCAAATCACTTAAGGCGATTGGATCAACTGATGGAAACTAGACTATGAATAAACAAGACCAGCTTGTCTTTCAAATCTAATTTTTATTATCTTTATTTTCATAAGGAAAAAGCATTTAAGTTTAGAATCTTTATTTTATTCTCAAATAAGACAGCAGCATTTAATAGAGTAATGAAATCAAGACTGACATAATAAAGCAGGTTCAGAAATATGAATTATTAGCAAATAATGGTTTCCCATTCCTTAAAATCTATTTCCCTGACTATTTCTCTCTTCACCTGAAAAGGAAAAATCATTTAAAGTCTGCTGTCCTTACTTGCGCCAAAGGAGGTCCATCAGCATGTCTCGACACTCAGGAATCGGAAAGTAGGGTTTTTTTTTTTGCTCAATGTGTCAGACTTTATACCTTTCTTTCTAACTAAACTTTCTACATTTTACATTCTTTCATAGAAATCCGTGCTTTTCATTGGCTGTCCGGTGTCAGACCACGATAAAGTAAATGATGTCATCTCCGATCCTCGACCAAGTCCAGGCTTTACATAAGCCCTATTGTCTTTCAATTCAGCTTCCTCAAGAATGCAACTTTCTTCGAGTTTTGTACATTTCACTTCCTAACCTTGGCTAGCAGATCAGGTTCCTGTCCTTGGTTCATCTTTCCATGAGCACATTCAACACGACCAAAAGGCTGCTTTTTAATTCACGATGTCAATACAGCAATATTCTTCTCAGCTGCGCATGTGTGAAAAATTCACTCTGGACAAGCCTTTGCGTCTGCATCTCTGTCAGCCATGTTTTCTGAATCATCTTTTAGGCCTCACTTCGGAAACTATTATTAAACAAAGACAAGACATCAATTAATTAAAGAATTGAGACCCATTCTGTTACCCTCCCCCTTTGCTAATTAACCCTGTTAATTATATTACCTAGCAGAAGCACACATAGGCAGCCTTATAATGACTTCTCCTTTTCGTACAGCAGGAACTCCATAGGCTTTTTATTCACGAAAAACATAACATAAGCACACATAATAAGCACATGCCATTAGTTAAACAGCCGCATTTAATACTGACAAAGACAATAGACAAGGTTAGTTTATTATTTTTTCTTTTGCGTTTGCAACATAAAGCACAGTTTATCCCGCATGTAATGATAAATGCATTCTAAACTAAGTTGATTAATAATTTCACCACAAGCTTTTAATATAGTTACTTTGTTATTGAGAGATTAACTTCACAAGTTAGAACAAAATTTTGTTCTTCTCCTTGCTCCATCACTGCAATGTCAGACAATCACAACGTGTGTCGTTCACAATGAATCAAGCGTGGTTGACTGCCAGGCTGCAGCGGCTATGGCGCTGCAGGATTTCTGGTGGTGAGGCTGTGGAGGCAGACAGAAGGAGATTTAGGGGACTTTGACTGGTAGATACATTTAATATCTTGAAATAGAATTCACATTGAGCGTCGTCTGTCCTGTGCGACAGCGGATAGGGGTACAACCAACATAAACATCATTTGCACTAAAACCCTCCCGGATTTTCTGTAAAACTAGCGATCATTGCAGATTAATTTCTGCTGCATATTTCTGTGCTCAACAGCGAAGGCTGACAGAACCGATTACATCACTGCATTCTCTATAGCTGCTGCCCTAGCTGCATGATTCCTTCATGGCATCAAAAACAACGCCTTTTCGGAGCCCCTGGTATTACTGTAACGTCCTACAACTGGCTGTGCACTGCCACACAAACGGAATATAGGACGGGCCTGGAAAAAGGGCGATCAATTGTATTTGTAATAGTCCAATGTTTCCTTTTGCAGAAAGGCCCAGGGAAAAAATCCCCCTTACGCCGAGCATCCTCTCAAGCCACTGGAGCGTGAAAAGCAGAGCAGTGTCATGGTAATGGCAGACGGCACAAAGGACGGGGAGAGGGAGAGGTCACACTCGGCAGCGGCTGCTCCATCTCTGACCCCCTCATGGCCCACAATATTAACTGGTTTGGCGGTGGAGTGTAATTAAAGTGCACGTACGGGGAGAATTGCTTTCCCTCGTTGAGCAGACGCAGCCCCGGCAGTGTTATGGATAAAGGGCCTGGGCACTGAGGTGCCAGCGGCTACCGTCTCATTCCCCTTTCCTGAACTGCAATTCTAGCATTGTGCCCACCAATGAGCTCTGCTTGTACAGCGCGTGGATAGTGAGCGCGTGAGCATGCAGTCGTCTTGTCATTCAAGTGGTGCAAGGCGTTCAGGAACTATTGCCATTTAGGTCTCGAGAAGGTACAAATAAAACGTCTACTGGGTGCAATAAGTAATGTTGTCGCAGAAAGCCAGTGTTTTTTGTGTCAAATTAAAAGCAAGAAAACATATTTTAATAGGCATAGCAGTACTAAACTTGCACGAGTATACACATAGCAGGCAAGATGTGTAATCAAATCACAAGCAATAAATAATATACATTGCTAGTCTTGCTGGAGTGCACTGCCTCACCCAGAAAACAGCCTGTTCAAGGAACGGGAGCCGCGTTTTTCCGATTTTGGTGTAATTTTAATACCAATATATTGTTTTCTCGGTGGTTGACTCAGTTATGTAGTCACTGACCTTGCTAACAAGAATATAACACATATTAAGTGTCTTGATTTTTGGGAGAGTGTGAAAATTCAAATCAGCCCGCCTTCCTCATTTCATATATACTCTCATTTCAGTAAGATAGCAGTGTCATCCCTGCTTCCATTACTGCCACCAGCTGCAATTCCATAACAGTACTTCCTGTTTACAAGTCATGTTGGTGCATTCCACTAAGGGCCTACAGATATACCCTATAATTGTCGGATATACAATGATACATATGTACTGTGATGGCTTCTTCTTGGCCACTCCCAGGTCGTCATCACCTTATCCCTGACTCGCACTTTCCCTTCCCACTGCTCCCTACACCATTCCACACTCAGGTGCAGCTGTTTCATCTACACGTAGAGCTGTACATATGATCATATGCACTAATACCTGCTTTAAACCCTGGCATTGGCTTTGCAAAAAAAGATAGAACATTAAATGGCAGGTTCATGGGCTCAAACGTGGATACGGGCTCTTACTGACAACACACTCCAGTCTTTCCAGCCGCAATGGAAACAGATGCACGCTCGCTTGTAGTGAAAGTTGCCAGCATCCCTTGCTCTTTACCTAGGAATACATTTCTGAATAAACATATTGGCCAAAAAGACAACATATGAAGGTGTGGTCTGACAGTTACCGCACCAGGGCATCATTTATCACTTGGATGCGTAATCCAATGTAGCCTTGAAACGGAGCTGTGGCCTGCATCCCTCGCTCTCACATTTACATGATGGCCATTTTCACCCTTTATCCGTGAAAGAGGACAAGCAGAAGCCATTTCAGAAATCGGGTTCCTCGATGGATTGGATCTGAAAAGATCTTGGTTTGTATCTGTTTAATACTTAGGGTGTTCCTGTTTCTGCCACTTGAAGAGAGAGAGTTTGCCACCCCCTGATGCTGCTAATCTCTAAGAGCTCCCAGCAGAGGCTCGGCTCGGCGCGAGCTTCTTTCGGGTCAAAGAACCACACGCTGTTAGCGTCTGCCAGCTGGCGTGTTTCTGACAAAACCATACATTGATTGCATCGCTAGACCGTCTCCTGCCGTCTACATTTGGTTCGATGACCAGAGATTCTGTCCGTTGACGCTAAAATCAAATATTCTAGTTGTGGAGCTTCCTGTTCTGCAACTTTTTTACAATTATGTATTAAATAGTCATGTGCCTTTAACGTCTGCAGGAAAGCATCAATGACATTGTTAGCTGGCCAGCTGAGTATTTATTTGCAACGATGAAATGAATGTGGCAAACATTTTCAATGTCTATATTTTTCATTCCACATTTCTGATATTCCAACACTTTTGCTTCATTTTTCTAACAATAAAAATGCTATTGCTTACTGGTAATCTTGCTTACCCTTATCCAGTCCTTCCCATCACAGTCCCTACAAAGCGAGGAACCCTGGCCCCTTGAGACAGCTTTTTCCCCAAAGAATTCAAGAAAGAGTTTTGTTACATGTTTCTTTTGCCTCCACAAATCTCACCCCCCCCCCCCCCCCCCGCCCCCATTTGTCTCCTAACCACCCCCTCTTCTTTCCCACCTCCCGTTCGCTGTCTGTCTCGCTCGGGGCTAGTGTTACTAATGGGAGCATTCCACATTCAGGAATCTTCCAATTGGGAAAGAAAGTATTTCAGTAGATTATTTTGATCCTTGGTCATCCGTGGCTGGATCTGTTTGCATCTCCATCCAATGCTCTCCTTCCTCAATTTTGCAGGAAGCTAGGTTCCAGGAAGCGTGGGCCGCAGACACTATCAATTCCACAGCTAACAGGTCTGCCCTATGTATTCCCCATCATTCCCCTTCTTGCTAGCACGATTCATAAGATGCAGCAGGAGAATGTGACAGTGATTCTGATCATTCCCATATTGTCTACAGAATCCATGGTTTCCAGCATTGGTCCATATGTGAATACATCAATGTCCTTATCTACCTCCGCAGCCATCCCCTCTTTGTTATTGCCAGCAGCTTCAAGAGCCTCTGTAGATGTTTTGCTTTACGCAGTGTAAGTTGAGAGGGCAGACCTCTAGAACTTAGATCACTCAAGAGAGGTAGCTATACCCATTCAAGTGTCTAGAAGTCTTCTACCCTTGCATCTAAAGATGAACATTGGAGAAAGTTTGAGCATTGGTGCAAGAGCTTAACATCTATCTCCTGCGATCAGTTTAGGATTCTGGGCTTCCTAAAGAAAGGTTTTCAGAAAGACCTGCATCTTCTGCCTTATCAGCCCAGTAGACAGCTATCAGACTTTTTATGGAGACTTCAGTTGTTATGTCATAAAATGTCGCCATTGGTGAAAAGACTAATTAAGAGCTTCTCTTTGAAAAGACCAGTGCCGTCTTCTATCCCACATCTTTTGGGATTTCCTCACAGTATTAAAAGGTTTACAAGGACTACCTTTTGAACTTTAGAATCTGGGCCAATCCAGTGGTTGTCAAAAACACGAAACTTCTCGGGTCTCAAAAGGTGTTATGAAAAGAGTGTCTCTCAAAAAAGGCCCTCTGGTGAGCAATCCCTTTTAGGATGAATGCCCTCACTCACCATAGGTGGCATGCTTCATCATATGGGCATCTCCTCCCAGTGGAAAAACCTAGTTCCACTGAGGGCTACAACTCCTTCACTGTGAGGTAGGAGCTCTGGGATGTTTTCTCAATATATCCTATGTTGTCTAAGGATGCTAAAATCCCATATGCGAGTATTGGGTGTACTGAAGGTGCAGCGCTGTATGTGAAAACACAATAGTGATGTTAACACTACCTAATTTGGTACAAAAACTGTCTTTATTTGTTTTCCCAAATTGGCAGGATTAAAAAGCAGTGCAAAGCAGTGTGTATTAAACTGCTAAGGTGATAAGGTCGGTCGACATGTTTCAGCCTCTATGATGTAAATGATCAGGCTTCCATCAGGACCGTAAACAATGCTGCTGCATACATGAATCAAATAGAACATAAAGAAAAAAGTTTTTGTGATACAAAATCAGTAATCCAATATTTGTTTGCCCCTACTGGAACTTATCAGTAGATCAGATAGACAAAAGACAAAACACTATAGGTCATACACCATCACTGTATGAGTATTATGATAACCATGGGTATCCGAAAACAATTTTAGTGCTTGTTCCTAGTGAAAACACCTGTTTCAAAAATAAATCTTAAAAACAGTGTTGATAGCCAAGAAAACCTCTATGTAGAACCTTTCTCTAAAGGACATTTCATCTGTCAATTAGCATATAATAGAAGTGGCCTTACCGTCACACAGTGAGCACTTTTGTTGCAATGACAACTGTGTTATCAAAAGTTCCTTTGTTTAGAAACCCCATGTGCATGAGAAATAGCCAAATAGAAAAATCGCCAGGTGGAATGTGGCTCTTCTTGAGAGGTAGTATCTGCTGTCTTAAAGAGTGTTAAAAAGTCATTAGCGGTTTGCGAGCACATGATCACCTCCTTTAACAATCTGAGGTGCACTTATTCGATCGTTTGTACATAAAGATGGTACAAGCATTTACATCTAAAACTCGGTACCCCCAACCTCTATCTCTAACTCCTGTATAGACATTTGTACAGATATAAATAGTCTTGTGCTCGTAAAGAATGGCTAAGCGATTTCAAAATGCACACGCTAATCTTCGGAAGAGTTATGTAAAATGAGCTACATCTCTAGATCACGCTAAGTGTCTATTATGCGGGTAAAGCAAAATACTTAGGGACACTTTTGAATGATTAGCTCAATACATCCCAGACCTCCTACTTCACAGTTAGGGAGTTGTAGCCCTCAGTGGGACTAGGTTTTTCCACTGGGAGGAGATGCCCTATGGTGAATGACTTGCTGGCACAATGGAAACTCAAACCTATCGAGGGCCACCACAAGTGTGGCAATTGTGTCGCTTGCCCGAATACAATTGAGGGGAAGGAGTTCATCCATCAAGGGACCAAATGGTCACACATTGAGTTTTCTAACTGTAGGACAAAGAATGTAGTGTACGTGATACTGTGCCCCTGCTCGAAGATCTATGTTGGTAAGACTAATCAACAGATCAATCACCGAATCAGCCAACATCGATCTCGGATTAAAAGGAAAGTGACGACGGCTCCCATGGTTGAGCACTTTTTGGAAAAGGGTCATACCGAACATCACTTTAGATGGTCCATTTTGTATACAGTAAATTCTATAAACCGTTGACAAGATGTCGAGTGGATTCTGCTCCAAAAAGAGGCCTATTTGATCTTGAAATTCAATAGCGCTCAGACAGGGCTAAACAATCTTTCTGAAAAAGCGCGCTTGTAACACCCTTTCTTTTAAGAGTGACTTGATGCAGTTTGTGACTCGCCAGGTACAGTCAGTGGGCCATGTTCCTCACATTTCAAAAATTACCTCCTAAAACAGCACCGAGGCATTCTGGGCATGTTAGCATTTGGACATTTCCTAGCTGGCCTCCCCCCTCCCCCTTTTTGCCACAACAAGCCATGAGTTAGGCCAGGGCCGTTTCTGCCATTAGGCAAGACTAGGCAGCCGCCTAGGGCGGCAAAAGGGGGAGGGCGGCAAAAAGCAGGAGTTTGGGATTGCTTTTCACTTTCTTGCAGCAGCTAAGGGATGCAGTGGAGGAGAAAGTTAAATGCAGTCCGTCTTGTCACCCCAAAGATGTTTCTAAAGTAAAGGGAGAGCAACAATCCATTTGTGTTGCTGTTGTTTATCTTTGGCGGCTCGGCTCTAGGCTGGGCTCATCACAGCTCTGTTACTCCGAATAAACGCTGCTATTTGGGGGCGGTCAGTGGAGAGAATCGGAAAAAAATAACAGTGTTCCTAGGAGGGAACTAATGGTGCCGTATCAAGACAGCGTCGTATTCGATCAATTTAATAGCTTCAAATTCTATTTTCAGGGCCCTAAGGAGGTGCCAACTGATTACTGAACTCAGTACTACGCGTTCCGCTGCAATTAAGATGTATTGCATCGGCTAAGGAGCCATGGCCTTCTTTAATAAACACCCAGCACCTTGACGACCTCCCTACTAACCTCTGCATAAAATAGTAATCAGACCTGGCATATGCTGGCTCAGCGGCAGGTGTGCAATAAGCGGCCACTTATGGTCTGAAGAGCAAAATTAAATTCCTGGTCAATAAAATAACAAATGCTAAATGAGGTACAAGTCTGTTTGAGTTATTATACATATTCCAACAGTCCTGTACTAGTGGCAATTCTTGTGTCTGGTTATTTAGCCTGTTAGAAGAAAAAGTTCACCAGGTGTAAACTGCTTCCTGTTTACAGATACAAGACTTTACCATGCTCACTGCCAGATCGCTTTCCTTCTGCGCGCCTTCCTAGGCCAATCTTCGACACTTCAATTGCAAACTTTCACCAAATTGGCACTCTGCCACAACCTGTTTTGCTCCATTCCAACATATCTAAAGACCAGCCCAAAAACGAATGCACTCTGTAGAACTCTACCCCTTTTATACCTTTCAGAATCATGCTTCCATAGGTAGTTGATTTTTCATGCAAAATTCCTCTTAGCCCACGAGTGCAGCACCAACAAAATACTGCTTTTGGTTTTTGTGATAAATTGTGCCCACCCCTAGTTCATTTGAAGCAGACTGTGCATTTGTAATTTATCCAATTAAATTTCTACTTCCCTTAACACGTGCCAGTCCACTAGTGGATAAAGTTTTACATTTCCCTGTGAATTTCTGACCTCAACATCCAGAAGGGCGGATGTTTTGCACTTAGACCACTAGATGAAATCTGGAGTGGCTTCTGGTGAACCATAGGGCCTATTTCTTGTCTTGCTAGCCAGGTCTAAAGTGTTCATTGGCTATCATATATCCATGGGCATATATATCCAGATGACCGTGCTATTCTGTCCAATTACAGCCCCAATGTCCAGTTACTTCCTCAATACCAGCCACAGCACCATATGAAAAGGCACAACTATGTACGAAAGGCACAGCGATCAGGTACAGCATTGATGGTAGGAGTGCAGGTTTCAATCATATTCAATTCATAGACTTCTGCTATAAGGGCTCAGGGAGATTCTCCACTGGGAAAATGTTGAATGATATGGGGTCAAATGTTACACTGATTGGTTCAATAGCCATTGGTGTGCCAAGCCAGTGCAGCCTGACTCTCCCCAGGCGTGTACCCCATTTATTCATAATGTGCAGTGGATACACTGTGTATGTCAATTGGTGCACCCAATATGAATTGGGTGTATTCCCTTATGTTAACAATTACATCTAGTATGCCAGTGCCATAATTGTGCCAATAATAACTTTACATATGCCATTGCCAAAAATGTGTAATTTCTACTCACAAACACACGTGCTCACATGTTCACACAGACACACATTCTCTCTCTCTCACACACACACACACACACATGCACTCACTGTCTCTCTCACACATAGACAGTTTTTTTCCAACTTTTCTGGCTTTAGCTGCCAGCACCAATCCACTACTGCTCCTTAGCTGCTGTTGCATGGACCCTCAGGCAGCATGCAGTTACTTCCAGGCTCTGGCTCTGAGGCAGGTAACTGAAAGCTGATATCTGTCTGTCTTCACTGTGCAGAGTTCAGTTTTTCACTTCTAGATTTTTCTCTGTACCCTCTCACATCATGTCACAGGATCGAGTGAGGTCAGTGAGGCTTCTGAGCTCACCTTTTGATAAGATGAAAGATGATGAGATGACAGCCTGGTATAGGGATGGGTCAGTCACCAAGGCCAGTCTACTCTGCAGCAAAACGAGCAGAGGTGTCACTGTAACTGGCAGTTGAAGTTCTCAAAGAGTGCTAAAAGATTTTGTTGGAGGAGAAAGAATGAAAGTGTATAAAGGGTGAGAAACTGCAGAAGCCTGGATGACAGTGGGACAGAGTGATGGTTGTAAAAGGGAGGGGGCGGCATTTTTCAATTCTCGCCTAGGGCGGCAAAACACCTAGAAACGGCCCTGAGTTAGGCGCAGGTATAGTGTGACATACGTGTTCAAATAACACTCCCAAACACTGACCCTGAAAACACCTGCTAGTGTTAGGCACATTCCGCGGCACAAAGCGAGTTCTTATTCAATGAAACCGCACGGTTTTACAGAGTCATTGATCGAATACGGGGCTTCTATAAATTTCATATTCCCCGCCTCCTCACCCTCACAACGTTCACATCGAGCGCGACGCTTGTAGGCGTTTCATGATGCTAATAGACACTGCAACACCCACAATGCATCTGGGCGGCATTTACATAAATTGCGGTTAGACGCCAGCCGGCCATCTTGATTGGAATTCCAAGTAATCCAGTGCAGAGAAAGTGCGTGTAGAGAAGGTAAGAGGCCTTCACACCAGCGCCCCCGTTTATTGAGAATTATTAAACCGGCAAGAAGTTTTACAAGCTTCCCTTTTTACTTGCCAGGTGCGGGTGTGCGGAGGAATCACCGAGTTTACGGGCAAACGAAGCATTAACAAGGTAAGCTTCCAATTGCGCCCCGTTTTAATGTTTCACACATGAGGGACCCTCCCCAGCTAGACATTTATTCACACAACTTTGTAAATGTTTCTTGCAGGAAACTGGCTGATGGTCACACTTTCCCCGATATTTAGCCGCTAGACAGCAAACTGAAGGTCAGTGTTTTTCCATTACTTATCATGACGCCGCAGATCCTAGACAGGCTGCGACATGTTAGATTTACACATAGTCCGACTTTTTTTGATCAGATTGCCCAAAATATTACGATTGAATCCCTCGGTGCCCCAGAACCGACCAGCATTCCCCCTCCTCCCTACAAAAAGAGCCTGGTATGTACTGATTCCTTACTTTTAATGAGCAATACACGTGACTAAGAATATTAGAGGCTATCATTAGTTCAAGACATTAAATCGCTTTTCTCCTTTGTATCTTACAGATACAAAGATTAACAGCCCTGATGAGAGACCAGGGACATTCGTCCTCGCCTTGAAACGCGTCTACAGTTTTTTTGGTGGAATACAATTTCATTAGTAAAGACAACTAGGACTCATGAGTCCAGTGAATATTGAATTACTGTCATTTATTTGACAATATTCCCCATGCACTAGATTTTTCTTATTCATTGATTGTTTATGTATGTATTTGTGTTTTTGGTGTAATGTATTTATTTCTTTGTATGATGTTTGATGTTGGTACATTTGTTCAAATATTGTTTAGCTCTCTATGTACAAAAGTGTAAAATATTTCAATGTACAGTATTTTTTTCTGTTGTTTAAAGCATAAGTAGTTTTTGATGAAGTACAAAATAATTGGCAATAAATAAAGTTGCCAGGTTTGAATTGAATAATAATTTTCCATCCCTTGAAAGGCTTTCGTTTGAAGTAAGTGTGGTTTAGGCATTTTTGTGTATTCTATGGTGAGTGAGGGCATTCATCCTAAAAGGGATTGCTCCCCAGAGGGCCTTTTTTGAGAGGCACTCTTTTCATAACACTTTTTGAGAGCCAAGAAGTTTTGTGTTTTTGATTACTGTAGCTGGGGAATCAGTTCTTGCAGGTCTATAAACATTTTCCCTTGGACCCAGGGCTGGCTTTGGCCGTAGCGGTCACCGGGAAATCCCCTGGTGCGCCGCACTGGTGGGGGCCGCTTTTGGGCCCCTGGGGGCCGTTTTTGTTACAGGGCCGTTTTTGCCAAATCGGCTCTGTACCAAAATTGTCCGAAAACCGGCCCCGGCAAAGAGCTCGGCGGCACCTCCAACCCCCCCGAGTGGAGAGGGGTGGGGAGGGGGGGGGGGCAAGCACTTTGCCAGGGCCGGTTGTCGTTCACAGTCGGCCCTGCTTGGACCCTCCCTACATTTTCTTGTTGTGTTCCAATCCAGTGGTTGACAGCAAACGTTCTATTTCTTTTAGCCATAACAGCAGCAACGATATTAGGGGAAATAACTGCCTTACTCATTATCTATCTTTACATTAGTGCCAATGCATTTTCATTCTTCACAGGGGGTAATAATTCCAGTATTGTAATCAGATACAGATTCAGATTTTCCTTTATAGTTTGATGTCAAAAGAGCAATCCTAGTCTACCTAGTCTAACATGTAACAAAATGATATCCAGAATGCCTGGAGGAAAAAGCTATCTCGAGGGGGAAGGGCACCTCACGTTCTAAGGAATGGGACGGGGAGGACAGGTAAAGGGGCAATTTTACAATTAGATGGGGAATGCCCTTACTATCTTAGTGGCAAATATCATTAACAACACTTAGGTATTCATGACGAGTCATCCAAATAGGCACCTGTAGGTGAATACTGCTCTGGGTGATTCTAAGTTGCCAGGTGTTACCGTACCCTGCATTATAGGGTGCAATTTTACTGCACACTATGAACCTGTACGATGAAACACAGTCATGGTTGTACCAGGTCTGGATCTGCATGGTAAACTCGCATGCAGGGATTGCAGGCATCTGTTTAGACCAGCCCCCTCCTGATGGCTGGGGGAAGCATGGAAGTCTCACTCTGGCCTTACTGCAGACTCCTTCCAACCGAACATCTACCCCATCACCGCGACATGCCCCGGAGCCCCTATCCCTTTTACCACGAAGATGGACAAGACGGATCACTGAAATAATATCGACGGACACAATATCGACTTGCCAGAATATCGTGGACAAAATATCGACAGTCAAAATATCGAGTTTGTATCTACAAACAGGTAAGTACAAAAATATCGAGTACAAAATATCGTTAACAATAATATAGATGTAAAAAATATCGACTTTATTAAAATCAGTGTTAAATTAAATTAATATTAAATTTAAATTACTAAAATATACTTAAAACTACTTAAATTAAATTATAATAATTAAATAATAAATGAAAATAATAAAAATAATTTTTTACAATCTTATTAGTTGACCCTGAACCCTAAAAATACCCCTTTACCCAAAAACCCCAAACTGACCCTGAACCCTAAAAATACCCCTTTACCCAAAAACCCCAAAACAGACCCTGAACCCTAAAAATGCCCCTTTACCCAAAAACTGAAAACTGACCCTGAACCCTAAAAATACCCCTTTACCCAAGAACTGAAAACTGACCCTGAACCCTAAAAATACCCCTTTACCCATGAACTGAAAACTGACCCTGAACCCTAAAAATACCCCTTTACCCATGAACTGAAAACTGACCCTGAACCCTAAAAATACCCCTTTACCCATGAACTGAAAACTGACCCTGAACCCTAAAAATGCCCCTTTACCCAAAAACTGAAAACTGACCCTGAACCCCAAAAATACCCCTTTACCCTAAAACTGAAAACTGACCCTGAACCCTAAAAATGCTCCTTTACCCAAAATGTATCAATATTATTTAATTACCAATTAATTATTAATTAACAATAACAATAAAGTAAATATATTAGAACATTAGCTGTAATTATTTTAATAATTAATATTATTTTTTCCAAATTAATTACTTAAAAATAACACAAAATTAAATATATTAAAAATTTACTCTAATTAATGTAATTAACTAATTACAAATAATTAATTAACAATTAATTACTAATACAAAATATGTTCAAAATTATATTAATTAATTAACTAATTAATATTAATTAATTATCAATTAATTATTAATTAAAAATATTAACAAACATATATTAATTAATTAATTATTATTAAATTACTTCCCACCCTATTCCCCTATAAACCCACAACCCGCTACAGAATTACATTACGCAATTATTATAAAAACAAAATTCATTTAATAAAATATTTTATTACATTAATACACACTATTCACACATATTATTACATAAAAATACACTATAAAATATTATATATTATTAAAAATTCGATATTTTTGCTATCTATATTTTATACAGTCGATATTACTTCACTTACCTGAAAAACGATATTTTTGTAGTCGATATTATGTCCAGTCGATATTTTGTCCAGTCTATATTTAAAACTCGATATTATGTCCAGTCGATATTTTGGAGTCGATATTTTGTCTGTACACCGGACAAGACCAACGTGCAGAAAACAATTCTTGAAGTTAATTTCTTCATGTTTGTTTTTATCCTTATCTCTTTTAAGGGTATTCCCCCGTTAGCCCCCTGCATTTTGAAGGGGAGTTCTCTCCTACGGCCCTCTAGTCTTCGCCCACTTTAACCTCTCTGTTTCTTTTACTTCTTTTCCTGTCTATCTCTAGTGTTGCCCCTTTTCGCTTCTCACCCTTCTTTTAAAATAGACATATACGTTTTTCACTATTTTCTTGGAAAAAATTCTTCATGTTGCCATTCATCCACAATGGAATTTTGTAAGCCAAATTTAGTCAGACTGATTTATGATCATACATATATGTAACTTTATTTAACGTATGCAGTTCCCATCTTCATTTCTCTTCACTTTTTCTTTTTACTGTTCCCTTCCTTTTTTCAACTGCAGTATTCATATGTATTTCTATGAATGTAGTACTTTTATTTGAATTCAATAAACTTATTTTTAAAACTTAATAAAAGATTTAGTCAGACTGACTTTCATCATTCGGGAAATGCCTCTAAATGACTGAAAGAGACATTTCTTCCACGAAGGGGGCCTTTTCTAATGAAACATTATGAGTTTAAGAACTTTGCAGTCTAGAATAAGTGAACCAGCAACTTAACTTCTGGACTAGAATTGCAGACATTATCTTTATCGCAAAAAAAAATATGACTACACCAGAGGTTATTTTAAAGGTGCTATCCACACATCACTTAATAGGACTTGACCTTTCAGTTTACCTCAAGATCAGGGCAGGTTACAAGCATGTAAGCAGTATTTGCCATATCGCACCTGGGACGTGTACCCTAAGTCTTCAAGACCTGTAAAATCTTTACAGAAGTCCAGTTTATCCTATGAAGCCTGTAGAGACGATGCTGATCACATTTGCTGGGTGGACTAATTTGTGCAAACTTTTGATGGCATATAAATATATTGTGTTACCCATTGGAACAACTAGGTCTTGACCTTGGGTGACCAGATTCTCAAAACACAAAACAGGGACAAGTCATTGACCTAGAAGTAGGACTATAGTTTGCAGTAACCACCGACATAAAAGTAGGACTCTTTGACAGCTGTCTTAGACATAAAAAGGACTACAATGACAGCTCCCTCCACAGACCGAGATGAAGCATTACAGACAGCAAATCCAAGGTCTTTAATAACCCTGGGCGAAGAACTACGCTCCGTTCGCGGAGTTTGCGGAGTTTCGGCAACTCCGCGCTCCGCGGAGAACGCGAAGTTGTCAAATACTCGGCAAACTGCTGCGTAGCGTAGTTCTCGCGCTCTCAATAGCATTTTCGCGTGCGCGAGGATGCTTGTCGGTAAGATCGAGTTGCCGAACACGCAGAAACTGCAATCTGGCACAGAATAACTCGCGAACATGTTACTAGTGACCGGAAATAAGGGGACGCGAGCGGGCGGGACAAACCTCATGGGTAACTTCGCGCGCTACACATCCTGAGCATGCAGGCAATCAATCAATCAATCAGGATATTTGTATAGCTCGCTACTCACCCAGAGGGTCTCAAGGCGCTTGGGGGAGGGGGGTCCTCTACTGCTCGAACAGCCATGTCTTGAGTTGCTTCCTGAAGCAGAGGTGGTCTTGGGTCAGGCGGAGGTGGATGGGGAGGGAGTTCCAAGTCTTGGCTGCCAGGTAGGAGAAGGATCTTCTTCTCATGGTGGATCTTCGGATGCGTGGCACGGCGGCGAGGGAGTGGCTGGTCGATCGTGGCTGGCGGGTGGGAGTGTAGAAGGTCAGGCGGTTGTTGAGGTACCTGGGGCCCAGGTCGTGGAGGGCCTTGTGTGCGTGGGTGAGGAGTTGGAACGTGATTCTCTTGCTGACGGGGAGCCAGTGAAGGTCTCTCAGGTGTCCGGAGATGTGGCTGTGTCGGGGGATGTCCAAGATGAGTCATGCGGAGGCATTCTGGATGTGTTAGAGTCTTTACTGGAGTTTGGCTGTGGTTCCGGTATAGAGGGTGTTTCCGTAGTCCAGTCGGCTGGTGACGAGTGCCTGTGTGACCGCCTTCCTGGTTTCGGTGGCGAGCCATCGGAAGATCTTTCGGAGCATGCGTAGGATGTTGAAGCATGATGATGAGACGGCGTTGACTTGTCTGGTCATCGAGAGGGAGGAGTCCAGGATGAAGCCCAGGTTGCGTGCGTGGTCCGTTGGTTTGGGTGCGCTGCCCAGGGCAGGGGGCCACCAGGAGTCGTCCCAGGCGGAGGGTGATGATCCAAGGATGAGGACTTCCGTCTTGTCTGAGTTCAGTTTCAGGCGGCTGTTCCTCATCCACTCGACTACGTCTTTCATCCCTTCGTGTAGGTTGGTTCTGGCGGTTCCTGGGTTGTTGGTGAGGGAGAGGATCAGCTGGGTGTCGTAGGCGTAGGAGATGATGTTGAGGTTGTGTTGGCGTACGATGGCAGTGAGGGGGCTCATGTAGACGTTGAAGAGGGTGGGGCTGAGTGATGATCCTTGTGGTACGCTGCATATGACTTCGGTGGCCTTTGATCTGTACGGGGGAGGCGGACTCTCTGGGTTCTTCTGGTGAGGAACGAGATGATCCACTCCAGTGCCTTCTCTTGGATTCCGATGTTGCTGAGGCGCTGCACTAGGGTGCGGTGGCAGACCGTATCAAATGCTGCGGAGAGGTCCAGGAGGATGAGGGCCGCTGTTTCCCAGTTGTCGAGCAGGGCTCGGATGTCGTCAGTGGCTGCGATGAGGGCGGTCTCGGTGCTGTGGTTGGCGCGGAAGCCGGACTGCGAGTGGTCGAGGCTGGTTGGGCGAGCGCAATTGCTGATCCACTGTGTGAGGTTGTTGGCTGCTTGGTTGGGGTCCGTTGAGCTGGCGGGAGGGTTCTGGCTCAGTGAAGTGGTGAGCTGGTCGGTGGCGATCTTGTTCCAGTTCCTGCAGGGAACCTGTTGCGGGTGGTGGTGAGTCGTGGTCTTTCTGAAGCTGAAGTGGACGCAGCTGTGGTCTGTCCAGTGGAGTCCGGTGGAGTGGCTAAAGGAGATGTACTTGCTGGAGGAGAAGACTGGGTCAAGCGTGTGTCCGGCGTAGTGGGTGGGGGTGTTCACCAGTTGCATGAGTCCGAGGTTGGCGAGGTTGTCCAGCAGGGTGGTGGTGGTGTTGTCGTTGTTGTTCTCCAGGTGGAAGTTGAGGTCCCCTAGGAGGATGTAGTCAGCGGAGGCGAGAGCGTGCGGGCTGATGAAGTCTGCGATGTCTTCGCTGAATTGTGTGCGAGGTCCTGGGGGTCTGTAGATGAGGGTGCCTCTGAGTGTGGTCTTGGGGTCGGTGTGTATCTGGAAGTGAAGATGTTAAGCGGCTGTGAGGGTGTCGTCTGAGTTGGTCGTGATGCGGATGGTGTTCTTGTGGACGATGGCGATGCTTCCTCCTGTCTCGTTGACGCGGTCTCTCCGGGTGATCTTGTATCCGTCCGGGATGGCAACGGCGATGTCGGGCGCTGAGGAGGCGTTCATCCATGTTTCCGTGAGGAAGGCGACGTCTGGAGATGTGGTGTTGGGCAGGTTCCAGAGTTCCACGGCGCTCTCGAAGACGAAAAATGGATCGCGAACGGGTCAAGCAAGCTACTACGCATGCTCGCGGAGCTATGCGTAGTTCGCGGAGTGCAAGTGCATCTTCGCGTAGCTCGCGGAGTTCGGCTACGCGAACTACGCCCAGGCTTAGTCTTTAATTGACACCCCTCTCCTTTACGCAGCAGCATTAGTACTTTTTATTACATTTACACTTTTAAGGACTTTAGCATACCTTTACCAAAAATCAAAAAACAATCACAGGCTAGCAAATGCCAGATTTACTAACTTTATCAATGCTCGTTTCTATAGCTGCGCGTCAGCACCACGTAAAGTACAACTCACTAATGTTGCTTAGTTGCTAGTGACAGAAAAGCATGGGAGATAAACTGCGGAATGCTAAATTGCCGGAGGGCAGCCAATGAAAAACAGGGACATTTCTGTGTTTAACCGGGACATTGTTTGAAAACAGGGACATTTGAGTCACTTGGAGACAAGTGTCGGGACACGGGGACACTTTTCCATAAACGGGGACCGTCCTGGGAAAACAGGGATGTCTGGTCACCCTATCTTGACCCCATCTCATCACTAGTTCAGGATCACAAGCAGGATAAATATTAACCAGCACTGCCAACCACAATGAAATACCTCTTAGAGTTCTACATTCTACTATGGAAAGTCCAAAACATCTGCTTGGACCACTGACAGCTTCTACTACTCAACTTATATCATTGATTAAAAGACTTTGAAAAATGGAATGCCAAGCGCCACTATAGTCTTTAACTATTGAAATGGTTAAGAAAACCATCATCCAAGATGTCATTTAGGATGAGCACCCTGAATTCCAAGAGTATGGTAAGCAACTAGTTATTAAAGACATACTCCAACGCAGGGTATTTACAGATATTATTGGAACATGGGACGTCATGAAGCATCGCTACCAATGCCCACTCCAGAGGGCCTGTCAAGAGTTCATGCAATACTTTTTAAAAATGCAACCTGCACATTGGGACACAGAGCAATGAATGGGGTGCATGTTAGCTCTAACAATTCCCACATGGTTTTATTCTTCTGCAGGTGTCTCATTCTCAGAAAAACAGATACCCCAACATCTCTTTGGCTCTGGAGTCTCATTTCCCCGCCTTGTAGGAACCTGCAGGCATCACCTACACATTTCTCTGTCCTCTTCGGGGTCCTACTAGCTAGAATATCTTTTCTTTACCATATGTTGTGCCAGCAGGCAGGCCACGACCTAAGGTCTTGGTCTGTCCTCTTCTGCCCAGTTGCAGCTGCCACACAATCAAGCATCTATCCCATATTTCCTTAATGCTCAATTTAAAATCGGCTTCACAGAGGTTTGGCTCCTCCCAAGCTACTCTCTGTTGCTGCATCAGTACCATTTGTGTCTTCCATCCCACATCCAGGAGGCCTCATCTGCATGATCTGACTCGCCAGGAAGAGCACTAGCCAACACTGGAAAGTGGTCTATATTTACTTCACCTCTTATATTTTCTTGAGGCATACACTTCTCAGCGTTGTAAATATCTTGACAACCTTCCTTAATTTTCACTGCATCTTCATTGTAAGAAGGGCATGGGCGCCATTTTCACGAGAGACATTTTTCTACATCCCCCAATTTGCTGGATGGATGTCTACCACTCCAAGCGGCCATAGGTCTATTTGGAGTCTATGTAATCGTCAGTACGTACCATCACTGGAGGAGTCACCACTCTTGAAAGGCTGCCAGCTCAGGGTTTTGGAGAGCCAGCATTGTCTTGCTAACCTGGAGCGTACAAGATCAAAGTCTGATTAGCTGCGGCATATGGCCACACCACACACTTTGAGAAAGTCCAAATGGAATTACACATTTCATTATACTTCTTAATTGACTACCTATTTCCACAGTCTCTTCTCTGCTTCTGTTGCATGTAGAAAGATAATGTTATGGGTAGAGTGGTAGCTGGAAAACAGTACAGGGATACATTGAATATTACCTTTAAAACCATACGTCTATATTGGGGCACAACGTTTAGAAAACACAACAATGCTCAGTTTACTTTCAGTCAGGAATCTGGAAATCATCCTGGCTGTTAAGGGCAACGTCGTTTGGATTGTGGGAAGTAGGATTACAGCCGGGTTAAATTCTGTTGTATCTAACTGTAGCTTTTGATACACATCACCATTCCTCTATGGCCCCTAGAACTTTAGACATCTGCCACGCTGATGTAGTCTCTTTTCTTTCGTTCTGTGGCTTTCTAGACAATTTTGTGCAGACAGGCAAGTATCTGAATGGGAGAAGACAGACTTTATCTAATTTTGGAAGCTAATGGACCTACTACTAACTGCTGCAGTCAAGCTAATCCTACCACCACTGTATAACGAACAAAGGGGTTGCCAACCAAGATGTTTACCATGAACCACTTACCCTGTATCCTCACAGGCTGGCAATCCATGTAACGATTCCCTTTTATATTGTATGTATATGTACAAATACCATAAATATATATATATAAAAAACAATTATTGCATATGTTGCACACCTGTTTATCTGTGTTCTAATGTTAAACGGCTCCTGCTTACCTTAAAAGACAAACTTCTGCCCATCATTGTATTGTGTCTCAGTAGCATATATATAGACCTTTCTTCCCTTGAGGAGGAGGTGAAGCTCATTGTAGATGGGTAGCACACTACCCTTTGGATGCTCACAGCATTAAGGACTTTGCCATGCATATGGGGTTTCAATTTGTCACATAGATGCTGGTGGGCTTCAAACTCAAAGGATTTGAGCAGCAATGGAAAGCTGACTCTTCAAGTGCCCCTGTTAATGTTACCCATGAAATACAGGGCAGTGATGGTAGGCACAGCAGTAAATGATGTTGAAGTCTGTAAAATCCCCTTCCATTGCCTCTTTGGAGCCTCTGTCTTCCTCTCTTTATCCCCCACTCCTGCACTCCTTTTTAGGTTTCGCTGGGGAACGGAGCCTTTAGGCTCCGCCTCCAGAGAAATCTTATGTTTCTTAGTGTGTACTCTTAGTCCCTCCCTCTGTTTCATTGGCTAGCTCCATAAATGGAGGCTAGCCATTGGAACAGAGAGGCGTCCGTCATGGCCGGAGTAGACTCGGGGGCGTTCCCGAGATTCTTTGGCTTTTGGCGACGTCATGATACGTCAGCCAAAAGCCGGGAACGCCCCCGAATCTGGTCCGGCCGGGCCGTGCTTGCTGCTGTCCTGCCTTACTCTGTGTCCCTCCTCCCGCCGTCCCCCCTCCCCCCACCTCGCTGTCCTGTGCACGTTTCCCGCTGGCTGTCCGTGTCCCCTTCCCCTCCCACAGAAGCAAAACAACCCTTGTGTCCCATTGTCTTTGCAGCATTCCCTCCCCTCCCACAGCAGATCCCCGCCTCCCGAGCTGCAGCTGATCCCCGCTCTCCCCGCCTCCCTCTCCCCTCCCACAGCAGATCCCCGCCTCCCTCTCCCCTCCCACAGCAGATCCCCGCCTCCCGAGCCGCAGCTGATCCCGATGTTTCGGAAAATGTGTGCAAGCGGAAGAAGTCCAGGTGAGTGCCCGTTCCTGCTTCCCGCTGTCTGTGTGCCGTTCCCGCCCCCCCCCCTCTTCCCGCTGTCTGTGTGTGGTTCCCGCCCCCCCCCTCCCGTTGTCCGTGTGCGGTTCCCGCCCCCCCCTCCCGCTGCCACAGCTCCCGGAGCCCCGAAATTCCTCACCTCCCACTCGGATGGGACTGTCAGGCAGGCTCCGCCAGGCGTCTCCGCTCCTCCCTGTCTGTGAGCCCCAACTGGGTCTACGGCGGGGCCTACCCAGCGACTCCTCTTCGTCCCGGTGTAGGGCTCGGGTAAGATCCTGGATCAGAGTTAGGTACCCTCCCGGAGCCCGCTGTCGCAGGCCGTTTCCAGCATCCGTGGGCCACTCTACCGGGGCATTGCTCACCACAGCCATTATCTTTTTCTCTGCGAACCTTGGTTAGATGCAATCACCGTTTGTTGTGGGTTTCGGTACCAGTGCTTTACTATCCTCTTCCCGTCAGAATGTATCCGGCCGCCATCTTGTTTGGCTTTAAAATTCTGGTCACCCTAGCCAGAATGCAAATGGAAGCCCTAAATGAGCATCTCGCCCGTCCACTTGGCTTCAGAGAGTTGGCGGCAGGCGCTGAGAAAGTAAAAGCAGAGGGCTTGCGCTGATTGGTCACGTCAGGAGGACGTTCACGAGGGCAGGCATGGGCGCAGCCGCGTAAATTCGATCTGCAGAGCGTGTGTTTGTTCAAGGGTTTCAAAAGCAGCCCTTCGGTCCCCGGTGATCTTTGTATTCGCGCGCAGATACGCTATCTCGTTCGTCTCCTCCTGTTCAATCATTTCCTCCCGCCCCAACCATTTGTCATGTTCACCTCAACTGCGCGGTGTAAGACATCTTCGTTATATCAGTTACTGTGTTTGCCATATCTGATCAGCGTGATTGATCATTGCTCCAGCCACAGGTTGGTAATAAGCTGGTTTGAGAGACTCCCACATTTCCCATAGGGCAAAACGGGCATGACAGCATTATAAACTGGCCATTTATCAAGCTGTTCCCGCCGGTCATGGTCTGAGCATTGCTAGGCAGGCCGGCCTCCCAGCTCGCTGGAGCAGCCCCGAGCACGCCTGGGCGGCCGGGCAGATTGCTGCGTCATGGATTCATAACGATTGGACATCCGAGCTGAAGTAAGAGCACATAATCGAAGTAAAACCGAGCAAGACAAACATATTTTGATAGTGGAGTTATTTGTTTGTGCTGAGATCGGCTGAATATCTGTTCTTTGATTGCCTGCTGGGAACATTTCACTCCAGTGTTGTATTAGGTTGAAGCGAGTTACAGCTTAATTTGTGCCGGGGTTGCCGGTGGTAGGCACTAGGACTCGTTTCTTTGAGCACTGTGACTTATTTTTCTTCACACTTGGACCTAGAGCAACAGATGCAATCAGAAGAGGGGATGATAAGGAGAAAGATGGGAAAACAGTGGCAAATGAGAACATATGAAAGAGAAAATAGAAAAAAGAGGCAAGAAGTGGAGGGGGTGGTAGAAAGAGTCATGAGGTGGAATCAAGACTAGCCAGCATTAGCGCTCTTCCACCCGAGCAATTCTGTAGCACCAGCTACAGAATCTTAAGAAAAACTTTGGGCGCCTGCACTTACTTACTTACTTATTTATTTATTTTTGTAAATCAAGCAATGAACGAGCTCATGCACGACCCACTGTAAACCGTGCAGGTGTATTTTATTCTTTCACATTCAAAGGGGATTTCTTGTTTACCAAGCTTTATGAAGCTATAAGTGGGGAAACCTAGTTGATCTCTGGTACAGTCATCACATTGACGAAGAGTAAATTTAATATAATCTGAGAAGAATTTTGAGCAGGATCGGCAGTTTCTGTATATGCTTCCTGATGCTTCCATCGCTGCTCACCACTCATTACAGAACACTGAGTGGCACGTCCCATACCCGTGTTCAACCCCTTTCTCTTCCAATTTAGTATCCGTTCTCCCCTTCTATTTTCTTGATTTTACCTCTTGTCTTGTAGACTTGCAAGTATGGGTGTTTGTCCAATGTTGATAAGCGCAGGGTATTATCACAGCATCCACTGTGGGCATAGAAATATTGCTAGACAATCCATTGTGAGTGTGTCATTCCCGCAACTCCTCCTTACACATTTGAGTATCACCTTACTCCATCCAGTATGGCAAGTAACTCTTGCCATCCAGTATGGCAAGTAACTCTTGCCATTCCATCCAAATCAGTTACATGGGTGTTATTACAGCCTTCAGTGCTTATAAGAATTGATTTATAGTCAATTGTAGCCGAATGACTACATCTCTATCAGCTAACGGAGCCATTATCTATTGCTTTACTTGGGGCCAGCATCATATTATGTTAATGAATGGAAGCCACCTTATAGCAATATAGTAAAGGTGCACATGATTGCAACTAAAAGTCTCAAATATGGCTCCTTAATTAGGAAGGGGGAGCACCTAAATAGCAAAATGTCATTTTTCCTGAGCCTCTGGAAATACTTGCATTGGAGCCAAGGCCGGACATACCTTTTATTCCATCAGGCATTTCCTCAATTCAGCTGGAGGCAGGTTTTGAAAGGCCATGACCACTTCTTGTGCATCTGTCACTTTCCATAGCTCCATAAGGTTAATTAAAGAGGGCACGGGATGGCTTCAAGAGAGAAAAAAGAGAGGGAGGGGAGGGAAAGAAAGCGAGAAAGTGATCCGAGAGGGAGAAGAAAGAGAGGAAGGAAGGAGAAAGAATGGATGGATGTAAAGAGAGAGAGTTATTGAGAAGACAAAGGGAGAGGGGCTGGTTTGAACATTATTACCAGGGCTGATTTTGGTTCCCAGCTTGGCCTTGATTATAGCTGGCTAAATAATCCATTGTGAGATTGTTACCATTGTTATACGCACAAATGGGGCATGTCACTATTGCTTTACAGTCCATTACAGATGTAGGAATTTTGATATATCATCCATTGTACGTTTGTGATCTTTTTGCTTTATATGGAGGGCATTTCATTATTGCAATACTGCTCACTACAGACCTGTGTCTAGTGCTTCACCATACATTGTGCTAAGAGGCCATTTTAACAGCCCCTTTTAGGTCTTATCCAGAGTCAGCTATAGCTATCTCACCAGCCTCATGTTAAAACATCAGAATAAAAACTACATGCAAATATTCATACTCAGGGGGTTTCAGTCAGCTCTCTACATCCTTTGGTCTATTCAAGCATTCACATTTGCTTCTGCCCGCCACAGCACACAGCATGGAGCAGTGACCTTCCCACTTCATTCAATGGCTCGCTTGCACTGTGCTTGTACACATAAACGGGAAACGTTTACCACGCAACACAGCATAACGCAGTAGTTTACAACGCGCTTGTTCCAACGACTGCGTTGTTACCACGCATGTCATTACATCGCAAGTCGTTTCAACAACTTTCTTTAAGGGCATGCAACACCAAGGAATGTGTTGGATTTTAAATCCAACACCTTCCCTGCTGTTCTGCAAACTGGAGTAGGAATAGTAATTAACACTATTCCTAAGTCCAGCGAGCCCTCAGAACAAGTCATTGAAACAACTTGCGATGTAATGACATGCTTAGTAATGTGGTCGTTGTAACGACCGCATTGTAAACTACCGTGTTGTCAAAGCACACGTTGTAACATGCTATATTCCATATAAACATAGTCTCCTGAAAGGTGTGCACTTCTGTACCAGAGCTACTGTGTTTGGAGTGCTAGGCCGCTCCTTTTTTGTTATATGTTTTTATGTTTGCATTTGTTTTGCATGCTGCATGTTTGCAAAAAATAATTTTAAAAAATTGGGGGCCTGGAAAAGTTATACCAATTGGCTTTACCAATGCTTGTTTAGGATGAGCTTATTTCCATACTGTCCATTGTGGGAGAGTGATTTCTGCCACCCTCAGGGTTCACATGAATATTGACCTAATTGTTGAGGATGTCTGAATATTGAATTACCCGCAGCTCTATACTTTGGAATGTACCATTCGGCCCTTTCTGCATAAATTAATATCCCTCTTGAGAGGTCTACCATTATGTACATATGTTGACCACATGAGTTTTCAAGTTCTCATACATAGGCAGTAAAAGCATCTGTGCAGAGCTACTCCCCAGTCTCTCTACCCTTACTTGGTACAGTTCTAATCACTCCGTCTACTTCACCTGGCACAGCTCGTTGACATAGGGTATGGAACTTGTTCCTGCTAAATCAGGCACAACTGTGACCCTTTATTCAGTCCTCCAAACCATTCAGGTATTGGTTTCTGGCACAGGAATGAGCTTTACCCACTGGATTTGCCCAGGACAGCAACCCTCTTTTAATTGTTAATCATTGGTGCCTTGTTGGTTTGTGGTTGATAGAGACTTAAGTTAAATATCCAGTGTTGTTTCCATGGAATGACTTGTGAACAATACAAACCGTCTTAAATTGTGAGTTTTCTTTAATTGGTGTGTTGTGAAGGCATGTGTAGTGTTATGTGATTGCTGCATTGTGGGCTGTGAGAGCTGTGTGGGCTGTGAGAGCTGTGTGGGCTGTGAGAGCTGTGTGGGCTGTGAGAGCTGTGTGGGCTGTGAGAGCTGTGTGGGCTGTGTGGGCTGTGAGAGCTGTGTGGGCTGTGAGAGCTGTGTGGGCTGTGAGAGCTGTGTGGGCTGTGAGAGCTGTGTGGGCTGTGAGAGCTGTGTGGGCTGTGAGAGCCGTGTGGGCTGTGTGGGCTGTGAGAGCTGTGTGGGCTGTGAGAGCTGTGTGGGCTGTGAGGGCTGTGAGAGCTGTTTGGGCTGTGAGAGCTGTGTGGGCTGTGAGAGCTGTGTGGGCTGTGAGAGCTGTGAGAGCTGTGTGGGACGTGTGGGCTGTGAGAGCTGAGCAAGCTGTGTGGGCTGAGAGAGCTGTTGGCAATGTAAATAACAATGCCATTTATTTATAAGTAAACAAAAAAAAAAGAAATGTCATGAGCAATGCCAATAGCTCTAACTTTTCCAAAGGCGAAACCATTGCATTGTAAATGCTTGTTCCTCTCTGATCCCACTCTGTCACCCATCACCCCCACTCCTTTTGAGGGGCTCAGCTCCCCTTTGTTTGTTCTTCTTACCCTCTTTGCAGGCTGTGGTTCTCTCTTCTCTACTTGAGAAGTACACAAAGAGTTGCAAATCTGTTTAGGATTGACACGTTAAGCCCTCTCTTACACCCACATGGAACCTCCTACTTACCAACTGCTGTTGGTCTGCTGGCTTAGCAATTATTAGCATAGGTACTTTTACCCTGGATAGACACATAAGACCCTATATTTTTCCTTAAGAGCAGATTACAAAAGAAAGTTCCTACGTGTTATGTACCTTGTTTCCTGTTTTAGTAAGTAATCTCACTATGGTGGCTAACGGTTTTAGCTATCTCCTGCGAAGTCAGAATACTGAGATTTTATATACATTATGTTGGTTCTCCGTTTTTGAAATGCTATTATGTTGCCAAAGATCGTTGATAGGCGTTTGTCAGTATCTATTTGACAGACAGTTATATATTATATAACTGAAGACATGCCCTGGTTATGTTTCAAAATGGCAATTAACACCTATTATGCGGGCAGTCCTTTTTCTCTTTTCTTCTATAACAGTTGTACTGTATTTGGAACCTATAGTGGTAGATTTCATGACCTTATTACTTCGTATTTCATCCTACATTATTTCTTCACAGTGTCGATTTGGCTTTGATAATTAGCAGCGAAGCGCCATAAGTATTATAGTGTCAGTTTACAATTTTGCCTTCTTCAATACGGCGCTCATGGATTAATCTCTCTCAGCTTTTTCCTAAAATCATTGCGAGAGCTCTAAACATAAATAATGCCCATTTTCAACAGTACCTTCTCTGCTAAACTGGTCTCGGGCGGAAATATGGGGAAACGATAAAGATAACAGCTTTACCGGGTACCGTTAAGCCATGTGTTTTCTTTAGGGTAGTAACCCGTTTTCCAATCACGGAAACAAATAGACTTTTTGTTGGGATATATGTTATAAGTGACAAGAGTTTTTTTCTCGTAGTCCACGCAACATCTTACAAACGGTTTTCCGGTTTGCCACTCCGTTTAGATTTCAATTTGAGGTACAATAGGATAATGGGCCAGCCCCTTTACACACTGCTACCATAGTACTTGCAAAAAACCGATACAGACATGTTTATGATAAAAACGATCGAGAGACGTTTCTTAGATTTTTCTTATCTGTCCTTCTCATTAAGACTCCATAGTATAGCCTAACCTACGTTCCTCTAGGCTACTGCTGTATATTGTGCTTCGAGACAGCCGGACGCACTCTTCTCAAGATACGGTCCAGAGGTTGCAGTGTAGGTCACTAAGCCGAGCTATCCCGTACTCCAACTAAGTGGTTTCCATCCCTACAGGTCCCGACCGGGAGCGGACAACAGCGACCCTTACCTTAATTACGAAGTGTTTTTTGGCAGTACCACCAGATATTGACATCGCAGCACTTTTACTCCTTAGCATCGCCGAACACTAAACTGCAATTTTTTGTCCTGATTTCTTCCCCTAGATTGGAAGGGATACGAACAACACTCCGCGACCAAGTGGGCCTAGTGAGGTCTCTTTACATGTACGTAATGGTCTGTCTCACTTATTTGTGTGGTGTATGTATGTTAAAACACTGAATGCGAATGACAGTTTGTTATGACACATGGCTTTAATCACATGGCATCAGGCCCGTTTTTTATCGCATTATCGCATGGACTGATAAACACAGATAATCCAAATCTGTGAATGGTGTATGTTGAAATATGTCATTATTTCTTGGGTGCATGCACCCCCATAACCACACAGTGTTTTCTCTCTCTTACAGATACTACGTGATCAATACTAGCGTATGTACTAATGCATGCCTTATTTTTGCAGCATTCAAAATAATATTTATCTTTTAGTATCTCACTTAAGCACGTTTAGGAGTGGCGAACAAAGGGCTGGTCCCTGCGTAGTCCTGAAGAAGAGCTTGGGAAAGCTTAAAACATGTTGACAGAAATTGCTAGGCACACCTAAATTATTGTTAGAAAGATCCCTAGAACACCGTTTTTAATGTACCACCCAGGAGCAAGAATAAATCATTTATAGCTCACTAGGCTGCTAGTTTTAATCCACTTCACACATACCACTCCACTTCACAATACACCTTGCACTACACATAGTCCATAATTGAAAGTGCTCCTATGTAGTTCGCAAGTCGCAGCACGCCCCAGTCCGTAGAGGGCTGGGATGGCCCCAATGATGAAGCATATCACCGTGGGGAAACCCTGGTGAGTGAGGGGACACAAGAAAGAAAAATCTTTTTTCTTTCTTCAGCTTATCAAAGCTATTCCACCTCCAATGAGTGTTGTGATTACTATTCACTGACAAGCCAGGCTCTTGATCCTTGGTTCCAAGGGTTTTAAGTTTTTTGAGTGGTCACATCTCGCCTCTCAGCACGTAAATGTATGTTCTAGAATAAGAAACAGTGTCCTTGGTAATTATACAGCACAGATAATTATATACGCATTGTATTATTGCAGATACAAAGAACCCCCAGTTTTTTCTTGGAAACTGTACTTTCTCGGCCCTGAGGAAGGTGATAACATCTTGCTTTCACCGAAACCTGCGTAGGCCAACAATACACATCTGAGAATTCCATCTAAGAATCATGTCAAGGAAATGATCAATCAAAACCAAAATGATGGATTGATGCACTTTGAATGTACATACATAAGACAAACAGAATCACGGTAGCAGGTCTTTGTCTCAGATGTGGTTTCTTTGTGAATATGTTTGTACAGTATGAGAGTTAGTATGTCTGAGAGGAATGAACGGTGAGAATGGTTGAATGAGAGAATGTGTTTGATTTCACTTTTGTACTTTTTCTGTGGAGATTACTGAAACAATAATCTATGATTTGAGACGTAATAGAATATGATTTTTCTTCCTTATCTTCAAATGTCATTGTAAATATTTTCATGTTATGTATTTTTTGGGTGAAAATTTTTTTTTTATAAAAAAAGGAAAACTATATATATATATATATATATATATATATATATATATATATATATATATATATATATATATATATATATATATATATATTCCACAAAACAAAAGTTGCCCTTTTAGAGGATGCCGCTTACATCAGGGTAACAGCACTCGGCGCCGCAGGCAGCAATGTAGATAGCAGACCGCCTCCCCACTCTTACTGCCAAACGCGTTTCGGGCTCCCACGAGCCCTTGATCACTGGCGATAAAGGAAACAGGATGCGGATGAGAGGAACATATTTTATTTGCGTTTAGAGTCCCGCCCAGGTGGGCAAAAGGCATGCTGGAATTTGTAGTTCAAAGTGCTGCCCTTTGACTTGCAGTTCCTTTTACCAAGTGGAAACCGTTCGTGTTCCTTTGTAAATAAATGTTAGTTCCCTGTCAGGGGGGATTTGACGTCAGCGCCACTTCCAACTGCCACTGTGTTCCTGCGGCTCATCCGCATCCTGTTTCCTTTATCGCCAGTGATCAAGGGCTCGTGGGAGCCCGAAACGCGTTTGGCAGTAAGAGTGGGGAGGCGGCCTGCTATCTACATTGCTGCCTGCGGCGCCGAGTGCTGTAACCCTGATGTAAGCGGCATCCTCTAAAAGGGCAACTTTTGTTTTGTGGAATATAAAGCGGCCATGCCTGGTCGCGAGGATGCTCTGACGCTGAGCAGCGGACCCTGACGCTTGTTACTACAGGCGCTTTGAGGACATTGGGGGCCTGAGCCGCAGGAACACAGTGGCAGTTGGAAGTGGCGCTGCCGTCAAATCCCCCCTGACAGGGAACTAACATTTATTTACAAAGGAACAGGAACGGTTTCCACTTGGTAAAAGGAACTGCAAGTCAAAGGGCAGCACTTTGAACTACAAATTCCAGCATGCCTTTTGCCCACCTGGGCGGGACTCTAAACGCAAATAAAATATGTTCCTCTCATCCGCATCCTGTTTCCTTTATCGCCAGTGATCAAGGGCTCGTGGGAGCCCGAAACGCGTTTGGCAGTAAGAGTGGGGAGGCGGCCTGCTATCTACATTGCTGCCTGCGGCGCCGAGTGCTGTAACCCTGATGTAAGCGGCATCCTCTAAAAGGGCAACTTTTGTTTTGTGGAATATAAAGCGGCCATGCCTGGTCGCGAGGATGCTCTGACGCTGAGCAGCGGACCCTGACACTTGTTACTACAGGTGCTTTGAGGACATCGGGGGCCTGAGCCGCAGGAACACAGTGGCAGTTGGAAGTGGCGCTGCCGTCAAATCCCCCCTGACAGGGAACTAACATTTATTTACAAAGGAACAGGAACGGTTTCCACTTGGTAAAAGGAACTGCAAGTCAAAGGGCAGCACTTTGAACTACAAATTCCAGCATGCCTTTTGCCCACCTGGGCGGGACTCTAAACGCAAATAAAATATGTTCCTCTCATCCGCATCCTGTTTCCTTTATCGCCAGTGATCAAGGGCTCATGGGAGCCCGAAACGCGTTTGGCAGTAAGAGTGGGGAGGCAGCCTGCTATCTACATTGCTGCCTGCGGCGCCGAGTGCTGTAACCCTGATGTAAGCGGCATCCTCTAAAAGGGCAACTTTTGTTTTGTGGAATATATATATATATATATATATATTTATACAAATAAAACAAAATAAAGAGAAACAATGTTTTTTGATAAATAAAACACAATGTAAATAAAAGTCACTTCTCTTGGTTTTGTATCTGTGCTGTATATTAAATATTGTTAGCAGAGTTATTGCCATTTTTTAAATCAGATAGGTTTGACAAGAGGTTGTTCTAGTTTGTATTTCTCTCTTTATCCTCCGCTCTGCACCCCTTTTACCTCTCTGATCCCGCTCAACTCCCTCCCACTCCCCTCCATTTCCGGGGTTCTGCTCCCTTTTGTTTTTCTGCTTTCCCTCTCTGCAGCCTATATCTTTCTCTGTTTTCCCACCTGCTCTCTCTGACCCCTTGCCTCTTCACTCACAGGGCCCTGCTGGCTCCCAGAGTCTGCCTATCAGCCCAAATATCTGCCTACTCCATGACTATAATCAAAGGGCTTGTTTAAAGCTATAGGTCAGCATTTTCGGTATTAAACTGTGCTCCTGTTTTTTCAGAAATTGCTATTGTTAAAGTTTGTGATTTCTGTGCAATTCGCCGCTATTAACACAACCATACTGTTTGAAAAGCCAGGTTTTCCTGCCTCACCCCTCTCTAGTTACCCTCTTCGTACTTGGGGCCCCATTTGGTTGGCGGGCGGATCGCCCCCGTCAGGCCGGCGGTAGTCACTGCCAGCCTGGCGGGGGCGATCCTCCCGCCATCCGTGCCGAAATGACACCCCACCATATTATAAAGGCTGGGGGGTAGACGGAAAGATCGTCCGCCGCTTTTTGACCGGGCGGAAAAGGGTTCTATATGGTGGCGATGTCTGAAAGACACCGCCAGCCATATTAGTATGTGCATTTTTCAATGCCTTTCCGTGGCGGCATTGCAGCCACGGAAAGGCATGCGGAGTCTGCTTTGGGGGCTCGTTGCGGGCCCCCATGGACTCTGGGGAGGTGGGGGTGCACATGGGGGGTACCTATCGTACCCCCCTGCCTTTCAAAGAACAACGTGGCAGGCACTGCGCGATGCCTGTCACGTTGTGCTTTGAAATGCACAACATGTATTTTTACCATTGCGGCGGGAGGGGCTTTCAGCACCGCCTGCCGCAATGTTAAGAATACGGGATGTGCCTGCCACTGTGGTGGGCTCATCCTAATAGCCCCCACGGGACCCCCGCCCTTATGGTGGGCAGTCCCTTCCATCCTAATGATGGCCTTGGTCTCCAGACACAGGTTTCAGGAGTTTCATTACGAAAAAAAAATTTTTGATGCCGGGCTCCATCATGTTGACAGAGATGTGCGTCACACGTAAAAAAGCATTTAGAGGAAGCGCAGTGGCTACATTTCCTACCAATATTTTAGGAATTGCAGTCAGCTTGGTGGTGGTTGTTTCTAAATTTTGTGAGCGGGGACTCCGTCAGGGTAATTGAGTAATTTACTCTTTTGCCCTTGCAGAGATAACCCTGTACGCCTGCCAAGTAATACATTAAGCCCAATGTGTTATTTTGTTCCTTCACTCTCCTATGAATGAGAGCACAGCTCATACTGTGATGAACAATCTAATGGATATCTGCTGATGGCATCCAAGGTCGATGCTAGGATTCCCTTGCATAACACCTTCTCTAGATAAAAACCTTATTTATTTTTAGGTTAAACTGTCTTTATTCCACATTCAGCTATACATAACATCGCCTACAACCATCCGGTCAGCGAGAGGCGATGTGAAATTGAAACAAGAGTATTTTGTGTAGTTCATGAGTCTTATCTTGAAGACTAAAGTCTGCGAGAAATCAATAGAGTAGGGAGGTCAGACCTTTGTCATGCAGGCCATCCTTAAGCAGCTTCTCAAGCTCTGTAAGTGAATGAGATGCCTGATCTATCATCCTGGGATAGAGGATCCAATGCCTAACCTTCATACAAGGAATCCTCTCGTGACACACACTTATAAGTACATTTATGACTGGGTCCAAACCTTGGGGCCCATTAGAATGGCGGGCGGATTGCCCCCGTGAGGCTGGTGGTAGCCACCGCCGGCCTGGCGGGGGCAATCCGCCCGCCATCCTCACCTAAATGGGGGGCGTGGCTACCAACCGACCATGGTGGACGTGAGCTGAACCTGCTCTGTCTAAAAGCCCTGAACAGAAGCTAATTATCCAGCATAGATCGCTGCTGACTCCCCCACAATTGCACCCGAATGCAGAGTAGAGGACCCGGACAGAGAAAGGTGACATCTGCGAACTCCAGCCGCGACGGAAAGCAGCTCCCGGAGCCCCGAGACGAGTGGCCTACTATCCTGTAGGAAGCCGCGAACCACATTGGAGGGTCAGACCGATCGCTGCTGACTTCCGGGCGGCCACACTCAACATCCGGGTACCGCCCGGGATTCGGAAGGGACCCAGTGAGTGCGGTGGCCGCGAAACGGACTGACAAGGTCCCACGCCGCCCGGTGCGCCACAGCTTCACACGACCGGAGCCTTGTGGAGTGCGGCTCTGCATGTGCCAGTGAGAGAGACGGGGACGGGTGAGCGACATGGAACACGTCCGCGGCAGGGGGCGACGGGAGTGGGACACCTGGTGTAGTCCCATTGTTTCTGAAGATCGCCGTAGGTGAGCCTTGGGCCCCTGTGAGAGGTGCGGAACTCCCCTGCTGCCGGGAAACAGACGTCCGCCATCTTGTGCGCTACGCACTGGGATCGGGAGCGGAATTGGCTGCGGGCTGGAGTCCTGGGCAACCGAGGGCGGAACGGCCCTAAAACAGCTGTGGACCCGCATCGAAAGTGTCTGCAGAATATCGCTGGGGCATCCTGCCTACTGGCTCTGAGAAGGGAATTCCTGAGGGGCTCATAAATCAAGGGAAGATACAGTGCATGCCACTCCATAGGTAGCAAAACTCACCGCAGCATACCAGAGTGGAAGGGAGCACCACAGGGTACTACAGGCGCACGAGCACGCGGGTTTGCCCAGGAATACTGCTACAGCAACTGTCGGGGGCACCAAAGTGAGTCGCACTATGGTACGAAACAAAAACCGACAGCCGGACCCAGCGGTGCACGCCACGTTGCGCTCCGCCAGCTCCGAAGACCGGCTGGCATCCTCCAATAACAAAGTGATCCCGGCAACGGGCATGGAGTCGCAAGAGGCAAAGCTGGACTTGATCCTGACCAAAATTAGGGCCTCGAGAGAAGCGATGGGATCCCGAATGGACACGATGTCCACTGGATTATTCCTCTTGAAGGCCGATCACAAAAAATTGGCAGAAAAGGTCACTGAACAAATGCTAGTGCTGGATGATCTGATCCCACAATCGACAGAACACTCTACGAAAATAGAGGCCCTGGAGCGCCAGATGAAAGGCTTGCGGGACAGAGTGGATGACGCAGAATGGCGCTCGCGCCGCAACAATGTACGCATCCTAGGCGTTCCGGAACGAAGTGAAGGTGCTAATCCGACGCAGTCTGTGGAAGATTGGCTAAGGACGGTTGTGGCTCCGAGGACCTCACCCCGCTGTTCAGTGTGGAGAGGGCACACAGGGTGCCCCCAAGACCTCCAAAAACAGGAGCCCCTCTGCGTCTACTGATAGCTCGCCTCTTACACTATAAAGACAGAGACGCAGTCCTGAAGGCGGCGAGGGAGAAGGCCCCGATACGGTATGAAAATAGGACGGTGTCGATATACCCGGATTTCACCCCGGCTGTTCAGAAAGCAAGGTCCTCATTTCTCGGTGTTAAGCGTACCCTGCGGGACCGCAACCTGAAATACGCCTTGTTCTTCCCGGCAAGCCTCAAGGTTATACATGAGCATAAAAACTATTTTTTCGACACTCCGGAGGAGGCGTCGGAATGGATCAAAGTGGCACTAACACCGGGCTCCTCGCAGGATCCTCTTGAAAACGCAATGGGTGAGGAAGTGACTGTCGAAATGAATGCACGGTCAGGCCCAAGGGATCCAGTAGAAAAAGAGACTGCCAGGAATGGAACTCACACACTGACCGGAGAGAAAGACACGACAGAAGCGGCACTATTGACGACGGACGCTCTGGCGGCCCACGATGCCAGGACCGGTGCAGAAACGAACAGCAAAGGTAGCTCGCGCACATTGGCTTCCGAATCAGACACTAGCTTGCAGTTGTTTCCACGCATCACGGCACAGATGGCAAACTACTTTTGATATGCAGACTAGGAGATTCAGGGTGGTAATGTATGCATACGCCTAACAGAATTGGTGGGAAGGGGGGGGTACAACATGGGTCCTGTGTAGCTACCAGGGCAAAAAATGGAGAGACTTTTGTTAACAGACTCTGGGTCAGAACGAAGGGACACACCCCCCCAAGCGATGGCAAAATGGTTTTGTGTGTTACCCCCGTTGGGTACTCTTGTTTGGTCCTCGACAGTTAGAAGGAAGGGACCTTGAAGTTGGGAAGTTAAGCACTAAGATAGCGCACGTAATGTATCACACATCGGCACACAAGCTACAACTACTGGCGAAGTCACACGAAACAAGTAATCACCGTAATGGCAACAACTAACACATATAAACTCTGCACGAGGAATGTGAGGGGAATGGGTTCGGTGCATAAAAGACATAGGATATTGGCTCAACTAAACAGGCGTCAAGTGGCAATAGCGTGCCTACAAGAGACCCACTTGAACAGCGCGGAGGGCACCAAACTAGCCAGAAAATGGAAGGGGCAGTTTTATGCTACTGATTACTCAGCGTTCTCCAGAGGGGCGGCTATTTGGATTAAAAACACGGTTTCATTTAAAAAGCTGGAGCACTGGGTAGACAGAGAGGGGATATATGTGTTTGTAAAAGGGTTGCTGGACAGCTCTTTAGTAGTGCTGGGCTGTATTTATGCCCCCAATACAGAGCAGTCGAAATTCTTTGATACTGTCAGTGGGGTGATATCAGAGTGCTCGGAGCATATTTGGGTAATTGGCGGAGATTGTAATGCGGTACTGGACCTGTGTCTAGACCGGTCCCACCCCCCTTGAACGCAACAGAGAGCAAGAAACAAGCAGAAGCGCTGGCACGTTGGGCGAGTGGCTGGGATTTGGCAGATGCATGGCGTATCAAACATACAAACCATAGGGAATACATGTTCTACTCCCCAACACACAAACTGCACACGTGAATAGACCGTTTTTTCTGCTCTGCTACATTGTCAGGATCCATTGACTCGGTTATGCACATGGGCAAGACACTTTCCGATCATAACTTGGTGGAGCTGTCATTGCAATGGGGAGGCTCCCTACTCCGATCCCGACCTGGTGCTTATCCCCTGAATTGCTTGAGGACCCTGTCTTTCGGACATCAGTGTCAGATGCCATTCTAAAATATTTTGCTGAGAACACAAACACAGCTGGGACCCGACAAATTGAATGGAACGCCTTTAAGGTGACCATACGTGGAGTGGCGATGAGTACAAAAGTGGGCATTAAACACGCAGTGTTAGAGAGGCTCCGGGAGGTGGAGGGTAACTTAACTATGCTTGAAAATGAGGCAGTGGGCACACAAGGCAACCTCACGCAGCTCCAAGAAGCACACATACGACATGCGGAGCTACTGGAAGAACTGTGTGTAATAGATTATAGAGAATATACATGCAGGCAACACGCTCAGGCAGATAGATCTGGTCCCCTATTGGCTCGATTAGTGCGCAACGCTCTGCCGGTCGCCCCGATAGTAGAAGTGAGGGACGGATCGGGGGCTGTAGTACAAACACAACTAAAAATCAATAACACGTTCAAAGACTACTACACCAAGCTGTATGGTTCGCATGCCCCGCTAGCGGACGCGGATTTGGAGTCATTCTTGACAGACGTACCTATTCCATGACTCTCGGCCGCACAGCGGAAGGAGTTGGCGCACAATATAACTCTGGCCGAAATCAGACAGGCCATCAAGGCGCTGCCAAGGAAAAAAGCACCAGGAACCGATGGTCTGCCGGCCGAGTTTTACATGACGTACATTGACATACTGGCCCCACAATTGCATACACTGTACAACATATCGATGGAATACCGCACTTTACCACCCACAATGCTACAGGCGCTAATAGTCTCCCTCATGAAACCTGGCTGGAATGCCCTTCACCTGGAGAACTATAGGCCCTTGTCCCTGCTCAACACGGACTACAAGATCCTTAGCAAGATCTTGGCAACCTGATTGTTCCAATATATCCCGAAACTAATACATCCAGATCAGTGTGGTTTCGTACCGGGCAGAAGAACTGCACTGAACCTTCGGAGGCTCAGCCAATTACTAACTCTAGAGGATACTAGGAACAATAACGAGGGATGAATCTCCCTGGACCTAAAGCAGGCCTTCGATTCCGTGAGGTGGGATTATATGTTCGCGATACTGGGCAAGTTTGGCATCCCACAAGAATACATTGATTGGATAACGCTGCTGTATCCACACCCCACGGCACGTGTCCGAACTAACAAGTGTATCTCCGAGCAATTTGACATAATGAAGGGCACACAGCAGAGGTGCCCGTTATCGCCGTTGCTGTTCATTCTCGCCCTGGAGCCTTTATTAATTAAAGTACGAACGCTAGCGCACACAATAGGGATACAGAGACACTCAATACCCCATATAATATTGGCCTATGCTGATGACATCATTTTATATATTAAGGATATGACGGCCGGACTAGACCCACTCCCGGCACTATTCAATGATTTCCGGGCCTTATCGGGCCTAATGATTAATGAATCGAAGTCTTATGGTTACGGCTTCAACACTCCATTAGAAAACACGCTCGTTAGGTTCGAACAGCACTGTTTTCAGGTGGCACCTACAACTTTCAAATATTTGGGGATACAGGTGTACCGGACCGCCCGAGACCTTTTGGATGGTAACCTGGGAAAAGCAATCAACACGCTCAAGACGCAGATACAATATTGGAACACACTACCCCTATCGATAGCTGGGAGGGTGGCAATTACGAAGATGGTGGTGTTACCTAGGCTGCTATATTTCTTCACTAATCTGCCCCTCGGGATTCCGATGGCTTTTTTCAAGTTCCTAAACACGTCATTAACAGAATTGATCTAGGTGTGGGCAGGCGCCGTATCAGCCTGGCGAAGTTGCAACTACCCACGGACGGGGGCGGCACGGGGGTACCAGATCGGATCGCCTATGGTTACGCTAGTCGACTCCAATGGCTGGCCTACTGGCTAGCAGGGCGCAACCTACACGAAATAGACATGACTGAGATGGACAGGCACAGGGGCACTATACACCGGCTGCTGTTACCAAATACTAGAGTACCTGCCACAGCGCTATACCTCCTAACACTAGCTGTTAAGTACTTGAAGAAAGCGGTTAAATACACTAACGCGACAATATCCTGTGCACCCACTATTCCCCTACTGGGTCTACCACTGGGAAACGGTATCCTGACGGACCCAAAACTTCAGACATGGCAGCAAGCAGGCGTGCTGCAGGTGTGGGATTTCTTTGCGGAGAACACTATCATGACACACGCAGACTTTGCACATTTGCATCACACCCCTGACACGCTATTTTTACTGCACGCGCAGGTCACACACTACATAGCCTTGACCTGGACGCGAGATGGGTCAGAGCCACCCACGAACTCGCTCCTAACAATGCAGTATCTGATGAGGACGGGTAGCCACTTGACGAGGTGGTTGACGGCTGGCATTAGAAACGGCAGGGCAATCACGTTGCAACCCACTCGGGCACGCTGGGAGGGTGACATGGGCCACGCACTCTGGGATAAGGACTGGGAAAAGATACTTAAGTTCCCTAAAAAAGTGTCTCGCAATCCAAAATTCAAATGTATCCAATTAATGGTGGTGACCAGGGCATATCTCACTCCTCATAAATTGCATGTTATGTTCCCAGACAAAAACAAATACATGCCCTAGATGCGGAGCAGACAATGCCAGACTGCTATACATGTTATGGGATTGCCCCAAGTTAGGCTGCTATTGGGCTACAATTCATACAGTGCTGGCTAAGGTCGCTCCGGGTAGACCTTACACATCGCCACTATACAGTTTGTTAGGTCTAGGCCACAAAGAAAAGAAGAGGAGCGCAGCCTCCCGCTTCGCTGATCTGGCACTGCTACTGGGGAAACGGTTAATAACTATGCGATGGAAATCACCCAGACCCCAGGATGCAGAAGGCTGGCACAGTGAGGTGATGCGATGGGGCGGGACAGAAGGGTTGGAACTACGAAGAGAGGAACACAGAGGCCTGAGGAAAACGCACATCTCACTGGAATGGGACACTATGCTAGCAGAGTTTGAGGCTAGTGCTGACTCGTTACTGGAATAGTGTTATAAGATGCTGAACTGAACAAGAGAAACTGCATGTTTTCACTATGATATAATCAATATGTTGGTCGGGGGAGCAGTGGGTCAATATGGCATGGTACGGAAAACGACTTAAAGGGAGAACGCACGTAAGCAGAGAGGAGAAGTGTAACCGGGAAGAATATAATGCGCAGATGTACAGATATGTTTGACTTTGTCGTGAAGGTACAGAGGTGTGCGAACTAAAAAGTGCTAAGAGTAACGGGGCGGGGTTATGAATAAGCGGGAGTCCTATAAAAAAGAAAACAGACAGATAAGATGTTAAATATGCAGTCAGGTATACAAATCTAAAAGTATGGTATTGAAACGAAGTAATGCCATATGACTGTATTAATTCATGAGGCAATAAAGCGATTTTCAAAAAAGAATCCTCACCTAAATGACCCCCGCCATATTAGGATGGCGGGGGGGACCGAGGTGGACTGCACATGGGGGGTACCTGTGGTACCCCAATGCATTTGCATACACAAAGCGGCAGGCACCACGCGGTGCCTGCCGCTTTGTGTATGCAAATGCATGCCTGCATTTTTAACATTGCGGCGGGCAGTGCTTTCAGCACCACCCACTGCAATGTTAAAAATGCATGATGCGCCCGCCAATATGGTGGGCGCATCATAATTGGCATAGCGGGACCGCTGCTCACGTCGCGGACGGTCCCGTTTTCCATAGGGATGCCCGCCCGCCATCCTAATCGGCCCCCTTGTGTCTAAAAGTGCACATTGAAGTCCGAACGTCGATTTCATTTCCTTTTACAATTCATGCATACAGAGGCCCCTGCAGCCCCTGCAGTGTGTGTGTGGGTAGGGGGGTAGGCTTCTCCATTATGGAGGGGGCCATCTCAGCCCCCACTGATGTGAGTGTGACTGCCACAAGGGCCACACTGGCCAGAGCAAGGCCCAGCAAGTGCTGTTCAATTCATCCTTTCTATGGACTTGTGGCACTGCTGTGATGATCACAGCCATAAACAAGCACTGGCATAGCCAATAGGTCTCGCCTTTGAGACCTTATAAGTGTTTAGCCAGAGACTTTGCCTATGTCTTTAAGCTGTGCTGTACAGAAGTCTGCAGCATGCTGAAAAGTTATAATAAAGAAGTGTCAGAAGCATTGCTACCGTTTATATATCCAAAAAAGCATTATGTACAACTGAACAACCATATTAAAAAAGTATTAACAATAAATATTGTCGAGTATTTTTTGTCCTTTCAATGCTGGCATCTTCTATCTGCCTGTCCCAATGGTTGCTTGTTATGGGTTGTTTTCCTATGGGGTGGGCATAAATAACAGTCAGTCAGAGAGTCAGTGAGAGAGTCAATCAACAACAACAATTGCCTACCCACCACTATTTTTTGCAAGCAATTCAAAAGGTCAAAAAAGCAATTGTCAAGTTTGACCAGGTATTTATTAGTACCAACTATTTGATTATTTTAAAACAATTTTCAAAAAACATTTTTTCAACAAAGAAAGGCACTATACATTAATATATTTACAATATCATACAATTTTACAAACGAAAATGACAAAGCTAAACAAACTAAAAAGACATGAATGCTAACATCCTACATAGAACAAAAAACAATTAGACAACATTGTGCATAATATACTTTTGAAATTAAACATTCAAATGAATACACTTGATTGAATTCACACAAAAAAAGGGGAAAGGAGTTTGGTCAATAAATGACGGCTATTTAGACCAGCAACTGGTGTAGTGTTTTGAGTGGCAAAACAAATGCTCCTTGTGAAATGCCATTTCACAAGGAGGATTTGTTTTGTTACTCAAAACACGACACCAGCAGTATAATGTATAGTGCCTTTCTTTGTTGAATTTTTTTTTTTTTTAAATAATCAAATAGTTGGTACTAATAAATACCTGGTCAAACTTGACAATTGCTTTTTTGACCTTTTGAATTGCTTGCAAAAATAGTGGTGGGTAGGCAAATGTTGTTGTTTTCATTGGGACTGTACACAGCACAGAGACAGCCCTGATAGTTGCCTCAGAAGAATTGAGAACCTTCTAGACTCAGGATCCAATGCAGCCTTCATTTTGTTGGATCTCTCAGCTGCATTTGATACGGTCAACCATGTTATATTGATTGATTGGCTCCATTCTATAGGCACATGGGCTCCTCACAGGCCCATATAAAATCCTTTCTCTCAAAAAGGAAACAATTTGTGGCCCTGGCCATTCTAAAATACTTTCTCTATTGGAAAGAGAACAATTTGTGGCCCTGGGTGATATCTCTTCCAACACCGTAACGCTACTGTGTGTGGTTCTGCAGGGCTCATCTCTAAGCCCTATGCTTTTTAAATGTTATGTTATCCCTTTGACTGCACTGATTAAAAAGCTTGGATTCTTGGTTGTTAGTTATATTAGAGAACCCTTAAATAGTTGTAACTGTGGCCGGTAACCCAGAGAACACAGCAACTATTTTTTATGGCTGCATGCTGGAGAATATTAACTGTATGTTTAATAACTGGTTAAAACTAAATTCCGGTAAACAATGTTCTCCTGCTAGGCAATAATACATCTTTCTGGTCTCCTACTTGGTGGCCACAAGAATTAGGAACCCTAACTACTCTGGTCTCCAAGGCTAAAAATGTAGGGATCCTCTCTGATGAATAATTGTCATTTGATAACCAAATTAATTATGTGACTTCCTCATCCTTCTATGTCCTTAAGATCTTGAGGAAGATCTATTTTATTTATTCCCCAAAACATGCAGAAGTTGTTGGTCACTGCCCTCGTGCCCTCGAAATTGCATTATTATAATGCACTATTTATCAACTACCAGCAGAGACTTATAAACAAACTTCGAATCCTGCAGCGCGCTGAGGCACAGCGCTGAGGCACACATGCTACTTACACATGCTACTTAGGATTCCCAAGTATTATTCAGGTTCACAAGCATTGGCTCAGCTGCACTAGCTATACATTTGAAAGCGTGTAGACTTCAAAGCACTCTGCATTGCTTTTAAAGCTTTTAAAGGCCAGATGCATCATGCAAAGAAATAGCGATTCCTTATTTGCGATTTTTAAGGAATCGCAAATAAGGACTCGCTGTTGGCTATGCATGATGAGGATAGCGAAGAAATAAGGAATCGCTAAAAATCGCAAAATACAATAGCAATTCCATGTTAAGGAATCGCAATTGTAAAAAAACTCCAAACTCGCATTTAGCGATCCCGCTATTTGCGATATCGCAGATAGCGATATCGCAAATAGCGATTTCGCAAATAGCGGGACAGTGAAAACTACAGAGTCGCATTGGGAGCAGGCTGATGGCATCACAACCAGGAAGTCAATCAGCCCATGCTGCCACTTGTGCACAGAGGAACACAGAGGCAGAAGCTGAGTGCAGGGAGAGAGAGCAGAAGAACACAAACTGCAGTCTGCTCACAGGTGGAGACAGCCATGTCCCAAACAGCCACAGAGGAGGGTGCAGTGGGCAGGAAGCGAAAAATCAAGTTCAGTGATGGTGAACTTGACCTCCTCATTGAGGAGGTTGCAAACAACCATGAGAAGCTATTTGGGAAGCTCTCCCTTAAAGTGCCAGAGGCAGATAAGAGAAGGATCTGGAACAGGATCAGAGACAAGGTGAATGCTGTGGGGTCACACACCGCAGCATAGATGACCTGAAGAAACGCTGGTACGACCTGCGCAGTCGTGCCAAGGAGCAGGTAGCGAAAAGGTGAAGGAGGCAAAGGGGACTGGAGGAGGAGGCCCAACAGTCCCAGACAACACACCCCAGGAGGACATGGTTGAGGGCACAATTGAGCCAGAAGCAGTGGTTGGAGTAACGGAGCTGGACACATCCGGGGCGGCCAGTAGCACACAAGGTAAGATGCATGACAATCAACAGAACAATGTACATACTGATAGTGCCCAAATGTGAATCAACCTGCAAAATAACATCAGAAATAGTCCAGCACACATTTTACATAGGGACACCAATGCATCATGGGACTTGTAGTCAGTAGAACCCAATTGCCTGTCAGAATCCAACACAGTAAGCCCAAATGCTAACAAAATGCAGTACAGCCATTGATGAGAGACAGTGAGAACATTAATGTATATTTTTATTAAGGTTGCTCAACTCATGCAACAACTTTAAATAACATTGCACTGTTTCACATCACAGATGCAGCTGAAGCAAACACTGATGACAGTGATATTGGAGACAGCACACAGGTCAACCAAGAGGCTGCAGTGTCAAAACCTGTGACACCACCACCCAAATCCAAGGCACCAGCAAAACGCAGGGCCACAGTTACACCACTGCAGCCAATGGAGACAGAACAGGAAACATTTACCGCACCTAGTACAAGCCGTCAAAGTGCCAGCAACACAACTACACCGCAGGCACATGTCCGTCCAGAAACAAGACGCAGGCCAAGGACCCATACTTGGGCACAGGAAGCAGGAACTCCCAATCAGTGGGGTGGCGTGGAGTCACAGATGGTGCGGGTGCAGCGCGTGCAAGCGAGGCACATGGGAACCATCAACCTGCAGATGACAAAAATGAACACAAACATTTCTGCAATGGCTGAGAGTGTGAGGGAGCTCACTACTGCACTAGTGGAAGCACACAGAGAATCCAACAACACCCTGTTAGAGGTGGCGCGTGTGATGCAGGAGGGACACACCACACAGAGGAGGAGGCATCACCAGTTTGTCACCTGCATGGGCGCCTATACCAGGTCCAACAACCAGATCTGCGGAAGCATGGCACAGCTGTCACGTCGGTCTGTGGAAATGCAGATAGATATGGGCCATTGTTGTGGGGATGTGTCCAAGGCACTCGGGCAAATTACAACTGCCGTTGAACTGATGCATGCTAGCACTGGTGTTCAGGGCGATGTTACAGCGGAAGAGGGTAGTGAGGCTTCCAGCCTCAGCAGCATCACTGCGCCACTCACCACTGTCAGGAGGAGCAGTAGCCGTAGACAAGCACCTCCCGCTGCATCCGGGAATGCAGATGCAGATGCAGGAGAAGGACATTTGGGTGTGAGAGGGAGGAGACGCTAAACCTAATCAGAGGGGTGTAAGACTTCATGGTGACGTAACCATGTACAAGACTATCTTTGTGACTGCATTACAAGTCCTTTGTGTGTCTCTTGTGTCCTTCAGTGCATGCAGTTAATGTGCTAATGGACACCATCTCAGTTCAATTTCACACCCCTACCGCCTGACGTGGTAATAAATAGTTCACCTTCAAATGCAAATGAGTGTTGTGTGTCTTTGTTACATACCTGAGAAATAGTGCAGGGTGATGTCAGTACGTTTTCTCTGTCCCTCCGCTGAACTACCAAGATGTGCCCGGCGTGGTTGTGCTGGGGGCTGGTTGCCCTCTGTGTCGGATTCCTCATTGGGGATACCTCTCCTTGTTGCTATGTTGTGCAACATTGCACATGCCGCAATAATCATGCAGCAGGTTTCCGGTTGGTACAGCATTGCTCCTCCAGTTTTATGCAGGATGCGGAAGCGACTCTTGAGCAATCCAAATATCCGTTCTATTACATTACGTGTCCTGATGTAGGCTGCATTGTACCTCTGTTGTTGTGGGCTGGCTGGGTTCAGGTATGGAGTCAAGATGTAATGCCTCACCGCGTATGCACTGTCACCTACAGAGTTACAGACAATATGTTAGTGTCAGGTATGCATTGCCATAACCTAAGTCAGTGATGAGTATAGTATTCAACTTACCTAGCAGGTGTCCATTGCCAAAATCTCCCCTGAGCAGACGTGTGTGCAAGCCACTATGGTGGAAGATGTATGAATCGTGAGTGCTTCCAGGGTATTGTGCAACGAGGTCGGTGATGATGTTCTCAGCATTGCACACTGCTTGGACATTGATTGAGTGATATGCTTTCCGGTTGCGAAATATATACTCATTTACGGCAGGGTGACATATGGCTACGTGGGTGTAATCAATGCATCCAATTACGTGTGGGAACTGTGCTACTTGGTAGAATTCCTGTTTGTTTGGCTCAATTCCTGTGGGGTTGTGGGGAAGGTGATGTGGTTGTTGATCACAGTCATCATGGCGGCCAGGAAGGATTTGAAGAACCGCAAGAGGGATCTCTGTGATACCCCTCCTGCTTCTGCCACTATATCCTGTAAGCTACCTGACGCAAGCAGGTGCAGGCTACATAGCACCTGGACATCAGTAGGGATTGCCTGGGTCCTATGTGTTTGGCGCTGCAATAGTGGGTCCAATTCATCTATTAAGTCTAGTATCATTGCTGCATTCATCCTGTACTTGTCATAAATTTGCTCACGAGTCTGTCCCAACAATGTGATGCGCAGCTGGAAGATTCTCTCCTGGATTCTCCTTCTGGCCTGGCCTGCTGCAAGTATCATCCTCCTCCTCGCAAAAATGTAGAGTCCTGCCAATGTTGGAGGCCACTATGGCCTCATGGGTCTGTTTAAATACACCTATGATGTAAGGCCGGTGAGTGGGAAACATTTTATTTTTTTACCACCTGATTGTGATTCCCTTTAAACTGCTATTGCTAAATTGCGATTTTAGATATAATCGCAATTAGCGATTTTTCATGCATAGGATTAGCGATTTTATTGCGAAATCGCTAATTTGATATAGCGATTGCACAATATGTTTCGCAGAATCATTGGATTCTCGCTACTTGCGATTCGCTAATGGGGTTCGCCCTTGTTTCTGCGATTTTTTTGCAAATTCGCATTTTTGCATTTGCGAATTCGTTTTTTCCTACGTTTTCACATCATGAGTGCCATTTCTTTCTTTTGCGATCGCAAATGGTAATTCGCACCAGTTGCGATCGCAATTTTGGTTGATGTATCTGGCCCTAACTGCCTTATTTTAAGGAATACATTTTTTATTCGTTTTCACAACCTTACAACAACAAATATGTCCATAGACACTGGATGATTTGAATGGTATGCATACAGAAAAGGACACAGCTATGCGCCTACAACCCCAAGGACTAGCAGCGATTTCAAAGATAGCATGAGCCTGTGTACTAAGCTTCGTGTTGGTGGAAGGCAATCTGCGACGTTCAGGCTAAATCCAGTGGAACCTGAAGAGAGAACAATGAAGAGAGAAAAGACAAAACAAATGCGAGAAAGAAACCAAAAATTACAATAATAAATTAAATTCTCCAAATATAGGAGAGAAATCCTTCCCTCCTCCAACCCCTCCCCCCAGCCCCTGATGGAGAAAGTATTCGCATGTGACGCAACTTGCTTGTATCAAGAACCTCAAATAACATTAATAAGTTAACTCAACATGTTTTTCTTACTAATATTTTACTTTTACACTACACGGGGGTGTCCCAGAGACGCTTGCCTATGTGTTTACTAAAAGGTAATAACGCTTGCTTCTAATATGGTCGCTGCTTTGCAGGAATCTAGTCTGCGCACGCGTCGGTCATACCCATGTGATGTGAGGCACTCGCAGTTCTGGAGGGAACTTGTTGATCATGCGCAGTATTGCTAAAATGGCCGCTTTGTTTTTCACATGCTCCGTGCTTGCACTGCTGCTTTTGCAAAGCTGTTTGTTCTGCTTAACTCCTAATGCTATAGTTATTATAAAGTAAGGGATGTAGTATAGCCATTCACGGTATACAGTGTATTCATTTTTTCCTGTGTTTCTAAATTGTTTTCGCTTACTTTTCATGTATCACCCTCGGGGGGGCCCAGGAGGCGCTGCTACACCATCTTGAAGCCCGTATAGAACCAGTCATGTGATGGGGGGAAAGAAAGTCATGCAGCAGTGGAACCCAGCCAGCTGGCAGCCAAAGCCAAGATGCTCCTGGGAACCGACCTGCGACCCAGCAAGAAGAAGCTGACTTGTACCTGCATTTGCTACAAATGTATAATTTTACAGTATACCCCATTGTCTGCTAAAACCTCTCTTGCCATGGGAACTGGAATGTAAGGGGTGGGTTCCAAAATGAATATTAAGTCTGAGAAAGTCTAAATTCTAGGAGTTACCTTGACCTAACCTCCTCCCTTGCCCAATCAGAAATTAGGGAACCTTTCACTTGCAACATTTGTGGGTGGTACATTGACCCGAAAACAGTATAATTAGCCTAGGCTTAGCTAGAGAAATTGTCTGACTTGTCCGAATAGCTGACCTGTCACTGACCCAACGAACTCTATAGGTGATTGATACAGAGAGCTGCGGAGCACTCTGTCCGTAAATTCCACAGACTCAGTCGGAGTTTGAGAAACCTTAAGTGCTGGCAAAGCACTTTGCTGGGAGATTCGAGAACCCAATCGGGGTAATTGGCAGATTCCTTGCAGAGAGGGGGTAGCGCAGGCGTTGTATCCGAAGCTGCAGGTGTTGGTCGTACCCTTTGGTGAGACCACTCCTGATCCTAATCCTGAGGTTATCCTGTCCTGACTGTCCATGAGCTGTACCTGCTCGCCTACTGGCAGCCTAAGTCCTTGAGGGTCCTTTCCCGCCTTTTCCAACCGACCCGTGGCCAGGGTTGGCCTACATTCTGTCCTAGGTAAATATAAAACTCCGCGTGGGTGTTTGTCTTGCTTAAAACTTCTTTCCCTTTTCCCGAATAAAGCAAAATTGCCTATTGTCCTTTACCCTGTCTTTCTCTACAATAAGATTTTCGTGCAAAATGGGGTAATAGTATGTTCCATTCTCTCCCTACCCTTAGTATAATACTGAATCACATGCATATATAGTTTGTTCCCTTTTTCCCCCTCCCTTTAGTGAACAAGAACATCTGGACGAATCAAAATAAAGTTTCGTTTTCTTATAGACCGTTAGTGAAAATCGAAAGCCTGCTTTGACTAGTATGTTCCCTTTTCTCACCCGCCTTTAGTGAAGTTAAGAAAGTCTGCTGATCTAAATTTAATGTGTTCCTTATTTTTCCCCTTCCTTTATTTACCGATTTCCAAAGGTTTCTTACTTTAATTCATAGTTATACTATCTTCCTAATCTTAGTAATAGACAGTTTGATTTGTGTAAACCTGTGGCTCATGGCAATTGAAGAAGACGAGAACTAGATAAAGGTTTTGAAAACTTCTTGCGTTTGTGGTTATTATAAAGTATAACCGTTATTTCACATGTGGTATGTTATTTAGTGTTGTCTACCTACTCCCAAACTAGCTCCTGATCCATTGTGATCTTAGGTACCTGTTACAAGGATTGGTAAGTCAGGTACACGGTAATAGAAAGGAAGAAACTGAATGCTGATATCAGCGTGATAGGTTACCTGATTAAAGTATACCTGAAAGTATTTTATGGGCCCGAGTGTGCATTATGTTTGGTTGGGTGACCTGTGCGCTCTATCAGTAATTTTCTGGTAGCAGAGCTATGGTTAGGACTAGTTAAGATAGGTAGATAGGTTATTTGTGGATAAACCGTGAAAAATTAAATGTGCTGCTAAAAATATTTTTCCTTTGCAAACCTGATCGATCAAATGTAAAAGTATTATTTTGAAATGCTATGAAATGTTTTTTTTAGGTTGTGATGAAATGCTGCTAAATGATTTTTAAATGTATTAACCACTTGTTATATGTTGTCTGGAATCCCCGGGGGCAGAATAGAGGGTGGTGAGGAGAATCCACTTTGCAGTGAGGTCAGTGGCTCGAGGAAAATTAGTGCATGGTTAGGTAGAACTGGAAGCGCTAATTAGGGTTTTCTGCATGAATAGTTGAATAAATGATAGCAACGAGTTCGCTATTGAAACTTCAGTTGTGATATTACCTAGCAAGGGCCACACGAGGAAGGAGTAGTAGGTTCATCGGAGCTTGAGTCATAGCAAAGGAGCTCGCTAGTGAAACTTTAGACTTAGTACATATCCCGGAAAGAGTGGATGAGTCAAAGAAGTAGCAGGTTCTCTAATGCTTGTGTGAAGGGTAGGCAGGAAGGTCTATCCGTAGTGTATGAAAAGTAGACAAAAGAAGTTTACTTGCAGTGAAACAAATCTTTCTTTCTAGACACTCGAGTACAGTGGCGAATATTATAAGTTGTAAACTAAATAGAGCACTTGCACTTTAAGAAAGAAATCAAGTTTCCGTTACCTTGTGAAGGAGGCAGTCAGTCGCGGAGCTGCGCTGACGTCACTCTGTGCCGCGCTGGTATTGGTCGGAACAGCGGGTGTGTAACGGAGCTGGAATTGTAAAGGAGGGGTGAGTGCCGGAGCGTGAGACCGAGTCTCACGAAAAGGCCGCACACCCATTGGTTTAAGTTGTTTGCAATCACAGTGTTGATTGGTTGGTGAATTTTACAAGACGCGCTAGCATTGGAAGAAAAATTTGTAAACAAAGGTACGTACTTTAAGCCCGAGTTAGGTTTTACGAGGTATATGTGGTATTCGCTTAATCCCGAGACTCGACCTGATCCTAGGTACTTAGGGTTTGCAAAAGATCAGTGGAAGGGTCGTAGATTACACGGAATGCACTGGAGCAAGAGAAAAATGACTTTCGCAGACAGAGTCAAAAATTACTTCAAGAAAGATAAGCCCATAAAAACTAGAGAAGGTGTAATCATTCCACCACCTAATACTCCCGCATCGTTTATGATGTTTGACAAAGGGTATCATACCTGTGTGTGGTTGGAAAATTGGGTGGAATATACTAAAGATGACGGAGTTTTAGCTTTTCCTTTAGATGGGACCTTTAATGGTAGAATTTTGTTTAATTTGAGGACCCGAATGAATGACTTACACCCCAGACCAAGACTGACACAATATGAGGCCCTAGAGGAATGGGAGATTGAGGCCTTTTAGAGAGACAGACCCAGAATGGATAAAGAGTTAGCGAATTTTTATCCGAAGAATCAGAGGGAGACCCGAGAGAAAACATTTAAACAGTGGATACAGAATATGATGGTAGAAGGACTATTTCCAGTACGTGCTGTAGCCGAACCCATAGGAGGGTAAAGGACAGAGAAAACCCGACACTTAATGACTGCGGGTGATTCGGAAGATGAATATTTGGAGGATTTATTAATGAAAAATCCACCGCCATATGATGAGGAATCTAGGTCCTTGAGTTAAAAAAATCCATTCTTTAGGCCTTCCAGCAATAGAAGAGCCAGTGCATTTGCAGGAACAGGTTATAGGCCTAGTGGTAATGAGGGAATGACCATGCCCGATACAACTGTTCCATGTTATAGACCGTCCTGTGGTGAGGGACCAAGTACGACCATTCCAACTGCCCCGAATCTTTATCCACCTTTAATTCCACAAGTAGAACATGAAACCTCTATGGAAAAGATTTTAAAGGATCGAGAAAGAGAAGTCTTAGCTAAGCAGAGAAGTCGTTCATAACAGAAAATATCCCAGTTTAATTCAAGTCCCGAAGCCCTGACAATTCCAGTAACTATTGGCCCAGTTGTTCCTCTTTATGTGGATAGACAGACTAGTCCAAAGACTCCAGTTATTACTCCAGCTGTAGTACAGCCAAGAAAAGAGCCCTTAATAGTTGATGACCAGACAAGTGAAGGTGAATCTGTAATTTCCCTAATGGATTTGCCCATAAGGGAACCGGAAGGCAGTGCACCAAGGAAGAACACTCAAACTAGTGCAAGAGAAGTCCTGATAGAAACAGCTTCAGGTACTCGAAGTGCCACGGTAGTGACTCCGGAAGAAATAGATAGATGGACCCGAGAATTAGAAAAAATAAATCCTCAGCCAAAACCATTAGATATTTACAAATTAAGAATAGAATTGGAAGAACTGATGGCTGGAAATGTGGGATTAGATAGGCTGAACACCCTTAGTGAGGAAGAGCTACTGTTCATCTGTAAAAGTATTACCAGAAATACCAGTGTTCCATGAGAAACTGATGGACACCGCAGCTAATATGGGAATAGATGTCAGCAGATCCAAGGTATTGCAGAAACCATACAGAGCAGAATTTTCTGACAAAGACTTAGAAAACATGAACGTGTCAGGGAAAAAGGTGCAGATAAGAGAATTGCTGAACCTGTTACAGAAATGGGGAGACCTAGAAAAATGGAAAACGAGATGGGCGAAGAAAAAGGAAGACAGTAGGTCCAGACACGTGTCCTCTGAATATGTCCTAAAAGAAACTGAAACATTGTATCCCATGAGAGAAGTGCCAGGTGGAAATATGTACATGTTCCATGGTCCTGACAGGATATTGTGTCATTCACAAATGATTTCCCAAAATTACGAGAAAAACCTGTAGAATGGTACAGGCAGGTTGAGAGGTTTATTAAGGTTCAAAAATGTCTCCTGAAAGATCTAGATGGGTTCTTTGACATTGTAGTTCCCATAGATTTATGGACAGAATGCAAAATTGCTGTTGATTGGCCCAGTGAGGAGTATGCCAGAGACCCAAGGACAGGAGCCCCCTCAGCGGAGGAGATAAGAAAGTATGACCAAGTAAAACTGTCTTTAAAAGGAAAAGTGCCTGCTAAAGAAACTGATTGGACCCGTATAGATAGAACTACCCAAAATCGTGATGAAACTGTACATTCATATTATGAACGACTGTTACAAGGTGTTCAAAATGTACAGTGGATTAGATAACATTGAGATGAAGGACATGACCCATTTCATTTATCGATTCGTGTTAGGATTAAGACCTGAAATTTCACAGTGGATTAAAGACAATAAAATCTGTTGGCAAGCAAAACCTATAGATGAGGTCCTGAAATACGCCAAGTATTGTGAAGATGAGCTGGAAAATAAACGGAAAGCATTAAAAGAAAAGGTTATGTGGGCACAAGTGAAACTAGCAGAGCAACAAGAAAAGCAGTTAAGTAAAATGAATAATAATACCCAGAATCAAGGCCCTGGGGGTGGAGGGAAGCCCAGAGTCAAAATGAGCTGAGAGGAGGCCAAAAAGAAGTTCCCCTGTCACCGGTGCGGACAGATAGGGCAGTGGAGAGACGAGTGTCCAGCGGTACAGAATGGTAACGTGCCCAATAGTGATTTGAATCCACAGGTGCAGAAAGAGCGGCCACGAAAGACTCAGTATTAGGTAAAGCAGAAACAGTTGCCTTGTGCACCTAGGCCAAACTATAGGAATAGAGCACAACAGAGTGGAAGCAGAGGTTTGGGAAGGAAGGGAGGATAGAAATGCAGCAACTTCGCAATTCCTGTTGAATGATACATTCCTCTGTAATGAACCTTACTGACGGTGCCTGAGGGGGGAGGACGAGGAGTGCGTGCTTGGCGCCTCCTTGCCGGTAGACCAGTCAGGGCCATACATTGAAGGAAAGGTTGAAGGAAATGACGTCACCTTTCTGTTGGACACTGGTGCTACCCGTTCTACTGTGAGAACAGCAGATGTCCCAAACCTACCCCTCTCGGGAGAAGCAATCCAAGTAGTGGGTGTTTCTAATCAGTTAATTAGTACCCCAGTAACTGAGCCCATGGAGATCACAATAGGGAACTTCAAAGAGATGCACAGATTTGTAGTCTGTGACTCCAGTCCTGTGAACCTATTAGGACGTGATTTGTTGTGCAAAATGAATTGTACCATCTTTTGCACACCAGAAGGCGTTGAAATTCAGACCCCAGACGAAGATGGAATTTACAAATTATTGTTAATAAGGCCTAACTCAGAAATTAGAAGACTAACAATACAAGACTTACCTGAAGAACTCCAACAGACAGTGAAACCAGAAGTGTGGGATTTTACTGGAAAGGATGTAGGATTAATGGCAAATGTTGACCCAATTAAAATAGCTATAAGAGAAGATGCAGTTTACCCAAATACCAAACAGTACAAAATGAGTGCAGAGGTAAAGGCAGGGGTTGCCATCGAAGTAAAAAGATTATTGGAAGCAAACATCATACAGGAGGTAATGAGCAGTCCTTGTAATTCACCCATAATTGGAATCAAGAAACCGAGTGGTAAGTACAGAGTAGTGCAGGACCTGCGCAAGGTAAACAAAATCGTCGTTCCATGCTGTCCTATTGTTCCAAACCCTGCCGTGATCTTGTACCAAATTCCATGGAATGCTGAATGGTTCACCGTCATTGACCAAGTCACGCATTCTTTTCAATCCCATTGCATCCAGACAGCAAATTCCTTTTCTCATTTGAATTCGACAGTCATGTCTACATCTGGAATCGTATCCCTCAGGGGAACACAGAGAGGCCTTAAATCTTTAATCAGATTCTGAAAAAATGTCTCGAATCTTTGGTCTTACCTAGAGAATCAGTCCTGGTGCAATACATAGACGACCTCTTGGTGGCGTCTAAAAGTCGGAAAGACTGTGTTGTTGACACCATTGCCTTACTGAACCACTTAGGTGAAGGAGGGCATAAAGTATCACCAGACAAATTGCAGTTCTGTACCTCTTCCGTAAAGTATCTGGGGCACCAGATAGAGAAAGGTATCAGGAAAGTAACCACAGAAAGAATCAGGATAATTAGAAACATGCATCTACCCAATACTCAGAAAGAGGTCCGAATGTTCCTTGGGGTTGTAGGATACTGTAGACAGTGGATTGTGGGATTTGCAGTTCTAGCAAAGCCATTAATAAAAATGACAAAGAAAGGAGCAAAGGACCCAGTGGAATGGGATGAGGAAAGCATGTCAGCTTTTACCAAATAACAAGACTGTCTGTGTACAGCTCCTGCATTAGGAATGCCTGATTACTCAAAAGAATTTGCATTGTTTTGTGACACACAAGACAATTGTGCACTATCAGTCCTGACCCAAGCGCATGGTTTGACTAGGCGCCCTGTGGCATATTTTTCTGCTACTTTAGATCCAGTGGCTGCTGGTTTGCCTGGATGTCTGAAAGCAGTAGCTGCAACTTGCATGAGTCTTGAGCAGAGTGAATCCATCATTATGGGGCATCCTGTAACTGTGTATGTTCCACATGCAGTTGTAATCTTACTGACCCGAACTAAAACCCAATATCTCACACCTAGTCGGCTGACTAAGTATGAAAGAGTTCTGGTGGGTGCAGCAAATGTGACCATTACTAGATGTAACATATTGAATCCAGCTACCCTATTACCAGATTCCCTCATTGAAGAAGTGAAAGGAGAGGTCGAGCATGATTGCATTGACCTGACCGAGTTCAGTATAAAACCACGCCCAGACATTAAAGAAATGCCTTTGCCTGTTGAAGATTACGAACTGTTTGTAGATGGCTCGTGTCTAAGACATGAGGATGGAGGCCTAAGTGCTGCTTACGCAGTGTGCACATTAGAACGTGCAGTAGAAGCATCCTATTTGTTTGGAGTCAAGTCTGCACAAGTAGCCGAATTAATTGCCTTGACAAGAGCCTGTAAAGTGGGGAAAAATAAGAGGACAACCATATATACAGATAGCCAGTACGGCTATGGGGTTGTGCATGACTTCGGCCAATTGTGACTGCAAAGAGAGTTCCTGACTTCTTCAGGTACCCCTATCAGATATGGAAAGGTTGTACAGGAGCTACTGGAGGCAATCCAGTTACCAAAAGAATTGGCAGTGGTCAAGTGTGCTGCTCACAAATCTGGCAATGACGATGTGACAACAGGTAATCGATATGCTGACCAACTAGCCCAATATTGTGCAAGGTATCAAATGTCAGTCAACATCAAGTTGGGGGGATATGGAAACAGCTGCCAACTTATGGTGTTTGAGGATGTACAATCATGGGAAGAACTGAAAGATTTGCAAAACGCAGCAGGACCAAAAGAAAAGAGAAGGTGGAGAAAATCTGGTTGTCAGGAAAGGAGTGAGGATGGTGTTATGGTTTATACTGATGGTATGCCTGTATTGCCTGACAGCTTGCTTGCTCCTATGACCCGGCTAATACATGGAGATGGACATATAGGCAACGATGCTATGGTTCGTGTCTTTAAACAGACATGGTACAATTCGAAATTCAGGAACATTGCAGAGGCACTCTGCCAGAGGTGCTTAACTTGTCAGCAGTTTAATCCTGGAAAGAAAACAGTAGTTTTACCAGGTACAATCGGAAAAGCAGAAGGTCCCTTTGTCAGATTACAAATTGACTTCATAAGTTACCCCTCTGTAAAGGAATGAAGTGCGTCCTTGTCATTGTCTGCCTATTTTCAAAATGCTTAGAAGCTTATCCTGCAAAGAAAAATGATGGCATTACTGTAGCCAAGTTGTTACTAAGGGAATTGATACCTAGGTTCGGTTTTCCAGTTATAATTGAATCAGACAGAGGTGGGCATTTTCACAATGAAGTAATAGGCCAGCTCTGTGAAGCATTCAAGATTACCCAAAAATTGCACTGTGCATATCGCCCAGAGGCTTCTGGAGTGGTAGAACAACTGAATGGCACTATCAAGTCAAGATTAGGAAAAATGTATGAGTCTACTGGAATGAATTGGATAGACGCTTTGCCCCTTGTCCTGATGGGAATTAGAAGTATTCCAGATCAGAAGACAGGCCTGAGCCCTCATGAGATACTAATGGGAAGAGAAATGCAACAAGCATGGGTACCAGGACACAAACTGCTAAGCATTTCTGATGATTTGGTTCTAGAGTACTGCAAGCAACTGGGTGACCAAGTGCGTTCTATCTCTCACCAGATTGGGGAAGACGCCATCGCCAGGCCAGCCACTCCTCCCCATAATCTGAACCCAGGGGATTGGGTTGTGCTAAAGAAACACACCCGGTCGAGTTGCCTTGCACCGAAGTGGGGAAAACCGAGACAAGTGATTCTTGTTACCACAACAGCGGTGAAGTGTGCAGGTGTGCCGAAGTGGATCCATGCCAGTCATACGAAAAGAGTGACTGAGGACAAAGAAATTGAGGCTGAAGGTTGTGCAGCTGAGGGGTCTCCTGACGTTAGTCCTGAAGTAGCTGATGATGAACAACCGAGCACCAGTCAAGACGTATGGATCCCAGTAATCGACCTGACATTTGATCTCATAAGAACCAGAAGACAAACCTACTTAGATAGAGAGTGGGATAGTGAGGACGAGACAGGAATAGAAAAGGATAATCAGATTATCGAAATCCATGTCAAATCAGACAACGAGGAAGGTCAGATAGGGACAGAACAGGTTATCGACACACCTCCAAGAACTCCTGAAATTGAAAAGGGACAAATAGAAATTAGGGCAAAAGTTCAAGCAGAAGAAAATCAAGGGTTCGAAGTGCTTGAACAAGATCAGATAGAGATAGACAAATGTGTTCAGGAAGAAGAAACTGAAATAAAACAAAGCTAAATCCAACATACACCTGAACAAGGCCAGCTTAGTGACCAGGCAGAAGAAACAGACCCAAAACCTGGAACTAGTCAGACAGATAGGGAACAAGAAACCATCGAAGCAGGTGTGCCACAACTGAACAAAAATAAAAGATCACTAGAAGAAAGCCCAGTAACAGTGCCAGTCAAAAGATTCAAGAAAAAGAAAAGTGAACCAAGATTCATCAAAAGACTGAGACTAAGACTAAAAACTGTAGAGGAAAAGCTTGAGGAAAGGAAACAGGCTTCCAGAGAAAAGGAGAAATCTGGAACCAAGCCTAAGAGAAGAAGTGCCCAAGTAAAAAGACAAAACAGTAAATATCAGGATCCTGAATGGACTTTTCTGGTATTGGAAGAATTCGAAGATCTTTATATAAGTGACGAAAGTGATGAAGAGGTGATTGCTAATCAGAGTGCCGAAGAAGAAGAGCCAGCCTGAAGTTGCTCGGTGTAAGAAAACCTGTATAAAGTTACAAAGAGGGGTTTAAAAACTTATTTTGAGCCAAAATGTCTGATTCCAGTGTAAATGGAAGACCTAGGCATAATTGTTGCAAACATGTTGTCAAATATGTGTATGTAGTATAGCACTAATTCTAATTCTCTGGATAGGACTGACTATAAGCATTCCATCTATGATGAGCGAAAACCCAAGTCTGTACCCCAATAATAACCTACCGGATGACACTGTAGAATCACATACTAGAAGTACACCACAAGAGATAGATACACTGTACAGACCACTTAGCCTGAAACAGACAAAACTAGATTTAGAAGCATCAGATGAGGAAGACTTACACTTTAACAAAATCCTGAACAAAACTCATTTAAATGTTTTTGCAAACCTATTAGTACATTATGTAGAGACAATAGAGATAGATGACTGTTATGTCTGAATGAAGCTACCCACTTCAGTAGCTGAAGGAGTGACTTACCACCACTTACCCTTGACCTATGGAATTTCCTGTAGTATACTGACTAGCTTATTTTACAGAAGAGGACCGTTACAGTATTACTACTCAAACCTTGACGTGACATTTTCTGAACTTTCTGTACGAAGAAACCTGAATCCTGTACATACGACTAGAGATGTAGCTAAATATATGGGTGATTATTTTCTAACTGTAGGAAAAATTAACATAGATGACGCACGCAAGAATAACCTGACTTGTTCTCTACATGAAAAGGATAAAGACGTTCTAGATATGGCAGAGAAGAGAAGAGAAAGCTTCCAAAGGAAAGCCAAAGACAAAACTCAGAAAGTTCCTAAATGGGCAGAAAATATAGAAAGTACCTCAAATGGTAGAGCAAATGCTGCCTTGTTGCTGGATTTCTAAAAGAAGGGGAAGCTTTGTCTTCATAGAGAAATGACTAGTTACTATAATAACATATTCATTGGTTCCAGTGAGTGCGAACATAATTATAAGGTAATTGGGGGATGGGGATTCAAAGATGGGTCAGAGCCAGTGTTTCCTGGAATTTATTTTATATGCGGAAACAAGGCTTATTTCAAATTACTGGACCATTGGTACGGAAGCTGTTACTTTGGTATTGTCTTTCCAAAGATATACCATGTGGGGAAAAGCACTGGAAGCATTGAAAAGACTAACAAATTAGCACACACAAAAAGAGAGAGTGCTGGAGAAATAGTAGGAGATATTTTTAGTGCATTGATACCTGCAGTGGGAGTGACTCTGAATACGGACAGAATTTGCAAATTGTCAACAGTAGTGGATCGGTTATCTACTGACACTGCTGGAGGTTTCCTGATGGTCAATACCGAAATGGTTGCGATCAGATGTATGGTTTTACAAAACAGGCTTGCTCTTGACACCTTATTAGCAAAAGAGGGTGGAGTCTGTAGAATATTGAAAGCGCAACATTACTGCACTTACATACAAGAGTATGGAGATCAAAAGGTATGTGAGGAATATTACAGATTTGGAAAAAGAGCTCAAACCACTGGAAGTTGACAGTGCCTGGAAGAGACTAACTGATGGTCTCTCCTCTGTAGGTCATTGGTTTACTAACCTAGGGAAAAGTCTTTTGAGTAAAATACTATTGCCTATCATGGGTATAAGTATAGTAGTGTTTTTCATGTTCATTTGTTGTAAATGTCGCAAACATCAGAAAAAGTATACTGTGAATAAGAGAGGAGTGAAAAAAATGTGGATGAATTAGAACTGGAGGAACTGAATAAAACCAATTTTTTAAAAGGATGAAAAATTCTCATCCTAATAAAGAAACAAAAGAAAAGATGAATCGAATGATTGAGGAGATTGAATTGGGAACTATGTGACAAGTTGGCATCTGGTTCCATTTATAGTTTTCACAACCTTACAACAACAAATATGTCCATAGACACTGGATGATTTGAATGGTATGCATACAGAAAAGGACACAGCTATGCGCCTACAACCCCAAGGACTGGCAGCGATTTCAAAGATAGCATGAGCCTGTGTACTAAGCTTCGTGTTGGTGGAAGGCAATCTGCGACGTTCAGGCTAAATCCAGTGGAACCTGAAGAGAGAACAATGAAGAGAGAAAAGACAAAACAAACGCGAGAAAGAAACCAAAAATTACAATAATAAATTAAATTCTCCAAATATAGGAGAGAAATCCTTCCCTCCTCCAACCCCTCCCCCCAGCCCCTGATGGAGAAAGTATTCGCATGTGACGCGACTTGCTTGTATCAAGAACCTCAAATAACATTAATAAGTTAATTCAACATGTTTGTCTTACTAATATTGCACTTTTACACTACACGGGGGTGTCCCAGAGACGCTTGCCTATGTGTTTACTAAAAGGTAATAACGCTTGCTTCTAATATGGTCGCTGCTTTGCGGGAATCTAGTCTGCGCATGCGTCGGTCATACCCATGTGATGTGACGCACTCGCAGTTCTGGAGGGAAGTTGTTGCTCATGCGCAGTATTGCTAAAATGGCCGCTTTGTTTTTCACATGCTCCGTGCTTGCACTGCTGCTTTTGCAAAGTTGTTTGTTCTGCTTAACTCCTAATGTTATAGTTATTATAAAGTAAGGGATGTAGTATAGCCATTCACGGTATACAGTGTATTCATTTTTTCCTGTGTTTCTAAATTGTTTTCGCTTACTTTTCATGTATCACCCTTGGGGGGGCCTGGAAGGCGCTGCTACTCCATCTTGATGCCGGTATAGAACCAGTCATGTGATGGGGGGAAAGAAAGTCATGCAGCAGTGGAACCCAGCCAGCTGGCAGCCAAAGCCAAGATGCTCCTGGGAACCGACCTGCGACCCAGCAAGAAGAAGCTGACTTGTACCTGCATTTGCTACAAATGTATAATTTTACAGTATACCTCATTGTCTACTAAAACCTCTCTTGCCATGGGAACTGGAATGTAAGGGGTGGGTTCTCAAATGAATATTAAGTCTGAAAAAGTCTAAATTTTAGGAGGTACCATGACCTAACCTCCTCCCTTGCCCAATCAGAAATTAGGGAACCTTTCACTTGCAACATTTGTGGGTGGTACATTGACCCGAAAACAGTATAATTAGCCTAGGCTTAGCTAGAGAAATTGTCCGACTTGTCCGAATAGCTGACCTGTCACTGACCCAATGAACTCTATAGGTGATTGATACAGAGAGCTGCGGAGCACTCTGTCCGTAAATTCCACAGACTCAGTCGGAGTTTGAGAAACCTTAAGTGCTGGCGAAGCACTTTGCTGGGAGATTCGAGAACCCAATCGGGGTTATTGGCAGATTCCTTGCAGAGAGGTGGTAGCGCAGGCGTTGCATCCGAAGCTGCAGGTGTTGGTCGTACCCTTTGGTGAGCCCAGTCCTGATCCTAATCCTGAGGTTATCCTATCCTGACTGTCCATGAGCTGTACCTGCTCGCCTACTGGCAGCCTAATTCCTTGAGGGTCCTTTTCCGCCTTTTCCAACCGACCCGTGGCCAGGGTTGGTCTACATTCTGTCCTAGGTAAATATAAAACTCCGCGTGGGTGTTTGTCTTGCTTAAAACTTCTTTCCCTTTTCCTGAATAAAGCAAAATTGCCTATTGTCCTTTACCCTGTCTTTCTCTACAATAAGATTTTCGTGCAAAATGGTGTAATAGTATGTTCCATTCTCTCCCTACCCTTAGTATAATACTGAATCACATGCATATATAGTTTGTTCCCTTTTTTCCCCTCCCTTTAGTGAACAAGAACATCTGGACGAATCATAATAAAGTTTCGTTTTCTTATAGACCGTTAGTGATAATCAAAAGCCTGCTTTGACTAGTATGTTCCCTTTTCTCACCCGCCTTTAGTGAAGTTAAGAATGTCTGCTGATCTAAATTTAGCGTGTTCCTTATTTTTCCCCTTCCTTTATTTACCGATTTCCAAATGTTTCTTACTTTAATTCATAGTTATACTATCTTCCTAATCTTAGTAATAGACGGTTTGATTTGTGTAAACCTGTGGCTCATGGCAATTGAAGAAGACGAGAACTAGATAAAGGTTTTGAAAACTTCTTGCGTTTGTGGTTATTATAAAGTATAACCGTTATTTCACATGTGGTATTTTATTTCGTGTTGTCTACCTACTCCCAAACTAGCTCCTGATCCATTGTGATCTTAGGTACCTGTTACAAGGATTGGTAAGTCAGGTACACGGTAATAGAAAGGAAGAAACTGAATTGCTGATATCAGCGTGATAGGTTACCTGATTAAAGTATACCTGAAAGTATTTTATGGGCCCGAGTGTGCATTATGTTTGGTTGGGTGACCTGTGCGCTCTATCACCCCATCTACTCCGCACCTCCCATGTACTGCCAATGCTGGTTATCACCGCCTATGACTATTGTCCATCACTACTCTGCATATCGTTTACCTAAGTAGTGCTTGTGAGGCGTAGGATTCTCAGGAACCTGGGACATGTAACTTCCCTGAAGTATTTGCTTAATATTGTGATGAATGGGGCCTAGAGATTCACGTATGTCTCTGCTTTATTATCCGCCATCATTGATAAGCGATCCATCGCAAGCATTGTCCACAGCCGCCTCATCCATGCTGTGTGGTCTGGGACCACCCCAGAGCCCCAGTGAGCAAGTACCTCCAGCCTTGGAGCATTAAGGGCCAGTGCTATGTGCCTCCCTCTAAGTGAGCGCAAGGGAAAGATTACGGGATTGGGGAGACCTAACAGTATATAAGCCGGGAAGCGTGGGATATCAGTATTGAAGGCTTCATTTATTTCCTGGAGAATCAAGTCACAATATTGTACTAATTTGGGACAGTGCCAGATTAAATGCACTAGTGAGCCTGTCTGACCACATCGGCGCCAGCAGGAGGCAGGGCGGTTTCTATTCCAGCAATGAAGTTGGGCTGGTGTTAAGTATCAATAGGACGTGACTTTGTATGCTGCTTCTGTGCCCGGGATGTCATGTGCTATTTGGTGAGTTCTGTAATGAATGTCCTGCCACTCTTTATCTTTCAGGGTCCTTCCTAATTCTTCTTCCCACCTCTGCTGCCCCTTGCACTTTGCAGAAATGTTCTTCACTGAAAGAAAAGTATATAATTCTGATATGATACCCGTCCTATATAGTGACTAGCCATTTTTCAAATGTTGTCAAGTGGCGGGAGGCTCACTCTCTCATCTCCCAGTGACGAGCGTGGTTGTAAGTGAAGAGGTCAGATGTCTGGAGTGCATAGCCTTCCTGAACGGCCTTATTTTAAACAGTAGTTCATATGGTATCGCCCGTCTAGAACTATGCAGTTCTCCTCGGGCAATAATGTGATGATCCCTACGGTCAAGAGAGTCCTCTGGGGAGGCAGAGGCTTTGTTCAGTGCACAGCTAAAAGATGAAACTCTCTTCCGATCCACTTGAAGAAAAGCACAGGCCTTCTCTCTTTTAAGAAAACCCTGAAGACAACGGCTGTTTATAAGCCAAAGGTATGCGGGTTAGACATTCCCAATTGATTTGGCAGAATAATGCTATTATTGTGCTCTCTTTAGCATAGTTTAGGTACAGATATGAGTAGCCAAACATTGGAAACAAGTAACATGGTTCAATTGTTCATACTGTTTACTATTCTAACAATGCTGATTACAGTAGCATATCTTATCTTTCTGATAATTATAGCTCACGCTTTTTATGCAAGAATACGATCATTTCAATAAATGTTTGAAAAAGCATTGTTCTGTCTTTCTTGCGTGTACCTTGGGTGTGCAAGAGTGACAAACGAAAGGGTTAGATCTGTTTCCACTGATTCCCTGGGAATCAAAGTGTCATATTCAAGGTTATCAAAAATATATATCATCCTGGTTGGTTTAGGGTTCGGTTGGGCTGAACTCTGTGGAATTCCATCGAGTTACATAAAAACACCACGAGATTCGGTGAAGTTCTGCCAATGGGCAGAAATTGACACTGCCCGCACTAATTTTTAGCACTGGGAGCTTGCTCTGCGCTGCAAAATCAGCGCAAATGGTACCATCTGGCATGCCAGAGGATGCTGCTTCTTTGCTGCCACTCGATTTTCTACTTGAGCAGCAACGTTCTCGCCACGAACGGTCGGTCGCTAACAGTCGCGACCGACCGTCACCACCGGCATTGAGAAATTCTTGCCGAATGCCCTCCTAGCTCCTAAAAACCGCACTAGGGGATGCCAATTCTCTTACTGTTGGCAAGATGTACATCAGAAAATGCTCCACCACATGGACAGAACTCCGCAAAATCTGCTGGTGGAGCGGAATTTATCCCCCACCACTAGTTTAGGGGTTAGATGTGAACTGTGAGCTAGCTGAGAAACCGACCAGCACTCACTGATGATATCCGGCCTAAAGTCCCTGTATTCGAAAGCTCATCAGTCATGTTGGTCTTCTACACAGTCCTGCTATATTTACAGGGATCGTATAACACCTTGCATGACATGTAGTGCTTACATTTCTTTGTGTTAATTACAAAAATCATTGGACAAATATTAGAAAATCATATTTCAGAACATTACAGAACCATAGCGGATAATATCGGAGAAAAATAATATCTAAAAACAAAGAAAAGGGCTGCAGGTTTAATGTGACTGTGATTGGGATATGACTTAAAGATATACTATAATGAAATAGCAAGCTCATATTCAATTGTAGTATACGTGCAACCAAGAAACTAGACAGGCTATACTGACATCGTTGGATATACACATGTGTCAACCGAGATATGGCTAGAATTCTTGCAACTGACTAAAATTGTTTAAAGAACCTTATCTGAAAGTAACTCAAGGAGAGGCACTTTTCCTGCTGGTGTTATTGGTCATGTTCTGAAAAGCATGTATGAAACATTGTGGAATTAAGTGTAATACAATTATACATCTGTTTTTTTCATTGTGTTATCGTGTTAGAGATCTCGGACCACAAAGGTCAGGTCATTTTACAATTCAAGGTCAGGTGAGGAAGATTTCCTTTTCATCTTGACAGTGCCAGTAAGTATGCGTGTGATGACGTCAACACGCATGGAGTGCTCAAAGGGGTCAAAATGACAGATCAATGGCTTGAAATCTCATTTGGTTAGCCAGGGAAGAACTTTTAATCTTGTTTGGGCTGCCAAGGAATAGCTATTGATATAAACAGTGAGTTATCTATTTGGAACTATTGATCCTGAGTTACTCTCTGGTTAATTTCTGATGTCAGATCATATTCCTACTTCAGTTGCATTTTGCAATGAAGTTTGGAATTACTTGAAAGTAAGTTGGACTTAGTTAAACAGTTTTTGTAGAATCCCTTGCAAGTCCAGCTTGCAAAAGCACCCTAGAGGCAGTAGTAGTAGTAGTCATAGCCACCTTCCTAAGAAATACCTACTCTATGTCATCTATCCTAACAAATGTTTTTTCATTTGAGTTTGATCCTCCTATTTGCTATAATGATGTAACACATGAAATAGAACATTAGATAAATGGCTTTCTAGCTAGATGAATCAGAGCTTGAGCAGTAGCGAGCATAATTCGTTTTGGAGTGCTGGAGCACTGTTTCATTGTCAGTGATAATGGAGGTTAAACTGTTTGGTGCAAAGATATACCTTTCAATTTCTAGCTACATTGGAGACTGTTAAGGGTTTGAAGGTGCCCCATGTCCGCTGCTGCAGGTAACCTTCCATTGCTTAGTGGTGACTCTCACTGATGAATGTGTGAGACCAGAGGAACTCTGGTGTCATCCCTATCGGCACACACTTGTATTGTGTCTCCTTAGTTGAAGAAAACACTTTCATACCATGTTCGTTGTGTTCATCATTTATTTCATGATTTTCATTTTTGTTTGTATCATTTCTTATCACATCTCTTCATGATTATCAACATTTCATAAATCAGGCAATATCAAAGCGTATCCAATGCATTTCGGGCATTTAAAGTGGCATGCCCTTCATCAGGGAATTGACACTAGGGAATAATGATATAAATAAACATTAGGATGGACGATTTTACATGTTTGTACATCGTTGACATAGTAACAAATTTCATATAAATGGTGCACCCAGAGTTACTATGTAATTATCACATGCGTGTCATGCAGTTTAATGTTAGTGATGAAAGGAAGTGGGTCGGGGATTGTGATCGGTTTAAAAACCCAAGAAAAGATTCTGGCGTTCACTTACATGCCTGTAGTGAAACTGTAATGGGATAATCTGAAAGGGATAAAAAAATCGTCAGCGGAATTAAGTCAGCTTCGTGAGCGCCCAAGTGAAGCAGTGCGCTATGATCGATTCCAAGGTGAGCGAGGAAACTAACCTGAGGGTTTGTGTGACTCGCGTCTTATCCGGTGCTCGTCTCTTGAATTCGCCGGTGAAGCAAAACAGCTTACGGCGTTCTTAAGATCAAAAATTCCCGCGATCATGTGACCGGTCACATGGTTGAAAAATAGAAGAAAGACTTTCGTGTTGTGGTTGTTTCGTGATCCTAACTCACAAGTAATAAATCAAAGTAAATGCGCGAAATCGAAGGGGGTATAAAGATGGTTTTTCATTATAAAAGAGTGGAAAGTCGAAAAGCGATATGAACAAAATTAAAAAGATCCCATTTGAAAAATACACGTTAATGGCAAAAAATGTGGTGATCCACAGGATCGAACTGCCGTTAAGGGAATGTGGTAGTGTTTAGTGACTAGAGCTAGCATGAATATGATGACGTCAGGTGACAAAATAGGGTTGTATAGTGTCAAGAGTGTTAGGAACATGCACATTAACAACAAGAACGATTTACAGAGCAGTTCTATCATAGGTAACAGGAAAATTCTATTCTTTCGTTTAAACCCGTTGGTTTCTGGGTTGACAATTTATGGATCCAGTGATTCTCTCGTCTTAACAACAATTTGTTATTGTTAACCCCTTCGTGTTTGGGAACAGTCTCTAGAACAATAAATTTGACTTGGGAGACATTATGTTGTAGTTCTGTAAAATGCGCCGAAAGGGCTGACTTCGAGTTCTTCAATCTGATGTTAGATTTGTGTTCATTCAGGCGCACCTTGATGCGTCTCTCAGTTTTCCCAACGTAAGTTTTTCCGCACGGGCATTTGATCCCGTATATTAAGTTGCTGGAGTCACAGGTGGCATTGACTCTGAGTTTTATTGGGTAACCCTTTGTTGGATGGTTGATGATGTGTCCTCTGATAATATTATTGCAGTTGCCGCAATTCAGGCAGGGTTTTGTACCAAGATATGTGATGGGGTCATTGGACTTACTTTGTAAGATTTCACCTAGATTTTTGGCTCTAGTGTAGGCGAATAACGGTGGTTGGCTGAAGGCTCTATTGAAATCCGGTTCAAGGTTGAGGATAGTCCAATGTTTCATTATTATTTGTTTGAATTTTCTGCTGTTGGTTGAATATTTTGAAACCACTACTGTTTGGTTTTGTTCAGATTTTACTGTTGGTGTCAAAAGTTTGGTTCTGTCCAAGTTCTCAATTCTCATTTTAGTTTCTTCCACTAGGTTCTTGGGATAACCTCTTTTCAAGAATTTATTTGACATCTCTTCTAGTCTTAAATTCAGGGTGAACTGATCTGAAACAATTCTTTTGACCCTTGCCATTTGTGAATATGGAAGGTTTCTGATCAAGTTTGGTTCATGAAAGCTGGAATGCATTAGCATGTTATTCCTATCCGTAGGTTTAACGTAAAGGTCAGTGATAAATCCATTTGGGGTTACGGTGACTCTAACATCCAAAAAGTTTACTGCTGTGCTGGAGATGTCCCAAGTTAGTTGGATCCTTTGGTCAAAGGAGTTGAAATTATTTAGTTGTTGTCTTAATTTCTCCTCGGAGTCTGTCCATATGATGAAGAAGTCATCGATGTATCTTGTTATCATTTTCAAATGATTTGTCCAGTTCGTGTCGTTTAGGATGTGCTGGGTCTCATACCAGTGCATGAATGTGTTCGCGTATACAGGCGCGGCTGAATTGCCCATTGCCATCCCGGTGAGTTGTTGGTACCATTTGTCATTAACTCTGAAGTAGCTATGGTATAAGATAAATTGCATACGCTCCATCAGGAACAGTTGAAAGTCGTGGTCTACATCCGTGTTCAGAATGGCTGATTCTATTGCTTCAATGCCCATGTTGTGTGGTATGTTCGTATATAAGCTGCCAACGTCAGCAGTACATAACAGTATTTTGTCGTTGGGGTTGAGTTGAATTTGTTGTAGTTTGAGCAAGAAATGCGAAGTGTCCTTTATGTATGTTAGGGTGGATTGTACAAATGGTTGGAGATACTTGTCAATAAGTTGTCCTATTGGTTGGTGTATGCTGCCTCTGGTGGAGACAATTGGTCTCATAGGAGGGTTCCTGAGATTTTTGTGAATTTTAGGCACCATTCTTAGTGTAGGACTCTTGGGGTTGCTTGTTATAAGAAAGTTCTTAGTCCTTTCCGTGATAGTTCCCTGTTTTTGAGCCTGGTCAATGATATTTTTTAGCGTTTTAGCGTATTCCATAGTGGGGTTTGAATCCAATTCGTGATATGTTGATCTGTCCATAACGTGTTCAGTTACTTTTTCATTATACATTGAGATGTTCATAATGACGATTGCTCCTCCCTTGTCGGCTTTGGTGAAGATTATTTGATCATTGGTCGCAATTCTTCTGATGGTATCCAAATCTTTCTGTGTAATGTTTTTATGTTTGGGTTTTGTGTATTTAAGTTTATTCAGATCTTGTTTAACAAGGTTTTCAAACAGGTCCAAAGTCTTGTGGCTTGTAGGTGCTTGAAATGAACTTTGTGGACGTAGTCCCAATAGTTGGTCTTTATCTTGTGCTGGACGTTCTGGTAAGGTGTTGTCAAAAAAATGCCTAAGTTTGAGTTTACGCATTAGCTTAAAAAAGCTTACTTCTTGCTCCAGGAGATCTGTATGGGTGGTAGGTACGAATGAAGTTCCTTTCTCCAGTAGTTTGAGTTCATATGTGCTCAGATGTTGATCGCTGATGTTAATGACTAGGTGATCCGTGGTTAAGTCTTCTTTGGTTTTTTCTCCATTATCTTGGTTATCGCTGTGGTGCTCCGGGTGGTCGGCGGGTCCCGTTCTTTCTCCTTTTCCTTTTCTTTTTCCTTTCCCTCTCCTGGGTCTCCTTTTTGTGCTTGGCCCTGGTCTAAAAAAGGGCTACTATCGTGTGTTTGACTGGTGGTGGCTTCTACAATTGGGGTTTGTTCTTGTGATGTCCTTGTGGGTTGGCTTTTACGGGGTCTTGCGGTGGATTCACTGTCAGTCGAGGAGGTATCTGTATTAGAGTTGTAAGGGCGGTTTCTACGTTTCTGTGCGTACACGTCGGCCCATGTGTAGACCTCCCCCAGTTTATAATCCAAGGTGTCCCGCTTGAACTTACGTATTTTACGTTCATTAATCTCCCTAGTATGCCGGTCAATTTGAGTTTTGATGTCCTCAAGTGTGGTGTTCAATTCGTCCTCAGTCATCATTTTTGATAGTTCCGTGGCTGTTTCTTGAATTTCAGCGGAGATTTCCTCCAAGATAGTGGATAGTTCTTGGATGATTAGAAGTATTAAATCCAATGAGCATTTGTTAAGTATCTCGTACCATCGTTCCTGGAATTTTTTGGAGTGTTTGCATAGGGATGGTTTAAGTGCAATTCTTAACCCACGAGGTATACGATGGTTCCTGTGGTACTTGATGAGAGTACTGGCGTGTAGTTGTTGATTTGTTTTCCTCTTGGATAAGTATAATAGTTGTTTTATGTTTTGCTCCTTTGATCGGCTTGTTGTTTCGTGTGCTAGCTCCTCCCTGATTAGAGAGTAGATTTGATACACATCCTTTTCCTCATATGCAAAGGTGGAGGCTCTGGCCTCTGTGCTTTTAGATATTTCCTCGTAATTTGACATGATTGATTGCAGTTGCCGATGTTTTAGGGGTGCGTGCTATCTGTCCAGTGGGTGCTAGGAGGAACAAATTAGTGAAGTATTGTGCATCTCTCCAATACTTCACTAATTTGACTCTCACTGATGAACACGCTCTCTCTCTGCCAATGTTTGCTTTATTTGTTTGTCTATGTGAGACTTGCCTTCTGGGGCTGTCTGGATTTCTGCCGGGAACATCCTTCACTACTGCCGCCTCCCCACCGAACAGCCTGTTTCGATCTGCTAACCAGCTTAGTGATTGTTTACCTAGCTGCTGACATGCCTGTTATATGGCCCTAAGTCGGGACTGATCCTTTGACCTTTAGTATACATTGTGAACTCTAATGAACTTGAGAATTGATTAAAACATGCCGTTCTATCTACATTTTCTCTGTGTTTCTACATTCCTAAGCTTTGAGAAAGCCCCAGGGCTACGCGCTGAGAAGGGGGAAAACATGTTTTGGCTGTTTCCTATGCACTGCGGTTCTTGTCGTGGAATCTTATACTTTAGAATAAACAATCATCTTGCATTAATTCAGAATCACACATTCTTTAAATGTATTGGAACCATAAAACAATGTATTACATAACAACTCAGCTATGTCCTTTATCTCTTTATGGATTACGTTCCAATGGGTAAGGGGTTTTCCATTGTTGAAGGAAATCTGAACACTTTGACTGGCTGCCCCAGGCCACCAAAGGTGGCCACCTACGCAGGCGGCCACCCTTAGTGCCATAGGATGGCACAGACCCAGACCTATGGTTCCTTCTGAATCTGAGAGGCGATTGAGAGGGCTAGGGGAGCTGGCTTTGGCCCCGCGGACGATCAAATGATACCGAGGGGGCGTGGAGAAGTTCTGTGCTGTCACCGGGGATTGGGAACAGGAGAGGCCTACGCAGGAATCCCGGACGCAGGATTTCATTCTTTGGGCGAAAGATGAGGGCAAATCACAAACTTGGGTTGCTGGCCATCTGTCAGCCATCAGCCATCACGCTCGATTGAGGGGGCAGCTAGACCCAACAAAGTCATTTTTAATCAGATCAGCGCTGAAGGGCTGGTCCAGAAGCGAGCCTCGTGCTTCAGATAACAGGGCAGCGATTGACTTTGCTACATTAAAGGGGATGATGGATTGCATAGAAAGGGCCACAAGTTCTGGGTTTGAGGCAGTCCTCTTTTCCGCAACATTTGCGCTGGCCTTCTTTGGTTCCTTCAGGATAGGGGAGATAGTGTGAAGTCAAAGAATGATAGATCAGGCATAGCTTTGTGTATAAAGGATACTCTGTTGTCTGGGGATTGCTTATCACTAAGGTTGAGACAATCTAAAACGGATCAGGAAGGGGCTGGCAAAGTAATAGTGCAGAACAAGTTAGAGGTTGCCAGGTACTGCCCGGTACGTTTGGTTGAGAGATACCTTTCCCTGTGCCCTCCTGCTGAAGGTTATTTGCTGGTTCATGCGGACGGAACACCTTTGACCAAGTACCAAGTGCAGCGTGTTATGGACACCTGTCTAGATTTATCTGATAATAAAGTACAGGGCAAAAGATTTTGTACTCATTCTTTCAGGATAGGGGCAGCGACCACGGTGTTTCAGGCAGGCTTGCCAGTAGAAAATATAAAACATGTGGGGCGCTGGGAGTCGAGTGGCTACAAACTATATATACGTTCATAGGATGATCTAATAAGCATCTTTTTCAAACATTTTGTTCCTTGTGTGTGATTTACTTCAATGTTATTGGTTTGAAGTGTGTATATCTTTGTGTGTTGTTAATAACCAAGGTGTAAAACATCTGCATCTGTCATTTACTAGGTAAATCGATCTGGGTGACAGGACATTTGAGAATTCAAAGGGTAGCCCGGTGGGCGGATAGCGGAAAGCGGAAACATGGTTTCACAGCGACCAAGATAAGGTGGATAGTGTCGCCCGACATGCATTGGAGTAGCCTGAAGCACAAAATTCGGCAGTTACTGGACGGGGGTGAATTAACACCCGACTTATTACTAATACATTTAGGTGGTGAGCAGTTGGTGCATTTGGGCCGCAGGGGCCTGTTGCAGATGATGAGGAACACTTTGTGCGATTTGAGCAACCTCCTGGAGACCTGTGAATTATGGTGGCCCGAAATCACACCAAGACTTAATTGGAAAGGCGCTAGGTCAGGGGTGGCAATGGAGACTTCCCACAGGCGGGTGAACAGCGCCATGCGCAAATTCACCGAACAAAGGGGATTTGGTTTCATAAGACACGGTCTGCTACACACGAAATGCATGGGTTGCTTTGATGAAGACGGTGTTCATTTATCTGAAGTAGGGATGGCTATTTTTTCTGCTTGATTTAGCGGAAGCAATGGGAGCAGCGGGTTGTATCTAAAGAAGGAAGAGTATGTGGGGGGGCTCTGGGATGGCGGCTGCCGCACCCAGAGCCATGGCGGAGTTACAGGGCGATCCAATGCAGGAAGGTACAGAAGGGTACCCTCTACATGAGCACCGGAAGGGTGCGAGAGCAAATTATCCCCAGGGAGATCACGGTGGGATCCTGGAGGAGTGATGGTGCCCCATTAGTCCTTCGGGCGGTTGTATACCTGAGCAACCGGGGGTTGCCAGCAACGCTCAGCCCCCCGTAGGGGGAGGGGCATGAGTAAGGGGCAGATTGTAGGTCCGCGGGGGGAGGGGTTAGACCTTCCCCCTAACTGACAACGCCCCCACGGTTAACACCACGGGGGGTTATGGCTCATCAGGTGGGCGGGTCGTGAGGGGCGGCCTGCTCCTGGATCGCCCAAAGATAACCCAACATGTTGGCATAATGTATCTGTTAATAAAGCTGCAACAACTTTCTCCAACATTTCATAGTGTGGTGTCTTTTATTTTGGAATGTTGGGGGAAGAGCGGTCTGGGGTTGGACCGATACTGGCTCGATGACTGCCTGCCCCGGGACACCAAAGGTGGCCACCTACGCGGGCAGCCACCCTTAGTGCCATAGGATGGCACAGACCCAGGAGCGGTCTAGTGGTTGGGGGACCGGAGGGCCCCCCTTGTGATGTCACTTTATGGCCAAGGTGCGTGGCGGGAATGTCTATATGACTCAGAGGGCGAGGGTCAAGTGCCCTCTTTGTTCCTGGACGCGGTGGTGAGCTGACCCTCACCCCCTCACCCCCCCTTCGCTCGCGACGTTCGTGTGGCTGCCCGGCGCTTTTCCCGCCCATCCGCTTACCCTGCTTTCGGGCATTAAAGGCGGGGGGCTTGTTGCTACTAATATTACTGTCTTTTGTGTTGCCGGCGGAGTTACAGGGCGATCCAATGCAGGAAGGTACAGAAGGGTACCCTCTACAGGAGCACCCGAAGGGTGCGAGAGCAAATTATCCCCTGGGAGATCCACAGTGGGATCCTAGAGGAGTGACGGCGCCCCGTTAGTCCTTCAGGCGGCTGTATACCTGAGCAACTCCAACATTTCATGGTGTGGTGTCTTTTATTTCGGAAAGTTGGGGGAAGAGGGGTCTGGGGTTGGGCCGATATTGGCACTATGAATTTACGCATTGTTCAAGGATGGACAACTTCTGGGGCATTCACCCATCTTCCTCCTGTGTATCTCCTTCCATTAGGTGTCACTTGAGCACTGGGCGATCACAGTTCTTAGTTTTCCTGAGCCTTACTTGGGAGTTTCATATCCCGAACTTCCTGCGCACACATTCCAGCATCCAGTTGTCTTGCATATTAGCCAGACCCAGAAGCTTGCATGGTTGGCCTTGGTGCATGCCATTTGTGCCCCTGAGCCAACATCTCAACTCACCCTAATGACCCAACCTGCTGCAGCTCCCCCTTCAGTACCAAGGTATGTCCCCATGCAGGGAGTCATTGATCCCATCTCGCTAGCAGATATGGGCCGCAAGATATTGGCACAGGCAAACCCTAATCCTGAAACACAAGACATACAAATGTTTTGCGGCTCATTATTCACTTTACTGTGAAAACAGAGACACTCCATTTTACAGTATAGGAAGCAGTGCTGTAATTGGAAAATCTTTACTCTGGGACCCATAAATTGAGGGTCAAGGTGGGCACCAAAAAGAGGGTGGAGTCACAAGGGGCGAAGTCATGAAGGCAGTCTGACAGTTAACTTATGTATTCATTTAACAAAACAAACTGTCCCAAAGAAACTGGCACCAAGGAGAAACCTGGCGGTAAATCTCAGATGGCATAATTGGTTGCAGAGGCAGCATTTTAAAATACCTTATGGGGTTAAAATACCTGTGCAGAGAGCTTTGTATGCCCCGTAAATATCAGGGAATAATAATAATGGTAAGATAACTCTGGTGGTGAAAGCACTTGCTAGAGAGATCTGTGTTTTGGTTAGTCACAGTTTTGACACATAAAGGAGCATAGATAGTTAATGTCTCTCATACAAAAGCACACTTAGTAACTTGCAGATGACAGATTAATATGTTGGTAGGTAAGTGGGTCACTGCTTTTGGCACACAGGTCCTTTAATTATTTGCCGTTCATAAATTGCCATCCTTCTAATATAGAACAATGATCTATGAACTAGCATCAAGGACCTGCATTCAACCTACAAGACTTGTTTAGAACCTTTTTGTTTGTTCTCAAATTGTTATTATGAGGCTGCTAAAAACATTTTCATTGGGTAGTAATAAAGAAGAACCCCAAGCACTGTGTCAAGAAAACTTGTGTTGTCCTACTAGCACTGCCCATTGACTTTGTATTGGCATGTCCAAGGGTTGCATGCACTTGAAGGTGTCACTATGTGTGCATCTGGGAGATATGCGTGTATAATGATGCTACTTCATACCTCGATTAAACAATAACATATATAGTTTATTCTATTGGATTGATGAGTCTCTCAGTGGGTGTAATGCCTCAAAGTTGGTACGAGAGTAGAATTTCATAACTTAGAAGGGTAGAGACAGGTCAAGGGCAGGTGGGATCATACATAGAATCAGATATGAGACTATTGTGGAAGAGTTTTTCTTCAGGAGTCTCATCAAAGTTAGTTTGTCCGTGAATGCGAATTCGTAAGGATCCCTATTGAGCACTCAGAGCTAAAACTAAGGGCGTGCCTAGACCTACACGCTGTGATTATAGACCCATTCAAATACATTATTAGATCTGGTTGTGTATTAAAAAAGGGCTCACCTATATGGGAGACTTTTGAGCATGCTACTACTACCTGGCACCATTGACAAGGTCTTGAATGTCTGTCTTCATCGGTCCACACCTTGGAGAATTCTGACAATCTCACATCTTAGTTTTAAGATGAGGAGCAGAGGCATGGATATCTAACCAAAATACATTGAGCCATTGGTTTCCCAGTTGTGCCATGAGGGATGTCATAATATTCTGTTAGAGTCTATCCCAATGTTTTTAAGATGGAAGATTTGGTGGCTTTGACAAATTGCATGGTTAGTTCTCGCCTACGCAGCGCACATGCGCTGCGTAGGCAAAAAGACCTTTTATTATCTGTAAAGCTTCTCAGCCAAACACGTGCACGCGTTCCATTGCCTTCAATGGCAACGTGTGCACGTCAGGTGATTTACTTGCGTGAGCGCGCGCTACCATATGGAAGCAATTATCCCTCCTGCAAGTAAATCACGCAGGCCCCCCTCCTCCGCCCTGCTGCCACGCGAGGCACACGTGCGAGCTTGATGAACCTTCAATGATTGTCGCCTGCGGGATTAAAGAGCGCGGGCCTGCCCTTCCAACGGCTCCCTCATGGCTCCGCCTGGAGGAAGCTTTACTTTCGCCTGGCCTCTATCTCTTTGTGTCTCGCATTGTTCAGGAGCCTACCCCTGTGGCCGCTTCGCAACACCACAATGTCCCCCACACCCTCTCTCGTGTCTGAGCCGTGCTTCCGCTGGGCCAACACTCCAGTGACGATTCTTTGCAGGCACACGCACTGCTCACCTTCTGCCTCCTAGCCAGAAGTCACAGGCCATAGGGCCCTCCACACATCCTGGAACAGAAGCCAAGCAAAAGGTCGTATGAAGGAACTGAGATAAAAAAAATCCAGTTCAGGCGGTTCCCCAGATATTGCTTACGATTATACATTTTATCTTTATATTTGTTCTACTTGGTGGGGTTAATAAGGTCCTCTAACCTTCAACATTGGATGACCTCACACCGGGGTGATATTATCCCTACCCGGTGTGGGTTCATTTTGACTTTAGTACCCTCAAATGACATTTTTCGGGGGCAGGCTCACCAATCGGTGACACCCATATCATACGGTCACCTACATCGAGGTAACATGTCAAGCATGTGCCGTGAGGTGCCCTGACTCAGGCACTCAATAGCTCATGAAAGACAAAACTGTAGAAGGATCTTCTCCAAGTCCAGAAATAAACATAAACACCCATGTATTCATTTTCACTGGGCATCTGGTCAACAAAAACCATGCTGGACACCAGCACTACCACCCCTTCAAGTCCCAAAAGCAGGGAACGAGTCCCATTGCTTGGGTGCTAAGAGTATGACATACTAGAGGTAGGATCCAGATGTGGCCTTAATGGAGTCTCTCTGGTTTCTCCCCTTCACCTCTCCTTAGATGTGCACAACCTTCCTTCACCCCTTATCCTTCTGAACACAGGCTCCTCACAATACACGGATATCCAGTCTGCAGAGGAGTAGCACACGCAATAGCATGACCTCAGGCACCTTCATTGGGTGAATATAGGCTGAGGTTCTGATCAAATGAATGTAACTGTGTCATATTCTGCAAATAAGAGCAGAAAAATAGAAAACTATGTCGCTAAATGGTCTAATCGGGTGCACCCCGTTTCATCGCGGGCATTATTACACCCAACCACTTTGAGTATTTATTGCTTCAGCCTGGCCTCACGGTGGGACAATATTCACTTGGTCTCGGTCCCCGCTCAAGTTTCGGCATGGGGCTGTGTTTTGAAGGGAAAGGAATCTGGTATTTTGTGTAAATAGTAATGTCGGTGTGACAAATGACTGCTAGCATCTTGTTTTCAGACTATGAGTCAGGGGTGTTAATTAATTACAGAATAACGGTGGACCCACCTACCCACACTACTATTTTTTTTTTTTAAAACCTTTATTTCAATAAAAGCAGTACAGTTGCAGGCCTACAACCACAGGAGCCGGCCGTTGCTAAACCGAAACGGAAAAACCAATATTGCATCGTTACACAGCTATTTAGCCGACAACCCGAGGGTCCGGCAGCGATTCCACATATTATTCTGAGCAGTTCTGTGGTGGTAAGCAGGATAAATTAAAAGTTTCACGTTTTATTTATATATGACAACATAAAATAAAATAAAATAACTAGTGAGGCAGAACAAAACTAAATGGTGGGTGTCTGTCCCAGGGGGGGGAAGCCGTGTCAGAAAATGATATATGCAATGTGTAGAGATGAAGTCTCGGGAAGGGGGGGGGGGCCCGGGAGAGGGTGGTCAAACCATCAGCAAAAGTATTACCAAACAAGGAACGTGCGGTTACGGGGACAGAGGTATTTCAGGGACGTCTGCCAGAGGAGGAGTACAAATCTCCCCGCGGTATAGGTTCCATTGGTTCCATATTCTCCCCCACTTCTTGGGTCTACCACGAGCGATGTACACAGTTTTTTCCCTAAACATGCACCAGTCCATATTTTTTTTCCAAGCTGAAATCAGAGGTGCTCTTTGGGATCCCCATAGTTGAGCTATGTCCCTTTTGGCTACCATATTGCCAAGGGTAGCCCATTGCATCTGTGCCACATTATAATCATTAGGTTCCCATAACTTCTTCTATGACGGCATTCACACAATTCCAAAACACCACAACATCCGGGCACTCCCAAATGATATGAAGGAAGGTAGCAATCAAACCACATCCACGCTTGCACAACCCATCCACAGAATAACCCATACGCTGCAGCCGCGGACCCATGACATAGATACGGTGCAGGACATAGATACGGTGCACCAGCCGGAGACGGGCCGGAATCGCGACCTCTTTAGGAGAAGATATTGCAGCCTGCCAATCTTCATCGTCCAACTCCAGTCCATCGCCGGTCCAAGCAACCCTAAGCTGCGAGAGCAAATCCGATCGATCGTTTCAAAGTTTTTTGCATATTAGGGAGATAGTGCTATCCGAGTTGTGTCCATCAAGCACTCTATCCTCGAGAGGGAAAGACTCCGGGATTGCAGTCCCGGCCGGGAAAACCGAACTAAGCGTATGGCGGATCTGCATGTAACGAAAATGCTCTTTATCACTAAGCACGTATTCCGCTTTAAGCTCGTCAAAAGTCTTGACCCTATTCTTGACCCATAGATCCCCGACCCTGCTGATACCAATAAGGTCCCACTTCTCGAAGCCTTTCGTGGTCCAAAGACTGCCCAATCTCTCCGAAGCATAGAGCGGAGTCGCTCTAGTCAATATGTCCGACCATCCCATAGCTGCGTTTGCGCTGCGCCACACCCGTACCGCGATCCCGGTGGGCCCAGTCAGTCTCCTCCCAGACGATTTAGAATATAGCACTCTATTATAGTTCCCTCCTGACAGTTGCCATTTGTCCATTTCAAATGCAGGATCAGGAACAGGACCGTACATTGCATGGTTAATTGCACTTAATTGGGATGCCCAGTAGTAACGTTTAATGTCAGGCAACGCGATGCCCCCATCATACCATGGCAAAGTCAGCTTCGCTAGAGCAATGCAAGGACGCCCCCCCATATCAATTTCCTCTGCAGGCTCTCAATCTCGCGAAAGTAACTGGCAGGCACAAGATCAAGCGTATTTTGGACAGCATACAGGAATCGGGGAAGGGACATCATCTTGAAAAGAGCAGCCCTCCCAACCGGGGACAGCGGTAGACCGCACCAAGCCATCACGTCGGATTTGAGCCGGAGAAGCAGGGGAAGCAGGTTCCGTTCATACCGAGCTGCGGGGTCCAGTGATATGAAGATCCCCAGATACTTAAAACCAGTGTGTGAAATCGGTATCGGGCAGACACATGGCAAGGGGGGTACTTCTCCGGTGAGTGAATAAATACAGGACTTAGCCCAATTGATCACCAGACCGGAGTTTTCCCGAACGAGCTGAGTATATCAAACAGTACCCCCAGTGACTTCCGAGGGGAAGTGAGATATAGCAGGATGTCGTCTGCGTATAGCGATATGCGGTCTTGGAAGTCCGGGGACCACCTAATGCCTTTAAGTGACGGTTCCCACCGCAGCCAAGCAGCAAGGGGTTCCAAGGCAAGTACGAAGAGCAATGCAGATAGAGGGCAACCCTGTCGCGTACCCCTCCCAAGAACAAAAGATCCCGAGACTCTGCCGTTAACCACCACCTGAGCCAACGGTTCCTCGTATAGGAGTTTAACCTAACCTATGAACCCGGGGCCAAAACCGAATTTCACGAGGGCCCCCCATAAATATAGCCATTCCACCGTATCAAAGGCCATCGTGGCATCCAAGGAGACTAAGATGGCCGGCTCGCACAGTGACTCCGCTCTCGCCAAGACGCCGTGAAGACGATGCAGGTTGAGCGGTATTGCGGTGGGGGGAAAACCCGGACTGATCCGGGTGTATCAGGTCGCCGATCACCTTAATCAGCCGATTTGCCAGAAGTTTTGCCAAGATCTTAGGTTCGGCGTTCAAGAGAGATATAGGCCTATACGATGTACATAGGTCCCGGGGTTTCCCTTCTTTATGAATAACAACAATGGATGCCAGTCTCTGATCTCGGGGAAGGGATCCGACATCTCGCGATTCTAGAAACATCTGACGAAGGTGCGGCGCCATTTTGTCGGGACACAACTTATACAGTTCGATGGGGATGCCATTCGGGCCCGTTGCTTTCCCCGAGCGGATGGAGCGGATAGCGAGCGCTATTTCATCGTTAGAAAATTCTGCCTCCATAAGCTCTTTGTCCGAATCAGACAAGCTGGGCAATGCGATATCTCTGAGCAACAAGTGCGAGTCCTCCTCCTGTCTGTCTGAGACCGGCGCATACACCTTTTGGAAGTGATGTGCGAAACCCTCCACTATAACAACAGGGTCCACAACCCGCTCTCCATCCGCTCCCTCAATCACAGGCACAACACAATTCAGTCTTTCCCTTTTATCCAACCAGGCGATCAGTTTCCCCGCTTTATCTCCAACATCATACAGACGCCCCTGTTGCTCACAACTCATAGCCTTGGCCGCATCAGTCACTAGTGCTCTATAATCAAGCTGTTTAAGGGCTAAAACGTGCAACCCCTCCTGTGTGACACCAGATTGCAACTCTTCTTCCAAGCCAGTAATTTCAGTCTCCAGTCGTACAACCTCCTCATTCTTACTTTTTTTGGCACTAGCAATCAATGACAGAGTTGGCCACGGATTACCGTCTTGAAGGCTTCCCATAATGAGATGGAGGAGGACACCGACCCAATATTGTCAGCGAAATAATGGTCCATAGACTGAACCACACCAGCCCTAGTTTTGGGATTGCGGAGGTGCCAGGGATTAATCGGAGCCACTCGACGCTCCGCTCCCAGCTGGATATCAATAGAGAGCCAAAGTGGGGAGTGGTCCGAGATACCCCTGGCTAGGTGTCTAATTTCTCTCACTGAAACAGCCTGCACTGCCGGTACCAGGACATAATCAAGCATAGAAAGGCTCCCGTGTGCGCCCAAATGAAAGGTGTATTGTGCCTGTCTGGGGTGAAGCAGCCTCCAACAGTCCACCAGACCCAGTGTTTCCAGGAAGTTACCCAGCAAAGATTGCAATTTTGCCAGATCCCTGGGGGGCTACGGTCCTCCCTACCACAGACAACAGAATTAAAGTCTCCACCCACTACTAAAATACCCTCGGGGAGCCCAACACCACTTTTCCCAAATCAGAAAACATCGTAGTTTGTAAACCTGGCGGGACATAAACAGAAAGTATGGAGATCGTCTTCCCCTCCCACCTGCCCGTAATAGCTGCATATCGTCCCCTATCGTCGAGTATAGTATCATCTATTTCCATGGCGAGGGAGTTCCTGACTAGAACACCAGCCCCCCTCGACCCAGTAGTGAATCCAGAGTCCGCTACCAGACGATAGCCTCGCCTATTCATTGCGTGGCATATGTTCCCTATCAAATGCGTTTCCTGTAACAATACTACATCAGGGGAAAGACGTTTCAAATACTGCAATACTATCCCCCGTTTTATCTTGTCCCTCAGACCGTTAACATTCCAACTTAGCACCCTCAACATCTTACCCCCATCCCAGTAATGAAAACGGATTCCCTCCCATAACGAGACAGACACTAAAGTCAAAATATGCAGTAGAACATAGCCTCGAAACAAACAAATGCAAAACAAAGTTCCCCCCACCACCCCCAAAGAAATTCCCCGAACACCCCCCCAACCCTGCATCCCTGCGTTAGACCAAAAAGCCACCCCAACTTGCAGTGTGCCTGTCGCCCAAGTGTGAAACTAATCTACAAAAAGAGAAAGAACCCCCAGGAGGAGGAAGAGTCCCGGTTCCCCACCGCCTCTGGGTGTTTACCAATATACATACAATACAAAAAGTCATCGAACCACTTCTGCAATGTCTATAGAGCACGCATGCCGGTCAGCACTCACTCCTCCTGCTCCGATGGGCCTCCGTCAGCGCCCCCCGATTGCTCCGGGTGATCTTGATGCGTTGGTAGAGTATCAAGCCAGTCACTGACGACCTCGGGTCGGTCGAAGAAGAGCGCACGTTCCTTATATTCAATGCGTAGTCGGGCAGGGAAGAGCATAGCATATTTCAAGCCCATGTCCCTAAGGCGCCGTTTCACCCCCATGAATCCCATCCGCTGTTTTTGTACAGTCTGCATGAAATCCGGGTAGAACCCGATGGTCGCATTCTCGAATTTTGTGGGGCCATTGGCCCGCGACGCCTGCAGGATAGCGTCCCTGTCCCTAAAATTGAAAATCCTGGCTATGATGGGCCGTGGAGGGGAGCCCAGTTCATGCTTCCCGCCTGGGACTCTGTGAGCGCGCTCCACTGCAAAAAAGTTACTGAGGCCAGATGGTTCAATATTAGGTCCTCTACAAGGAGATCCGTTGTTGATTCAGTGGGCTTCTCAGGAACCCCAATGATACGCACATTGTTGCGCCTAGCCAGACTTTCAAAGTCATCCAGCCGACGGGCAAACAAGTCATTAGAAGACCGCAGATTACGAACTTCCGTCTGGAGATCAGACACGTCGGTCGTAAGACTGGTGGTCTTAATGTCTAGAGACTTGACCCGCTCGTTGGTCTTCGCCAAATCAGTCCTGATCAGGTTGACGTCGATAGCTACCGTGTCGATCTTTGAAGCCAATGTTTCGTACTGCTGGCCCATCGAGGTCTTCATGCCTGCAATGGCGCCCATGACGTCTCGCAATGTCAATTCTTCAGTCGCTGGGGAGCCATCCCCGGTCTCGTCCTGAGTTTTACCAACACCACTGGGGGACCCTTTTGGACGGGTGTAGCGGTCCATATTGTTGGATTGGGTGGCACCCCCTCGGTGTGTAACCTTGGTGGTCCGCTTCTCGCTTTCTGACTTGCTCACCATATTGAGCGACGCGCCCCGGAGGGGCCTTTGGGACCTGGTTTGAATGGCTCCTCACAAGGCTGACTTGCAGAGTCCAGAGACGAGGGGCAGAGGGCAAGCGTGCGACAGGTGGTAGACCATGGGCCAACAAAGTCAAACGGCCGCGGGTTAAGATAGACAAAGACCAAAAACGAAACCGAAAGTAGTTCAGGGGCACTGGTCGACGTCCACTGCCCGTTGTTGTTCAATTGCCACCTGGGTATCTCGGGGACTCAAGTCCCGGGCTGCTTATCGGTGTAGGCCGCAAAGTTTCGAAGTGGAGTAAGTCCGGTTCCCGGCAGCCGATTCAATTTCTGAAAAGAGCTTCTATGTCAGCAGGGTGATATCCATAAGGACCCGTCGTCTGTATCAGGATCTGTGACAGGATAGATGCGGGAGGCGGCGAGGGTCTCGGGAGCCCTGTGCTCACGCGACCATCTTGGATGCGCGCTAAGCTCCTCCTCCCACACTACTATTTTTAAAGCAAAATATTTATACGTTGGAAAGAATTTCAACACTAACACTTAAATAGCAAAGTGAGGACAGGTCAAGGAAAACATGAGAATGGGGCGAAGTTTTGCAAGTCAAAGCGTAGACATACTTTGTTTAGCCTCCCTGGTCGCAGTTGCCTCATGTCACAAAAATAGGGAGTTCTTAATAACCGGTTACCTCCCCTCAGTGTTAAGCAACATGTAAACCTAAATGTTGTTTACCCAACAGAAACGAAGGAATTTTAGCTGTAGTCACCAAGCCTTTACGGATGTGTCCCAGGCGCATCTGTGAATTCCATGGCCAGCACGTCCAAAATGTAGGAATGCGGCCCTGCTCCCCCGTTAAGCACGCTGCTTCCGAGACTTGTTTTATTCTGACTTTACTAGAACCTATCCACAGATGATTTTTTTCTTTTAAATGTGCCTACCGTTATAAGGAATTCCATGAATGACCAGTAATTGTTTACAGTAATACGCTCATATTTTGTTCCGCAAGGAAGCTATGTTTAGAATAATAGAACTCTTCGGTTCTGTGATTGTCTACATGAGCTACTGTTTTAGCATCTTTCCAATGAGGAGCTATTGACGCCAGGCACATATGACCGTGGCACCCGCATTTGAAGAATACTCTTTTCTGCCTCTTCTTGAGTGCATTTATGTGCGACTTTTAAACTCTCCAGATTTCACATTAAAAGCGTATACTGTTTTTACCACATACAGTAGCAACTTTAACTCCGCTCTTTGCCCTCCCATCCCATGCCAAGAAAGAGCCCCAATGCACAAGTAAAACTGAATTCTAACAACCCTGTCACTTTTGCTCCCTACGTAAACATAAACAGAGCAGCACTTTTTTATAACACTCCGTTCCCATGCCGCAACAATACTAATGCAGCATGCCTCCCTTTTATGCAGCCATCCATATAATAAAAAATTAAAAATACCCATCACAATCTATAATTTCGGCAATTTAAACAAAGAATTAAATGGCAAGTTTTTGTTGCACTGTTTATTTAATTAGTATTTATAAAACATGTGTTAGATCAGGGGGTCTCTAGTTGGCAATGGTATTCACCTTTGTCCACATAGGGACCCTTACTTCTAAGTCAGGATAAGGGGATTACACTCCTTGATAACCTCTGCTCACCCCCTTGGTAGCTTGGCATGAGCAGACAGGCTTATCTCAGAGGCAGTGTGTTAAGCATTTGTGAATATGCACAGTAATACAGTGAAAACACTACAGATGGACACCACACAGGTTTTATAAAAATAAGTATTCTTTATATAGACTTAAACACAAGACCACAAACAACTAAAATCCACAATACTACACTTAAGATTACTTAAAAGATGATCAAAGTTTCTTAGTTCAAGTTGTAGGTAAATGCAACAAAGTTCTCAACAAAGTACCTGGATGCTTAACGCAAAGTGAACAAAAGGCTTGCAAAAGGGTAGATGCGTCGGTTCCGTGACCCGGGGTACGGTTGCGTCCTTCCTCAATGCTTACTTAGAGAAGGGGACTCGTCGTGATGCTTACAGGTGCGGAGGTGATGCATAGATTCTCGGCCTGCAGGCCCGTTACGATTCACAAGATGGCGCCTTGATGCGATGCGATGATCCGGTTGCGATGCGAGAATATGGTGCCCCTGACGATGCGATGACGCCCTGGCAGCCTTGCGACGACTCTGTACTTTGGAGCAGCGGAAGGCCCACGCTTCTTCTCGATGTGTCGCACTTCCAGCTCCCAGCGGCACGCAAGTGACTGGAGTCAGAATTCCCAGCAAGGAACTTCAGGAGGGAGCTGGAGGTGAAGTCTTTTGTCCCTGAGACTTCAGCAGGAGGCAATCACAGTTCAATCCCTTGGAGAATATTCTGTAGATTATAGTCCTTACAAAGTTCCTTCTCCTTTCCCTTGGCAATGAAGCAACCACTGCAGGCCAACCCAGCCAACAGCACAGTAGCAGAGGGGCAGTCCAAACTCCTGCAGCTTCCGTGGTTTTTCTCCTTGGCAGAAAGATTTTTCTGATCTCATTTCTTGGGATCAGGGTCCCAATATTTATACCCCAAAATCCTTTGTTCTCTGAAGGCACAGGCCTCTGCCTAGTCTAAACCAGTTCCTGAGCACTTTGTTTACATGAATATCTTCTTCCTTTCACTGTGCAGGGCAGATACATCAGCCGCCCCACAGGAGGTGGAGCCAGGACAGGGGAGGGAAGATACAGCTCTGGAGCACTTTGTTGACATGATTCCTCCTCTCCTTTCACAGTGCAGGGCACAGACATTAGACAAGCCACAGGGGGTGGAGCCAGCATTGTAGAGGGAAGACCCAGCCCAATTCAGGTCCCAGGTGCAACTCCTCCCTCCCATCTAGATGCAGATCTCTCTATTCACCACTGGGCTGCCCCAGCCTGTGTCCTGGAATCCCCCAGGCCTGTCACTCACAAACCCAAACAAGGAATACACAACCCAGCAGAGGCAGGTCTGGATAGTTAGGCAAGAAAATACCTACCTTCTAAAAGTGGTATTTTCAAACACAGAATATTAAAACCAACTTTACTAAAAGATGTATTTTATTATTCTGAGTTCAGGCATACTAAATTCGAATTTCTACTGTGTTCCCTGAGTCAGTAAGGATTATAAGAATGTAATAATCTAACTGCCCATTCTGGCCTATGAGAACAGTTAGCCTTCAATAGCGAAAAACGAAAATGGCTGTAATTCACTATTAGAACATGCTACACACATCAGAGTCCTACCTTATACTCACGATGCACCCTGCCCTTGGGCCTACCATAGGGGTGTCTAACAAGAAGCAAAGGGAAGGTTTAGGGACTGGCAAGTGGGTGCACTTGACAAAGTTGACATGGCAGTGCTATACTGCACACAGGCCTTGCAATGGTAGGCCTGAGACACACTTTACAAGCAGCTTCTGTGAGTGGCACAACCAGTGCTGGAAGCCCACCAGCAGCATTTGATTTACAAGCCGTTGGCACACATGGCGCACTGTACTAGAGGCTGACAGATAAATCAAATAACCCATTCACGGAGTAACCAATTAGTACATCAATTTAACATAGGGAGCACTTGCACTGTGGCACTGATTAGCAGTGGCCCATTGCCCAAAGCATAAATCCAGCAAAAACATATCAAAACAGAGGAGGCAATCCATCAAAATGGAAGGGAGACTCACGCCAATGATGCCAGGTCTAACAACGTGTATTTATCAATGGCCATATTTGGGTATACAACATATGTAATTCTCACAGCAGTGCTCATTCTATTAACCTTGGTTGGACAACAGGCTTATTCAACCTTTTGAAATTTAAATGACTAATGTTGTCGACCTCATGAGGATGAAAGGCTAGAGGTAACATAACCGGATTTGAAACTGTGACTGTAAGATGAAACACAGGCCCATATTGTCGAGGCATTACTCCACTAAGCCAGTACACTTTACGGTTGAGTGTTGTAAAAATATAACAATATGCTTTGCTGTCAAAAGTTCCATATTTGAGAATCATTTATACAAAAAACACAATGTGAAACTTCATTATATAACACAATAGCAGTTTATATTTTTATTTACGTTCATGTTTTGCCTTTTGGGCTCCTTATTACTTATTATTATTATCACGTAGCCCTCTTCCGTGCGGATGTTATTCGCATGAACAAAGGATCACGTGTGAACACAGCTGCGAGGCTGCTAGTGGAATCTGTTGTTTTTATTCTGACTTTACTTGAAACTATCCCCAGATGATTCTTTGATTTTAAAAGTGTCTGCCGTTATAAGGAATACCATCAATGAACAGTTATCGTTTACGGTAATATGCTCATGTTTTGTTCCGTAAGTATGCAATGTTTAGAGTGATAGAACTCTTCGGTTATTTGATTCTGTACATTATTAGCTGTTTTCGCATCTTTACAATCATGGTACCCGCATTTCAAGCATCCTGCTTTGCTGCCTCTTCTTCTTCAGGGCATCTATGCGTTAATTTAAAATACTCAGGCTGCACATGTAAAATCTATATAATTTATACCACATACAGTAGCATCTTTAACCCCCTATGCCCTCCCCTCCCATAGCACGAACAAGACCAATATACCCGCTGCATTAAGTTACAAGTAAAACTTAACCCTAACAACCCTGTCACTTTGCTCTCAATGGTAAACATAAAACGAGCAGCACGCTTTAGAACACACCGTTTCCACTCTGCAACAATACTAATGCAGCACGCCTCACTTTTATGCAGCCATCCTTATAATAAAGAGCACATATTAACCCTCCACCCAGCCGGCTACCATATAAAAACAAGCCCAATGTACACGCTGTATTTTTTTAGGCCTTAAAACAAGTTTTACTGGGAAAACTTCACCATAACAACCATGCCGTTTTCCGCTTTTCCTGGTAAACATAACCGTAGCCGCAAGCTTTTCAAACACTCCGTTTCCATGTGACAATAATATTATTATTGTTATCGGACTTATAAGGATAAAAGGCTCAGTTAAGATGACAGGTTTGAACCTGTGACCATAAGGTCAAACATAGACCCATACAGTCCATGCATTAGTCCACTAAGCCACTACATTTTGTTATGGGTAGTAAAAAGATTCTAAAAGGATGTATTTGTTTTCTACAGGTTTATATTCAAACTCTCCAGACTGCATATTTAAAGTCCATACTGTTTATACCACATACACTAGCACGTTTAACCCTCCACCCAGCCGGCTACCATATTAAAACAAGCATTGGCATAGCCAATAGGTCTTCCTTTTGGAAACTTATAAGTATTTCGTTATGCAACACAATATCCTTGGTGCAACAACATCAACTGTTGCATGGCTAAACACTTATAAGGTCCCAAAGGCGAGACCTATTGGCTATGCCAATGCTTGTTAAGAGTAGCTATGGAGCATTCAAAGATGCCATTCGCCTAAGACCATGGCATCATACTTTTTTGATGATGTAAACCTGGCTAATCTGCAAATACTTTGAAGTAATTCCCTGTAAAGGCGGTATCACTCTCTAAATTTACAGCCAAAGGGATGACCAATTCGGCTGAGCTATTGAAACAGCCACACCTTCCAGCAAATGCAAGTATTAATCAATCACAACAAATAGACACTGAACTCATTCAATGAGCCCAAAATATATATGATGATTCATATTAAATTTCCTGTTGAGGCATTCTCAGTGTCTTTTAAGGGCTGTACTTTACCAGGCTCTGAAAGACATGGCATGTGCCATGAATATTCTCTGCTAATTCGTTATGTGAGGGGAATCACTCCTGTCGCAAAATAGTTTAAGGGCCCTAGTGCCTCTGTGACCTTCACAGACTAGTTCCCAAATTGCTTTCTGAATGCATGAGGTAAAAGTAGATAAGAGAGCATCAGGAAAGCCCTTTTCTATGTCTTACAAGATCACATTGATCACTTGAAGAGCACATAGTTCCTTAGCACTACAGCACCAGTGTGCCTTGTTCATTGTCTCTAGCTTTCAGATCCTATCAGTTCCAATACAGCCAAAAGAGTGGTATCTTCTAGTGATGCAGCTATGATGTCTTCCCTGTTACAACTCATGGGATAACCCTGCTATATGTGATCATTTCCACAGCAATGGAAGATTTGGTGACCCTGGTCACCAGCAAGAAATAGGAAGTCAGCAGGATTCTGTTCTCTTCCCGGCTTCTGAATAATTTGCAAATAATACTCTGACAACCTTATACTCTATCATTCCAAGGGACATCCTGTTTTTTGGGTGTTTGCAGTCTCATAATCCTGTCAAACTTTCACCCTCAGGTTGAGAGTAGGCCTTCTTGTGGTGTGTCAAGCCTCATCTGGCATATGCAACAAAGTGTATCAGGTAGTTTCAACAGTTAAGTGTATCCTCAATAATGCATCTTAAATGCTCTTCCATGTTTTCTCCTGATTGTGTTTTAGTCACTAGGACAATGGGGAAAATGTCCTTCTGGTCCAAAATACCCTGTCCCATGAGGTTGTTGATCTGTTATTACACCTGCTTATTAATATTGAAAAGGAGTCCTCAAAAATGTGAGGCACAGACACCAGTTTCATCAATGTGCAAACATATCTGTCCATTCTTCATTTTTCTAAGACACTGAATAGTTATGGAAACAATTTATCTACATGAATGTCTTTCGATTGCATGGCTCTTGCATTGAGTTGACTGAACACTTGGAGGAGACAAATCTTCACTACACAACTGAAACTCATCAGATATCCAGTTGAGGTGGAAATGTGGCCTACGTGGTAATAGATGTGGGCACCCCCGCCCAGAGTGTTCAACTGAACTGACATCTGGATCCCTAATGCGGATTTTTCTTCTGTGTATGCCAGAGGGAGGGTCACTGAAACACCAAGGATTGTGACTTGTTCTGCCCATCTGGTGAAGTGAGGACGCCGTGGAAGTACCATCACCCAGGTGAGGCACACAGGACAGGGTCGTCATAGCCACCCCTCATCAGGAGCTGAATGAACACTTACCCTACAGGAGGGGCCACAGGAAGCCTCCAGTTGCTACAGGATCGCAAGTGAGAGATCCTTCACCTGCTGGGTGTGCATGCGCCCACCTTACCTGGATTTAAGTGCAGCCGCTGCGAGCGCCCACGGACGGGGCACACTCAGGAACTCTGAACGCTTCAAATCTGCTGGTGGGGGTAATACTAGTTTTGCGCCCATCAGCCAAGGGGGAACTTGATGCTAGTAGTGCTGCAGCACTAGAACACTGTTGACTTTAATTAAAAGTCAAAGTGGACTCTTGAGACGCAGACTTTTGATAGGGCATACCCTGGATGTTACCATTAGTGAATGAGGAATAACCCTATTGCTATCAAACGGTGGGAGTGAGACAGGGAATCACCATTTAAAAACTAGAGCCCCGATTTCGAGAGGTATTGTGTAGATGTTTGTGTATGTCATATATTTCCTTTACTTCTCTTTTTTTACATAGAAATGAGCATTTAGCTGTACAGTCATTTATTGCTGCTGCTGCGCACGTTTTGTGTTGTGAGCCTGTGTTTACTCGCCTGTATCCACACTCCCCCTTCGAGGAAGTCTTAGACTGCTTGGACCACGCTTATCCTGAGAGTCAAGTGCAGAAGGGGTACTTGGTCCAGGAGTGAAAGGTGTCATCCCCACGATTGGGCCCAGTAGCCCCTGCATGTCCAATGGCCATCTGAAAGGGGTTCTGACACATCTGATCCCACCAGTCGCCTCTCGTACAAAGACCTGCAGGTCCAGTAATCTTTAAGCTTGAGGATCGGGCAAAAGCAGCTTTTGGACTGCAGGGGTCCTTTTGGAACCAGGTGAGAATATATGCACATGCTGGGGCTGTAAAGAAGAGTTTCTGTGGTGATGGGTAAGTTCAATATCCGTTATTACATGAATGCCCAACAGAAGGAAACGTTCACCTGGTTGACAAGCTATGACTATCAGTACAGTGAGATTTGATTTGATTTGATTTTTGATTTATAAAGCGCGCGATTGCCCATGGGCGTCTTGGCTCTAAGTAGACGTAGGAGACCAGCTAGCTTCAAAAAATATTTACTAGTCTGCAGTGAACAGCCAGGTTTTTATCTCTTTTCTAAATGAGAGTAGCGAAGGGCTGTCTTTGATTGTCGTTGGGAGCATATTCCATGTCCTAGCTGCATGTAGCAGAAAGCTCCTCCCTCCCCACCAGGCATGTTTAAATCTAGGCACCTGAATCAATTTTTGATGACTGGATCTCAAGGTCCTGGATGGCTCATCACAGTCAACTTCCAGTAAGATGCTGTAGTTTATGGAATAGATTTTTTTCCTTTCTTGGTTTCCTGTGCGCGAAAATGCAGACCATGTAGGCTAAATGCATCTGATGCTGTACTTTAAATGGGTAGGTATTGTCCGGTACTGAGTACCTGCACCTCTTTAATTCAAAAGAGAAAGTACCTGCACATCTCAGACTGGATGCAATACGTTTAATGCGAGAGTACCTGCATTTTTCAGAAGCAAAAGGGTACTTTAAATAGGGAGTACCCTACTTCTATATTTACCGTTTAAAGTCTGATCTGTTGGTAATTTGCCTTGTAATTAGTCACAGCTAGGATGTATCAATCAATCATTGAATTTGTACAGCTACTCGAAGAGTGTCACGGCGCTACAAGGCTCGCTGATTATCAGAGCTGACACATTCATCAAAATAGCCAGATCTCAAGAAGGCGTTGAAGGTCGATTCTTCCTTCAACTCCCGAAGTTGCAAAAGAATTGAGTGAATGAATTTTTATTGCATGTAATTAATTAAAACCACTACAAAAAAATCAACGAAAAGCACGATCAGCAATTATGTTTAAAAGAGGAGAATATGTCCATTTCCCAGAGTTCAAAATTCATCGTAATTAGTCAGCATTGGTCAGTACACAAGTTACTACTCAATTTTTTACTTCTTTTGATCCAGTTGCTAAAAACATGTGCAAAATAGTGTTTAGTACCAAGTTTTGCTGGTCTGCTACATTGTGGCTGGAAGTATAAAAAGACAAGGGGACCCGTCTAGGTAGTTAAGGACCTCGGGTATTGACTGAATTTGTAAAGAACACAGGTCCTAAACTTTTTCGATATAGTTATGATTGATAAGCATAGGCTTAAATAAGCCAATGGCGGGACGGAGGTTCCAAGAGGGAAGCTAGGTGGAGGGGGGGCAGCGGCTGGTGATACTGAGACTCGGCCTAGTCTCAGTATCACCAGCCACTGCGCTACCCTTGATGGAACTCATCACGCCCTACTCGGAGACCCCATTGTGGACCCGAAGGCATTGCACTGCATAATCTTGCAGCTGCCCCCCCTCCAACTAGCTTCCCTCTTGGAACCTCCGTCCCGCCATTGTGCGCAGGTTGTCGAACATCAGCGTATTACGACCAAAGGAAGACTTGTCTTGCCGCTAACCACCCTACGAAAGCCACCATATGGTTTTCCTACCAACCCAAAGGCTTTTTAAATTCACTCAGGCAAAAACATCAATTGTAGTCCTGAAGATGATCCCAGTTTATTGTTGGAGATAGGGATCGAAACGTTACGTCGACTGTTTTAATAGTACTGCACTTGTCAATTGTATAACATGTGTTGCAATTACTGTTGGTTTGAGCTTACGCAAGATTACATTGTACTGTAAGCCACCCTTTGCTCCATTTTTGTTTGCCTGTTAATTGCTTCCCCATGTATTGTCTTCCTTGTTGACTTGGTACAGGCTTGTGCCTTGTTATTTGTTTTTTCCACGTATCTGTAAATTCCTGATAATTCTTGGCATTAAATATTCCTCTGTCCGGCTGGACTTGGGACAAAAAGAGACATAGTCCTTATTTAAGCCTATGCTTATCAATCATAACTATATCGAAAAAGTTTAGGACCTGTGGGGCATATTACCAACAACTAGCGATAATTTTTGTCTCTAACTTGTTTAGAGACAAAAATTATCGCCACACATCGGCGATTTTTATCGCACATAAACCTTGGTATTACCAAGGTTTAACGCAAATGCGGTAAAAATCGCTGCAAAGCATGAATATCGCTGAAAAGTCAGCGATATTCATGCATTAGCGAGCTAATGCTCTTAGCCATGTTATCCACCTCCCATTGGATAACATGGCTAAGAACTGCTCAGGGCAGGTGTTAGCTTTTGGAGATATTCCCACTTAGCGCGAATATCTCCAAAAGTTGGTAATAGGAGATAGCGATGTTAGAGACTGTTTTCAGTCGCTAACATCTTGGCACGCCCACTTTGCATCTCATTAGTGATAAATATCACTGACATGCAAAGTGGGGCCCAAGATGGTCGCTATCTCCTACTAGCTGTCGCTAACTGGTGTTAGCGGCAGCTAGGTAATAGGGAGATAATTTAATATCCGCTTACTTGGCTTTTAAAGCCAAAAAAGCCGAGATAAACCCCCTTGATAATATGCCCCTGTGTTCTTTACAAATTGACATCGTGGCTGGAATCATGAGTGTAAAGTGCAGCCCTGCAGTGCAGTGTGTCTCTGATTGCAGGCAGTCCTCACATTTTATTGCGTCAGTTCTATGCGGAGAGTGTCGGTGCGCTTGAATCCTTGACTACGTTGCTATAAGTTCCAAAAGGAGTGAATACCAGGCGGTGGCAGCGAGGAGCGAAAAGGAGGAACCATCCCGTTGTTTCCTCTTAGTTCTCGGGACCACCGCCTGCAGAGAGTCGGCGGAGTGTAATGATCGAGGTGGAATATAGGGTCCGACTCTGACCCTGCTCTCGGATAACCTGGCCCTTTTGGAGAAAGGCTCTGAGTCATCATGGGCCCTTTCACCCGACCGTGTATGTTTCCCATTGTCACGCTTCTAGCGCAGGGGTTGCTGTAGCGAGTTGTGCAAGAAATGCAACTCTTTTGAGTCATTGCATCTGCACGAGCTTTGAAAGTAAGCAGGTTTGCCACGCCCACAGTATTCCCGTTCGTGGTAGACAGAACGCGCACTGAACTGAGGTGGATTATTGCCACGGTGCCACCCCAGTGACGCTCTGTTGGGCAGGCGGCTGGCGGAACACTCGCATCCTCGGCACGACAGACTGCTCCATCTGCCTCCCTCGGGTGCCCATCAGGCCCGGCTCCAGGAATTTTTGTTTGGGTGGGCCAAGGTCGCATTTGGGTGGGCCACTGCGGGCTCAATGTGTCGCTTCTGGAGGTAGCCTACAAATAAAAAAAACTGTACTCCTGCGTGTGATAGAAGGGGACAACAGGAGATTCAGGGCCCTCCATTATTTCCCAAATCTCTTTCTAATCGTTAACACTCTCAAAAAGTGTTTTGATCCCATGTAAGGTCCTTTTGATGGGCAGAGGAGGTTTCTGAGGTGGGAGTATCAGGCAAGTAACAGTACTCAGCCAGCCTCGTTGCCAGCCTTCAGAGAGAATCTCTCTTCATTATTACCACCATCTGACCCCAGACTCTGCAGTACACTCCCTTCCAGGCCTGATCATCAATTTTCGACAATCTCTCTTCCGTGCACCTTAACTCACACCTAACCTTGGTCCCCAGCCCCATATCAGGCACCACCTGGTTTCATTCTCCATAATCCCACTAAAAAGATTTGTAAAATCACCTTCAAACTGAAAACCCTGAATATAAGAGTAAATATAATTAGCACACACTTTAAACTATGTTACACAGTGGCCCTAATGACCCGACTGCTAATTAAATAAGCAAAAACATTACAGGGTCTATTATAGCGCCGGTGCAAAAGTATTTATTGGTGTCCCACCACTGACCTCTTACTCGATAGACAACTTTACTACCACCCTCCAACAGTGCACTTCATCTCTCCTTAGCCCCTTTCAGTCATGACCTCCTCATCAGACTCCCTCCCTACCTGCCCCCCACCAGTGTCCCCCATCACTCCAAAGCCCCTCCCCATGACCACCTCCTCAGACTCCCACACAAATACCCTCCACCAGTGCCCCTCATCGCTCCATAACCCCTCCCCCCATTGACCTCCTCCTGAGTCCCTCACTGCCACCCTCGACCAGTGTCCCTCATCGCTCCAAAGCACCTCCCCCATGACCTCATCGGATTCCCTCATTGCCACCCTCCTCCCAGACTCCCCCACTACCACCCTCCACCAGTGCCCCTCATCACTCCGTAGCTCCTCCCCATGACCTCCCCCTCCTCGGATTCCCTCATTGCCATCCTCCAACACTGGCCTTCATCTCTCCGTAGCCTCTTCCCCTCATGACCTCCTCCTCAGACTCCCTCCCTACCACCCTCCACCAGTGCCCCTCAGCGCTCCATAGCCCCTCCCCATTACCTCCTCCTCAGACTCCCTCCCTACCACCCTTCACCAGTGCTCATCACTCCAAAGCTCCTCTGCCTCATGACCTCCTCCTAAGACTCCCTCCCTACCACCCTCCACCAGTGCCCATCACTCCAAAGCAACCCCCCTCATGACCGCCTCCTCAGACTCCCCCACTACCACTCTCCACCAGTGCCCCTCATGACCTCCTCCCAGACTCCCCCACTACCACCCTCCACCAGTGCCCCTCATCTCTTCGTAGCTCCTCCCCATGACCTCCCCCGTCTCGGATTCCCTCATTGCCATCCTCCAACACTGGCCTTCATCTCTCCGTAGCCTCTTCCCCTCATGACCTCCTCCTCAGACTCCCTCCCTACTACCCTCCACCAGTGCCCCTCAGCGCTCCATAGCCCCTCTCCATTACCTCCTCCTCAGACTCCCTCACAAACAACCTCCACCAGTGCCTTCCATCTCTCCGTATCTCCACCCCTCATGATGCCCCCTCGGATTCCCTCATTGCCACCCTCCAACAGAGCCCATCATCACTCCATAGCCCCTCTCTCATATGCATTTTATTTCTTGTATAGCGCTACTCGTAGTGTAGGGTATCACAGTGCTGTACATCACACACACATTATGCAGACACAATGATTCATAAAAGTATCCAAATCAGCCTATAGGGAATGTCACATAAGCTAATGAAGATTACCAGGTGTAGGAATCACATCTCATCCATGCTGCTGGTGGCAATATGTATTAAGAGGGTTGGGTCTGGAGAACCACAAACACAGGATTCAAAGCATACCCCAGTGGTTGGCTGTACTGATTAGAAATTATATCTGCCCAAACTCTGTATTGCAACATTAGAATAATGAAATACTGGGAAAATTCGAACTAACTAGCAATACAAAAAAAAAATCTAATTATACCATTCTGGTTTGTATACACGTCTTTGATCACACTGTCCTATGTATCAAAGGATCTCTGTGACAAAGGCAGTAACCCACTGAGCTATCCACGTTAACTACAGTTCTATTGCATTTAAATACTACAAACCAAAAAAAGAACGCTCTCCAGCAAGATCAACAATCCCCAAGGTTATTTGGACATTTAGTTGTCGTGCATCCTTGCAGAAATACTCATGAATGATACCAACGATTTAAACACACGATGTAAATGAAAATGAAATAAACACGGCGTTCAAAGTATGTCTTTCTCACAGATTTAAAAAACACAATAGCCACACTATGTAGCGTTCTAGTTGTTTTACGTCACATTGACGTAACGCACGGCGGCCATGTTGGCGCCGGGGGTGCGCGCGCATCATTAGCGCGCCGAGCATTCAACGGAGCAGAGCGCCGGCCGGCACTCCTCGGACAAATACATCTAATGAGTAAATAAAACAGCACAGCGCCTCAACCACTGCCTACGAGTCTTTATTATACAACTTTACAGTGGCGACGAGGGTGGGACGACGACCAGACCGACGCTAGGAGCACAGAAGGGAGCAGCACCCCACGTGGCTCCCACGAGGCACAGGAAGACTCAGGCACAAGGTCACCAGGCCCATCCAGACACCAGGAAGGTCCACCTGGATCAGCAAGGTCGGGGATACATCACAGACAGCCACATTGAACGATCTGAGGCATTGGGGAACCCGAGGAGCGTGGCAGTGCCACAGCACAGCATTGAAGCGGCAAACAGGCCAGAGAGGCAGCACGACCACAGTGTAGCCAAGAGCACACGGGCCACCTTCCTGCACACCCACGCACAGGGAGCGCTGCGCTGGCTACCAAAGAGGAGGAAGTGGGGTCTAGCGACAAGAGCCCCCAGAGGAACAAGCACACAGGGAACGAAAGCAGTACCCCAGGCAGCCCCCCAGGAAAACCCACCGACGGGACAGGCGTCAAGGAAGTGAAGATGAGTACCCCGGCGGGATATGCAATTGCACCGGTACAATTCCTACCGAAGCCCGGAGAGCCTCTGATGAAGTGGGAGGACTGGAAGGAGTATATAGATAACTTCATAGGGGTTCTAGAAGATGAAAATGAAGAAAAATTCACTCCTCAGAGAAAGAAACGAATCCTACTACTAAATCTAGGACCAGAAGGACTGAGAATATACAAGAGTCTAGTACCGAAGAAGAGAGAAGACACAGACGACGATGTGTATGCACATGCAGTGGAGGACCTAGATGAACGATATCGCCCCACCATCTGCGTGTCAGTGGATAGATATAACTTCCAGCAAAGGAAACAAAAGGCGGGAGAAACTATCGAAGAGTACGTAGCAGCGTTGAGAAAACTGGCAGCCACGTGTAAGTACGCGCTGTGGGAAGATGAATTCATAAAAGACCAAGTGGTCATGCATACCACGAGCGCAAATGTTCAAGACAAACTATGGGCGAGCGGTGACACCACGCTCAAAGAAGGGTTGGTCATAGTGAAGAGGGCAGAACTCGCAAAGAGGTGCGCAAATGCAACCAAGAAAGAGGTGGCCGCTCCCACCCTGGTGAACAGAATACAGGAAGAAGATCACCGTAAAGACCAAAGAAACAAGCAACCAGTAACCAAAGGAACCAGCAGATGGCAAGGGAGACAGGCGAGCAGTGAGAACAAGAAAACGTGCTACAGGTGCGGAAGCTGGTCCCATGAAGCCCACGACAGGAAATGTCCGGCGTTCCGGGCCAAATGCCTACACTGCGGCATCGTAGGTCACTACGAGAAGGTATGTCGAAAGAAACAGCAGAAGGGAATGGTGAAATACGTTGACCAAAGCGAAGAAGACCTTGAGGAAGTCACGGAGGAAGAAGTGGTCACCGTCTTATGCATATACGACCAAGTGTTGAGCGTGGATGGCAAGAGATCAACCAAACCAGTCCTAGACATGTCCATGGGCGGCATCACCATCACGGTTGTGGCAGACACCGGATTTCCTTTTACCATCGTGCAGAGAGCAGTGTGGGAAGAAGAGTTCCAACCCAAGTTGGGCCCAGAGCTGGAGAAACTAGACATACGGCCAGTCACCTACAACGGGGATCGCATTCCCATGTTAGGCTTCCGACACCTATTGTTTGAATTCAGAGGCCGATCGGCGTGGTGCACACTATATGTCGCAGAGAAAGGACCCTCCGTCCTAGGATGGTTAGACCAGGGTGATCTCGGCATAAAACTCGACCCAGGAGGGAAGGAACAAATTCTCCTCACTGAACAGGAGGAATGGCCGGACATGAACAGATGGAAGAAGAACTACCCGAAGGTGTTCGGGGGTACGGTAGGAAAAATGGAGAAATTTCAACATAGAATAGTGCTTAAGGAAGGAGCCATTCCAGTGGCACACAAGGTGAGAAACGTGCCCATCGCAGTGAGGGAAGCGGTCCAGACGGAACTCCAAGACCTGGAAAGGAAGGGCATCATAGAGCCAATCACATGCGCAGAATGGCTGGCACCCTTGGTAGTTGTAATGAAACCCAACGGAAAGGTCAGGCTCTGCGTGGACCTGAGAGAACTCAATAAAAACATAGTGGTGGAGAAATTTCCCCTTCCCAGGATAGAGGAGATGTTGGCCAAAACCAGAGGGGTTAAGTGGTACTCCACCATTGACCTTACATCGGCCTACCACCAGGTAGCACGGCACCCGGACAGCAAAAGCCTAACGTCGTTCATAACCCCGTTTGGGTGCTACAGATTCTGTCGCATGCCGTTTGGGCTGGCCTCGGCGGCAGCCGTCTTTCAAAAAATGATGCACCAACTATTCAGAGGCTGTGAAGACGTCCAGTATTTCCAGGATGATATTTTGGTGATGGGGAGAGACAGGAGAGATCATGACCGTAAACTAGAGAAAGTACTACAAACACTAGAAGCCAAAGGTCTCACGGCAGAATGGTCGAAATGTCGGTTGGGCCTGCAATCAGTGACATACTTAGGCCATGAAATTGGACAACAGGGGATCACGCCAAAGGCGGAGAACGTGAAGGCCATTGCTGAAGCACCGCCCCCCAAGAACAAGGAGGAAGTCAGGTCGTTCCTGGGAATGGCGGAGTACTATAGCAAGTTTGTGGTACATTTCGCCTCAAAGACCTACAACATGAGGTTGCTGACCAGAGAGAGCACGGCGTTTCAGTGGACACCGGAAGCCCAAGCAGAATTTGAAGTCATCAAAAAGGAGATCTCGGGAGCCATACCGCTCAAGGGGTACGACCCACAAGGCACCACCGTGCTCATCACCGACGCCAGCGACAAAGGGCTAGGCGCGGTACTTATGCAAGACCGAGGAAGAGGAGACATGGAGACAATCAGCTTCGCCTCCAGAGCAGTGACAGAGACCGAAGGCAAGTACAGCGTCATCGAAAAGGAGATGCTAGCGGTAGTGTGAGCCACGACGAGGTTCCGGCAATTCTTATGGGGCACCCGATTCCTGCTAAAGACGGACCACAAGCCGTTAGTGAAGGTACTAACATCGTGCGGACATGCCAGTGCCACACCCAGGATATCGAAAATGTCCTTAAAGTTACTGGAATTCAGATATGATGTAGAGTACATCCCTGGAAACAAGAATCGAGTGGCGGACTACTTGAGTCGAGCAGCGGCCATGGAGCCTGGAGAAGAAGATCCAGCAGACGGAGGTGAGATGGTGGCTCTCATAGAAGACCAAGAGAAGGTAATTAGCATACAAGAATGGACCGAAGCGTATGAAGAAGATACCGACATCAAGGATGTAAGGGCGCACATCATACAAGGTTGGCCAGAGAAGAGAAAGGTGAAGACAAACCTTAAACCATTTTATGAGGTGAAAGAGGAACTGTCAGTAGGAGACAAGGGCATATTCATCTACCGGGGAGACAAGGTAGTTCCCCCAAGGAACCTCATCAACAAGTTGCTGGACTTATTACATGAAGGCCATCTTGGCATAGGGAAGCTCAAGGCCAGAGCGAAACAAAATTACTGGTGGCCAGGTATGGACGTAAGAGCAGAGAGGCATGTCAGGGAGTGTCCCCAATGCCAAGGGGCCGACAAAACATTGAGACCACTACGTCCAGCTCTTGGAAAGTTCGACAATCCCTTAAACCCATGGGAAGAGTTATCTATAGACATTTTAGGACCGGTGCTGGATGACCAGAGCACACAGAAATATGTCTGCGTCCTCATAGACCGTTACTCCAAATGGCCAGAGATAAAAGTGAGTGAATCTATGGACACTGAGAACATTCTAGAGTTTCTTTCCGAAACGTTCACCAGAGAAGGAATTCCCAAGTCCATCCTAAGTGACAATGGACCTCAGTTCACGTCGGAAAGATGGAAACAATTCATGGAAAGGAATGGCATCTCCCTAAAGCACACAGCCATTTACCATCCAGCGGGAAATGGCCTAGTCGAACGATTTAACAGAGTAGTGATGGGAGCCATACAAGCGGCCATCTCTAACAATAAAGACTGGAAGAGAGCGCTGGAGAATATGGTGTGGGCCTACAGAATAACCCCCACAGGCACGGGGTACAGCCCGTTTCAAATATTGAGAGGACGTGAACCCTTCACGCATGACAACAGGATTTGGAAGGAGAAGGTGGTAACCAGTGAGTGGTCTCCTGCCGTAGTAAGGGACAATCTGGAAAGAGCACAAGCCATCTACACCAATAACTACAACAAACGTAGGAATGTGAAGGACACTCACTTGGAAAGAGGAGAGTGGGTAAGAGTAAGGCTAGCCACCTTACAAAGGAAAGGAGACAGCAAGTATAGCAAGCCGATGCAAGTCAAGGAAGTATACGATCGAGCGGCTCTGCTCAGCGATGGAAACGTGTGGTCGCAGGACCGCATGGCCAGGTGCAACAAGATAGTGAGGTGGGGACGGCGGTCCTCGGAAGGTGTAGACATGGATGATGTGATCGGGGAAGATAGGTTCAGCGGAAGTGAGCAAGAAGATGGAGCAAGTGCTAGGGAAGTGCAAGAAGGTGAAGAAGGGAGCGAGACTCCGAGAGCGGAGAGGGATGTGTCGGGAGGTAATATGAACGATGAAGGAGCGATGAGCGGAGGAGCAGAAGATACGGAAACGCAGGGTCAAGGGGCTCGAGAGAACATTGGTAAGGTGACCAGGAGGGGAAGACAAATTGTAAGGCCTGCAAGATTTCGAGACTTTGAACTAGACAGCGAACTGTAAGTGACTGATCTTGGGTTTGGTAAAAGGGGGAGATATGTAGCGTTCTAGTTGTTTTACGTCACGTTGACGTAACGCACGGCGGCCATGTTGGCGCCGGGGGTGCGCGCGCATCATTAGCGCGCCGAGCATTCAACGGAGCAGAGCGCCGGCCGGCGCTCCTCGGACAAATACATCTAATGAGTAAATAAAACAGCACAGCGCCTCAACCACTGCCTACGAGTCTTTATTATACAACTTTACACACATTCTCTTATCTGCTCCTTATGAACTCTGTCACAGCCGGATCGGGTAAACAAACAGCTCAAGGGGTCAGGAAGGTCAGGAAAACGAAACGGCAAAACAAACTCCTCTTTACCAGCAGAAAATAATTAATTATCCACAAATCCAGTTCCAACGAAAGGCTTTGTCCCCTTCGCAGTGCCCCTAATGTACCTGCACGAGTCGGGGACACAGCCCACCTGCCTAATAGGAGATGCGTGATTGGGGGTGCGAGCCCAGGCCCAATCACGCAACTCCTAAAGAAAGATAACGTTCGAAGAACGTTTTAACTTGCAGTGGCCATATTCTGCTGGCCTTGCTGACGTCACTGCCAGGGCCAAGGGTTATGTTTGGGTGGGCCAGGCCAAAGTTTGGGTGGGCCCGGCCCACCCGGCCCACCCTCTAGAACCGGGCCTGGTGCCCATGGCGAGGGATGGATGCTGTGTCCGTGGCTCAAGCCATGGCCAGGGTGTTTATCGGCTTGCGGGGCTTATGCACTGGGACACTTGAGATTGTCGTAGCAGTCAGAGAAAGGCGGTGCACAGAAGAGCAGCGAGTCAGAGCTTAGAGCCGATGGTACAGGACCCCTGGAGCTGGTACACGTATTCGAGCTCCTGCCGACGCTGCTCACACTTCCGTCTCCATGTCTCACACCCGAAACATTGTTTCTGCTAGCTGGGTGTCCCTTTACGTTCTGGGTAAAGAAGGTGTGTTTCAGCCATCTGCTGCCAGAGTGTGCTTAATTTGAGCCGGTGGTATCCGGTGCTCAACACCGGTACTTAATTGTCAGCTCAACACTTATGACAGTCTGTCACATGATGGAACCTTTTGCCTATTTTGGAGATCTGCACAACAATAGTTGTTTATTAATTTACTATACTTTAAAATAACTACTAGCTGCCACCCCTGCTGTTCTTAAACTTTTGGAGGCCTGGAAAAGTCTAAAATGTCACACGTGTAGGTGTACGATGATTAGTAGTTGTGACAGTGTTGGTACTCTCGTTGGCAGCACTAGTAGGGGCAATGGATCGGACTCCTGACGAGGGGCCTGGCACGTATTTATTTTCATATTAGGCCCTGCGCCAGACTGTCCGGTGGCTCGCGGGCTCCGGGCTGTGGATCCTACCCCTTGGCTTCCTGCTTGCGCGTCCGCGGGATACGTGTGCTGGAAGGTGTCGGGATGTGCGCACAAGGGCACTGTGCGTGTCAGTGTCTAACACCGATGCATAACAGCATTTTCATAGATGAGGAAAAAAGAAAAAGACAAATCTGCAATCGGACACATGCCCTGTATTTTTAAGGCACTACTAATCCCCTCATACACTTGCACACGAGGAACGCCATTCACACGACGTAAATACGAGTTCTCAAAGTCAAAATTGTTCTTGGTGTACTGCTGGAAGATCCAATTGTTGCATCTGCTCAGTAGTTCTGTTTGAATCCTATAAGAACTGCCAAATGCTGAAATGTGCTTCCATGTAAAACGGCAAACCTATGGGTGCAAATGTTAGATTAAAAAAAAATCATATCCTGTATCCACAAACCATGAAATGACTCATCTACATCCATTAACTCAAGGATAATATTACACCTTCCGGGTATAATATTATGCGGCAGTAAATATGCTACCAAGAGAGAGAGAGTGGGCATTCAAGGGCGTGGATGCCCTATAAAGTTTATGCACACCACAAACACGTGAGTTGGTGCATTTTTAGGCACTTTCCTCGCTCTATTCTAACCCTGCAAACAGTCCCTTATTTATTCCTATCAAGTTAGGAGTCAAAACGTCTCTGGGGGGAATGGGCACGAACACCCACAAATTACTGTGGCTGTAGAGGATGGGGTCTCTCCAGAGAGAAAATACTTTCTTTGCGGAGAAAAAAAAAGAAAAGGTGCGAATTCACTTTTGAAAAGCGTTTACGCATGCATAATTTACATGACATACCAATAAACATAATTCCCTACAGTAGTATTTCTGGAAAGAATCCTTTCAGAATTCACAAAATTTGTAAATCCACACCAAAAAATAGAAGTAAACATACGGATGCGGGTTTATTTGGCAAATTGTGCCTTTCTATAGTAATCTTTTTCCTCGATAACCTGCACATGAACTCTGGAATTAGCCAGGGAAAGGATGGTCCTTCTTGGGAGCGCGGTACCAATGACCCGGCCATGGGATTCCGCAGTTTAATTTTAGCACGCTCAGAGACAAGCCTCTCAAAGGATTATTCCTGCATGTCTGCTTTAAATCCCCGTATTTTACATGCACGTACTTAATACAGTCATTCCTCCCTAAGATGTTTAATGGATAGTACCCATAACGGCTATTATTTTTACTCAAGACTTTTATGAAGTCTGTCTTTTTCTTTGTATTATCTACTGATATTGGGAGTCAGGCCGTGATAGTGTTTGAACCCTCGTGATTTTTAGGTCTTGCCCGAGGCAGCGCATTCACTGTCGCTGCGAGAACTATTGTTCTTTTTAAAAATCCATTGCTTATCATTGGTTGACTTCCTGGTCACTCTCATTTCTTTTGTTTTCATTCGCCAGTGAAGGCAGTTTGTTTCATTTTGCGGCACTCTGGGCAGCTCAGACAGCTTTGGGAGGATTTTGGATTCCCTTCTTAAAATGTGGCACACACACAGATACAGCTGCTCGTAACCCACACATACACGTGCGCACTCTCGTTTCTTGACTTTAAAGTCAGTAGTTCAGTTGAAAAGCCAACTAAATCAGTTGGCGCACTACTGTATCAAAAGCATCCCGGGACGGCAAGAATAGTCCAATTTAAAAACGATAACTTTTTCTTTCAGCTTCCAGGGGCGGCTCGCACTTCTCTGTTGAACTCCAGAGGCTGCAGCAGCCCCTCCCTGAGCTCTCACACACTGTGCCCTGCAGCCGCCCCTCCCTGAGTTCTCACAGACTGTGCCCTGCAGCAGCCCCTCCCTGAGTTCTCACAGACTGTGCCCTGCAGCAGCCCCTCCCGAAGCTCTCACACACTGTGCCCTGCAGCCGCCCCTCCCTGAGTTCTCACAGACTGTGCCCTGCTGCAGCCCCTCCCTGAGCTCTCACAGACTGTGCCCTGCAGCCGCCCCTCCCTGAGTTCTCACAGACTGTGCCCTGCAGCAGCCCCTCCCTGAGTTGTCACAGACTGTGCCCTGCTGCAGCCCCTCCCTGAGCTCTCACAGACTGTGCCCTGCTGCAGCCCCTCCCAGAGCTCTCACAGACTGTACCCTGCAGCAGCCCCTCCCTGAGCTCTCACAGACTGTGCCCTGCAGCAGCCCCTCCCTGAGCTCTCACAGACTGTGCCCTGCTGCAGCCCCTCCCTGAGCTCTCACAGACTGTGCCCTGCTGCAGCCCTTCCCTGAGCTCTCACAGACTGTGCCCTGCAGCCGCCCCTCCCTGAGCTCTCACAGACTGTGCCCTGCTGCAGCCCCTCCCTGAGCTCTCACAGACTGTGCCCTGCAGCAGCTCCTCCCTGAGTTCTCACAGACTGTGCCCTGCTGCAGCCCCTCCCCGAGTTCTCACAGACTGTGCCCTGCTGCAGCCCCTCCCTGAGCTCTCACAGACTGTGCCCTGCAGCAGCTCCTCCCTGAGCTCTCACACACTGTGCCCTGCAGCTGCCCCTCCCTGAGCTCTCACAGACTGTGCCCTGCTGCAGCCCCTCCCTGAGCTCTCACAGACTGTGCCCTGCAGCTGCCCCTCCCTGAGCTCTCACAGACTGTGCCCTGCAGCAGCCCCTCCCTGAGCTCTCACACACTGTGCCCTGCAGCCGCCCCTCCCTGAGCTCTCACAGACTGTGCCCTGCAGCTGCCCCTCCCTGAGCTCTCACAGACTGTGCCCTGCAGCTGCCCCTCCCTGAGCTCTCACACACTGTGCCCTGCAGCCGCCCCTCCCTGAGCTCTCACAGACTGTGCCCTGCTGCAGCCCCTCCCTGAGCTCTCACACACTGTGCCCTGCAGCCGCCCCTCCCTGAGCTCTCACAGACTGTGCCCTGCTGCAGCCCCTCCCTGAGCTCTCACAGACTGTGCCCTGCTGCAGCCCCTCCCTGAGCTCTCACAGACTGTGCCCTGCAGCAGCTCCTCCCTGAGTTCTCACAGACTGTGCCCTGCTGCAGCCCCTCCCTGAGTTCTCACAGACTGTGCCCTGCTGCAGCCCCTCCCTGAGCTCTCACAGACTGTGCCCTGCAGCAGCTCCTCCCTGAGCTCTCACATACTGTGCCCTGCAGCTGCCCCACCCTGAGCTCTCACAGACTGTGCCCTGCAGCAGCCCCTCCCTGAGCTCTCACACACTGTGCCCTGCAGCCGCCCCTCCCTGAGCTCTCACAGACTGTGCCCTGCTGCAGCCCCTCCCTGAGCTCTCACAGACTGTGCCCTGCAGCAGCCCCTCCCTGAGCTCTCACACACTGTGCCCTGCAGCCGCCCCTCCCTGAGCTCTCACAGACTGTGCCCTGCAGCTGCCCCTCCCTGAGCTCTCACAGACTGTGCCCTGCAGCTGCCCCTCCCTGAGCTCTCACAGACTGTGCCCTGCTGCAGCCCCTCCCTGAGCTCTCACAGACTGTGCCCTGCTGCAGCCCCTCCCTGAGCTCTCACAGACTGTACACTGCAGCAGCCCCTCCCTGAGCTCTCACAGACTGTGCCCTGCAGCCGCCCCTCCCTGAGCTCTCACAGACTGTGCCCTGCAGCCGCCCCTCCCTGAGCTCTCACAGACTGTGCCCTGCTGCAGCCCCTCCCTGAGCTCTCACAGACTGTGCCCTGCTGCAGCCCCTCCCTGAGCTCTCACAGACTGTGCCCTGCTGCAGCCCCTCCCCGAGCTCTCACAGACTGTGCCCTGCTGCAGCCCCTCCCAGAGCTCTCACAGACTGTGCCCTGCAGCAGCCCCTCCCTGAGTTCCACAGACCGAGGGCGGGCCCATTGTCATTCCGATTGAGGCTGATTATCCCCTTTCGAACGACAATGCACCGCCTTCTGCCTTTAGCATATCATGCTGAGTTAGTGATTACAGAGGAGCTTTCCCCAGGCAGAGTACTGTGGGGAACTTGCCACCATGTGAAATTTGTCAATATTGCACACAGAGAGAACTGGGCAGGAGCAGTGACGGGACAGAAGACGCGACGGGAAAGGAGAGGTGACGGGTCAGGAGCAGTGACGGGACAGAAGAAGGGACAGGAAAGGAGAGGTGATGGGGTGGGAGAGGTGACCGGGCAGGAGAAGTAATGGGCAGGAGAAGTGACGGGGCAGGAAAAGTGACGGGCAGGAAAAGTGACTGGGCAGGAAAAGTGACGGGGCAGGAAAAGTGACAGGGCAGGAGAAGTGAAGGGGCAGGTAGAAGTGACAGGGAAGGAGAGGCAACAGGGATGGAGAGGTGACGGGGCAGGAGAGGTGACCGGGCAGGAGAAGTAATGGGCAGGAGAAGTGACAGGGCAGGAGAAGTGAAGGGGCAGGTAGAAGTGACGGGGCAGGAGAAGTGACAGGGCAGGAAAAGTGAAGGGGCAAGTAGAAGTGACAGGGAAGGAGAGGCAACAGGAATGGAGAGGTGAAGGGGCAGGAGAGGTGAAGGGGCAGGAGAGGTGACGGGGCGGGAGAGGTGACTGGGCAGGAGAAGTGACGGGGCAGGAAAAGTAACGGGGCAGGAAAAGTGATGGGGCAGGAAAATTGACAGGGCAGGAGAGTTGACGGGTCAGGAGCAGTGATGAGACAGGAGAGGCAACAGGAAAGGAGAAGTGATGGGCAGGAGCGGAGATTAGGCATGTGCAGGAGCGTTAACCGGGCAGGAGCGGTAACCGGGCAGGAGCGGTGAGCGGACAGGAGAAGTGAGCGGATAGGGGCAGTGAACGGATAGGGCAGTGAATGGATAGGAGCAGTGAAGGGGCAGGAGAAGTGATGAGACAGGAGAAGTGATGGGACAGGAGAATTGATCGGACAGGAGAAGTGATGGAGCAGGAGTGCTGACCGGACAGGAGCAGTGAACGGCAGGAGGAGTGAATGGGCAGGAGTGCTGACCGGACAGGAGCAGTGAACGGCAGGAGCGGTAAACGGGCAGGAGTGGTGACTTGGCAGGAGTGGTGACTGGGCAGGAGTGGTGACGGGGCAGGAGAAGTGATGGGGCAGGAGAGGTGACAGGGCAGGAGAAGTGATAGGGCAGGAGAAGTGATAGGGCAGGAGAAGTGATGGGGCAGGAGAAGCGACTGGGCAGGAGCGGCGAATGGGTAGGAGCGGTGAATGGGTAGGAGCGGTGGACGCGGCAGGAGTGGTAGTCAGGGCAGGAGCGGTAGACTGGGCAGGAGCGGTAGACGGGGCAGGAGCGGTGACGGGGCAGGAGCGGTGACGGGGCAGGAGAGGTGATGGGGCAGGAGCGGTGATGGGGCAAGATCAGTGACGGGCAGAAGTGACGGGGCAGGAGAAGGGGCAGGAAAAGTGATGGGCAGGAGCGATAAACGTACAGGAGTGGTGACGGGGCAGGGGAAATGGCAGGGAAGGAGCGGTGACGGGGTAGGAGAAGTTGTACTTATGTTCCTTGCCTATTTATTTATATACTATTGCATGACATCCACTGATGTGTCTGCAAAGCATACCTGTTGCCCTGAATTTTGTCCTGAAGTTTGACCCCTTGTCCTGAATTTTTACACACACCATCCTGAATTTGCGCCCATGCCATTGTTCCTGCTTATATTTCGCACACTTTACATAAACCTGTATTCCCTGTGAGTATTTGCTTTTTCCTGAATTAAACCTCAAATAAACATGTTTATCCATTGTTTGAATTAAATAACGTTATAAGCTGTAACTGGTCAGTGAAATGCTAAACGTACTAAAAATTGGTATGTTTTGCGAATTCTAGCCACACCCCTGACTCCGCCCACTGATCCAATCTTCGGTTATTCCCACCCCCTGATACTCCACCCACAGTTCCCCTACTTTTTATTCCCCACTTCGACCACTGTATAAATGTGTCCGTGTGTAACGTAACTACGACTCGTGTTAAGTGCTCTAATACCTTCGAGTCAAGTTTGCGCTATATAAAATCCGGAGAAAATAAATGTGCCATATAACTTGTCATGGCCCGGCTACACGCTCAATGATGGTATATTTGTCTTCATATTACTTGTTTAGCTGCTTTAATTGTAGAACCCCTGTGGTATAAATCCTTTATTTCACAGAGCCCATGAACAATGGCACATATTTCCAAGGCCTGGCCACACATTCAACAGTGGTAATAAAGAATATATATGGTATCATGTGACATGTTTAAGTGCTTTAATTGCGGAAATAACGTGGAATGCCACCCGTATTCACAGGAACCGTAAACAATGGGACATATTTCACAGGTCCCTGTAAAATCTGGCAACTATTTAATTGGTGCCTCTGAAATGTATTCTTAATCTTCATAACAAAAGTAACAGACCGCTGCTTTAACATTGCCCATTGTGTAATTGACATTCTATGCATGAAAGGTAAGTAAAGCCTGGACATTGACATTTCAACCGGTGCCTCGTGTCAGCTGCACCTCGCACAGAACAGCTTCAATAATCTGCAATCTAAAGGGTGTTTTCCCTTAACTACATCATTGCATATTTTCTTAAACATTGTAGCCTGTATTTCACGTAATGAATTCAATAAACATTCAACCGTTTGAAAAAATAAAAAATGTTGAAGCCACTATCACAAAAAAAACGGCATATCCCATATTTATTGTGTATCATGTTAGATTGGATCTTGGTGACTTTACGATCCACTTGAGGTCGGCCTCATGGTTTATGGTGTGGCCTAAAACCCCTCAGCGGCTCTGCGGGGCCATATGGCATACTCGCCTCTTATGCATCTTCTCCCTCTCTTTATCTGCAGTTGCGACAGGTGTGACGTGCTTTTCCCCCCATTTTTGAGTATGGAGGGACCATTCATCTAAAGAAGTGAAGCCTCCAGGGGTTCATGATTCTCTCTTCTACACTAAGAATGGTAATAACACGCTTACTGCCCCCGACAGACTGCTACCTCTGCGTGTGTGGCCACGCCCCCGTGAGTGTCAGTTCTAAATAGGAGCCTGCACAGCACCAGAACATGAGTCATAACAACATCTGTGCACTGTGATGGAATTATAGAAAACAGACTTCACGACTATTTGCAGGAAAGTTATTGTAACATGCATTCTCTGCAGTAAGAACACTTTTTTTCCATGTCTGTTTCTCTGCACTTTGATAACATCATAAAATAGGATCTTTGCCTCGTACGGATACATGTGTGAATATTAGTAAGCCTATTCTACAGAATTGTGTCACTAGGCCACATTTCACGACTTGGGGGCTCTCTCTATCTGTATATCTTTCGCCATATCTGTATTTCTGTCTGGCTTTCTCCACATCGAACATGCTGTTGAACACGTACTATAAAACCTACACTCATCCACATACCTATGACGTGTGAATGTCAAATTCCAAGTTATTACCAAAATACAGCCTAACTATTGCCAGAAAGCACTGCTTATTGGATCAGCGGATGCAACTTACCAATCATAACCCTATTACTGCTTGCAGGGACTATTTAATAACGTTGCATATCGCTGGACAGATTTAACCATTTGTGCACTGATTCTGGTTGAATACATTTGCTTATAACTACTACTCACGAAAGAAATAGCATGACATAAACCACGGAGGCCGATCAGCAGAGTAAAGTGTTTTTATGGCCATTATTGTGGGAGCAGTGACTCAGATAATATTTTCCTTTTGTGAGGCAGAACCCTCAACACACTTAAACAAGCATTGGCAAAGCCAATAGGTATCGCTTTTGGGGCCTTATAAGTATTTATTTATGCAGCACAGTATCCTTGGTGCAACAACAACTGTTGCATGGCTAAACACTTATAAGGTCCCAAAGGCGAGACCTATTGGCTATGCCAATGCTTGTTATGTTATGATGTTTGTATTTTCAAATAGTGCTCATTGATAGCTTGGCATACTCAATTTGAAGTTTCACAACAAGGAACTACCAAATTGCACTGAACTTCTTATTGAGTTCTTCTTGATGCTTCTGACAGTTCTGTTATATGTCATTCTTTATACACTGCTGTTGGTGAGAGGAGCAACCAAATGGCACTCGAGTCACTTTATAGAAATCTATGATAGTGAGGCGTGAGGCGCACTCTCGCATGTATCTCTCACCATCAGTGGGAACCGTTCAGGAATAGTGGCGCTATTCTTTCAGTTGGTTTTTCCTTTACTCACTGGGCCCAGCCTTCCTCAGCACCTTATGGGTTAGACTTCTGCTTTCTCAGGAAGCTTGGATCCCACATCAATTGCTTTGCAAAAGCAACTCAACTCAACCTCCTTTTGCCTGAGCATTTCAAACAGGTGGTTCAGTCTCTTGTTCTTTCAAGATCTGACTATGGCAACGCCCTGTTAATAGGGATACCAAGGCTTTATCTGGCTCCCCTGAAGGAAGCTCTCTACTGTGTAACAGACTATTGTCAGGCTAAAGTGAAATCACATTACCCCTATTGTAATCTCCTTAAACTGGCTACCAGTTGGAGAACAAAGTATTCGGAAACTGCTCTGTGTTACTCACAAAGCTTTTCACAGGAAGGCCCTGAAGCATCTCTTGAATAAGCGTGTCCCCTCTGATCAATATCTCTTTCGCAGCTAAAACAATCTCCTACTTAATAGGCCCTTGGGCCTGACAAACAAACAAGCCTTCTCACGGTTTGGTCCCAGGTAGCTGGACACCATTCCCCCATCAATCAGATCCAACTCTTCTCTTGAGGTCTTGCAAGCAAGGAGGTTAACTCTGCTATCCCAACAGTTCGCCTTGATGGCCTTTTTATCTTGCCCCGATATCAAGCTTTCTGCGGTATTCCAAACTGAAGAGTAATGAAACATTCTGTACCTTATTACTCATCCAACACTCTGACTGGATTTAATAAACCGTTTGCATGCTTCTTATGATGCCTCCTATATGTATTGGTTGATATTTCATAGGCACCTTTCCTTAATGATGGAAGACCCTTCTCTTTTTTAGTCCATACCTGATCCAATGCGATTCATATACTTGACCATTCTAGTGTATCTTTTATCAATCACTTAATCAATCAGGGAATTGTAAAGCGCACTACTCCCCTGTGAGCGTCTCAAGGTGCTGGGGGGAGGGGTGCAGCTCCAAGTCAGTCGAAGGTGTGCAGCGTGAGAGAGCGTCTGATGTTTAGCGGGAGCTTGTTCCAGGCCTTTGCCACAACGTAGGAGAAGGCTCTTCCACCCACTCCACTCTGGTTCTGCGGATGCACAGGGTTTCTGCTAGGGCGAGGTTGGCGGAGCGGAGGTTTCTCTTGGGTACGTGGACGGAGGCTTTTTCGTTGAGGTATTTGGGTACGGTGTTGTGGAGGGATATGTAGGCCTGGCTGAGTTGCTTGAAGTTTACTCTCTTCTTGACGGTGAGCTTGTGGAGGTCTTGCAGGTGTTGGGTGATGTCATGGGATGCCAATGACGAGTCTGGCTGCAGTGTTCTGAATGGTCTAGAGTTTGCCCAGCAGGGTTTTTGTTTGTTTCTTCAGTCTACTGACACCCCTTGGCGTCAAATCAGTGCTACATAAAACCCTCAATAAATAAATAGTTTTGCATCTAATATGGTGTTTTTATTTGTTTCCAGTTGGATGCTGTAGTTTGCTACACAAAAAAATGCCATGTGCTATCTCCAAGTCTATCCTGCCATCTTCTGTTCTCTTTTGTGGACTTGATTATAACAGCATGCTAAAGAACATACGAAGAGTATCTAAAAGCATGCTTGGATTGTTTGCATACCAGATGGTGTTGGCTCAAGGCATGCTGGCAACATTCTGAGGGTCACTAATGGTCAGTTTGTGGGTCCTGAGGTGTAGCCTCGGGGTGTCTTAAGAGACTTGGAGAATGTCTTGTGGATAGATAAGGGCCTCTGAAGACCTGTAGGTAATGTCTGAGGGGAAGCCGGGTGGTCCTTACTGACTTATGGTGACACCTAATATCCATCTGGGCATGTCTGAAAGTGGGCCAAGAGTGGGCTGAGGTAGCTATTGACCACAGAAGGGTGTCTGAAGGCAACCGGAGCATTAAGGTCCCTCATGGTTTCTGAAGAACAATGATGGGTGGTTCAAGGAATCTGAAGGTGGACCAGCAAAAGTTTGAGAGCAGACTGGGAGTGTCCAAAGGTAGACTGACTATTTCTACAACTTGGCTGAGGGTCTGTGAGTGCCAGCTGGTGGTGTCTGAGGCCATGTCAATAGTTTCTGGGGCAATCTGGTAGTGTTGAAACAAAAGCTGGGGATGCATATAAAAAGCTGTAGGTCTTAAAAGGTGAGATGATATCTGGGAAGGCTATATGCAGGTGACTGGAGGTGATTTTGTCGTCTCAGAACTTCTTTGAGAGGAGAATGAGGGTGTTTATTAGTGATCGGTGGCTTTTGTCAATCTGAAGGCTTGTTGAGAGCCACTCTAGGGCAGTTAGTTCTCTCTTAAGATAAGATCAGGATTGGTGACAGTCAGCAGGGAATGTCTGTAGGTGAGGTGAGGTGAGGGTCTCTGTCTCTGTCTGAGAGCCTTTCAGAGCCTGCTAGAGATGTCTATGGACCAACTGAGGTTCTCTAAGGGCCAGTTAGGTTAGTGCATGAACCAGCCGGGTTGACCGAGGGCATCTTTCTGTACCATGAGAACGCTGGAGATTTCAGGGGGCACACCAGGAGTGTTTAAGAGCTGGCTATTACCCGAGTGGGATGGGTATGCTCAGAGTGAGTCCCATGCTCTCCACACCACTGGAGTCAAGCTATCCTGGCTGAAGACGGCTGATAGCCAGAAACCGGCCCTAGGATGCTTGATTCCGGTCCAAGAAAGGCATGGTTTGGCAGTTCGGGCTGGACTGTTCCCATGAGGCACAGGGTCAAGGCTGATTTGCATGTGGCCATGTCTGAACTGGGTTGGTGTGGAGTGCAAAAAAACGATGGATTTAGGCCCAGATCTCTGTACTGGGGTGAATGGAAGACATTGTTCTGCATTCTGTCCATCAATTGTTTTTGCGCTGTCACCCCGAGTGGGATGGGTATGCTCAGACGTGAGTCTCATGCTCTCCACACCAACGGAGTCAAGCTATCCTGGCTGAAGACGGCTGATAGCCAGATACCGGTCCTAGGATGCTTGATTCCGGTCCCGGAAAGGCATAGTTTGGCAGTTCAGGGTGGACTGTTCCCTTGAGGCACAGGGTCAAGGCTGATTTGCATGTGGCCATGTCAGAACTGGGGTGGTGTGGAGTTAAAAAAAACGATGGATTTAGGCCGAGATCTCTGTACTGGTGTGAATGTATGACATTGTTCTGCATTCTGTCCATCAATTGTTATTTTTGCAGCAAGCAACATGGCAGTCAGGACAGCTTGAAAAGAAAGGCAAGGGTTATTCTGTCCCTGTGCTGGAGGGACAACGGTGGTCACAGACATGAGCAAGCATGTGTGGCAGGGAATACAGCAACATGTTGAACTAAACTGGCCAGTTGGTGAAGGAGGCAGAGATTTTCACCAGAGGTTTGTCACTGCATTGCTATCTCTCTCTCACTGCAACTCATAATATAAGTAAACACCAAATCACATGAAAACAAAGGAAGCATAGCAGGAATACTCCTGTTGGCTGACTCCAAATATGAATGACACTTTCAGTAAGCAATGGCTGAAGATGGGTGCCCCAAGAAATCCTTGGTTCTGCGTGTATTATTATTCATCACATGAGCTCTGGCAGACAAATTAAACTCGAAAACTAGGAACATTTAGGAATAACAGCCAGTGAGCAGATTTTAGACCTGACATTAACCGCACATAGGTTTAAACAAGACACTTCAAATTCAAGTTAAAATTATTACTCTATAATACGAACCTTTTTTTTTATATTGAAAAATATTCCTCCTATTTTGCAGTGTTATATAGAGCGCGAACTCGGCCTGAATGTATTGGTGCGATTTGCATGAGCCCCAGTAACTTTACACTCGGACACATGTTTTTTAGGCGGGAGAAATTAAGTGATTTACCCAGAGCCAAAGGGGATGTTGAGCCGACGCCGAGACTCGAACCTGATGCCCTCGTTCTAAGGTCGGCAGCTCTGGCAGTAACGCAACCACACATTCACCCATTCATAGACGTACCTAAAAATGAATATAATTCCGTATGTGCAAAGCTTTTATATTACTTCAAAATGTTCATACATTCAATCCGTTGAAACTCTAACCTTATCTGGGTAACAGCAATCAATAATTTACGTCCGAACTGATTAAGCATTCTTCTCTGGAGGCATAATCACATTTCTGCTCCAGTTCCTGCCCGTTCTTTTATCCTTCTCCCCAGCCAAGATGACAAGTGCCTCGAAGTACATGCAAATTTAAAGAATTCATGTGACTAGCTCGACTTCCCTTCCGAATATCTCCATTGAGGGAAAAACACAAGCATAACGACCAAAACAGATTCCCACATGCCTCATTTACCTAGTGAACTACAACACACATCAATGTCTTGCACTAGTGTTTATTCGAAATAGCGGTGAAAGCTAAGTGTCTCACCTCATGTAGCAGCGACTTCAAATTTCAGGCACGATACATTATTTTTTTTTTAAAACAACGTGCATATGTTTCTTTTTTTAATTTTTTTATTTATGGTATTCATACATATACATACAGTGAACAGGGTTTACTTCGTTTTGGGAAGCCAGCCTGTGAAATATTATTCTACCTTCAGAAATTTGTACACACAATGAAATCACTGCCGAGTCTTTCGTTTGAAAAAGTTGCTTTGCATGTCTTTTAAAAAATAATTCAACATAACACACCGTTTTTCGACAAACTCAAACACACACTATTGCGATGGGTCCACTGATAAATCTAACATTCATTAAGGTTACGTCTTATGGGTTACCTAATAAACGACATTGTCATCAAGAACAACATACTTTGGTGTATATAGGGACCAGGCATATATATTAATTTTGTTATCTCAGGCCCTTTTATCTGCATGTCGCCATAAGAGTATTCGTACAAACACTTCTTTCAAAGGGCGAAGTATTCCTTGTTGTGCCATCTCAGCTGAACACCAGGCTAGGCAAATTACGAGCACCCACAATGACGAGTCTTTGCAGGAAAGGGGTCTTGTTAAATCATTTAGTGGTGCTAGATTGGGACAGTAAACATTTCTAACTTTCACAAATAAGAATTTGTATTTCTATTAAGAGCAAGGAAGATTGTGCAATCACTTTCCTGCTTTATTGATCAGCAGCCATAACCACATTAAATACATCAAAACAGTATGAACAACTACAATGACTAACACAGCTTTCTAAAAGGACTGCACATCCCAAGCAAGCATCAATGCACAAACAGTACCTAACCCCATTGTACCATCTCAAATAAGAGTCTATGGTTTTCTCAACGGTATTTTCCAAGTAGTTTACAGCCTTCAGTTTTGCTTTTGGTCTGAAACTAGAAGGAAATAAATTTACCAGCAATTCTTAGATTAATTTTATGCAATAAAAACGAAGGCAGGAATAATACTTAGACAAACCGTTTGGGAGCGGTTACATTATCACATAGCAGCACTACTATTTTTGTGCAAATATAAAGCCAGTACTGGGTGGGTTAATCCTCGCCTCTGTGCCATTAACAGAACTGAATAGTCTTATTGGTACTAGTTAGAACGTTTTACATTCTATGCTACGACCAGGTATGATGCTTATGCAAGTTTAAAGGTTTCCCACTAAGGTTGAAGAAGGCTTATAGTAGAACTGTGTGAACACGGAGTATGAGGACAAATCAGCTGCTCCACTATGTTGCATTATGGATCCCAACAAGAACGAATCAGATGCCATGCCAATTCTGATTAAATGACCCCCAAAAAGTAAAGACTCAATATCCGACTTTGAAATGATCCATCCACCCACTCAGCCAAGTTGGGAGAGGAGAAAAGGCGAAAATATAAGGTAATGGAAATGAAAAGCTATCCATGGGCAGAGAACCTCAGATCTAGTTTGGCAAAAGTCTCACGGGTATGAACAACATTATCTACACATAATTTTAAATCTTCTGAGAACTGAAGTACAAAATGTGCCATGAACCAGTCTATGTTCTCCTGGACACAACAAAGGATGCACCTTCTTGTGTGAAATACCTCCCTGCAAAATCCAGCGCTTTAACATCTGAAAACCTGCACCACAACACCATACACAAGCGCATGGGCAACTTGGCTGACAGTTGTTTCAGTACAGAAGGATGTTTTCTGGCTTTGACAAAAAAAAACAGATTACTAAGATAACATCACAAAGGAAAGCATACCTTGGTTCTAGGGGCATAAAAACGCAAATGCCGCTCAGGAGCCTAGACACTATAGGATGTCCCCCATCGGGGAGATTTGCCACAAGCAAATGTCATGTTGAAATGGCAGAGCAGTTAAAACGTACCGTTCTATGAAACAAAATTTCTGAAACCAAAATTTCCAAGAAATTCTCAGCGTATGCAAAGTCTGCCCCAGCGATTCGCCATACCGTTCTACACACCAACATTATCACTTATTCTGAAGCAGAGCAGATATTATCTATTATGCACAGAGTCAGGCCAAGCCCAGGCGATGCATGCAGGATCCAATGAGAGCATTGCTTTTTTCCATGTCTCACAGCTTCCGCCAGTGATCACATGTCAAGGATTATAAGGGTGACTGGTAGGAGTGACTATCGAGGCAAAAAAATATTTTATTGAGTATTCACCTAGACAAGTGGGGCGTATGCTATAGCCTTATTACTGTCCTTTCACTCTTTTTAACGTCAGGTTTAAAAGAGTGAAAGGACAGTGTGAAAAAATCACTGTATTCTTTGCTTAGTGGTCAAACAGGCATTTTAATATCACTCACTTTATTCACTGCACTGCACTGTACCAGCACCGCCAGGGGCGAGGACACTACCACTCTTGGAACCTTGGGCACATGTCATCCAGCCAATACATCAAGGCACGGAGACACCATCCAGATGTCCTAAATGATGATGCTCCGCCACGAGGGTGGGCTGATAGGACTTTGACTACATCAGTAGTGTCTCTTGACTACTGTGAGGCTGGCTCAGGGCATGTCCAGTTTTGATTGCTCCCGGTGAGAGAATTTAAGACTCAGCTGAACTGTAGACCGTCAAGTTTTTTATTGTTTCTTGTAGTCTGAGTAGGGGTTTTGACTCTGATGGTCTTTAAACTATTTACCCTTGACCCTCCTTTGAAACTTGGTATTTTCTATGCATTCTAGGCACATGCCATGTCCTAGCTCCTATATGTCTGATATCACTTTTCAAGTCTTTACCTCTACTTGCATTTTGGTGTACAATAATTTATTCAAATTGAAGAAATAGGGGTCAAAGTGATATCTTCAAAAGGTCTTGAACATGAATTTGCAGCCTAAGGTGCCGAAGGCTTTTTCAATATCGAGTAAGGCTATAGCATACGCCCCACTTGTCTCGTATAAGTAGTGCTAGACATGGAACAACTAGCTGAGGCTGAGTATTCTGTTCAACATTACTAAATCCAGGCTGATCTAGGGGGATAAGGTCAGTGAATAGCCTTTTAGTAACTGCAGCACTTCATATCTTCGTGTCCCGCTGTCATCATAGAAAGAAAGCACTAGGAGGCACATTGTTCAGGATTTGTTCCAGATTTTGGACAATTACAATTCGCGTCTCCCTTACTGACTCAGGAAGACAACCCTTTTGAAGAGACTCCACACACACCTTAAACTGTTTTTCAATTAGTTTCCCAGGTTATGATAAAGATAGCTCACTGGATATGCCATTCCATTTAATTCACCCACTTCATTTCATTCATCAAGGCCAGAAATTCTTCTCTTGTTAGGGGGTCCCACAATGACTGCCTGTTTGAGGGTCAACGTAGGTTGATTTGCCTCCACCAGAAATCATGTAACTTTCCTGGGTCTGTGTGTTCAGGTTATGCATATAGGGACTAATTCACAAAGGAAACTTACACTTTTGAGTAATATTACACTTTTGGGAAAGTATACTACTTTTCGGTTTCCACAAACTCCCAGTATAAGTTACTACTAAATAAAAACAGTCCAGCACTACACAGGGCCAACCATTGGTTCTGCAATACCTTCCTGTAGAAAATAAGGGAGGTAGGGAATAAAAATAAAACTCCATAGAAAATAATGTTAAATTAAAATTACATAGTAATAGTTACAAATATATCTAAATATTAAATTAATATTAGAAAAAGTTCATAAAAATAGTACCTATTTATTTAATTATAAAATACTTAAAATAAGGTATTTAGAAATGGAAAATAATGCAACAATACATGTTATATGATAAATATCAATTTAATTAAATACATCAATTTTAATCATTAATAATGAGCAATAAAATATTTTTAGCTGGGAATATATTTTGTAATTTAAGCTTTCAGACAATATTTAATTTAACATATTTCTACTGATTTAAGATTTAATTCAAAATTAAATTAATAATGCTATAGCATTTAGTTATTTTGTTCAAAATTTGTAGTAAATATAAATATATAAAAATGAATTTACATAAATATTTAACATAATCATATTTGTAATATTTCTTCTTGAGTTAAATACATTTTACCTATACTTTACCACAGGGAGATTCTGCATTCGGGTGGAGATCACAACATGGTGACCATCTGCCAGGGACTCCCACTGTCATACTACAACTCCCATAAGGAGAGTCCCAGGCTACTACAGTATGATTTTCAAGTTCATGCCTTCCCCTGCACTAATCGCTTTCAGGACTAGTCAGGTTTTCCTTGTTTGATTGTGGCCCTCGTTCTTTAGCCACCGATGTCATGGCGCTGTCGGAACTGTGCCCCAGGCCCACTAATTGCTTTGACTCTCCTCCAAGTCAGACTCCCTTCTCTCCACTGACCACATCTCATGGCTGGCGAAAGTTACTCTCCACCTCATGACAGGTCCACACTACCTAAGTATTGAGTCTTCTTTGTAGCACTTAATTGCTATCAAATGTTCCCAGACACCTGTGAGTCAGCTCTAGTTCACCTGATTACATAGCGTTTTAGGGGGCAAGTGGGTCCATGTACTATTGGTGGATTTCAGCTTGGGGCTCAGGAGCTCACATAGTTAGCTGTGAGCCACCATCTTACCGGCCACACCCAACAATTAGATATCTTAAGTAACTTTTAATTGAAATAATAATTTTAATTAAAATTGTGAATGTACGTTCCTTAGCAATATTTCTGTGTAACCAACTCTCTGTGCATAGATATGAAACTGGTAAAACCTGAAAACTGAACATAGAAAAAGTCAGTATCTCAAATGCACGTGTACTAGCACTTCTCCCAAACTTTTGAATACCTACTACAAGGTTTGTCCAAACCAGGAACACAGTTACCCGGGAGGACGCAACTTGACTTTTGTTTGCTCCAGATTATCATTGAGATTTCGTCCTCACCATTGAGTTCAATTATACTCCCGGGCTCAGCACTTTTTCTCCAGTCTCTGGGGAATCGTGAGAGACATATTCGTTTCTCCACACCATCGTTTGCTATTTTCACTGGAATTCCTTATCGGGAAGGCCTATTCCTCAACACAGGGAGTGGATTGTACATCTCTGATAATCAACATAAAGGTCACGGGCCCTGCTGGGTCGGAAGTATCAGCGGCGGAGCAACCTCTATGCTCGTCACAGCCACGTCAAGCCCTGAGGATTCGCGTAAGTGATGAAACAAGAGTTGGCTGGCTGTTTGACAAAATAAAGAATATCTTCAGAGAATTACCTCACAGGAGATCCCTTAATTTTCTGTTGCTTTGTTGCATTGTATATTGTATATTGAATTTTATACAACATATTGTATTTTCTTGTGTGTGCATAGGGTACTTCTTTTTTGTTCTATTAGTTAGTAGACTTGTTTACTAACTGCAGAGTGGTTCTAAGGGTTTTCCACCCACCCATTTGCACCACCTCCACACAGCACGTTACTTATTCTATGCGCCTACTAATGGCTGAGCGCCCAATGCTTCTCTGACACCTAAAACCTTTCAGGAATAGCTTTCCATGTATGCAACTGCAGCTTTTCAGGATGTGGGAAGAGGACCAAACTATCCTGCTGCTAGACCCCAACGTGCATGGGAGAGGAGATGGTGGCCAGATGCTCGGTGTCAACAGATCGAGGTAGCAGATCCGTCTGGCCGAATTTGGGTCAATCAGCTGTGCTTGATTATCCTACTCCTTCTGCAGTACTTTTAACATTAGCAAAACAGTGAGATCATACTTTGAGACCAGCTGAACCTGAAAGCATTCCCTAGGGAACCATTCAGTAGGAGTGCATGTCACAAAACTGAGGACACCTCCCGTTCTGGGCCATGGCAAAGACATCCGCATATAGCCACCCCAGTCTGGAGATCATCTCTGCCAGTTAGGGATATAGTTCCCACTTGTGGCTCTTAGGTGAAAGACGACAGAGTATCTGCCTCATGGAGCCCTCGTCAGCTATAGCCTAAAGCTTCGTCCCGCTGGAGATTTTCAACTTCTATAAAAGTGACAAATTCCGAACTCATGGAGCCATTGGCGGGTATAGCCTGTAGCTTTGTCCTGCTGGAGATTTTTATCTTCTATAAAAGCGACAACGTCTGAACGTAGACGTTTTCACAGCAACGCCTCCTCCTCAGACACCAATGGCTGCCTTGCCATGCTCAACTTTAGCTTCAATGATAGGAACTTAGTGCGAGTAGGTTTGGAGTACCACTTCACTGCACATTCACAACACTAAGCAGGGTGACAGATATACCCCATTCGATTCACACTACTTAACTAATTTATTCCAGTGATCCACAAAAAGTGGGTTTTATAGTGGATCACTGGCAGCCACAATGACATGTGCAACTTCACGTGAAAGGGAAAACGGCTGTAGCTGGCACCATTCAAACTCCATGTATGCAACTGCAGCTTTTCAGGATGTGGGAAGAGGACCAAACTATCCTGCTGCTAGATCCCAACTTGCATGGGAGAGGAGATGGTGGCCAGATGCTCGGTGCCAACAGATCGAGGTAGCAGATCCATCTGGCCGAATTTGGGTCAATCAGCTGTGCTTGATTATCCTACTCCTTTTGCAGTACTTTTAACATTAGCAGAACAGTGGGATCATACTTTGAGACCAGCTGAACCTGAAAGCATCCCCTAGGGTACCATTCAATAGGATTGCATGTCACAAAACTGAGGACACCCCCTGTTCTGGGCCATGGCAAAGACATCCGCATATAGCCACCCCAGTCTGGAGATCATCTCTGCCAGTTAGGGATGTGGTTCCCACTTGTGGTTCCTAGGTGAAAGACAACAAATTATCCGCTACTGTTAGAATTGGGGGTCTCTAGTTGGCACAGGTAGGTACTTGTGACAAATAGGGACCCTCTCCTCTAGTCAGGATAAGGGGATTACACTCCTAAAATAACCCCTGCTCACCCCCTTGGTAGCTTGGCACGAGCAGCAAGGCCTTATCTCAGAGGCGTTGTAAGTTAAGCATTTGTGACCACATACAGTAACCCAGTGACAACACTACAAATGTACACCACACAATGTTGTATATAAAAAATAGGTATATTTTATAAAGAGTTACCACAAGACAAATAAACGACAAAAAGAATCCACAGTACTATTGTATTTCATGAGTTCTGGTTAAAAGGCTTAAATCAAGGTTCTGTGCGAGTCAGTAGCCCAGTGTGGTTACAGTGTTGTTGAAATAACACAGAGTCTAGCAAATCCAGCAGAGCTTGTCAGTACGGGCCCACTCAAATGTCGACAGACTCAGTCACAGTACCTTTTACTTGAGGCGGCTGGCACGGATGTGCGGGCCGGTTCCAGTGTTCACCACAGTGCAAAAGGGAAGCGTTGCAGGACGCATTGTCCCTCGATGCGGCACAGGCAGCGGCCCGTTGACAGAGTCAGTGGATCCAAGGCGTGCGTTGCAGGGCGAGACGGTGCTTCGATGCGGTGCTTGCAGCATGCAGTGCGGCAACAGAGCCAGAGTTTGGGAGCTGGCGTTGATCATACCGGACAGCGGTGCGAGTCGGGCGGTGCATCGCGAAGCATGCGGAGCGGTGCCCAACTCCGATGCGTTCACAGGACTCAAAGTCAGCAGCAGTGACTGCGTCGGTCAGACCAGTACAAGTCGGTGTAGCGAGGCGAGGTGTCCACCAGTCGTGGTGCAGGCAACGGCTCAATCAATCAATCAATCATCGCATTTATATAGCGCACTACTTACCCAGAGGGTCTCAAGGCGCTGGGGGAGGGGGATCTGCTACTGCTCGAACAACCAGGTCTTGAGTTGCTTCCTGAAGGCGAGGTGGTCCTGGGTCAGGCGGAGGTGGGTGGGGAGGGAGTTCCATGTCTTGGCGGCGAGGTAGGAGAAGGACCGTCTCCCTGTGGTGGCTCCACGGATGCGGGGGATGGCAGCGAGGGCGTGGCTGGTCGATCGAAGCTGGCGTTTGGGAGCGTAGAAGTTGAGGCGGCTGTTGAGGTATCCTGGGCCTTGGCTGTGTAGGGCTTTGTGTGCGTGGGTGAGGAGACGGAAGGTGATTCTCTTGTTGACCGGAAGCCAATGCAGATCTCTCAGGTGTCCGGAGATGTGGCTGCGACGGGGGATGTCCAGGATGAGTCATGCTGAGGCGTTCTGGATCCGCTGGAGTCTCTTCTGGAGTTTGGCGGTGGTTCCGGCGTAAAGGGTGTTGCCGTAGTCCAGTCGGCTGATGACGAGGGCATGGGTGACCGTCTTCCTGGTCTCGGTGGGGATCCACCGGAAGATCTTACGTAGCATGCGCAGGATGTTGAAGCACGACGAGGAGACGGCGTTGACTTGTCTGGTCATGGAGAGGGAGGAGTCCAGGATGAGGCCCAGGTTGCGTGCGTGGTCTGTTGGTTTGGGTGCGCTGCCTAGGGCGGGGGGCCACCAGGAGTCGTCCCAAGCGGCGGGTGAGGATCCCAGGATGAGGACTTCCGTCTTATCTGAGTTCAGTTTCAGGCGGCTGTTCTTCATCCATTCGGCTACCTCTTTCAACCCTTCGTGAAGGTTGGCTCTGGCGGTGGCGGGGTCGTTGGTAAGGGAGAGGATCAGCTGGGTGTCGTTGGCGTAGGAGATGATGTTGAGGTTGTGCTGGCGTGCGATGTCTGCGAGGGGGCTCATGTAGATGTTGAAGAGGGTTGGACTGAGCGAGGAGCCTTGAGGGATGCCGCAGATGACTTCGGTGGCTTCAGATCTGAACGGAGGGAGGCGTACTCTCTGTGTCCTTCCGGCGAGGTGATGGAGTCGGTGAGCTCAGAGCTTGCGTTGTTTGAGGCGGACGTTGCTTGATGCGGTGCCTACAGGACACTGGGCCGGTCGTGAGAGTCGGTCACCGATCCCTGCCTCTGTAGCCACGGAAACAGCGGTTCCAGCAGCAATTCACAAAGGCTGGTGAAGTCTACTGGTCCTGAGACTTCGGTCAGGGGGCAAGCTCTCTTCCAAGCCTTTGGAGATCTTTTCACAAGTTGAAAGTAAAGTGCACAAAGTTCTTTCTTCTCTCTTTGGCAGTCAGGCAACCACTGCAGGCCAATCCCCCAAGCAGCACTTCAGCTTGGGAATAGTCTCTCCTCAGTTTCTTCAGGTTCCTCTCCTCAGCAGAGGTTTCGTCTTGTAAGTCCAGAAGTGATCTAATTTCATGGGATCAGGGTCCCAATATTTATACCCCAAAATACTTTGTTCTCTGAAGGGAGAAGGGCCTGTGTCTAGTCCAAACCAGTTCTGAAGCACTCTGTTTACCAGACTTCTCCTTTCCTTTCACAGCGCAGGGCAGGCACATCAGACGCCCCACAGGAGGTGGAGCCAGCATTGTGGAAGGCAAGTACAGCCCTAGAGCACTTTGTTGACAGTTTTCCTTCTCTTCTTTCAGTGTGCAGGGCAGAGACATCAGACGCACCACAGGGGGTGGAGCCAGCACGGTGGGGGGCGGGCACAGTCCTATTCAGGTCCCAGGTGCAACTCCTCCCTCCCATCTAGATGCAGATCTCTCTATTCACCACTGGGCTGACTCATCCTGTCTCTTGGAAGCCCCAGCCCTGTCACCCACAAATCCCAGACAAAGGAATACACAACCTAGCCGAGGCAGGCTTTGGATAGTTAGACAAGCAAATAACTACTTTCTAAAATTGGTATTTGCAAACACAGAATATGAAAATAAACTTCACTAAAAGATGTATTTTATTATTCTGAGTCCAGGCATACTAAACTCAAATTTCTACCATGTTCTCTGAGTATGTTAGGATTATAAAATGTAATAATTCTAACAGCCCATTCTGGCCTATGGAAAACAGGTAACCTTGCAATAGTGAAAAACGAAAATGGCTGTAATTCACTATTAGGACATGCCACACACATCAGGGCTTGTCCTACCTTATACTTACAATGCACCCTGCCCGTGGGCCTACCATAGGGGTGTCTGATATGAAGAAAAGGGAAGGTTCAGTGACTGGCAAGTGGGTACACTTGCCCAGTCAGCATGACTGTACAAGACTGCACGCAGGCTCTGCAATGGCAGACCTTAGACACATTTTACCAGGCCGCTTCTGTGGGTAGCACAACAAATGCTGCAAGCCCACTAGCAGCATGTGGATTTACACGCCCTGGGCACACTCAGTGCACTGTACTAGGGTCTGACAAGTAAACCAAATAGTCAATCATGGAATCACCAATTAAAACATTTATTTACAGTAGGGAGAGCATATGCACTTTAGCAGTGATCAGCAGTGGTAAAGTGCCCAGAGTCATAAAATAGTCAACAACAGGTCAGAAGAAATATAGGAGGAAGGCAAAAAGCTCAGGTGTGAACCTGAAAAAAGGGCCAAGTGTAACAGCTACATATTGAGGTAATCTGCAAGGTGAGACATTACCGGTTACATTCTTCATTGCTGTTTCCACTGTCAAAGGCGAATGACCTCACAACACAAGGTCCAAAACCCCACGCCACCTTGTCTGTTTTGATAATGGACAGCAGTTTGCTATCAGACAGAATCTAAGAGGCCCTCCCCAAGCTAAAAGGGAGAAATGCTGTCATGGCAAGATTGACCACTCATAGCTCCAGCACATTAATGTGCAGGCAGTGCTCCGACACAGGCCAAATGTCTTGCACCACCACGATGCCAGATCGGCTTCCCAGCCCAGCCAAAACCATGGTGTCCTGTGCCTAATGAGGGTTTAAGAGACAATGCACGGATGGTTGGAGGGTTCTATCCACCAATACAGATCTGGAAGACATTACTGTAAAGATCTGCATTTGGATCGAGAGGCACAATTAATGCCGAAGCATTTGTTCTCTTAGGCATCACCTGAATATCCGCAGTCGTTTGACGAGGAACAGGATTCATGCTGCCTTCTGCATGATGTATTCAGCCATACCATTATGCAGTGAGGTAAGACTTCTGGGCATGGATGGTAAAGCCTAAGTGGTGGTGGAGGGTCATCGGGCACTGGGCTTGTTCTTCAAGTAACGCTAAAGAAAGAAAGCTGCATCCATCAGAAGTCTGAGTACTCTTTGAGAATTCTGTTGGAAAGGATGTCGCTGGAAGATGAGCTTTCATGAAGACTTTATTACTATTCTTGGCTGTGGCTGAGGGGGTGATGTGACAGAAAAAGTGAAGATTGGTGTTTGTTTCGTTTCATGTAAGCCACTTTTGTAGGTGTTTTGGTTTGTGAGGGATGCTGATCTATTGCGTGTTATCACAGATATTTGTGACTGGTTTGATGGAAAAGGATCATTATTTTGATGCAGACTTGTTTGGATTCACTTGATGACGAGTCTAGACAAGCCATGTTTAACACATTAAACGTCATGCCAAACCCTTTAGGTAAAATCAGTATCTTCCTCCGGAAAATTGATACCTCGCCCCACTAATTCCCTCCCACTCCTTCCAACCACCCCCCCACACTTGCCTCTCACCACCTACAACCCATACCTGTAAATTATCTATGTAGTCAAGTTTTTCCTTCCTTTCCTCTGTTTTAGCCACGTTTGCGATAATACATTTCACAAAAACCACAAATGAAAACAATCCTGACTAGGTGGCTTTGTGAGTGCCATCATTAGTAGGTTTTGAAACAAAGTAATGCGTTTGCATCAAGATGGCTTTGTAACATTTTCTGGAGATGATTTTGCGCTGTGCAAGGTGAGATCAGGCAGGTGACTGCTGATTTATTTAAGTTTTTATGAGTACATTGTCGAACACGCTGTTACTTTTGTGGAGGTGTTGATTGATTCTGCAGTTTGGAGAAGGGTGTAAAAAGAGACGAGGAAGGGGGCAAGGAAAAGACAATCGCGAAGAATGATCTATGCAGAACGATATCCCTCGAAGCAAATGAACGGCGGATGGCTCAAGGTTGCCCAGAACAAGTGAACGACTGAGCATAATGCCTCAGGGACGATTGTGGAGCAAAGGGAACTTTGTCGTCGCACACCCACTCAGCAAGTAAGGGGGCGAGGGGGGAGGGTTGGGAGGGGGGCTAGGGAGAGGGAGGGGGTGTGGGGTACACATACATGGGTTGGCTCTGTTTCTGTTTCTTTCTCTATTTCTATCCCTCTATCTCTCATCCCTATCTATCCAGTGGAACTCTAAGCACAAAAGGAAGAATAGGCAAACACCGACATGCAGGGACAGGCGGAGACAGCTAGAAAAACGGCGATATAAACACCATATAGAATGACACCCAACCAACAAAAGCACATCACCGCTGACATCAAGGTAGTGTCTATGAATGTCAAGGGTCTGAACCACCCAGTTAAGAGAAGGAAAATCCTAGACCACCTGGCAAAACTCAAAAGTGACATATATGTACTACAGGAAACTATACTAGAAGCGGAAGACATAAGCCGCCTCAAGGCCAGCTGGATAAGCAAAGTCATAGGATCACCCGCACAAAACAAAAAGAACGGGGTAATCACAATAGTGAGCAAGAAATCGAAGCTAGTACTGACAAGCTCACAGGCAGACGCAGAGGGCACAATGCTAGTGACCAGTCTCGCAAGGGAAGAAGAACCCATACATGTAGCGAACATCTACGGTCCCAACACGGATGACAGATCCTTCTGGGACAAGGTCGGTGAGCAGCTAGACACCCTACCGCTGGGGGAACTCCTCATGGTGGCTGGTGACATGAAGCAGGTCTTAGACCCCGCCACGGACAGACACCCACAAAGACCGAGTCAGACAGCACATAGAGGGAACATTCTGAAGAATCTCTGCACAAAACTCAACCTCAAAGACCCATGGCGACTTCAGAACCCGGACGGCAGAGAGTACACGTTCTACTCAACCCCACACAACTCCTACAGCAGAACAGACTATACACTGACCTCAGACACGCACACTCACCTAATTGACCAGACGGAAATAGGCCCGCGAACGATCTCGGATCACTCACACATCAGCCTTGTGCTGACAGGTAAACACCATGAAAGGCCAACACGCAGGTGGAGATTTGACGACGACCTGCTTAAAAACACAACAGCCAAGGCGGAAATAGAGACGGCAATTAAAGAATACCTTGCAATCAATGACACCCCCGACATAGACAGAAACTCCCTATGGGACGCCCTAAAGGCCACGATCAGAGGCATAATACTCACCATCAAAGGCAGACTTAACAGAGAGAGGAATAAAAAGATCTCAGACCTAGAACTGGAGATAAAAAACTTAGAAACAGGACATATAGCCAACCTAGAAGACAGGAACACCCTCACTACCTTAACAAAAAAGAAATACGAACTCAACAGAATTCTCAGTGAAAGGGCGGGAACCTGGATAAACAAATACAAGGCCATAAATGTATGTACCGCCAACAGAGCAGGGAAGGCGCTTGCGTCCTACCTCAAGAGCAAACAGAAACAACGCTCAATAACCGCAGTCAGAGACAGCAAAGGCAAATCCCAGACAGCAAACAAGGAGATACTCAACGCGTTTAGATATTTTTATGCGCAACTCAACAAAAGAGACACCACCCTAGGCGGCGACGGAGGCAAGGAACTCCTGGAACGCATCACAACTCCAGTACTGAATGACACCCAGCGAGAAATGCTAGAATCAAACATCACAGGTGACGAGATAGAAAGAGCAGTAGCCAGCCTCAAAGACAACAAAGCCCCGGGCCCGGACGGATTCACAGCCAGGTTCTACAAACAGTTTCTACCATTACTCAGGCCCACGCTTACAGACGTACTCACAAACTGCGTCCATAAAGGCAGCATGACACCAACAATGGCAGAAGCTAACATCATAGTTATACCCAAGGAAGGCAAAGATACTCAGCACCCCGAAAATTACAGGCCAATATCACTTATTAACGTAGATTGCAAGATCTATGCGAAAATCCTTGCGACCAGACTAAACACATATCTACCTAAACACATACATTGCTCACAGTTAGGCTACCTTAAAAACAGAATGTCCCACGACAACACTAGACTGTTCTGTCACATAATAAATCACGCCGGCAAAAGCAACAACGCAGCAGTTATGATAGCTTTGGACGCAGAAAAGGCATTTGACAGAGTGTCCTGGCCATTCCTGAAACCAGTGCATGCAGAAATTTGGGCTGGGACCCAACTACAGAAAGATGGTCCTGGCTCTATACAACGAACCAAAAGCACGCGTAGTGGTTAACGGGGGGACATCAGAACTACTCTGCTTAGAACGAGGAACCAGACAGGGATACCCACTGTCACCGGTCCACTTCCTCCTAGCAATAGAGCCACTGCTCAACATGATAAGAACAAACACGGACATAACGGGGATACCAATAGAAGGAGAAACTTTCAAACTAGCTGCCTACGCGGATGACGTCCTAATAATATCTGAAAACCCAGAGGAGTCAATTAAAGCCCTCATGAACACCATTGAACAGTATGCACACGTATCAGGATATAAACTAAATAGGGAAAAATCAGAGCGCAAACCATTTAACATCCATACCATGAAGACAGTACTAGGGACATCAGGGCTGACATGGCAAAAAAAGTCGATCAAATACTTAGGCATCCTCTTCGAGAAGGACCTCAGGTCCACACTAGATCAGAACGAACAAGCAATACTACGTAAAATCAAGGAACAGACAGAGGGGTGGACACCCAAATTCTCCACATGGTGGGGAAGGGTGGAAACGGTCAAGATGATGCTCACACCGATAGTGAACTACATGCTCAACATACTCCCACTGATCAACACAGCGGACTTCCATAAAATACTAAACAAACTGCTCAACACCTTCCTGTGGAAGGGCAAGAAACCAAGACTTAGCCTACAAAACCTCAGACTAGCCAAAGGCATGGGAGGCCTCAATATAACAAACTTTAAGATATTCCAAACCACATGTATAGCAAAACAAGGACTACACTGGCTGACCCCTAAACAAGAATACACCCCGGCTTGGCTCTCACTCGAGAGAAGACTACTAGGGGGCATGGAACCCATCGCACTACTCACCGCAACCAAACACCCCACAATCAGACACAACCCTATTCTAAGGAACACTAGAAAGGCCCTCCTTAAGATAGACAGGCTACTAGACACAAGCGTGAAGAACTCGCAGCTGGAGTCCATATGGCACAACCCCAGAATCAAATACAGAGACAAAATACTAGACATACACTCTTGGTACAAACACGGCATCTCCACAGTAAACCAACTACACCAACACGGCCCTCACACCACGTTTGACACACTAAAAGATGAACACAAACTGGACAACATCGAACTATACAACTTCCTGAAGATCAAGGTGGCGATCAGCAAGGCAGGCCTTACCAAACACACACCCTCAATCGTGCAATACGCTACCAACCTAAAGAAACTGGGACACCAGGTAGCACACTTGTACAAAGCCCTAAGCCCAAAGTCCACTAAACTTAACAACAAGGTCACAACATACTGGGAAACACTCATAGGTAGAGGGCTCAGCGAGGAAGAGAGGACCGACCTCTGGACATCCACATCGAGGAAGAAAGTAACAACCACCCTAGACCAAACTAAATTCTGGCTGATACACAAAGCATACTGGACCCCTGCCCGCCTAGCATCCATAGGAGTCAGAGAAAGTGACACCTGCTGGAACTGTAACAAACAAACAGGAGATCTAGCACACCTTCTGTTCCACTGCACCAAGGTCAAGAAGTTCTGGAACACGATAGGCACACTGATAAATGACATAACAGGCACCTCACTTCAACTTGAGTTCCACAGTCTGGCCATAGGCTTCATAGCTCCCTCAATCAAAACCAAAGAGGACAGAGGCCTGATAGACCGGCAGCAGTTAAGACGGTACTGATCAACTGAAAGGACACGGCGAAAGCCACATTCATGGCATGGTTCAACTGGGTTACATTCCTAAGGGGGGCAGACACCATAACGGCCAAACACACACAGACGCCCCACAAGAAGTGCGAAATGTGGCGATCACTGGATAACTACCTGTCCTCACACAAACCGCCGTAGCAACGGCAACAAGCAACGCAGCCACAGGAGCCTCAACTGAGTCATAGAATGTCAACAAGACACCGCCCATACACCACACCATGAATATTACTCCTACCCTGTGCTTCTCCACTCTCTCTTCTTTTCTTTCTTGGCCACTGGGACTAGGGGAGTGGGTAATCAACAAACGTGCGTAAGACAATCGAAAGGACATCAGGGGGGACGGAGTGGGAAACTAAAGACTATCGATACGGTGCACGAACTAATGGAACGCACTGCCAGACCTGCACAGCCACAGTCAGAAGCACTAATGCCAAGATGATGCACTTGTGATGCCTCCCTATACCCCCCCCCCCCCCCCAGGGCGTTTTCCTCTTCTTTTTCTCTTTGTGAATTACCTCCCATGTATAAGGAAAAAGAGTTCCACAGCGGATCTAACAACCAGCACCTCTTTATTCCAGTCCCTCAAATGTCTAATTTTGGTTGTGCTGAAAACCTCCAGGACCTGCTGCGGTTTGGTCCCACTGGAATTCCAGATGAATGCTTCAGAAGAAGAAGGGAGGCAGCACCAAATATGAAGTAGACCAGGACCACGTTGTATCAAAAATATATTTTCTTTTTATTGTTTCGTTTTTAAGACAGCCAACGCGTTTCGCTCCCCAACCATGGGAGCTTCGTCAGGGCAAAGATGTAAGTAGATCTTGAATCGACGAAATGACGTAGATGAGACAGTTTGACCAATACAATAGTATAAATGCCGATATCAAAAATTCCTTTATTATTTGGAAACACTACCCCCTTGGTTAAATCGTGTCATTTACCATTAAGGCCCCTGACGTGTGTGCAATATCCGGATATCGGAATTTTTGATATCGGCATTTATACTATTGTATTGGTCAAACTGTCTCATCTACGTCATTTCGTCGATTCAAGATCTACTTACATCTTTGCCCTGACGAAGCTCCCATGGTTGGGGAGCGAAACGCGTTGGCTGTCTTAAAAACGAAACAATAAAAAGAAAATATATTTTTGATACAACGTGGTCCTGGTCTACTTCATATTTGGTGCTGCCTCCCTTCTTCTTCTGATACCTCCCATGTATATGTTACGCACCATGTAAATATAATTTTCAACAAAAATTTTACTGAAATTAAAAAAAAAAGAAAATGGAAATGAGGGTAAAAGTGAGTTTCTTTTATTTAAAGACATTTGGAAAAAAGTTAGAGGAGTTACGTTATGGATACGATTAAGGATTTGGTCGTATTGGTGTTTCTTGTTCTTTATATTTTATTAAAAGGATTGAGAAGGGACACAGAACACTAATATTCATGCACTTTCGCTTGGATACTTTTATAGACCGGTTGGTGGAGAAATAATCCGGAAGTGTGACAACTCCTTTCCCCCACATGTTGTTAGCAGATTTCAAGAACTTTCTTCCTTAGATGTGGTGGATTGACTGTATTTACCGAAAGCATTGGGAGATGAAAAATTAGTCATATGAATAGGAACAGAAAGGGATGGTGAAACGACTGCCTTAAGCACTATATCACTGTCTAAAGCAGCAATAGAGCAGGTGGTAGATATGGGTGGGGGCGGTCCGGTCCTCCAAAAAATTACATCAAGTTTGGGTGGCAAAGATGTGATGCTGAGGGAAGATGTAAATGCAAACCATACTATGCTAAATGAAGCCTTGGTAGACTTGAGTGGTAGCAATTTCCCAGATTTAAAACTAAAGTGGGGTATAGAACATACCATGTTGATGCACTTCCCTCTGCAAGAGGAAGGCCGTCGGGGGGCTTGTAATATGGATAAAAGTAACACTTGAGATCAAAATTGTAGAACTAATTACTAATTCATTGGATATACTTGGAGTAAGAATAAACACGAAGGAAGGAAGGGTGCTCCATTTATTTAATGTGTACAACAGACCGGGTCCTTTGACAAAGGAGTCACAGATACTAGAAAAGTAAGATATACTCCTTGACTCTTTAGAGGGGAAATCGAGTATCATAATAGGTGGCGACTTAAACTATAATTACGAGCCCATTATAGGGCTTGAAGATATTTTCGAAGATGAGGATAATGCCAATAATATTCCTACATTAAATAATATTAATTCAGTCCCCTGTACTATATGAGCCGCACAAATTATGAGGATGACAACCATGCATGGGCTACGAGCATGTAATGGTCGTTTTCCATCAGATACACTAAAGGCTGCCACCTTCTTTAGAAATAATTCCCAAAGTAAAATTGACTATTATAGTTTCCTTCGATATCTGGACCTACGTAGTTGATTTAGAGATCATGACCAGAATCGAGAGTGACCATCGGCCGCTCCAATTGTTACTCCTTAATAGCTTATTGCCTGGTTCAGCTGTGAACTCCGAAGTAGGTAATGTAAACAATTATGTTATACTAGCTAATAATAATTGTCGCTCATTAAAATGGGCACATATGATGGAACACGGCGAAATACTAGCAGAAATCTATAGTTTATTAGCAGACACCTTCTCTAGACATCTAAATATACCGCTGGAAGGGAGTGTCTTTGTGGGTTTACATAAGGTTTTTTTTAATTCATTAATATCATTGGTAACGAAAATGCCAAAAAAAGTTAGCAAAAATACGAATTTTGATATTAAAAAGGAAACCCTTGTATGACAAAGATTGCCGCTATAGCAAAGCTAGATTACTACAAATAATAAAAAACAAGAACCCAACTGAAATTAAGGAAGCTAGAAGAGAATATAGCAAAATACAAGAAGTGGCGAAAACAAATTGGGATGAGGAAATCTGGTCTGAATTGTTGGTGGCTGCTAAGAACAAGGATCAAGCGGGGTTTTGGAGATTAGTGGCTAATGGGAACTGCATTGGAGGAGTATTAAATGATGTTTTTCTTGATGAGACAACCTGGGTTGAACACTTTACCCAGCTATGTAGGGCAGAAAATGTTGGGTCCCCAGATAAGGATGTTTTAGTGTTAAGCTCTAGTGCACCCAAATTGGAGTTTGAATTAGAGGAAACAGTCTTAGCTATTAATGCGGTTAAAAATGGAAAGGCACCCGGACTGGATAAAATTCCAGGTGACTTATATAAACACGAAGTAAACGTCTAGGCGCCTTATATTAGTTATTTGTAATGCCTTAGCAACAGGCGTAGATTTTCCCGATACCTGGAGGGGGGCGGAAATCGTACTGATTTTTAAAAAGGGCAGAAGGAATGAACCAGCTAACTATCGCCCCATTAGTTTAAGGGATATCTTACAAAAAATGTATGCGAGGCACATTTTAAATCGAATGATCACATGGATAGAGGAAACAGCGTTTCTTACAAAATTCCAGGCAGGTTTCAGACCAAAAATAAGCACTATAGATCAGGTTTTCAGACTTTGCTGTTTATGTTGGAAGTATGTTAAGATAAGGAAGGGGCATTTATATGTTGCATTTGTAGACCTCAGGGACGCTTTTGATCTTATTCTTCGCGAATTGCTATGGGAGTCATTACATTGGCAAGGACTTCCAGCTTGTCTTCTGCATGAGATTGTAAGACTGCATGAAAATAATTATGCTAAAGCAAGATGGGGCCCTAATGGCGAACTAACAAATGCTATTCCTATTAGAAGGGCAGTTTGCCAAGGATGTGTGCTGGCTCCTACATTATTTTCAATGTTTGTAAATGACATCCCAGCATATTTGGAGGATTGCCAAAATGATGCACCGAAATTGAACTGAGAGAGGGTTCCAGTCCTCCTATTTGCGGATGATACCATATTGGTATCACAAACACCCAGAGGTCTGCAACATCTATTAAAGTCGTTCCAAACATACTGCAAAGGGAAAGGCTTAGAAATTAATACTAAAAAGACTAAATATATGGCCATAAATCCCCATAAAACCTTTAGAGGGAGCTTATTTTTAGATGGCCAAAAGTTAGAATATGTGCAGAATTTTACCTACTTGGGGGTTTCAATAGATTAAAAATTATCGTGGAATACCCAAGTAGAAAAAAGTAGAATGATACTGACACAGAACACTTTACCAATCCTGAGAAAAACACGGGAAAAGCCATAGTAAAGCTGTTTCACTGGCACTTGAGGTTTTTAAGTATAAGGCACAGTCCGCTGCATTATATGGTGCAGAAATATGGGGGGCGCAGAATAGGAATGACTTTATGAATGGAGAAAATACATTTTATAGGGAGCTTTTGAGATTGCCCATAAATACGCCGCTATAACCAGTAATGCTTGATTTAAATATGAAGCGCGCGGACCATCACGCCATCTTGAGACCATTATCGCTATGGGTGAGACTATGGTCTACACCTGAGCTAGTTGATTATAAAGATGGCCTGAAAGAAATAATGGGATTAGACCAGAACAATACAATTGTCTGACTGCAACACAAGCGTATTTGGTTGAAAAGGATTGGCTTGATACATGTCTGGGATGAACCATCAATACTGACAAAAAATTCGAAAAAGCTATTGAAATCTGCATTCTGAGGTTATATTAATGAGAGCTTATCAAATGACAGATCAGGCGGAACATTGACAAGTAATTTTCTCACATTTAAGTATTGTCCACACTTTGAGCGGTTTATGGATGAGGTCCAGCCCTCTCGGGCTAAAACATTATATATGAAATTTATGTTTGGAACCTTGAAAACAAACAAGACTATAGCTAGATGGACAAGTAACCATGCAACAAAAACTAGTGACCTATGTATTATGTGCCCATGTAACATAATAGAAGAGGAGCCGCATATTCTCTTCTTCTGTCCAGCTTATGAGGCAGCAAGGAAGAGATGGATTAAGCCTCTCTGCTGAAATCTGGGAATACGCTCATGTAAAGAAGCAGAAAGGATCTTAAAGACAGACACCACGCAGGTGATAGTTTTTGAAGTCGGTAGATTTCTGCTTGCAATAAGTTTTATTCATGACAAAGTGGGTCTGAAGCTATAAATGGAATGGAGAGGCAAGCTCATAACAACCGATTGTAAAATGTTGTTGTCATTCTGATAAGATTAATTGTGTTTTCATTTTTTTTTTTATCCAGTGTTTTTAATCTTTATCGCTTGCTGTAACAAAAAGATGATGAGTCTGAATGAAAAAACGGAATCCATGTGTTTTTTATACCTTTTTATATATTGGGTGCCTTTTTAGCTTATTTATATTAAGTTTTTAGTATAACGATTTCCCAACCGCGTTCATGTTATCCGCAAAATCATTTGTTCCTCTATATGGATTCTGTACAGGTGTAAATTGTGTTTTATGTATCTTTTATGGCTCTATTGTGCCGAAATAAAGATTATATATGGTATGATAAGATTGAGAAGGGATGGGATAGTGATCTGCTCAAGAAACGGTTATGTAGTTCTAAAGCACTTATCACTACTATCTATTGAAAGATCAGTTTGCGGGTGTGAGTGGGGTCATTCTCCAGTTGGTGAGCTTAGGAGGAATTGTGTTATTTTATGCAGCCTGATGCGAGGCACCTGTAGGGATGTGTGCCCATAGGCCTAGGGCTGGATAAGAACATTAGGGGGCTTCCACACAAACCCTGCCAACTCAAGCTTTTAATTGTGCCATAAAGTGGGATTTGTTGCCTGGTGATCTGCAGCAGAAGATTATGTAGATGGTTTCTTGTGGGTTTGATTGGAGCTGCGGAATGAAAGTTTCCATGTAAAGTAGTGCGGCTTGCTTTAACGTTGTGTTTATAGGGGTAAACCTCCTATTCTGTGTTTGAGGCTATGCTCTGCCAAGAGGCAGAATGTATCCAGCATGAGTTTGGCAACAATAGTATTGCAGCCCAAGAAGAATCCTTATTATTTGACAAAGAGATAGTTACATTGTGTAGGAAGACGAAGCAAAGACTTTCCTGTTTGAATCGATCTGACGACTGTCTTGGTATTGAGAAGGGTGTTATTTCTGGTGTTATTTTCTGCTGGGTACAGAGTGAGAGAGGGGATATGTTCATGAGACAGAGATGATTTAGAGCAAATTATGATACTCAGGTGTGATTAGTGGAAATTAATGGGGCTGGCGTTGTTGGTGGAGCAATGTGGTGCGAAAGTTGCCTCATATGCTGATGACACTCAGCTGCCTCAGTGTTCACACTGAGGCAGATTTCGCCAGTTTTAAGCAGTCTCTTCTTAACATCTTGTCATGGAGGACTGACAGCTGTTTGAAGTTGAACACCGAAAAAACGGAGGTGCTGTTTTTTAATCAAGCGTCTCCTCCACAGTCAGAACTCTGGAGTTAAATACTTCTCCACTCCCAGTGACTATAGCGAGGAACCTGGGATTCCAGTTTGACTCTAAACTTACAGGCAGGGCCCAGTTCTGTCAAGTCTCCTCTCTGTGTTTTTGGAGAATAGGTACGTTTACCCCGCAGTCTTTCTTTCCGCAGGGAATCACAACGAGGTTGTTGTAACGACCGCGTTGTGATTCCCTGCGGGAAGAAAGTTTCGTGGTAAACGTTGTTTGCCATTTTTGGGAGCTGAAAGCCTTACAAAGGTTTCTTCATCTCCTTCCTATGGAGTGTAGAAAAACTATAGTCCTCGCACTCATTTCATCACAGCTGGACTATGCTAATAGCCTGTATCTGGGTTGTCCTGCTTATTTGCAAAGAGAACAGTTCCACAAGGGCATATACAGGACACTGCAGATTATCCAAAATGCGGCAGCCAGGCTTATTAGAAACGTGCCTCTCCGCCATCACATTTCCCCTCACTTGCATAGTCTTCATTGGCTGCCGGTAAAGAGAAGAATAGAATTTAAGGTTCTGACCCTCACCTACAGAACAGCTGGAGATACCAGCCCACAGTATCTGAAGCGGAGACTACTGAAATACCGCCAGACAAGGGTTCTTAACATCTACTCAACAGGAACTGCTTGCGATGCCAGGATTGGAAGGTGAGTGTTTGCAGTAAAGACCGCTTCTTTATGGAATGCCATGCCGGTACACATAAGAAAGGCGCTAAAAACCTGGCTCTTTGGTCCACCCTATAGATCCTTCATGAGTCCGTGAGTCCTCATTCGTTGTTTCTGTTGTTAGCGCCGGGACACTTCCGGTGGAGGTAGTCGTGCGCTCTATAAGCTGTAATAATAATAATAATAAAAAGAGAGTAGAATGAGTAGTTTAGTCATGAAGTGCAATAGGTAAGTGATGGAGCGCATGAAGGGAGTAATGGGTGAACGATTCAAGTGTTCGAGTGTTAATGGTGAGCAAGTAGGTAGGGAGAGTGGAGTATGGGAGGTAAGTGCTCTAGGGAAAACAGTGAAGGTTCGTGGAAGTGAAGCCAATATGGTGTGTTTGGCTGTGGGTGGGACACTGGTGAATGATGAAGTAAGTGCAGTGTGTTTTGGGGCAAGTCTTTTAGTAAGTGAAGAGTGTAGAGTTAAAGTTGGCATAAGGAAAGTGAGAAAGGGAGCATTAAAGTTAAGTGGACTGAGTGCTGGTTGGTACTAAAAGAGTGAGGCCTGAGGAGGACATATTTTGTAAAATCAAGAAATTATTCCACAAAAAAGTGAGGTCTTGAGTAAATAAGTGTGAGGAGTGAGCTTTAAAGGTAGGTGGAGTAAGTATGGGTAAATGTTGAAGTCCTGGTGTGAGTGGAGGTATTAGTGCAAGATACAAACTAAACTCATCCTTGATATTGCCTTCTCCCACCTTCTGGATTTACCAGGATGTACTCTCCAATCTGTTACTCCAAGTACATTCATCATGACTACCTTACTTTTCTATCACAATCCTGGCCCGTCCAAAGCTGTTGTTGGCATCCACTATCTGTCTCAATCGAGTTCTATCACCTCTTTCCTCGCTTTCACATTCCTCATCCTTTAATTCCAATTCTAAACTTTCTCTGGCTAGGCTTATATCTCAGTACCTGTTGACACTTAAATTCCCTCCTTACCTTTTGGGATCCACTAGACTCCCATTCACTTTTTCTTGTCCTTAATTACTTGTACCTCCATCTTAACCTCTTCTTTATGTTTCCTCTTTTCTTCCTCCCATGGATAGTTTCAGTTTCAGTCATAATACTGCTCAAATCCTATTTCACTTTCAATCTAGTAGCTCATTTGACCATTCTCTTCTTCAAACTAGTCTCTCTTTTTAAACTCCCTGTCATTCTCCTCTACCATATTTTTGCATACAGATGTGCTAACTGTATCCTCATGTCCTATCTTCAGCCATCATTGCAGATCTACCCTAACTTATTTTTTCCCTTGATACCGACTACTCCGCCGCAGCTCTGTCTACTTCCGCCACTGTTGCCTGATGCTACTCTATCCATGCCGTCTCATTCTCCAATGAGCCTTCCAGATATTCCTGTCATTCAAATTCTACAATCCTGCTGTCACGAGCATAGGGGACTTGGAAAAATAAGCCTCCCTGTAAGATCTACTTATTTACCAATATTGCCACGCCTTTTTCTTCTCACAACACCTAATCATCTTTTGCATTCCCTTAATTCCTTATCTACGTCTCAACCACCACCAATTTTCTGCTCTCCTCTCACTGACACTCTTTTTGCACTATTGTTTCTGGTTCTATGTTCTCATCTTCTTTTCAACTGTGGTTGACTGAATCCATTCAACAACTCCTCCCTCTGCTTGCCCATTTTCCTTCCTCCTCTAACCCACTTCTTTATTGCTATTTCATTTCTTTTCAGCTTCTCTGCTTTGCTGGTTAGTTTGGGCACAGTGGCCTCCCGTTTAACTGTTTCTATCTCACTCCGTCCTGAAAGTTGATTCATACTCATCCTGCATATCTGAGCTTTTTATTCAACATCTCTTCCACCCAACTGCATCTCTTCCATCCACTATATCTAGACTTAGCTCAAGCTCTCGCATTCCTTCCTGAAGGCTAGAATCCGTTATGTCGCGTTATCATGCGGACTTGAAGATACAAACGGAGCGCACAGCTACTCTATTGCTTCACAACCAATTACATACCTTTAGACTTTCGCTGATGCTGCGTATCCACTGGGGACGATCCATGCATTGGGGTTGGAACTGTCCCTCTGCATGAAAAACATAGCTTCTACTTCCTAAATTCTCACATTGGAGATTATGGCACAGTATTCATCACCTATATGATATAGGCCAAGACCAGATTTTTATATTTATACTAAAGAGCGGGGCCACGATTTACCACGCTCTTATCATCTCATTCAGCCTTGAAAAAGTCATGGTACGGATTGGATGTACCGACGAAACACGTGTTGGCTGTTCTTGTTGATTCTTTTTTATCAAGCCTTGTGAATAAATGGAGAAATGAAAATACATGGACTATAATCGATTTTGTACCTTATCTGGAAAAGAAGTCTTACTGATGATTTAATTGGATTCTACCTAACTGTTTTGTCTCAACTTTTGTAATTACATATTACTTGTTTTACATCTACTTAGGATTGTGCTTCCCTTGACCATATTGTGCATGCTTTGATTTACAGATGCTTTGGATTGGTAATAGTCACTCTTGATAGTGGGTGACAGTGGTCTACATAGCACTGCGCCTCAACTAAAGGTGTTAGAGTATATTAAAAGCCCATTTGACTCCTTCCAAATAAATTGACAAGTGATAGTGCGGTTCCTTTCCCATTTGGGAAACACCACTACCAAAATGTGCTTTTCTTAGGCTAGAATCTGTTGTTGCTCTCATTGACACTCTCTCACTCTCTGCTCAGGCTCTATTACACCTAGTCAATGAGGCTTTCTTCAAGTTCACTGCATTCCCAATTTGGCTGACCAGAAAAGCCTGTCTTCGTCACCTTTCAGTTCCAGTTCCACAGGGTGAATTATATTCTTCTTCTAGACATGTTCTTCTCTTCTTGATCACTGGGTCTACCCTGTCTTCTTTTCATGAGCACATCCCATGTATCTCCTCTTTTACTTCTTTATTTATTCAACACTGCCCGCATTCCTCCCCCTGATTGCACTATCATGGCTCTGTGCTTGGCTTCTTCCTTGTCTCTCTCTATTCCTCCGCTTTGTGTGTGCTTATGGTCAGGTCCTCCACCCAGTCCTCACACTACAAAGTCTTCTAAGTCTCCTCCTTTGAGGACTCCCCCCGCAGCCGCCTCTCCGCTGTTCTTTCAATCCTCCAATTCTGGGTGTATCGTGCTTTCTAAGAACTCCTCCAAACCTGGAATGATCCTACTTCCCAAGTCTATGCCCTGAATATCTTCACTCTGCTGCCCGCCCTTGGTCTCCCCCCTACAGCACATGTGCAATGGCGGTGCGAGTTTTAATGGAAGTGCAGCAAGTTGTGTGAGGGCTGAGCCGAGGGGTGGGCTTTGGAGTGAGTCGAGTGAGGGATGGAGTTTGTAAAGTGATGAGCGGGCGAAAAACTGGAGAGACTGGTGTGACTTTGGGAAGACGGTGAGACACGACAGTAGAGAGGATGTAAACGAAGAACTGCTTTGAGGGCCTTGAAGCCAGGATTTACGGGGAGTGCAGAACACAATAAATGAATTTTACCTAAAATAACTTGGAACATAACATGTGTATTTTTATAGGACACGTCTCACCAAAGGGTATGAAGGCGCTGAATAACAGATGTTTATTGTTACCCCACTCAATAGTACCCATGTTATCAGCCTCAGATGGCTGAAAGGCTGAGTGGAACCGCTAGGATTTGAACATGTGACCCCTACAGTGACTAAAAGCCTCAATAAGAAAAGTGTTGTTGGCGAAGAAAGCAGCCTGTCATACGTGGAAGCAATGAATAACAGAGCCCCTGTCTGATGTTAGGGTAGCTGTGGTATTAGGGCAGCTGTGGTAATACAGCCAATAAAAGGTTCTCCCTTTAAAGGGTAGACGCTCAGCTTCCTTTCCTAGTTCGATAAACCCGCCCGGAACCGATAATTCAGTTTGATGATCATGTAGGTAAAGCTCGCCTTTATTAGCGTGTGAGTGAAGAATATCGGACGTCACGGAGATTTTTTTTTTTAAATAAAATATTGGTTATGTATATGGAATTTGGCTGTTGAATTATAATTCAAGGGCAGTACAGACTGCTAAGATGTATTTATATATAAATCTGGTAGATTTATTGCTTTTAATGTTTATTGAATTTAAACAGAATTTAAACCAGACTCTGCACTTTATTGTTGATAATACAATATTCATACGTTCTCCAATTAGTATGCACACGACCTATGTATTCTTTTAATTGGTTTCACGATCCAGCTCTTTAAAGATGTATCCTAACAAATTACAGAGGAAATAAAGAAGCCGAGCACGTTCGGTCAATGAGTAGGAACAGATGTCGCCTAGCCCTCCAAGGGATTGACGTTTACAAACACATCTGCACCTTACACGATGGCAACGGATATTACATTTACAAAAAACAGAAAAATGTGGCTGACCAAGGTTCGGCACTTTAGTTTCAGAGTGGGCTTGTCAGTATAGGTTTGTGCAACAAAACATCCAGAGCTAGCCACACGGAGGCTCCACTGTCGAGACAGATACCAAATATTGAAATGGGGATGGTGCACCAAAAATAGAAGTCCAACAAATTTGTAGTACTGTGAAAAGTCCTTTATTATTTCAATCCTTAAAAGGCCTCAGCCGACGCGTTTCGTTCCATGCGGAACTTCATCAGGGCTGAAAAAGCACAAATAAAAACAACACTGAGTACATGAACAAACACTTCACATATATATACAAAAATATATACAACAACAAAACTCAAATACATATATTAGATTAGACAACTGAGAGTGGTAGAAGAAATCAGTTTGTCCAAAATAGATATACATAGGCGAAATTTATCGCAGCAAAAATGAACATACAAGTGAAATAACAAAACAAGCATTTACAATGCAATGGTCTCAGCATTATTAAAGGTAGAGCTATTGGCATTGCTCATTACATTTTTTTTTAATCTTCAATAAATGGCATTGTCATTAACATTGCCAATAGCTTAATCGTTAAATAAATGTAATTGTCATTTACAATGCCAATAGGTTAATCGCTCGCAAATGCATGACCTATTGCATTTACACCCACACAGAGCCACCCACACAAAGCCACCCACACACACATACAGAGCCACCCACAGAGCCCCACACACACCCACAGAGCCCCACACACACACCCGCAGAGCCCCACACACACACCCGCAGAGCCCCACACACAGAGCCCCACACACACCCACCCACAGAGCCCCACACACACACACCCACAGAGCCCCACACACGCACCCACAGAGCCCCACACACAAACACCCACAGAGCCCCACACACACACACACCCACAGAGCCCCACACACCCACAGAGCCCCACAGAGCCCCACACACCCACAGAGCCCCACACACCCACAGAGCCCCACACACCCACACCCACAGAGCCCCCCACACACACCCACAGAGCCCCCCCACACACCCACAGAGCCCCCCCCCACCACACAGAGAGCCACACAGAGCCACACACAGAGCCACACACACACACAGCGCCACATATACACACAGGAGAGCAAGCACAGCGAGGGGGCAGGAAAGCAAGCACAGCCAGGGGAGCAAGCACAGCCAGGGGAGCAAGCACAGCCAGGGGAGCAAGCACCGCCAGGGGGCAGGGGAGCAAGCACAGCCAGGGGGCAGGGGAGCAAGCACAGCCAGGGGAGCAAGCACAGCCAGGGGACAGGGGAGCAAGCACAGCCAGGGGCACAGCCAGGGGAGCAAGCACAGCCAGGGGACAGGGGAGCAAGCACAGCCAGGGGAGCAAGCACAGCCAGGGGAGCAGGGGAGCAAGCACAGCCAGGGGAGCAGGGAAGCAAGCACAGCCAGGGTGCAGTGAAGCCAGCACAGCCAGGGTGCAGGGAAGCAAGCACAGCCAGGGGGCAGGGAAGCAAGCACAGCCATGGAAGCAAGCACAGCCAGGGAAGCAAGCACAGCCAGGGGGCAGGGAAGCAAGCACAGCCAGGGGGCAGGGAAGCAAGCACAGCCAGGGGGCAGGGAAGCAAGCACAGCCAGGGGGCAGGGAATCGGAGGGGGAGAGAAGGGAAAATGTATGTGAATATTTCTGTGAATTACCTAAAACTTCTAACTCAAAGTTCTTCTATTCGTCCTCCACTCTCTCTGCACCCCAACACTACTGCACCCCGCTTTACTCACTTTACAGGATATGGGGAGACTCCTAGATAACACCGCACATATTCAACGCCGCGGGAGCCCAGGCCCGGCAAGAAGGTGAGCTCCGCCTAACTGTAAAAACACGTCAGGCTGGCGGAAAAGACCTAATCAGAACCCCATGTGGAGGCGAGGCCTGGCCACATCTGCAGTCATTTCATTCTGACAACGGCACATGTGGTACAAACAGAACATTCATTTTTATGTTAATCTTGAAAGAAGTGAAGGATTGCATTGCCCTGGACACGCACACACCCACAGGCACACACACTCATGCACAAATGCTTTTACATACACAGGCTAACACATACACAGTTGCGCACACACGCCCAGGCACGCGCGCACACACACAGAGATGCACACACACACAGATGCGCACACACACAGATGTACACACACACACACAGATGCGCACACACGACCAGGCACGCGCACACACACACACAGATGCACACACTGATACGCACTTGTGCCCAGGCACGCACCCACACAGATGCACAAACATACACACAGGCGCACATACACAGATGCGCACACACAGGCACGCGCACACACACAGACATGCAATCACATACAAAGGCAACCACACACAGGCATGTACACATACACAGATGCACACACACGCCCAGGCACGCTCACACAGACACACACGCGCGCACACACACACACACACACACACACATTCATGTTTCCGTCTGCGAGGCTGGGAGATAGAGTTAATTCCAAACTCCCTGAGTGTTCACATCTATGGATCTTATGGCCATCATTTACATGCATAATATCGCCCCATAGACCCAGCACATTCATGAACGTCCCACCACACTGGGCTCCATTAATATCCCCAACAGACCAACATGGCCCGTTACGGAGGTAAATATGACATAGTATTCCTCGGATTAAAAGATCTATTCAATGCTCTGAGAATTGCCTCATTCATACATTTGCCTCTGGATTTGGTCTGAGGTTGCATTTTGGTACCCATTGGCACTCATATTTGGAGACAGAGACTTATTTTTCCTCAACAGACGAAGATAATAGCAAGAGAAAGAAAAACAAAAGGGGGAAGAAGAGAATGCTTGGAAAACAGTGACAAAGATGGAAGGCAGGGGTCAAAAAGAACATTCACGAGTGAGATAAAGAGGCGGGAGTGCCTGGTTAAGAAAGAGGGTTGAGGTGAATTCAAGACTAAAAAGCCTTGGTTCTGGCACCCAGATGTTCAATGACACCAGCCGAGGGCTCCGTGAGCACAGCTTTGGGCCCTGCGTACTCTTGTACAAGAGAAGCACTGGAGAGATGTACAGGATGTGACACGTGGCATCAGTGATAAACTCCGCGAATGATGGAGGTCTGTGACGCACATGCTGTGTGTGGGGCAGGAAGATGCCGGGTGCAAGGGCATGTACAGGCTGCGGATTGGTGAGATCTGAAATGTACGTGGTGTGATTGATGGGGTCTTAGTGAGGGAGATGTACAATGTGAGACCAATGGAGCTCTGAGAAGTGCGTTTCGTTTTCTCCCGCTCCACTCAACCATAGTTCTCCCTTTGTGGCGCTATACAGTCCTGTCCTTTCTGCCTCTCATGTTGTTTCTTTCTATGCCTTTTGCACCCTTATCCGAGTCCCATTCGGTTTCTCTCGCTCCCTGTTGTTTTTCTCGTCTCTTTAATCGTATTTCTCTCTCCCTTACCCTCTCCCCCGAGACCTTCTTTTACTAAAATAGGCAAAAGTTCTTGAGCAGGAATGTGAGGCCTGGTGCGGGGAGCTGGCCCGGCCCTCCGCAGTATATTCCGTCACAGGAGGAGGACCGGGCCCCCTGTCCTGTGGCCCCAAGCACAGAGTACGGGTGGGCGCCAGCCTCGCAGGGACGGCCACAGGGGCCCCACGCCCAGGCACACATGGAGATTCAGGGCCCCATGCTCTGATAACCAGTGCCCCACGTCCAGGCTTGCAGAAAGGATTCAGGGCACCATGTTAAGTAGTTTTTCGGGGTTGGATTTCACCGGCTGCAGAGAACAGGCGGCAAAAGGCAGCCCTCTGCTCACAAACCCTCCGAACCCCCCAGTGCCAGGATCCCAGCTTAATATTCCTCGATTTTTCGGAGTCTCCTGTTTCTTCTGCGGTTCTAACCCGGAGGGCTTGGCGCGCTCCCTTGACGGGCCCCTGCGTCCGTCGCTTCCCTCTCCTCAGCACTTCTCGCTTTCAACCATTTCTCCATCTCCCCTCTCCCATTTCTTCCTTCCGCTATTTTTAACCCCCTTTAGCTCCACTTGCTCCATCCCGCCCTCCTTCCTCTGCACTTCGTGCTCGCCTTCGTTTTCTCCGTCTCATTCCTTGCTTGGTGTACCTCTCTGCCCATCCCACACTTTCTCTCTTTCGCAGTCTCTTCTTTCCTTCCCTTTCCTGGCTGTCGCCTTTTCTCTTTTTCTCCGTGTATCTCTCTGTCACACTCACTTCTCTTCCTATCCCTCTCACTCCCTTCTCCTTCTCGTTTCTTTTTCTTTTCTACTCTGCCCCCGCTCGCTGTCTCACTCCCCCCCCCCCCCACCACCTCTGTGTCTTAATACCCTGTGGTAAGAGAGGCAGGTCACGAGCTTCCAGGCTCCGCTTTCATCCTCGTCTGTTAATTATTCGGTGGTCACTGATGAAAAGCCGAAACTTTTTTTTGGTGCTATATATTTGTGGTGAGGGGTGGATGTTAGATGCCTTCCCTCTCACATCGCCTGCTCGCTGCTTCGGTGAGCACCGCATTGGACGCTTTTCCGATTCTATGCGCCTGTAACCCCCGATATCCCTGCACACAGTAAATTGCCCGCCCTAACCCCCCCTCCCTGTTTTCGGCTGTGGTAGAGCGCAGCCTTCTAGGCGCTATTCCGAGACAGCGGAGCTCCGAGGATCTCTCCACTAACAACACAGCGCCCCGCCTGCTCTCCCCCCTGCTCGGGCTGTGGGTGTGCGGGGCTCGCTCTGAGACCACGGGTAGGCACGGACTCGGGCACACGTACCGTGGACAGGCTGCTGTCTCAGCAGTCGCCCACTCCTGCTCTGTGAGATCGGATGGCAGAGGCCCATGTTCGCCACTTAGGAGGTTAATCCCGGCGCACTCAGCTCGCCATTGCTTGTACACAGGGGATCAGGTCCGCTGCCGGCTGCAGCCGTCTGTACTAGGAGGGCACCGGCAGATGTGTGCGTGCCCCGTCTTCACCAACAGGGCCCTGTAGATTGCTGAACCAGACACAAAGAGCTGCTTGAAGCTGCGTGACTCAACTGCAGCCTTCAGCCAGTACCGCGTCCGTGCCTCGTGCTTCGTTGAGAGAGGAGCGCTCCAAATGACCACGCTTCTCCGAGGCAGGCAAAGCAGAAATGCCTCGGAGAAACACACGGCCATTTTCGGATTCGGGGGCGTGTTTTGCTGTCCTGAGTGACGGACAACGTCACGAGCTAAAGAACAGCAAAATGTACGCCCCCGAATCCGAAAGAGACGGGGCTAAATCAGAGAGATGGCTCTCTCCTCCAATGGCTGGCCTCTGTTTAGGAAGCCAGCCAATGAAGGAGAGAGGAGGGTTAAACGACCCTACTAAGAAACATACGATCTCCTCCCGGAAGCTGGCAAGCCAGCATTCCCGGTCCTCGACCGAAAAAGAGGGGGTAAACTAAGAAAGAAGGGGAAAAAGAGGAAAAAAGAGGAAAAAGGAGGAAAAAGAAAGGAAAACAACCAAAATTTCCTATTTCCCGTAAACATTGATATTCACATTATTATGTGTGTTTTCACAATCCACCCATTGATTACATATACATCATTTTTGCCACAATTCAAGGCTGGATGGACCGAGTATTTAAAGAAACAGCCATCAATAGGATGAAACAGAGAATAAGAAAAAGAACAGTTTAAACGTAAGAAAAACGCGAGAAAGAAGAGGAAGGTGCAAGAGATACACATAATAAGTCTAAACCAAGGATGCTGGAAAGACAGGCAACTGTCATACATGTCAAGTCCCAGGTGTTACCATCTGGTAAGATCCCGAAGTATTAGAGACTCCATACCTTGCAGAATTTGTGAAAAGAAATCTTAATACCAGTACACTGCATTCTTACCCCTGACCATGGGCTCACCTTAATAATTTCTTGGGAATCCCAAAGAGTAATCAGAGTCGTGAGCCAGAAACTCCACGATGTAGGTGGATCAACTTCTAGGCAGAACAATAAAGGGATATTGTGATGTTGCTTCCTTGCCCCCACACTATGCACTGAGCCTCTGTAGATGTATAACTTCTTTATTTGTATTTATCACAAAGTAATATGAGCATAGGGCGCCGAGCGTCTATCCTGCACTAGCTCCGGTCGCCAACTGCCGTTTTCCCCGTTCGCGCCTTTCACCAAGCTCCTCCCGCGCATGCGCGCGCCTCGCGCTCCAGTCTATGGCGTGACGCGTCATCGCGTACACGCTCATAGACTAGAGCGCATACTACATATCTCCCCCTTTTTTACAAAAAACAAAAACAACATTTCCCCAACTCTCACTGTGTGTCCATAGTCCCCAATGTGTGTCTTTGGAGGGCACCCGGAGGTGACAATGCATATGACTAGTGTCCACTCATTTCAAAGTCTCTATATCGAGAGGGCACAGTGACTGCCCTGCCACTACGGGTGTGTCTTACCGGCATGTTCTCTTCCACCTCTCTCTCTCCTCGTGATCTCTCTCCATCTCTCTGATCTCCACTCTGCACTACACCGGCCGGTGTACCGTCTGTCGGTAGACTCTGTGCTAGGATTTTCCGCTTCACTGTCCTCTCCTACACCATCTGACAGGACTTCTGCGTTGTGCCCTGTTTGAGGTCTTGCTTCTTGGGAGTCCACCTGTATCTCTTCCTCCTCGGACTTGGGCCACACTACTATCTTGTTGACTCTGGCCATGCGGTCTTGGGACCACACCCTGCCGTCGCTGAGGAGAGCCGCCCTGCCTCGCACCTCTTTGACCTGTAAGGGCTGGCTATACTTGCTTTCACCTTTCTTTTGTATGGTAGGGAGTTTGACCCTGACCCATTCTCCTTCTTCCAGCTCTGTTCCCTTCGCATTGCGACGTTTGTCGTAGTGTGCAGCATAAATCTTCTGGGCCTTCTCCAAGTTGTGCTGAACCACCGCGGGGGACCATTTGCTGGTGATGGTCTTCTCCCTCCACACTACGTTGTCCCGGGTGAACGGATGTCGTCCTCTTAGCACTTGGAATGGACTGTACCCCACCACCGTGGGGGTGATCCTGTAGGCCCACAGCATACTCATCACTTCGGTCTCCCAGTCCTTTCCCTGCGTGATGGCTGCCTGTATGGAGCCCATTAGCACGCGGTTGAACCGCTCCACTTGGCCATTGCATGCTGGGTGATAGACTGCCGTGTGTTTTGACTCAATCCCGTTCCTCCTCATAAACCTAATCCATTTGTCTGAGACAAACTGCGGTCCATTGTCACTGAGGATATATTTGGGGATACCTTCTCTTAGGAACACCGACGTCAGGAATTTCAGTATCGTGTCCGGATCCATGGACTCTTGAATGTCCACTTCAGGCCATTTGGAATACTTGTCTATCACCACACATAAATATTTGTTCACACCTCTGCTGTCCAGGACGGGCCCTAGTATGTCGATGGCCACGTTCTCCCAGGGGCTTTGTGGAGTGTCAAACTTTCCCAAGGCTGGTCTGAGTGGTCGTAGCACTTTGTCCGCTCCTTGGCACTGCCCACACTCCCTCACTTGCCTTTCTATGTGGACATCCATGCCTGGCCACCAATACATTTGCTTGACACGTGCTTTGGTCTTCACAATACCCAGGTGTCCTTCATGCAGTTGTGTTAACAATCTGGGTATCAGTGATTCTGGTGGCACGACCCTTTCACCTCTGTAAATGAAAATTCCCGAATCACTTAGGGACAGTTCCTCTCTCATTTCGTAGAATCTCCGTACCCCTTCAGTGAGCTTCCTTTTGTCAGGCCAGCCCGAGGTTAGATGTCTCTTTATCTCTACCTTCTCCCCATCCTGCTCGTAAGCTGCCGCCCATTCCTGACAGCTTATCGTTGTCTCATGGTCCTCCATGCTGGCCACCATCTCTTCCTTGTCCGGGGCTTCCTCCGGTGCATCTTCCATCGCTGCAGCTCTGCTGAGGTAATCTGCAATTCTGTTTTGCGTCCCTGGTAGGTACTCCACGTCATAGGTGTAATCAAGTAGGTTCAGAGTCATTTTCGCTATTCTCGGGGTCGCTGTCTCATGGCCCGAGGACGTCAAGACTTTGATCAGGGGTTTGTGATCGGTTTGAAGCTTGAATCTTGTGCCCCAAACGAACTGCCGGAACTTGCCCATGGCCCAAGTGACCGCCAACATCTCTTTTTCAATGACGCTGTACCTTTGTTCCGTCGGGGACAGCGCGCGTGAAGCAAAGCTGATGGTTTCGGTGGATCCATCTTCCCTTTCCTGTGCCAAAACCGCCCCTAAGCCCTTATCGCTTGCATCTGTCGTCACTATGGTCTTGCCCGTGGGGACATACCCTTGCAGTGGAACGGCTTGGCTGATGCAGTCCTTTATCGTGTCAAATTCCAATTGCGCTTCTGAGTCCCAATCAAATTTTGTCTTGTCTCTGATGAGTTGCCTCATTCTGTATGTCCTGGTGGCGAAGTGCCTCACAAACTTGCTATAATACTCGGCCATTCCTAGGAATGACCGCACTTCCTCCTTGGTGCTAGGAGCTTTGGCATTCCTGATGGCCTTCACGTTTTGTTCCTTGGGTGATATACCAAGCGTGCCGATTTCATGACCTAAGTATGTCACTGAGTGATTCCCGATCTTGCATTTGCTCCATTCAGCAGTTAACCCCCTGTTTTGCAGCACTCCCAGGACTCTATGCAGCTTTCTGTCGTGATCTCCCTTGGAGGAGCCCATCACCAGGATGTCATCCTGAAAGTACTGTACCCCCGAGATGTCCTTGAACAGCTGATGCATCAGCTTCTGAAATACGGCCGCTGCAGATGCCAGGCCAAAGGGCATCCTCCGGAACTGGTAGCACCCAAAGGGCGTAATGAAGGCGGTGTACTTCCTACTCAAAGGATGCAGCTCAATCTGATAGTACGCTGACGTGAGATCTATGGTGGAGAAGTGTGTTACACCTTTTGTCCTAGCCAGCATCTCCTCGATTCTGGGAAGGGGAAATCTCTCCACGATGAGGTTTTTGTTGAGCTCTCGGAGGTCAACACAGAGACGAACCTTTCCATTGGGTTTCTTGACCACCACCAAGGGGGATAGCCACTCCGCACTGTCCACCGGCTCTATGATGCCTTGCTCCTCCAGCCTCAGAAGTTCTTGTTGTACTGCTCCGCTTGTGGATATGGGTATGTTCCTGACTTTGTGTACCACTTGTACTGCTCCCTCCTTGAGGACCATTCTGTGGACGAACTTGTCCAGTTTACCGACTGTGCCATCAAAAACCTTGGGGTATGCAGATTTCCAGTCTTCATCTTTCGTGAGGGGCCACTCATCCGTTAATAGTATCTGCTCTTTCCCGCCTGGGTTGAGTAGGATTCCTAGATCCCCTGCGTCTCTCCATCCCAGCACTGATGGGCCCTTCTCCGCCACGTACAGGGTGCACGTGGCCGACCTTCCTCTGAATTCAAATGTGAAGTCTCGGCACCCCACCAGCGGAATGGCGTTCTCGGTATACGAGATGGGTTTGATGTCTGGCGGCCATAGGTCTGGCCCCACTACTGGCACGAAGTCTTCTTCCCATATGGATCTTTGTACGATGGTCCAGGGAGATCCTGAATCGACAGCCACGTGTACCTTCACTCCCCCTATCAGCATGTCCGTGCGAGGCTAATCTCTTCGCTTCCCAGCCACTTCCAGCACCTGGTCGTCGATGCATAGCACCAAATCTCCATCTTCCAGGTCGTCTTCCTCGCTGATGTCCGCTGTGGCTGAATCGACGCACTTGACCGTGGACTTCTTCCCCTTCTTGCGGCATACCTTTTCAAAATGGCCGACCAAGCCACAAAACGCGCATCTGGCGCGGAACGCGGGACAGCGTTTATCCTGGGCCGAATGCGCCGTGCTGCTGCATCTGTAACACGCGAACTTATTGTCTGTGCTGGGGCGGACCGTCTGTTTCCCAGTCCATCTCGAATCCTTCCTCTGGTCTCCATACGTCCCCTTGGGTTTACTGGACTGAGATGCCTCATCGATCTTGTTAATCATCTGTCTCGGTGCGCCCTCTCGTTTGGCTGCATCAGCACTGCGTTTCGACATTTCTGCCTTTTTGACCATCGCTACAACTTCTTTGAGTGATGTCTCGTTCTGCGCCCATAGTTTGTCTTGGACGGCCCTGGTGGTGGTATGCATGACGATCTGGTCTTTTATGTACTCATCCTGTAGAGTACCGTACTGGCACGTGATGGCCAGACGTCGGAGCGCTGCCACATAGTCATCTATTGATTCGCCAGCCTCTTGTTTCCTCTGTTGAAAGTTATACCGGTCTATGGAGACACAAACTGCTGGACGGTAATGGCTGTCCAAGTCATCTAGTGCATTTTTGAAGACATCTGTCTGTCGCGTCCCTTTCCTTGGGCACCAGGTTTTTGAACACTCTCACCCCTTCCGGGCCCAAGTTGTGGAGTAACAGTCTCTTTTTTCTTTCCGGGGTGTATGCCCCATCATTTTCATCCTCAAGTGCCTCAATGTAGTTTTGAAAGTATTCCTTCCAATCCTCCCATTTTAACTGTGGTTCCCCCGGTCTGGGCAGGAATGGGACGGGGGCCATCAGGGCCGACGCTTGATTCGCCATCTTGGCCTCGCCTCTGGGGTCTACTGCCTGGGCACTGTGTTGGGCGGGTACACCGGATGCTCCTGCACTCCCTGCCGTGTCACCTTGCCCTCTGGGACTACCTGGGGTATTGTCCCTTATAGCCTGCGTGGGGTTGTCAGTCTGCGCCCCTTCCTCTGGCTTGGGGGTGGTGCCTTTGGCTGCCAGGATGCTGGCTGTAAGCTCTGTTCCCTAGTACAGCACTGACCTGAGTGTTTGAGCTGTATTGTCGTTTATAATCGTGCTGTTGCGCTGCTGCCACGCCCTCTGCTCATCCTTGTTGCTGTTCTGTCCTTCTGGCTGGTGTGGGGCTGTTGAAGGGTGCCTGCTCCTGTCCACTGTGCTCAGTGGTGTTCGTGGTCCCAGCCTCGTCGCCAATGTGATGTTGCTTCCTTGCCCCCACACTATGCACTGAGCCTCTGTAGATGTATAACTTCTTTATTTGTATTTATCACAAAGTAATATGAGCATAGGGCGCCGAGCGTCTGTCCTGCACTAGCTCCGGTCGCCAACTGCCGTTTTCCCCGTTCGCGCCTTTCACCAAGCTCCTCCCGCGCATGCGCGCGCCTCGCGCTCCAGTCTATGGCGTGACGCGTCATCGCGTAAACGCTCATAGACTAGAGCGCATACTACAGATATGAAAAAGTCAATAGGCAGATATGAAAAAATCACAATCTACGTTGTTGGCCGGTCCCCAAGTAACAACCCATACAATACCAATGTATGTCATTATACCCAGATAGTGGGAGAGGGGAAAAAAAACACCCAAAGGCCAACAAATCCGGTCACTACAGAAAGTGACAGACACCCCGTAATAAGCCCCTATGTAAAGCTACAGCGGCTGTCATACCAAATAGTACAGTGAACAAAAGCGAAATAGTTCGATAAACCCGCCCGGGACCGATAATTCAGTTTGATGATCATGTAGGTAAAGCCCGCCTTAATTAGCGTGAGTGAAGAATATCGGACGTCGCGGAGATTTTTTTTTAAATGAAATATTGATTATGTATATGGAATTTGGCTGTTGAATTATAATTCAAAGGCAGTACAGACTGCTAAAATGTAGTTATATATAAATCTGGTAGATTTATTGCTTTAATGTTTATTGAATTTAAACAGAATTTAAACCGGACTCAACTTATTGTTGATAGTAAAATATTCATACGTTCTCCAATTAGTATGCACACGACCTATTTATTCTTTTAATTGGTTTCACGATCCAGCCCTTTAAAGATGTATCCTAACAAATTAAAGAGGAAATAAAGAAGCCGAGCACGTTCGGTCAATGGGTCGGAACAGATGTCTTTTTTTTTTCACAACAATGGAGAGAGAGAGGGAAAATAATAATGCTAGGCACTATGTGAGGTGGGAACTCCTGGTCCCCCAATTAATCTGAAAAAACAATAAAGGAGTAACCCCTCGTGGGTAGAGAGGAAGGTAACTCTCTTACAATGAGCACTAGTGCTCTGGTTAGCACATTTTGCCCCAACCTGTTACTGGATAAAGCATATCCTTATAGAAGACCCCTCACTCACCAACCTAGTTGGTGACATGCTTCATCATCGGGGTCCCACCCCATAGGCCGAGTGCCTACAGGGTGTGCTGCGACACCTGATTACAGTGGAGCTGGTTTCGTTTTATGTGTACAAGACTATCAAAAATTGTGTATTAAAAAGGGCCAACACTACTCACTTCAAGTATTTATTCTTGAGCGCTTGAACCCTTAGTAAAAATAAAGTGTGGCACCTTTGCCCAATTAGGAAGGCTTTGGTGTCAAAAAGTCGTGTTAAAATATATAAAAATAGCGAAAGTGTGCTATGTGAATGTGAATGTACAAAACTATTGTTTAAAAAGGTCTACATGTTTCAACCCAAACATGGATTCAAGGGTTTTCGTCAGGACCGTAGGTGATTTGAACTGGGTGGTCCGCCCACGCTAAGGAGCGTCCTGCCCTAGTTCAATTTAGAGATCGTAAATAGGGATCTCGTGCAAAAAGGTGCGTTTTTCACTTTTGAAAAAACCTATGAAAAGACAGGGAAACAAAAAACAGGAAGGGGTCACACACGGGGGTAGACAAAATGGATTGTACCACATATAACATATATATTCATGATTATTTAGGAACAATCATAATATCCACGTGTGGAATCATACCAGCATATCACTATCGTGATTAGAACATATCTACTGCGTGGGTGGCCACAGAAATATAGTGATAAAATGCCGGGAGGTGCCTTTCAATCAAAGGGCAGCCGCCAAATGAGAGGTTTCGATATGGTTTGGCGTCTGGGATATGTGAAAATCAGGGGTCGATAAATGGGAGAGTGACCTGTTAGCGTGCTGCGCTGTGAACGGCTGCCAAATAATTGTGAGCAGTCGTGAGAAAAAACCGTCTCAATAGTATTGAGGCGGCTGGTTATTCAGTGCTTACGCTTGAAAGCGAAACTCTCGCTTCATAGGCACCAGCGTTACCAAGTGGACAGGATTCCGTTCTCCTGTAGGTGAAAAAACAAGTTTCCAGTGTCAGCGCTGTGATCAAAGCGCATTGACAATCGAGTATTGCCCCAAGAAGAAATAGTAAATAATACAGGCGGTCGTTCCCGCTTAGCGGTCCTTCAAGTGTACTTACTTGTCGCTTCTGTTCATCAGACCGATTAACCTACTTGGTTCTTGCTCGGCGTGCCCCGTGGAGTGTCTCCGGTGCCTGTTTGCCGGTAATGTGAACACTTCCTCGTTGGGCGTGGCCGGGTCACGTGTGGTGAGCACGTGATCCGGAGATGGTCAATCACAATCTTCGGTGAACACTGTTGTAGGACTTGCCCGAGTCAAGCAATGTATACATTGCCATGGAGACAGGTGCAGTGATCTCGGGCGGACAGCGCTCGCGTTGCTTAGCTATATTTCTTGGGTATTTTTATCGTGTTTCTAAGCACATACATGGGAGTGGATGGGCAATATTTACAAGGTGTTTAGTATACAGAGATTACTTTCAGGACATAGGAAAATGATTGTTTTTTAGAGACTTTGACAAAACCGGACAGGCATAAGATAAATCCGTCGGGTGGGGTGCTCTCTTATGTCAGTACATTGTTCCACGGAATGTTATCGTTTAAGCCGGTTTTGTGCGTGGAAAGTCTGTAGACCCACCTCTGTTCCTTCTTGTATAGGCGTTTTTCTAGGTTTGTACCAGGTTGTATTTGTTCAATTATTGTCCACTTTATGTCATCAGCAGTGTGACCTACCGACAAAAAGTGTTCAGTAAGCTTTGTATTCGTTTTCCTGCACCTGATGGTGCTTCTGTGCTCTCCTATGCGAAGTTTTATTTTTCTGCTGGTCATTCCTACATAATGCAAGTCGCATGGGCATGTCAATCTGTAGATGACATTCTCGCTATTGCAGTTGGTCTGTCCTCTAATTGTCCACACTTTGTGTTCCACGGAACTTTTTCCACTTTGTGTGGACAATTAGAGGACAGACCAACTGCAATAGCGAGAATGTCATCTACAGATTGACATGCCCATGCGACTTGCATTATGTAGGAATGACCAGCAGAAAAATAAAACTTCGCATAGGAGAGCACAGAAGCACCATCAGGTGCAGGAAAACGAATACAAAGCTTACTGAACACTTTTTGTCGGTAGGTCACACTGCTGATGACATAAAGTGGACAATAATTGAACAAATACAACCTGGTACAAACCTAGAAAAACGCCTATACGAGAAGGAACAGAGGTGGGTCTACAGACTTTCCACGCACAAAACCGGCTTAAACGATAACATTCCGTGGAACAATGTACTGACATAAGAGAGCACCCCACCCGACGGATTTATCTTATGCCTGTCCGGTTTTGTCAAAGTCTCTAAAAAACAATCATTTTCCTATGTCCTGAAAGTAATCTCTGTATACTAAACACCTTGTAAATATTGCCCATCCACTCCCATGTATGTGCTTAGAAACACGATAAAAATACCCAAGAAATATAGCTAAGCAACGCGAGCGCTGTCCGCCCGAGATCACTGCACCTGTCTCCATGGCAATGTATACATTGCTTGACTCGGGCAAGTCCTACAACAGTGTTCACCGAAGATTGTGATTGACCATCTCCGGATCACGTGCTCACCACACGTGACCCGGCCACGCCCAACGAGGAAGTGTTCACATTACCGGCAAACAGGCACCGGAGACACTCCACGGGGCACGCCGAGCAAGAACCAAGTAGGTTAATCGGTCTGATGAACAGAAGCGACAAGTAAGTACACTTGAAGGACCGCTAAGCGGGAACGACCGCCTGTATTATTTACTATTTCTTCTTGGGGCAATACTCGATTGTCAATGCGCTTTGATCACAGCGCTGACACTGGAAACTTGTTTTTTCACCTACAGGAGAACGGAATCCTGTCCACTTGGTAACGCTGGTGCCTATGAAGCGAGAGTTTCGCTTTCAAGCGTAAGCACTGAATAACCAGCCGCCTCAATACTATTGAGACGGTTTTTTCTCACGACTGCTCACAATTATTTGGCAGCCGTTCACAGCGCAGCACGCTAACAGGTCACTCTCCCATTTATCGACCCCTGATTTTCACGTATCCCAGACGCCAAACCATATCGACACCTCTCATTTGGCGGCTGCCCTTTGATTGAAAGGCACCTCCCGGCATTTTATCACTATATTTCTGTGGCCACCCACGCAGTAGATATGTTCTAATCACGATAGTGATATGCTGGTATGATTCCACACGTGGATATTATGATTGTTCCTAAATAATCATGAATATATATGTTATATGTGGTACAATCCATTTTGTCTACCCCCGTGTGTGACCCCTTCCTGTTTTTTGTTTCCCTGTCTTTTCATAGGTTTTTTCAAAAGTGAAAAACGCACCTTTTTGCACGAGATCCCTATTTACGATCTCTAAATTGAACTAGGGCAGGACGCTCCTTAGCGTGGGCGGACCACCCAGTTCAAATCACCTACGGTCCTGACGAAAACCCTTGAATCCATGTTTGGGTTGAAACATGTAGACCTTTTTAAACAATAGTTTTGTACATTCACATTCACATAGCACACTTTCGCTATTTTTATATATTTTAACACGACTTTTTGACACCAAAGCCTTCCTAATTGGGCAAAGGTGCCACACTTTATTTTTACTAAGGGTTCAAGCGCTCAAGAATAAATACTTGAAGTGAGTAGTGTTGGCCCTTTTTAATACACAATTTTTGATAGTCTTGTACACATAAAACGAAACCAGCTCCACTGTAATCAGGTGTCGCAGCACACCCTGTAGGCACTCGGCCTATGGGGTGGGACCCCGATGATGAAGCATGTCACCAACTAGGTTGGTGAGTGAGGGGTCTTCTATAAGGATATGCTTTATCCAGTAACAGGTTGGGGCAAAATGTGCTAACCAGAGCACTAGTGCTCATCGGAACAGATGTCGCCTAGCCCTGCAAGGGGTTAACGTTTACAAACACATCTGCACCTTACACGATGGCAACGGCAACGGATATTACATTTTGTCATTAGTACGTCAGACAACGAATACGTTTCAAAATCCCGTATGCCTGAGTCAAACATTTTTGGGAAAAATATACACCAACATTTGGTGCGCATTCTTGTATAACCTGTGTTCAGTAAATATCAAGACGAATAATCGTCGATTATTCCGAGAGTACGTAAGTGGTTATTTGTATTTTTCCTGTGGTTTCGATTAAAGAGTAACTGTCATGTCAGATATTATTGAGACGTGACTGTATCAGTACACGGCCATCGAGATGCCTCTGTTTTAAGATGGATTCTTTGGATCAATCAATTCGTGCTTTATTTTATTTCCCCACCCTCTTAATAATAAACCCGTTCAAAGAAACGAAACGTAATCTTATATTCGACGGCAAAGGGTTCCCTTCTGGACAAACAACGGTTTCTAAAACCTGGTATTGGCCTCATACTTTGTAATTTCTAGTGATTTGGCACCATCTAGTGGCAAGCATCTGTAGTACATAGTTTTAGTACTGTCCATTTACAAGTTCGTACGAGACTGATTCTGTCATCCATGGTCATCCATGCACATCCTAGCCTACGATGGTTCAAGGGAAATAGGAAAAAGCTCCTTTGAAATGATGCGCCGCTGTCCTTCAAGGCAGCGCGCGGTACGACGGCACCAGGAAGCAGAGTATACTTACATGCAAGGGGGAATCACGGCGGGAGGTATGGAACGTAAGCAGCCCTCCTCGGATTTGTGAATGTTTAGCGCAATTTAAACACGGTTATGTAGTACAGCAGAGAATAATTTGTAAGCTTATTCTGCTATGAGGCCAGGCAAAGAACTGCGCACAATGACACAGTCAAGTCGGTTTGACCATCATATAATAAATGCAGATAAGCACAAAACATCCACGCACATTGACTAGAGGGCTCACACGTGCAAATATGTAGACAGAGTATTGTACCTAAAGACATCCATCCACATTCACATAAAAATACATACAGACACCACACCCACACACAAACCAGCAGACAATCAGGCACCTATACTCACAGACCTACATACTCCCGGGGCACAAGTCCCCCAAAAAAAGAAGTGGGGGGGGGGGGCTTTAGGCAGTATGAAGACATCACGGCGTGTGGCTTAACGGCACATGACATCACGGCGCGCATGATCTTGCACCTGGCATCACAACAATTGAGACCACAGGAAGTGGCATCACAAGAAGTGACATCAGATCTTAAGCCCTCACATATATGTTTATAGGTTTATCATTAGTACATTTGAGTGCATTTCGAAAATAGAGCCAAACCCTCCTGATTAAGGCAGAAGATTCATACTTCTGAAAGCTACACATAAAACAATGTTGCCTTTTGTCAGTGTAAAGCTTCCTTTGCCAAGGACTGAACCGCCAGCCTACTCAATCAGGCATAATATTCCATATGCAGCACATTTCCATGTAGATGTGATTGCTTTAGCTGCCTGCACTCTCCAGAAGTGAGACCACGCTTCTATGCCAAGTATTCTTACACAGGCTTACCCACCTGCATTCATTTTCAAAGATTGACGCTCATTTTCTGCAAGTAGACTATGGCGCAAAGCAAGAGAGAAAGACAGAAAGAGGAAAAAAGGAGAGAGACAAGAAAACAATTTTGAAGGCAGAAAAGGGGATGAAAAAACAACCTGCAAGATTAAGCAATTTTAGGGAAGTGAAAGAAATAGGTCATGACAACCTTGGCTTTCAGCAATACGACTCTAAGCAAAAGTTTGGGGCTCTGCATTTGTTTTTACAAGTTACATACTGCCCCCCAAAATGTCACAGCCACATTTAGTAGCTGACATGGCTCATGTTCTTATTGTTAGCATAACTATATCTAAACCATCCTCACATTTACCAGTGCAACCTGACAACTCACCCTGGAATCAGTAGCACCAGAGAGCCCACACAAAGAATAGGACATCAATTTCAAAGTAAGACGTATTAGCTCCACACCAAAATAAGGGTAAGCTGCATAGTATTCAAGGATGAAACAGATATGGTGACACAGGTAACTCACAAAAAGGCACATGCAATTGCAGTCCCAGCTAGCACTTTCAAGAAATAATTGGTCTTCCGCAGGAAATATGAATAATTTGCATAGCAAACGTCTAGATGTAGGAACAGCAAAAGGCACCACAATCTATCGCCAGTAATCAGAATCTATACTAGACTATGCTCCCTAATAAGACCTGTGCATATTCTAAACATGTTACACTGCTAACATTATGCACCAGAGATGGCCAACTTGACCTACTTGTTTAAAGCAAAACTACCCTGGGGGCTCACCTATTCACTGTAGCCTCACCCTGAAGGAGCCAGCCCTAAGTAAGCACGCATGATCTTTCATTTCATGGTTAGCATACTTCTGAATTACACCAGTCTCTCGGACCTAAGAGCATCATAACAACAAAGCTAACCTGTGTTATTGTGTTTTAATATAGTACATTACAAACTTTGCAACATTGCTGCAGTAGGTAGGTGTGAGAAGGGCAAAAAACAAAACCTCCCATACCTAGGCAGGGTAACAACTTGACAAAATTTAACACAGCTATATTTCCAGAGTTACAAAAATGCAACTTGACTTCCTTTCAAGAAAAACAGCTCTTCGACATACAGTGATAGGAACAGGTAAATAAAGCACACAATTTCAAATGTTTGGAAACCATTTTTTGTTGTGATGTGCCAGATTTAGATACCTCAGAACAAAACTGAAATGTTTGGGTCATGAAGGAGCAAGCAAAATTACGCAAGGCAGTCCTTATTTGAAGTGAAAAGTGCACAGTTGCAGCATCTGCTTGCCACCCACGCTTAAACCTAATTTGTCAAGAATTAAAGACAAAGCATTAACCTTTGATGTAAAACGAGAAATAAAGATATGTCCTTCTAATTGCTGAAATGAACAATGTGAAAGCAGAAAACCTGGGATCAATCCTGACTTCCCAGCTTGACCAAATTCTGTGATCCTTGGCAAATCTCTCTTGTGTTTGGTTTAATAGGCTGTAATGTCGTACCATATATAATAAGAATCTAGGATGCCGGGAAATGAGGAACCAAATAGGTTCACGGCTGGGAAGAGACGTTTGATGAAAGTTTGACTACAAGGTCAACCTGTCTCCTTACCCTCATTGAGCTCTAAATAAGACTCTACTAAAGAAATACTAACATAGTCACCAAGTGGGTCGGTATGTATGGCATGCATGCGTAAAGTGAATGGAAGTTTCACAACTCAATACAAACAAATAGGATACTAAGGGGATCCTTGTGAGGTCCTGATGAAAGCCAACTAGTCCAGTGAGCCATTGGTGTGATGGCTGGAACATGTTGACCCAGAGTTACAGCAGATACTAGTGTCCTTAGTGCATCCCCACCTATTTTTATCTTTGTCAGGGTGCCCTTTGAAAATAAAATTAACCCTCAGGACACCCTAGACTATTTTAAATTTAGGATCCCATGCATTAACCAAAGAGCTTACTTGGCAACCAAGGTTGAGCCCGCTCAGATACATTAGTTATCTGGATGAGGACTCTATGATGAAGCATGCCACTTGGAATTCCAATGGGTGAGATCCCTTTTAATACCATAGGGTGGTCCTCCTGATCTGGTATGGAGAGATAGGCTAAGCATGGTAGGGACTCACTTCTGTTTTCTTTCTATTGCTGGATGTTTGGAAAGGTGAGCAAAACCAGTGCCACTTCTCAGTCACTCATTCTTGGAATATAGTAATAAGAATCTAAGCCATTTATATAATGCATTTGACACTTGACTTTCATGTGACTTCTACCTGCCAGCCACACCTTAACCTCATGCATGAAGAATTAAAGACAAAACATTGACCTTTTATGTTAAATAGGGGATTCGTCTTTCTTCTGGTTTGCCTGCTGGGACTGGACCCTTGTTGCTGGTGTAGCGCACTGGCGCTGTGAAACTCCGAGTGCCTATTCCTTGAAAAGCGCTACCTCTCGCCGGACCCGCTTCGCAGGTCCCGCTTCGAGGCGCTTGACTTTTGTGGGCGTAGGAGTCACCAAAGTTTGCCGTGGGCGTAAGTCTGAGCAGGGCTGCGAGCGTGTTGGCAATCGGACTCCGATTCCCAGGAGTCCCTGCTGTTGCTGACCTGCCCGAGTCACCTGGGCAGCTCTCCCTGTTCTGACAAGCCCCCTTTCACCCCTCCTCCCATAAACAGCGCTTGTCATCTCCGCTGCACGGGAGCGTCCCGGGAGAAGCCCGGGACAAGGGCGGGACCGTCTGTGGCCGTCAGGGGCCGAAGGAGGCCGGGCTGGGCCTACCCTCTAACATTGTGCCCTCAATTCACATGATACTGACTGTTACCAAGTTCAAGAAATACCTGGTGTTTGCATACATATTACTGTTAATCCTATAGTTTGTTGGCTGTGAAGTATGTCTTCAAACTCAAATCCAACTGCCCTGATCCCCACTCAGGCCGAGGCGGGGCCAGTTATCTTGGGCCCTTTAGACAAATACTTCAGTCGGGCAACCCAAGATATTGACAAAGAAATTGCTTTGGCGGAGAGGCGCGCCGAGCGTAGGTTATCCATTGAACTCCTTAAAATTCCTTTAGAGAAAAGGCCACCCCAAGGTTTTCCTGCATTGGCATTGGTTCCTCCCCTGTCATCTCTAACCCTGCCAGTTGTATTGGAAACGCCCTATGCCTTTCCCCCTTCACCAGAGCTGTTGGCTGGCTCGTCTGTGGGCCACGTTGTGCCCATTTTTCCGCCAACCTCGCCCCCAATAACAACCAGCTTACCTACAGTGCAGGTGATTACTGCCCAAACGAGTGTGCCCATTTCATCTCCCACCTCGTCCTTAACAACAACGGGTTTACTTTTAGGGCAGGTGACCACCGCCCAGTTAAGTGTGTCAGCTCACATAGATAAAACAAAACCAAGTATTAAAAGGAAAATAAGTGCTGCCCCGAAGAAGTGTTCTCTTCCCAAACACCCGAAAAAAATAAGAAAGGTTGGAGTAGCCCTGCGTCCTTCTAGTGAGCCTATTGGGGCTGGCCCTGGTGGGGAAGACTCTATTGAGGATGGAGTTGTTTCGGTTAGTCCTGCATCTATCACAAATGTCCCTTCACCGATGGGATTGGTTGAGACCTCATCTTCTGCTCCAGTTCTGCTTCTCGAGTTGGAGAGGCTGATGAGGTCTCTCCTGAACCCTATCGAGGAACGAGTTAAAAAACTAGCTGATCTATTAGATCATTTTGAGCAGGCAACCCTAGATAACTTTTTTTCCACCAAAGCCCTAATTAAGTCCCATCCTAGGACTGGGGGAAGTACCAATTCTTTGAAACCAAACGGCAAGGCCAATGGTGTGTCCACTGTAGTGCCCCCTCCCCCTATAGTTAGCATTGCTAGCAAGCCCCAGTCGAAGGGCCAAACCCCTAAGACTAACCCGGAATTTTTTGGAGCGCCCAAGTAGTAATACTAGCAAACAAACCAAGCTGCCTGATACATGGCTATGGGTAATAAGGAGAGTTCCAAAAATGGTAATCCTGTCTTTAATGGTTCTCAACCCTTATCAAGTAGCTTAAAACCCCGTTCTGGTGTTCCAGCTAGGGGTAAGAAAGGCAGTTCCAATACCAATAATACTGCATTGAGTTGTTCCCAACCACTACCAAGTATCTCAACATCATGTCCTGCTGCTCCTGATATAAGCCGGCCTAACACCCTCACGGTGAGAGCACCGCGTAGAATACCTCCCATGAATCTCACCCCGGATTCTTACCCCTTTGTGGCTGTCCTCACTAATGTACCTCCTCTGTTGGCCGGGCAAAGAGAATCCTTCCAGATGCTAAAGAACAAGGTAATGCACTGATTGAAAGCGAATAGACCATTGCCCGGGGAAGTGGACGGGCTGATAATTGGAGTGAGAAGGACAGATTGGATAGGTTGCACTCCTAAGAACCTGGGGGGGGGGAGTGTATAGTTGTTAACTTTCAAGATCCTAGGGTGGCACGTTTGATTACAAAGCAAAATTGGGGCTTAAGTAGTGGTGGAATTGGTGTTGTTGATCTCACAATTTTTTACCCAAGACCAACAGGAGTACAATTTGGAATGACCAGTGAACCAGGTTGTTTCAATAATTTCCCCTCCCCAGGGTTTGTACCTTTCACTGTACCCTCTCAACGGGGCAACTTCTATAACGGATCAATGTATAATCGGTTTGAAATAATGAATGATCTAGGGTGGATCTATTGACCCAGTTCTGATTATTGCCAGAACAACAGGGAAAGTATGTCCTGTAGGGAGATATGTGGGAAACCTGTGTTAATTGATTTGTTCAAAAATGTGATATCAAATGAAATGAGAACTGGTGGGGAGACTATGATTTTGGATGAAACCTGTGGGGAGTGTATTCCTGCTTCCGGGGACTCTGAAAGGGAGGTATCAATTATATTTAGCACTTTGGACACCCAGGAGGTTGATCATAGCGTGGAGGATACCACCCGAGGGAGGGGGGATGGGCGAGATGGAACTGGGGTGTCCTGTGTAGGAGAGTTACCCATGGACAGCCTAGGGAAGTTTCTCTCATGGAACATCGCGGGGTTGAACAGCAAGTTGATGTCCCAAAACTGGATTGATTTCGTTAATGGTTTTGAAATCTGTTTATTCCAGGAGACATGGGCTTGCGACCCTATATTTCTTCCTGGTTATTTAAATTTTTCAATTCCAGCCAGTAGAGGTTCTAGGGGCCGACCGATGGGAGGCCTGACTATTTGGGTAAGGCAATGCCTCCAGTTAACTATCAAAGTGGTGGACCTGGGTTGTAAAGACATCCAAATGCTAAGAATAACCTCAGAAAAGCGGGGAGGGATAGACATATATAATATCTATGCCAGGGGTAGTACCATTGGGAGCTCTCCCATTTTAGAGGCACTGTCCACTTCCCTGGAATCTCAGTCTCTGGGTAACAAAGTTGTAGTAGCTGGTGACCTAAATAGGACCTTCGAACCATTGGACAGTTCGGACGATCCCCTAGGGCATGAAGAAGATACACAATGGGGTGTTCCGACTTTACATCTGGTTCCTGTCAAGCGATGGACCAAAGATATATTACAACTGAATGCCATCTGCTTGGAACATGGTTTAAGAGCCCTAAATGGGAGGACGAAGGGCGACAGGGAAGGTGCTTGCACATTCGACAATGGTCATAGTCAAAGTCGGATAGATTATGTCCTTTGTAGCCTTAATTTGTGGCAGTTGGTATGTGACATGAAAATTGAGGGTAGACTAGAAAGTGACCACAATCCCCTCTGTGTGTCCCATGATTGGTGGATGGCCATACCAGGGAACCCACAATCAAGCAATGGCCTAATGCCTACCATGGCCAATGACATGCGCAGATTTAACTGGCCGAGGGTACTAGCGAATGCAGAGTCTATGAACTTTATAAGTTCTGAAGTGGATACTGCAATCGCTGCTATGTAGGCTGCAAATCCTGTAACCCCAGGCTCAAGGGAAATAACGGACATACATAACAAGCTCTTTTCCACTCTAAAACCGCATTTTTCGAGGTCCTGTAATACAAATAGGAAAAAACCACCTAAACCAGCTAGTTGGTTTAACCACCAGTGCAGGGAAGCCAGGTTAAGCTTGGGATGTGCAATTAGGAATAGGGATAAGGTAGCGATTGGCGAGGCTAGGTAGCACTATAAGGCTAGTGTATTACTAGCAAAAAAAACATGGGACAAAAATCACTGGGCTGAGCTAAAGGAGGCCGCAGGGGCGAAGGATTCCAGGTTGTTCTGGAATATTGTCAAGTGGGGTAGAGGAGGACTTCCAAACAAACCTGACAAAAATGTCGCTGAGGGTGCCTGGGTGGATTATTTTGAACCGCAATACGCTGAGACAACCAAGTTTAATGATGTGAAGGTAGTTCCAGCTGTATTCTCTACTGGGAATTTATTTTCCATCAAAGGAACTGAAGCTGCAATAGGCGCTGCTAAAGGGGGAAGGGCACCGGGTTTAGATGGGATACCCTCTGATGTCTTTACAAACGACAAGGCGAGGTGGGCTACGTATATATTTCTCCTAGGAAACGCAATTGCAAAGGGAACAGCAGTCCCGGAATTATGGAAGGGAGCAACTATTATACCCATATATAAAAAAGGAGATCGGTCCCTCCCGGCCAATTATAAGGCGATAAGCTTGATTGCCACTATCCCAAAAGTGGTGGGGAGAATGGTGGTAAACAGGCTAATGGACTGGGTAGATGAGAAAAATGCCCTCTCCCCATATCAGGCTGGATTCCGGCGGGCAACAAGCACCGTTGATCAGGTGTTCCGTTTTGCTCTGCTGCAGTGGGGGACGGTGGTGCTTGGCAAGGGCAGCCTGTATGTCGCTTTTGTTGACTTGCGGGCTGCCTTCGACCTAGTCCCAAGGAGAAAGCTCTGGGCAGTTCTGAGTGATATAGGCCTTCCAGCCGAGTTGCTCACCCTGATAATGAGGCTACATGAATGTAACTTCCCCAAAGTCCAGTGGGGTACAAATGGCGAATCATCTGCCGATTGGACGCGGAGTACGACAGGGGTGTGCTATGGCCCCCCTGCTTTTTTCCCTACTTATTAACGGAATTGTGGCTAGGATGCTGGATGCCAGTGTCGATGCACCTTCGTTGGCGGGCGTCAGGGTTCCGATCCTGATGTTCGCCAATGATACGTTGATTTTATCTAAAACACCGGCCGGCTTGCAGCGAGCCTTAAACATCTTTGATCTCTTCTGTGGGGAACATGGCCTGGAAGTCAACGTGGGTAAGACCAAGCTGATGGCCTTCTCATCAAAGTGTAGACCCCGGCCCAAAATACTTTTGAATAACTGTGAGTTAGAGGCTGTTTCTGTATTTACCTATTTAGGGGTGCAGATAGCAAATAATCTAAAATGGTCCCAGTGAATGGAAAAGGCAGTCTTGAGGCATCAACAGATTTCGGGGGCACTCCAGGTGAACATAAAAAGTCAAAATCAAAGCCCATAAAACCAGTCATAGCAGTATATGACGCTAAGGCTATCGGGTCTGCTCTATATGGGGCGGAGCTGTGGGGCTTCGATAGGCTTCTCCCTCTGCAGATATCGGAGAATAGGTTCCTAAGGGGAATCACAGGTCTCCCCCAGAGTACACCACTGATCCCGCTTGGTCTTGATCTAGGGAGAAGATCAGTTAGTGACCGAGCGCAATTGCGCCCGATCCTTTACTGGAGACACCTCTGGACTACCCCGGAGATACGGCACTACGCAGAGGGGTTCCTTGCCATAATCAAAGCTGATACCTTTCACAAAATAGTGTGGTTAAAAAATCTTAGAGCAGCTTTAGGGGACCTCACCCTCTCTAATCTATGGGACAATCCATCTGGAGAACCCTTTCCAAGCAAAAATACAATCAAAAGTTTATATTGGAATTGGATAGATGGTAAACTTTGGAGTAGAACAAGGTCAGATACAATGGCGGGGCGCTTCCTAGAAATCAAACCGTGTCCTACACTGGAACTATACTGGGACAGTATTACTAACCCAGGGGATAGGAAGCTTTTCTTCCAGTTGAGATCAGGTGCCCTCCCTCTGAGATCATTGACGGGTAGGTGGAGGAGTGTAACTGCCTTGTGCTGCCCGGTTTGTGGTGCAATTAAGGAAAGCATAGGTCACTTTTTATTCCTGTGCAAAGCTTATGCCACCCCGAGAAGAGTTTGGCTAACTCCCGTTTGTAGAAACCTAGGGACATCCAGGGGTGTTGAGGCACTACGAATTATTTGTACCACCACTGATATGCCTATCGTTCTAGGAACAGCAAAGTATTTGGGGTGGGCTTGGTCTATTAGACGGAGGACAATCTCTACCAATGTAATATAATTAGGGTATCAAGGGATATTTGTGCAAATGTGCAAATGTACACTAAATATTTTCTTTTATTGTTTATGTATGTACAAATGTTTTAAAAAGTCTGTATAAATAAGGAATTTTTTTATAATGTGATGTATTTTAAATGTATGTTTGTGCTTTTATGAGTATATTCCTTGAATAACTCCTTCGACGCTCATGACGAGCTCAGCTCGTCATGATGTACACCTCCATACATACATGACCAGCTGAGCTCGTCATTAACAATGGGGAATCTCAAGTTACAGCACAGGAGGAAAATAGCACTAGCCTCCAAAAGGTTAAAGCCTTGAAATTCGTTAAATAGGAGAAATAAAGAGATTTCTTTTTTGTGACTGAATTGCACAAAGTGAATTCAGAAAACCTGTGTGCTGCCCATTACCTCCGTATGCCAGGTGGTAGTTGCGGTGAGGATTGAGGGTTGTCGCCCTGGTGCATAGGTCTATTGAGAAGAGGGCCGTCGTACTATGCAATGCTGTGACCCGAAGGGGATGCTTTCCTGTGTGCGCTGTCACAAACCCTGGTGCCAGGAGAGGGACCATGGTGAAGTGAGAGGGTAGTTTGTTGTGACAACTTATGTAATGTGCTGGTTCAGAGAGAATTTAGACACAATTAATCTAGATATTATGACAATCCTGCATCATGAACAATATCATAAAATTCAACAGAATCAGAATGTGGAATTTCAATCTCAGCTTAATGTCTCCTTGCAATGCATACATACAAAGATTAACTATTCATATGTAAAGTATATGAACACTATCATAATGCCAATATGTCATAGAAAGAGGAAAGCGAGTCAAGATCCTATTTTTCCAAACTAGGTAGGCCAAAATTCGAAGAAAAGGTGGGGAAGAAGAAAGTTCAACTCTAGAAAGAATGTGTAAATTCAAATGTCTAAAATAATATTAAGTAATAACAGAAGCCAAAATCAAAAGGAAAGAACACAAGAGGCAATATGTGTTAATGGATATACTCTAATTCCATAAAATGAGATGCTGCAGAAGCATCATAACTGTAGTGACAGAGAACAATACTACCCGAGTTATGAACACACAGGAGTGTCTGAACTAACCAAATAAGGGACTGCAGAGAGATAGAACGTCAACCACTGAATACTAAAATAAAAAAAAAGTTGTATTAACATTTCTGTGTTATTGCATTTGTTTTTTGTTTTAAAACGTTCACATGAAATCAGGAGACCACTGCAAGAGGGCTGAAAAAACATACATATGATCACAAACCCCTGATATCAACATGGTGTGTACCATAAACAAATGACAGCTTTAAGAGTGTGAATCTTCTTAAGAAATATTCGCATTTGTAATTTATAGTAAAATACGCAGTAGTTAGATATATTTGTTAAATATTTTATACTATACAAATGAAATGTTAATACATTCATGAAATATTCTTTAAACATAGATTTGCTCATAATCTAAGACATTCAGTGCTGTTCCTTCAAAGATAAAAAAAATTGTATGTTTGTATATTTATATGCAAGTTTGGTTTAGTCACTCGTGTATTATATATTATTATTTGTCAGTTGCATTGCGCACACAACTGTATCTCAATTTTTAATGTAAAATAAACCAATTACCTTTTAAGTGAGATATATAACTGGTTTATAATATCAGTTCTGGTGACATTATGTCCTGTGATTTTACTGCATGTGATATCATTGTGAATTGCAGATTTTAATTAGTCACTCCTCTATTCTTAAAGAACGTGTGCACTGACCCTAAATGTATCTATATTTTTGTTATCCAATCACACGATGGGAAACCCATTTCCCGTACTTGAATTAGAGCACATTGTACTGTTACTTTGCCCTTATGTTACTGGTAAAACTTGGACAGGTGAACTTTTCTTAAGCTAAGCTGACTCGAACATTGTTGGGGACCCCAAAGGTAAATGAAGGGAAAGTGTGAGAATTATGACTGATTCATGTTAGCATCTTTTCAAACAATAATAGGAACCACTTGGGAAAGAATAGCCCTGGCAGTATAATTATGAGAAGTGGACACATTGGGTTTATAGACATTTTTAAGTATGAGTATGTTAAAAGTATGAGCAGAGAAAAGATATAAATCTGTTTGCATTAATTTTGCTGCCCCTCTTAACTTCTACTGTTGAGAATTTGCTTCAATGGGATGGAAGGGAATTATTAGGTTTTGCTGAGTTTTTAGAACGAGTAACCTCAATAGCTAAGAAAATTCCCTCTTTTAAAAAATCCTTAGTATTCCCCGAATCGCTTCGGCAATTAAATATTGAAATAAATAAATTGATACGGGGTCAATACTTATCATTTAATCAGGAAGGCCACAATAAACTAGCACTATTAAAAAGAAGGAGATCGAGGTTAAAGGCCGGATTAAAAAAAGAAAATGAGGACTCCTTATGGATTCAACTCCGGGAAGCCTCATATAAGGGACATGCCAGGATATTCTGGTCAATAATTGGCAAGGGTTGCGGCACTAGATCCTGTCCTATGCCTATTGCCATTGATGAGCAGATTTGGGCTCATTACATCGAGAACTTATACAGCAACAATGGTCCCCAACGGGACGATGATGCTCCCATTGTAGACTCTCGTTTATATGATTCACCGTCTGAAAAGGAAATTGAACTTGCCATCAAAAGCATGCGCTCTTCTGGTGCGATGGGTCCCGACGAGGTCCCTATTTCGGTGTTAAAACAACAAAGTGAATTATGGAGCAAAATTCTTTATCCTGTGTTTAAATCCTGCTTTATTAGCGGAAAAGTCCCCCCATCCTGGAAAGGGAGCATTTTAGTCCCTTTATATAAAAAAAGGGCTAGAGACCTACCCCAAAACTATCGTCAAATCGCTTTGCTTGATGCTATTGGCAAGGTCTTCGCAAAATGTCTTCTTGCTTTAATTAACGATTGGGTATCTAAGGCCGAAATTTTGCCCTTTGAACAAACTGGCTTTAGGCAAAAGCACGGTACGTTAGATAATTTGACTGCACTCCAGGTTATAACGGAGAAATATGTCAAAGTTCGTGGTGGACATGTGTATGGCGCCTTCATCGATTTCTCCACAGCTTTCGACAAAGTGGACAGGACATTGCTGTGGGGAAAGCTATTCGATTTAGGAATGCCATCTTTTCTTATTAAATTAGTCCGTGCCCTGTATTCGGACACTTGGTGCAGAGTGTTGCTAGGTGGGGAAAGAGGTTTATCTAGAACTATTCACACGTCTAATGGGTTAAAGCAGGGTTGCCTATTGGCTCCTCTGCTGTTTTCTCTTTATATAGTTGATTTACCTTTGGCTCTCTCTGCCTGCTCTGGCATAGCTCCCATCCTGGGGGGTTCCCCAATTGTATGTCTCATGTATGCTGATGATATTTTGATTCTTGACCTAACACCCAAGGGATTGAATAATCGCCTGCATGCCTTACATAAGTATGCAGGAAAACATTTTTTGTTGATAAATATTGCAAAAAGCAAAGTGATGTGTATGTCGGGTAGGAAGAAAACTAAATATGCAAATTTTCCATGGACTGTAGGGGGCCAAAAATTGGAACAGTGAAATCGTATACCTTCCTTGGTAAAATTGTTATGAGTAATTTAAGCGAAAAAGCTCATATAGCTAATAATTCCTGGAAAGCTATTGTCCAGGGAAAGAGTTTGCTATCCTTGTATAAGGCTACAGGTAGGAGACACTTTTCAATACTGTTAGACGTATTTAGAGCAAAAGTCCCTGCCTCCTTACTCTACGGAATAGAGCTAATTGATAAAAAAAATTGGAGCTTTTTACATTCCTCGGAAGGAAAAATTTTACGTAGCCTTGTATCTGTCAATACAGCGAGTTCAACGGCTGTCTTGAGACAGGAATTCGGCTTACGCAGTAGCTGGGTCCAAGGTTTGGCGGGGATCGTGCGCTGGGTTCTCAGCCTAGCAAGGGGCGAGCCGGGCACGCTAAGACATCTTATAAAAACGGAGTTGTTGGGAAATTTTAATGACTATTCATTAATTATAAAAAAAATTAGATATGCTGTGAGTCACTTGCAACTAGATAAAGATAATTTATTTTCTTTGTCACATATCAGTTGAAAACTCTCTTGAAGTCTTCCTCGTGGGAACTAGGGTTCAGACTGGATAGAGAGTTTCGCATTCTGAAAAAGGGTATTACTCCAGTTATCGATTCCTGTCTTGTGAGGAAAGCTCAACCATATGTTTTATGGAATATTCCTCACGTGGTTAGACGTCTACTATTTCTAATAAGACAGGATTTAATGCCTTTGAAATTGCTCTTATCTAAATAGTATGGCTCTTCAGCTGTCTGTGATTTATGTCATATGAAGGAGCAGGATGTGTTGCATGTTATTTATGTTTGCCCAGCACTGACGCCTTATAGGCGGAAATGGCTAAGACCCATTTGCTTTCAATTGAATATTGTGTCCGCTTCTGCTTTTAATGCAGCTATGATCAATCCCCCCAATGAAATGTTCTGTTTTAAACTATACACATTTTTCAAATGTTTTCTGGATATGTATTAAGTGGTAATTCAGATGCCCTGATCTCTGTGTATCTTTATTTTATGTACTAGTTAGTATGTTTCTCTTATATAATTTTATTTGAATATATTTCTATGTTTTTTTATGTGGATCTCGTGAGAGTTCCGTTATCATAAATAAATAAACCTTGAAACCTTGATTGCATTAATTTTAATATGTATTTGTATCTGAGATATATCATTTGAAATACGTTTAGCATAACTGCACAATGCTGGTATACATTAGTAAAATGCAGTTTTAATAAAATTCTATTTGAAAAGTTAAAAAATCAATCTAAAGATGATGTATGTCATTGTACACTCTATGGGATCTAGTGTTTTGTTTATCTTCATAATTGGAATCATAAAGTTGGTGAAAAGAAGTAGAGAAAATGAGATAGCCATTTCATCTAAATACATAGAAGCAGTGGATTTAAAATGGTTAATTATGACTTAGTCCATAAGGTATGGGAGGAAGTGTATCCACCATTTAAACAACGTATTTGTATATGAGAAGAATGGGTGGATGCTATTTCTACATCCAAAAAGGCTGATGACAATTCTGGAAGGATGAGTATTTAGTAGATATCACATTGACCTAATCCAGTGATCACCCATATCTCCTGTGAACCAAGTTCTAATCATGTAACACGATTTTATTTGGCATGAACCCTGATACCAGTATAATGGGACAAGGCCATCTCTTGTGACCAGCTCTGCTGCTGGTGTTTAGCAGTTTTATGATATAACAACACGGTACACGGTGTTAGTGAAGTATCCCAATTCTATTCTGTCCAGGGCTTCTATCCTCGTTCCTTTCCCTCTCCCCCAATCTCTAATCCTCTTCTGCCTGCTGCCACAGATTTCCAAGAGAAACTTGAATCCGGGAAGAGAGTAATTGCTCTTAATCGTCATCATTCTATAGAAACTATGAAGGCTAATGTGAAACATTTGGTTATTGGTTGAGGGGCGTCAGAACAGCCACAGTTCTTGTCAAGGTGAAACAAAAATAGTCAATAAATTAACCTATTCTTAACCTTCTGTTAGCTTGGCACAAAAGTAGTCAGGCTTAACTTAGAGGCAAGTGTAAAGTATTTATAGAGTACACAAACAGTAACAAAATGAACACCCAATACATACATGAAAAATCCCACACCAATTTAGAAAACTAGAGTAAGATTTAATAAATTATTTGACAGCCCAAAAATCAGTAGGACAAGAGATATGCAATGTCAAAGATTTGAGGTAAATATAGTGCCTAAAAGCACAAAGTGCTACTCGTGGTTATCTGGTCATGAAAGACTGGATAAAGGTCACAAGTTCAGCCCGACCACGATGGAGTGTGGGCATGATACAGGGACCGGTTTTGAGAGAATTTGACCCGGACAGGCTATTGAAGCCCTGGGGGTACCACTTCCTATGCCATTATCATGTGGCCTTTTTTCCTGGATTGTTCCTATTGCTGCCATTTCGACTACACATAGCGTCCTAGTACTCTAAAAGCAGCAGGACTATGTATTGCATTGACTATTCCATGAAATTTAACCGCAGTTTGAATTTTCCATTTCAGATACTATTGACTGCACGGGACTATCGTATCTCTACAGACTGCATGATTATATTTCTTCACGATTCTACTGTCCGTTCTTTGATTTCCACATTTGCAACAGATCTGGTCTTGTACAGTTTTAATCGCTACAGTAACCTGGTTCTCTATATAGAAGTCGTTTGTCACCTACTCAGGAAACGTCGTGGAACCATAAAACGTCTACACAGTGTGTCTTAGCCTTGGTAAAGTCGTCCCAAGACGAAACACGTGTCGGCTGTGATTCTCTTTTTGTCTACGTGTCAACTGTGATGTGTCAACTTTGATGAAGACTTGAAAATAAAAAGTCTCTTCTGTTTATTTGGACAATACCTGAGTTGTGCTTTATATGATGCCACACATGTTTGGTTCACTCAAATCACTGTGGTATCAAACTTTTGGGTTGTGCTCTGTCTAACAAAACACAGGGACCATGTTAGTCTCATAAAAAAAGTTACCACCTCAAAGTGTGGTGCAAAGAGTCCATTTCACCGTTGAAAAAGCCGCAAGGAGAAGGGAGCGTGCCGCAGATGGACGCCACTGTAGCGTGAAGAGTGGGCCAGGTGTTGCTGGCGATTGGTGCAGTAGCGCACAGATCCTATTGAGCATCACGTACAGTTGTTGCTAAAGCTTCTTGTTGGTGGTCACTGCGGGCTATCAATGCCATAGCGCACAGTGCAGATCTTGCATTGTTGGTTGTCTCTGGCAGTGGCTGTAGAGTTGGGTTCACCCGAACTTTGTGTTGGCGGTCAGTGTGGGTGATAAGATCTTGTTGTGAACTGGTCCGTTCATGGTCGTAAAGAGCCATAAACGTCAGGATTTTTCCCTTTCTTCAAGGAGGAGCTCAACTGATACCACACCAAGAATCCAGGATCTGGGAGGCACATCTTGGGAATAAGGTACTCACTTCATCAAAGGCCAGCAGGGCTCAGGGACGTCGAGTTGTGAGTCCAGTGCAACAGGTCAGCTGGGCAGTTGCAGAGAGGCCTCTGGAGCTTGCTGTACCCCTAAAGCTCAGAACAAGAGGCCAGCTAAGTAATCCTTGGAGTCAACTCTGGTAGCGTGGGATGAAGGGAGCAGGCTCTGCCTTCGTTCTCAGACAGCAGGGCATGCCTCAAGCATGCCCTGCTTTCTATAGTGTCCACAGGTCCAGGATTGTACTGAAAAGTGGGTGTGTGGGTCCTCATTCTACACCTGGGCCAGATTGAAGTGGAAGAGATTTCTGGAGTTTTCCCATCACAGAAGTGTCTGGAATTTATTGCCTTCATACCCTGGTTCCAGGATGTCTGGGGGCACAATAGGCTAGTTGGAAGTTCTTCATGTGTGTGTGAGTGTGCGGCAATGCCTTTGAATTGCAAGAGGGCTGTGCAAAGCTTCGCCTACCCCCAACCTTCTTGGAAGGCGCATCCTGCCAATGCCCTGTCCCTCTGTTGTGTGGCTGTCTGGAGGAAATACACAAAGGCCAAGTGCCAACTACACCTAGTTATGAGTCACAAGAAACTGCCTGCTGGCACCAAATGGTTAGGACAAAAAAATGGCAACTTTCCAAAAAGTGGCTTTTTCAGAATTGTTACTTTAAATCAGATGTTTCCATTGAAAAGGATTTTAGATTTCAATTCCTTACACACCAATGATGATATTTGTACCTGCTCACAAACAAAAGTTATCATTTATTAAATGTATTAAGGTAACTGAAAGTTATCCTATGGGAGAGGTAGGCCTCACAATAGAGAAAAACGAATTTATTATTTGTGACTACCAGCACATGTAAAACTTTAGTAGGAATGCCTAACGTTATAAATACAGTGCACCGTGCTCTATGGGCTGTTAGGGTCTATTTTAGGGTTGACACATGTAATAAAAGGGGAGCTTAATGTTTGGCAAGGGGTATATTTTTCCAAGTTGAAATAGCATTCTAAGACTGCACACAGGTTGCACAGGCAGAACCAAGACATGTTTTAAAGGGGATACGCAAGTGGGTGAAACAATAAGTGCTACAGGCCCAGTAGTAACATTTAATTTACAGGCCCTGGGTTTATGTAGTAACACTTTATTAGGGACTTATAAGTAAATTACTTCTTCCAATTGTGTGTAAGCCAATTTGACCATGTATATAGTAGAGCACACAAACACTTTAGCAGTGGTAAAGTGCACAGAGTCATAAGCCAACAAAAATGAATTCAGCAAAATAGGAGGGGTGAAGGCAAAAATGTTTGGGGTACTACCGCCCAAGGGTAGGACTGATAAGTTAAGAAGATTTGTTCCAAAAGTTTAAGTTAGGAGAAAAGTATTGGTTGTCTTCCAGGTTCTTGGCCACGTGAAAGTTCCACTCAGGCTTCATCCTCGAATCTTTGGGCCCATTGTTATACCTAAACATATACAAACCGGTTGTCTTTAGGCTCTGGGCCTGATTATGATCCTGGCGGTTCCGGGAACCACCATCACTTTCTGGCAGTCTTCCCGCCCGCTTCCCAAGCGGTCCGACTGCCGGAATATGAATTGGGTGGGAAGACCGCCTCCAGACCGCCAGCAATCTTGCTACCATGGCAGCGGTGGGAGAAGTAGAGGCAGTCCATGGGAGCGGTACCACCATGTCTGCTGTAAGCCCAATTATGAACAGCCTTTCTGCTGACCTATGCATGGCGGGGACAACGCCTTTCGAGAGTCGGTAGAAAGGCAGTTCAAGTGGTCAAATTATGATCAGAGGAGAAATGTGCCTATGTAAAATATCACTGGTGCACATGTAAATTGCAAAATCACCTTTATATCGGCTAATGCAAAGCCAGGAATCAGCAGGAATAGGTAAATTAACAAACGCCCGACTGGCTGGGAACACGTTCCGGGTGTGTCCAGCAGTATGTGATTAATCAAAATCCTTCAGGCTGGTTTCTTGCGCGATATGTACCGACATCATGACTCCGCCCCCATTCACCCACCGGCCCCACAGGATACTCCAAATGAGGTGGGAACGGAGCCCGGCTACTCAGCAGTGTGCTCGGTCCTACCGCCGTGGCAGGACGGCAATCACACTACCGACCTTGTAATCAGGCCCTCTGACTTCCTAACTCTTTGAAGATTTACCTAACTTTCATGTTTTCCAGGTAAAGCCTTTTGTACCAGATTCTTTTTGTCTGACCTCCCATTCTCCTCCCTTAGAAGAGGACCAGAATATGAGGTCAGCGACATTGGTAGGTCCTAAATTCATAGAGGTCGGTTTGTTTTTCTTTCATAGGAAATGCTATCCTGCTAATGAGAGTTTTTGGGTTCCTGCATCTTCAATCCATGTCCCAAGACTGGTTAGTAAATAGTTTCTGTACTTTCCTGACTAATGTGGGCTTGGGGTGTGATATTGTTACGTCCACAGCTTCTTGGCAACTTTGGCACCAGAGAACCGCAGTACTTTGCGCGGATCCTTGACCTCATGAGACAATGTACAGAGCCTTTAGCTGCAGGCTGGGACAGTTTGTCATTTGTGCCTATTTTCTTTTGAACCCCTGGCTGTTGCTTCTTCTCTCTTCACCTCCAAATGGCAATCACCTACCTGAGGGTTTGGAGCTATCTTTCAGGGAGAATCCGCATCTCGTCAATTAAAGTTTTCATTCTGTTTTCTTTTTCCATCATGGTTGTTCCTCCCTTGGTTGCTTCTGGACTTTCCCAATCCATTATGTATTCTGTCATGCAGTGTTTGATGCCATTTACTTTTCCTGTTCTTTTACTATTTAAAGGCTTCAGTCTGGTTGGAGGGTGTACCCCAAGAAAGCCATCCTCCTTCGCTTTTTTGCTTGCTTCCTCCACTTGCTGATCCAGTATCTTCCCTCCAGGAGAAATCCACTATCAGATTCTGGATTCTTGGTTTACTTCAATCTTCTGAAGTCTTCATCCAGCAAGGAGGATTTTTTTAAACACATTTGGCTTGCCTCCTGTTAAGAATGACCACACCATAAGCCTTCAAAGCGTAGCTTTATTCTCAGTCATTAAACGACACACCGGTGAAAGAGGCAGCGCTCCGGTCACCAGCTCACAATAACAGACACCTGCAACTGCCATCAATAACTGTCATCTAAACTGTCAGCTGGCATAGGACAATGCCATCTGACGTCATGCATGCAAATGTGGGGAGTCGCGGGACAGGGGCAAGCAGGGGACAGGCGCAAAGGGAAAGATAACCAACGTAACACATCTCCTTATGGAGGGAAGAAAAAAAAGAAAGTGGAGAAAAACATGTAACTGTTAGTCACACACAAAATCATTGTACTTCATGGGCCTGACCACAAGGCGTCCATGTCTACTCATGCAACTGGTTTCCTCCCCGTTGTCATCATCTGTGTTTAGTCCAACATCGGACCTTTTGTTGTTCTCTGTTCCAGAACCACTGGTAGTGTTGCTGTCAACATGGTCCATTTCTTCCATTGTAGCTTCCTCTAAGTCCTGTCCTTCCTCATACGTGGACGAATGAATACCCCTGGAGGATCCGGCAGAGTCCTTTGATCCGCTTTATTCGTACTCTCCCATGGACTCAATATGCAACTTGTTCTCCCCATAATCAACTTTGGAGTGTGGACGTTATAAGCGTGTGTTGGTCCCTTCACCCTCATTCTCTGACTCTTCATAATACAACCAGTCAAAGTAATCCTTTTTGTTGTTGTACTCTAGTTCATCCTGACTCGTACATTCTTTCCCATCCAGGTCAGTGTCACCAGCATAATCTTCCTTTGCCTTAGGTTTGCACACAGATAGTGCGGACGCATGCCACACTTTTGTAAAAAAGAGGGAGGCATCCTTTTAAGTACAATCACGGCAGATATAATGATCACTAGCATTATCTTTATAATCTGGCATCTAAAGGCAAGATTGCCTCCATAGAAACACGATGATAGCAATAATTAATAACGTAAATAATTGAATTTAGAACCACCACTGTACGCTGTTGCCAACAGCACAGGCACACGTTCGGCTAACCTATTGCCAAAAAAGCGACATCCCCCGAAGTAACAGAACTGCAATTGTAGTTTAAAGAATCAACGAGCGGCGCGTACAAAATGACGCGGATATTCCGCTAATACCAACACCCAACAAGTAATACGATCACACTTCACAGTACTAAAATTGTAGTTCATAATACCCACCAGAGATGCGGGTGAGATGACAGACTGACTATCGTCATATAAAAAAGCGACCATACTTCATAGAACTACAATTGTAGTTTACAATGCCCACTAGCGACGCGGGTGATATGACACACACGAACTGATCATCGCAATGAGAAAAAGCAACGTGATCAGAACAAACAGAACTACAATTGTAGTTCATAATGCCTATCAGCGTCATAGGGAGTGTGACGCACACGTCCGCCCGCGGGGCCTTAATTGAAAATTCCTCGTGTTAACTTAATTGAAAACCTCCCGCAAATTTAGGTTTAAATAACGGGCTACAAACCGTCATTCCAAACACTCTTGACTGACCGTGCACGAAAGAAGGTACGCGAGGAGCTGTGAGGGGAGCAGGGAGGCAGGTTACTAGCAAGAAGGTAAGAGTAGCCCCCAAAATGAAAGATGTAACTTATTATTCTCGTAGTTAAACTTAGCGCCTCATTCCCCGCAACCTTATCTTTAATCTCCGATCCAACTTCTAGTATAAAAAAAGCTCTCATAAATGCACAAACTTGAGTGACAACATAGAATAGATGCTACATAATCTGCACTTTTTCTGTAAGAATTAAATGTTAAACTATAACTAAATGCTCTTGTCTCAGTGGAAACATCGGACATATATCCGATTAATTCAAAAGCAAAGCAGGTACTGTCAATCAATCAATCAATCAGTGGCACTTATAGAGCGCGCTACATACCCATAGGGTCTCAAGGCGCTGGGGGGGGGGGGGGGTGCCGCTACTGCTCGAACAGCCAGGTCTTCAGCTTCTTCCTGAAGGAGAGGTGGTCTTGGGTCAGGCGCAGGTCGGACGGGAGGCAGTTCCAGGTCTTGGCGGCCAGGTAGGAGAAGGACCTTCCTCCTGTAGTCGCTCTTCGGATGCGGGGGACGGCGGCGAGGGCGTGGTTGGCTGATCGGAGGTGGCGTTTGGGAGCGTGGAAGTTGACTCGGCTGTTGAGGTAGCTCGGGCCTTGGTCGTGTAGGGCTTTGTGTGCGTGGGTGAGGAGGCGGAAGGTGATTCTCTTGTTGATGGGGAGCCAGTGAAGGTCTCTCAGATGTCCGGAGATGTGGCTGGATCGTGGGATGTCGAGGATGAGTCTGGCTGAGGCGTTTTGGATCCGCTGGAGTCTCTTCTGGAGCTTGGCGGTGGTCCCGGCGTAGAGGGCGTTGCCGTAGTCCAGTCGGCTGGTGACGAGGGCCTGGGTGACGGTCTTCCTGGTCTCTGTGGGGATCCACCAGAAGATCTTCCGTAGCATGCGTAGGATGTTGAAGCACGCCGATGTGTGTGCCCTAGATTGCTTCTGTAATTGCAGTTTCTGTCAAACGCGACCTGACGGGCAATTAAAATAGTCTACCGAAGTAACTATAGGTAGACTAAAAAAAATCATAGGTTCCTCTATTTGTCTACAACAGCGAGGATCCCAACCTCTACCTAAATAAAATATGCCTACTAATAAAATATACAGCTAGATTGACATACATTAATGCAGCCTATCTCAAATAAAGAAAGAAACAAAATTCGTAATGTAACCTCCCACAGGTCAAATTGAAGAAAAGACTGTGTTGCAAAGTATTTGGAGGCTGTTTGCTGAATTAAAGGCATCAAGTGGCACTGTAGAGCTGGGATATATAACCCCACGTCACGGGTAAGTTGAATCACATAAATCTTGGAGGTTTTTTATAAGAAGAACCCACAATAGAAATTGTGGCATTAATATATACTTTTGCCATTGGTAAAAGTTCACTAAACAGTGGCCTATTTTGGGCACAGTGACATAACCATCCAGAGACTGAGAGTAAAGCAACAAAAAATGCACTTTCAACCTGGTAACCTAATACCACAATTTAATTCACTTTCAGGGATCTGATATTGATAAATACGGTGGCACCCCTCCAGCACCCTCTTCAAATACAACGTTCCAGAGGAAGTAAGGTAAAGAGAGGTGGGCCAACTTTCACCATTGGGTAAAATGTGACAAGACAAACTTTATAATTCAAAATAACATACTTGGGACCCTATCTTCCTTACAGAAAGGGAACCCGCACTGGAATTAAACATACCAGCTGCTCACAAACCAGAGTGACATCGATTCAGTCATCCTCCTAAATTTTACACAAGAGGAATAGTAAATATTCACTTCACAGGTATGCTTTTTGAAAAACTCTTTCTAAGCTGCCTAGTTGGTGACCTTTAGTCACCAAAGCTAAGAACCACGTGTATACCCTGTTGTACTTCAAATGCTTGTAAGATGTGTTAATGCGAAGGGCTCTCTAAATAAGGGAAATTACCCACCTTAGTGTGTGTTGAAACAAATGTGCCTAAAACATGGAAAAGTAGTAACTATGTGTTCTCAATGAGTACTAGGCTTTGTGAACTATGATGTGTATCTAATTGTAATGTTCTTTTATATAGAAATTGTTTGTCCTGAAGAAGGTGGTATCCCTATACACCGAAACGCTGCGTCGACTACCTCAACAACTGTGAATTCTTGACCATTTTTTAACTGTGTATTTTAATGATTTTATGTTTACATTGAAATTGTACTCGATTTTCTTGGCACTACTATCATGTTGCGTAACATTGTTTTTATTGATTTGTAATAAACTGTACATTTTTTAGAAACTCACACTGTTTAAGATTTGTTTGATTTTTGATTTATGTTTTAGATTGTGTTTATTGCATTAGATTGTACATCGGGAGATGATATTTGGCATTTAGAGATACAATAGGCAAATACACGAAAGGGTTTTCTTCAGCTGAATGCTTTGGGACTTCCCCTTGTCTTCCCGCATGCCACTCTTTCCCATCACTGAGATGGGCAGAATTACATAAGTCTTCTTCTTCCACGATGGGTTGTGTAAACCTACTTTGTCCCTTTTTGACAAATCCACTCTTTTGAACTCTTTCTCTTTCTCCTTCTCCTTTTTTGATCTCGATTTCTTTGCTTTTATGTTTTGCTTCATATTTTTCCTTGTAAGTACTTTGTTTTTGTTTGATGTTTTCCATTGCTGCTTCGCTTGTCCATTCAGTTCTCCTTGCAGCCCTTTGCCATCCATAATTGTCCTTGGATAGTGGTGTTCTCCCTCTCATCAACTCAAAAGGGCTATATTGTGTACTATCGTTTGGTGCATTCCAACTCACAGGTTCTGAACTGTTGGGATTTAGAGTTATCCCTAAATTTCCCTGATCTTTCCATCCCAGTACAGAAGGACCTTTTTCTGAAACGTATAACATACTCCTGGTACTTCTGTCCTTGAAATCAAATTTCAGCTCTCTGCATCCAACCAAATCAATGATTTCACCTGTGTATGTTTTTAGTGTTATGTCGGCTTCTTTTAACTAATTTCCAAGTTTTTCTGCAAATTTACTTTTACACACATTCTTGTTAACAATTGTACAAAGTGACCCTGAATCAGCAACTTTATCTATGTCAACTCCTCCTATGGTGATGACACACTCAGGCTTTTTTTTCATTCTCATCTTCCTTCTCTTTGGTATCTCCATCTGTTATGATGAGCACACATAGGTTGATTTCAGATTCTTCTTCCTCATCCACATCTACATAATTTACTTTCCCCTTAACTTTCCTGTAGCACACTTTTTGAAAATGACCTATCAGTCCACATTGGGTAAATTTACAGTTCCCTGCTGGACATTCCCGAATATCTGCCAAGTGTTTGTTGCTTCCACAACGGAAACATTTTAGATCCTTGTAATTTCTAGTTTCACTTTTTGTTTCATTTTCTTCCTCATTTCTATTTTTTTCTTATTATGTGCTTCTTTTTTCCGCAGCTTATTTTAGCTACCATTCCAGGTTACTCCTGTTTATTCTTATCCTCTTTTAACACTGTTTTTGCACAACGACCAGACAATTCTTTTTTCTTTACTATTTCAATTACTTCTTGGAGTGGTTTTTCTCCTTTTTCCCATAATGAGTCCTATATGTTGGGATTAGCCGCACACATTACAATTTGGTCTCTCATCAAGTCGTCATACATGTTTTCGAATTTGCATATCAGTGCAAAATTTTTTAAAGCAGAGACGTAGTCCTCTATACTTTCATCCTTTCCTTGTTTACGCCTATAAAAATGTATACCTGTTAACAGCTACATATACAGTTGGCTTGTAATAATTGTCTAAGTCTTCCATGGCATTAGTAAACACATCTCCTTCATCTACTTCTCGTGTTTCTTTAGTAATGTTGTTGTACACCTTCAGACTACCAGCCCCTAAACAGTGTAGCAGTATCTTTTTCTTTTCCTCAGCCGGTAAAGTTTCTTCAGGCTTGTCAAATGTCATTATAAAGTTATTGAAGAATTCTCTCCATTCCTCCCACTTTATTTCTGGTTCCCCTTTTCCTGTTAGAAATGATTGTGGGGGTGATTGTATATGTTGCCTGTTGCCATGTTGATTAAATATCAGGATCTTTCCTTTTAAATATCATGTATTTTTAATTTCAGTTCTATTTCCTGTTCAATAAAGTTTAAACAAACAATTCCTTGTTTCCTTAGTATTCTTTACTTGTATTCTCACTGTTAATTCAGCTCACTGGACAAATATTTATTTATCCTATTTCTTCTAAATAAACGCTATTGGTGCTTTAGTGTTTATTCCTTTCATTCAATGTCCCCACTCGCCTTTCATTTGCCTCATGGAAACGACTAGAGCGGTGACTTCCTCACTCAAAATGGCCCCTTCACGCCTATTACGTCATCACGTTGCCTCCTGGATGCGCGCTGGAGATCTGAGGAGAATAGTGCCTCACACGCTTTCCCGCGTCGATGCAAATCAATTCCTCAACACGGTATCGGGGAATTCACTGTGCTCCCTCCACCGGTCACTCTTCCTCCACTCAGCATCCAAGGCTCACCTTATCAACTTCGCGCAGAAGCCACAGATTGTCAACTTCAGGTCTTCATTTATTTCCATTAATTCCTCACGATCGCCCAAAGTTCAATCTGTAGTCGCTAAGACTCACAGAGACTTTTTTAACTCATAAATCCTTCGTGTATGCCCATACACTTTTCACGATGCCATCACGCTGCATTCTTCTTCACTTTTAAATAATTTTTCTTGTTGTGGGTTCTTCAGTGTATCGTCACTCGTCGGCAATATTGTTAAGAATGACCACACCATAAGCCTTCAAAGCGTAGCTTCATTCTCAGTCATTAAACGACACACCGGTGAAAGAGGCAGCGCTCCGGTCACCAGCTCACAATAACAGACAGCTGCAACTGCCCCCAATAACTGTCAGCTGGCATAGGACAATGCCATCTGACATCCTGCAAGCAAATGCACCTTTGGACATGAGAAAAAATCTGTTTTGCGGGGGCGCCCCCAGTGTTTCTGTCCATTCGAAAATACATCCTCCTGGTCCAGCTGCGGTCATCAATGGGGTCCCATGTTGAGCACCAATGTGTAGAAGTGAGATTCCTATCAGTCTCACTGGTGCAGGGACACCCTTTGTCTACGGAATCACAAATGAGGATCAGCACTGGAGTGGAAACTCAAGACAAGTTTATTTCACTCATGAGAGGAGTCCCATCATTCAGACACTGCAAGTGCCAGAGGGAGGGAACTAAGAAGTTCAAACACAGTATTTATACATTTTGGTGCATCGTGAAACCCATTGGAAACTACTTCGTCATGCTGAGTTGCAAACTGCTAACACCTGATAAACCCCTACCCACGTCATCTTTGTAGATAGGAATGGGAGGTTACAGGCGTTGGTTGGCTCATGGATTAGACATCTGCGTGCTCAGGTCTTTTGGCAGGGCAGGGCCTCTACTCAGGCACACAAGCATTATCAGCACAACCAGCTTCAGTGAGCACAAAACTTCTGACTTTGCGAAAAAGTCCCAGCAGAAACACAAAATGGGGGCTGGTAGACAAAATGGAAGAGGAGTAGAGGCTAACTTAACAAAATACATTTTTTATCGTTTAACAAATGAATGTCACCATTTAAGACAGCAGTCGCTAGATTCGGCACCGAGTGTTCCAAACCCAGTGGAAATGACAAGCCAACACACACTCTCAGAAAAAGTAATAGGACACCTACTGATCCCAGCATCCTTTATTTCCTAAAATATGCAAGGAGAGCCAAACAACAGCTCCTGATTGACAAGGAGAATGACTGTTGTCAATCTACAAATCCAGTAGACATTATGAGCTGCTTGCCACCCCGAAGGAAAAAGAGTGATGGTGTACCCTAGGTATCGGGTTGCTAAGGATCAGTAAAATACTGTGTAAAAAAGATGAACTTTGGAAAGATGCGTTCACACGAAATGCTGTTTGAATCAGAGCCGACAGTTTCTTTGGCACAAATACCACCCTCAGAGCTGACAGTTTCTTTGGCTCAAATACCATTCTTTCTGAACAAGCCTGCTCTGGAGGTCAGCTCACACTTCACAATTTCACTTAATAAAGCAATTTTCGCCAGTGCATACAGGAGAGGACGAGTGGCAAGATACCTTGGCTGGCTCTGCTGAAGGAATGTGTTACAAAAAAGAAGAAAAGACATTCTGCAGCATGAAAGAATGTACTACTCATCCTCAAGCCTACAAATGAGGTATTTGGTTATCTCAGTAGTATCTGTCTTTTTAGATTTCTGGGGCAACAGTACTACTGTATTTCATTAATTCTATCCCCACAACAGGTATTGAATGGGTTTAAATTAAGGCTCTAGCTAAGCTAGATGGTCACCAAAGAGTTCCTTTTTAGATCTCGCTGGCGTTGCAGCGCGAAGCGCTACGGCCAACGAGACTTATAGCTGCTGTGTTTGCCTCCAAGGGAGACAGACCTGGAGACAGGCCTGTGCACGAGCCGATTCTAGTATGGGCACCAGCCGATTCAGGTCTGTGAACGCGTTTCACAGTGGATCGGCTTGTGCGCGTTAATTAATGCGGAGCACGTCAGGCGCCCAAGTAACAATTATCACAGCATGAGACCCCACTTATCACAGCATGTCAACAGGCGCCCCAGGCTGCTGGAGCACTCAACTATAATTAATGTGCAGTTGAGTGCTCCAGCAGCGTGGGGCGCCTCTCGGCATGCTGTGATAATTATTACTTTGGGGCCTCATGCTGTGATAATTCTCACTTTCTGTGTTGTGATCGGGAGCAGGCGTATTACTGGCGCCACCGCCACGCCTTTATTAGTCATAAAAGCTGCATAATTAGGGCGGCATGTTTAGACATTTTTACGTGCATTTTTACGTATTTAAACGTGTAGCACTGAACATTTTCAAAGAAGGCGAATCAGCGGCATTCATTGGCGACACGATCTATTTGAAGACGCTTGTTTTACTGGGGTAAGTTATGTGAACTGTTTAGTTTCTTTTCTTTATTAAAGTATAACTGGCAGGGTTGGCTAAATTATGCGAGAAAAGGAAAAATATGCAGGAGATGATGGTATGAGGCAAGTGTGGCAAATGTATAATTATGCGTACACCATATAAAAGCAAGTTGCAAAATGTACGGTGTTGGGCGGATGGGTTCACTGTGCTGTTGCGTCGCCTGTCGGTGTGGTTATGAGTGCATGTGACTAGCTGGCGACATGTCCTTGTACTGTTACTTGCCTGAGTTTAAGATGGTTATTTAACTGCAGCTGGAGTCGGACTCTAGACACAAATTTGGTGGAAAACAATAACAGGTGCTTCGTAGGCTTCTATTATGCTTGCAGTACTATTTCCTCCCTCTTTATCACAACACTCTCATCACAATGTAGTACCGGGCCTGTATATATACCCACACCGGCAGTAATTTTAAAGGAATAAACAACTTAACCTGCACCAAAAATGAAAAATTGCTTGAATGTAAGGACTGTGGCGAAGGCAGACCATGAGCTGTGTGAAGGCAGCACTGCAGCTCTGCTCTGCTTTCTTAACTTTGTTAAGACTTACCGGTTCGTTCGTGGTGAGCCCGGCGGCCGGGATATGCACTGCCTTGATTAGTCTAACTGACTAGGCCTGGCCTGCCAGCCTGCCGGCCTCACGTTGTGCTGCTGCCAGTCCTCGCATCGTCGTCGGAGGGTCGGGTGAAATCGCGCTGGCTCGCACAGGCACTCAGACCTTGAATGGCCGTTAGGGAGTCGGTGGTGGGGCGTGGACGTGTGGCAATGTGCAATCTGAAAAAATCTGCGCACGCTGCCTGCCGCCGCACAGCCCCAGCCGCCACAAAACCAAAATACAGCCCAAAATCAGTGCCCCGCCCACTGGGCCGGCCACACTGTAACTAAAGTTTCACTCAGAGCCGCGGCATCCAGGCAATCAACAAGATTCTCTTTTTGGCTCAGTCAGGGCAGGCCAGGCTCACCACAGCTTTGTTAGGAGTGAGACTGAGCCATTCGGGAGATGGACGCGCAGACAGTACTGCGGACGAGAAGTGGTTGCACAATATTCTTTGCTACTGCCAAGTCCAGTAGTGAGGTAATAAACTATATCGAAAATTAAAAACAATGACGTGCAGCAATACGTGTACACCCGGCCCCGATAATTAAGTGCTGGTGCTAAGAATCCGAAAGCACCGGCACAAATTAAGCACTGGGTTGTGCATGTGACATGTTGACTGGTTGCCCTTGCACGGTTGATGTAGTGCTGATATTAAGACTACACCTGCAGTCCTGGCCTGGCTGAGGATTTCTGGGGTGCAGGAGTAGAGTGCGCTGTATGTGTAGTTGGGATACGGTACAGGGCAGGGGTGTGCATGGATGGGTGTGGAATCATGCGTCACCTGACCTATTTCATTTCCAGGGTGCTTTCCAGGATGCGAAGCCATAAAAGAGGTGGGTTCGAGCTGTGCTGGTGCTGGGGCAGGCCCCTGAGTTCCCACAGACCCGCCAAAGATATCATGGACTCTATATATATATATATATATGTGCGGAGCATGGAAGCACGTAGGACTAAAGCATTTTCTAGGCACATCCTGTCCCTGCGTCGGTGTGCGCCCTGACCTGCCAACATGCGCAGATGTGTGCAAAAACGACGTGTAATGCTTTAAAGGGTTTCAAACACATGTTTTCTCTTATTTGAAGCATGCTCACTGTGAAGATATAGAGTCTGCGCATGTGCACTGCTGAAATACAGCTCTATGTACATGCTCAGTGTTCGATTACAGCTCGTTCCCTGTGTAGTAGGAATGTACGCACCCTTGCCTGGCAACGCGTACATTTGCTTCAGGAGAAATCTGATGATCGCTTTCTGCAAATTAAGAATCAGCTTTAAGAACTAGTACAATCGTCAAGTGTATTGTCCTGGTCCTCTTCGTGCAGCCCTTAATGTCATTCTACAAAGTTTTAGCTCTCTAACCAAGCATAAATTAGGCATGTCAGATTTTCCAGGTCCTTGCGAGAAGAGTTCAGCCTCTCCAGGGATGTAATTGGAATTCTGGAACATGTAATTTTTTATTTAATAAAGCGATTAAACAAGACTACAAAACTCAGAAGTCACCAAAAAGCTGGCCTGGATGAACTACTTACGCACAGAAACGGGTAACTTCAGAGCTCTGTTGTTTTCAGAACGAAATCGTTCAAATGCTCAAACTATTAATTAATGAATTAATTACCTAAACTGCTAACCTACCAGCGCCAAGACAACCACGGGTATTCGTGCGCCTTTTGAAATTTGCGAACCTACATAACGTAAGCTTGCTGCTAGAACTCAGGGAAATGTCATGAACGCATTGATACTAATGGTAGCTAGCACATCATCGTTTCACATTTCGAAGCATTACGTTCCAATCTCTCCTCTGTGTTTTCCAGAGAAAATGACATGCCATTTGTTTACATTTTAAGATTGGGTAAAGGCCCGGCCATGGTACTTAAATAGAATTATTTACCGTTCAAAGTATGCACTGATAAGGGGGAAAGATAACAGCTTTAGATGATTTTTCTAATTTATGTACCGGATGGTTAAAAAACAATCATGCCGGTAAAAAGTGGTCAGGTGAAAACCCTACCAGTCCACTGTGTTTTGGTACAATCTACTCCCCGAAGTTTTGAAGTTTTGTGAGACGAAGGTGTAGGGTTTCAAGGCTTCAGTGTACAATGTTTACTCTCCGTGTGATTTCCACATGCTCTGTTGATGGAGCTGTTCAGATTGTGTAAACAGCTTTGCCAGTTTTGTCGGTGTTAGTTTTGAAAACCTTCATTAGTTTTGATGTTCATGGCTTGTTTCTCCATGCCAACTGGGTCTCTGGCATTAATGCAAGCACTCTGTAATGAAGTCGATAGAGTACTAGACTACAGTTCACAGTACAGGTATTTGGTTTCTGCTCAGGCATTGCCGTTTTTGGGAGATATTATACCTTTCCCTTGTTATTTTTGGGTCGAGCCTGGGCAGAGCATGCGCTGCTCTGCAAAGCATGCTGTATTGAGTTAGGGACTTGACGCTCCTCCCACATTTTCTATTGGCCACTGTAAACTGTAGCTGTTCATTGGTCAAAAGGCTTAGTACCGCCTTGCCTCATTTTGTAACCTCCCAAGGGCGACACCCCGATACATGTCGTGTTGCTCAGTAGGCTTTAATTACAGCCTCCGAGCACTATTTTCTCAAATAACTATGTCCTGACTGCTGTTGGACGCTCTCTCTCCTTACGCTTTTTAAAAGTTTTATAGCACGTGTTTGCAATGCAATGGGTCTTGTATCTGCAATAGTTTTGAGCTATTGGCATTGTCATTTATAATGTCAATAGCTCAAACTCTCATAAATGTGAGACCTATTGCATTGCAAATGCTTGTTAATCTTTGGAAATTTATAGTAGCACTTTCAATACGGGGTGCATTGAGTGACACTTGATATTATTTAATGATGAACAAATAATGTTTGCAAGGGTGAGTATAAAGTAACTTTATGCAGTTAATGTGAGACATTTTTGGCTAGGTGAGCAGATGTACTACACTGTTTAAAATGCAAAAATTATAGTTTGCTTCAGAATGCAATTGTGTCACTAGAAGGCTGTCACAGTGTTTATGATATTAGTGATTCGAGCTCAGTCAGATTGGGACAGAAGTGAGAGTTGGTACTTTGAGTGCTACTACCTATACAACAGTTTCCAGTCTTTATTAATTGGAAAGTGCGACCCATTTCTCGAGAGTTTAGTTATGAGTGATTCATGGACTCGAGGCCAGTCAGACTTACGAACCCTTTGAAGGGGCAGAGTGTGAGCAGATGGCGCAAGTAAATAATCTATATTGTATGATGAATAAAAACCATACCCAATGCAGTAAATTTATCAAATCAAAACAAAAAAGGTAGGTTGCTCGTTAAACTGTGAAAAAAGAAAATAATTTTTTTTTATTTATACAATTGGCAAACAAGTAGCCAAACCTAAATTCTATCAATCATACAGAATTAAAAAAGACTGAATTACACTTCTACTTTCTAAAACGGCATCTAACATAGAGTTATGTGCCCCCCTGCATTATGCAATTTTTGCTATGGCTGGCGATGCTAAATGAAAGAACTCTGAAGCCCTGCATATAATTGTGGAGTATTAATTATTAAAAAAAAGAGTTACGTGCATCTCTACAGTTTTTAATTCTATGTCAGGACCGGAGGCTTCAGATTATGATTTTTCCTTCTTCGCTGTTTTACTTCTTCGCTGTTTTATTTACCCAACACACAGCAGCCAAAAAGCAATAACACAAGCCCGAAACCTCCAAACAAAGGTAAAAGGGGTAGAACATTAACAAAAAAATGTTCATTAGAGACTACAAGTCCCATGACAGCAAGCCAGGCAGTCCACAGCTTAGTCCTTCCTCAATGTCCATACAGGCTAGAAAGGACGTCCTCTCTGTGACTACTTCCTCTTTCTTCGCTGCTTCGCAGCCAGTTAAGTGTTTCTCCTTATCTCCTCATTTGTGTGGAAGTGGGAGTTCGGTGTATTATTATTTTGGTTGAGTTGCGGTCATATGCGACTGTATTTCGTTTTGCCTGTTGCTCTGTTTCCTTTTCAGAGCCCTCGATAGTCGTGGGGACATTCGCGGTCCCTTACGCGACTTTGCCCAGTTCGCGGCCTCCTCCGGCCGCTAGGGGGCGCCGTAGCGTCTCGCTGGTCCTAGCGCGGTCTTTCTCCTCAGGGGAACCGCGCTGGGGAAAGCGAGCCGCCGGAGACCTGTTACCGCCTCACCGCTACGCCCGGGTCCGTCCTGGGTCTGTATTCTGCCCTGATTCTCTGAATAAAGTGACGCCCCGCTGGGGTCTGTATAGCGGTTATTACCGCGGTGCCGCCTGCAGGCGTTTTTGCTGTCTTGAGACACGATTGAAATTCCTGCTTCACCACAAATCTCGCAAGCGCTCAGGGAGGTGGTTGGACCCGGTTCTTGCAAAGGTCGGCGCGCTTGGGGTCTGTGTCCCCCCCACCCTCCGGTTACACCGGGGTCAAAAGCTGCAGATTCGGTCTGCACCAAAATTTGCGCAGGTGCTGCCTGCTGTCCTGATTTTTTTGCCTCGCAGTTCCCTGCTAGTTGGGCCATAGATCAGGAGGAATATTATGAGGAAAGGGAATCTCATCAATACTTAAATGATGAGGAATTCTACAACACGGTTGACAGCTCTATTTACCGCTGTGTGCAGGAGATAGTGGGCCCTATGGAGGACCGTCTGTCTGCCCGCATTATTCAAGAGTGTGAAAGGGTCACTCAGGCCCACCTAGGAGTCGCAGACCCATCAGTGGTCCAGGCTAGTAGTGTCCCGCCTGCCCCCTAGAAGTTGTGTAAGGACGGGGTTTCTGGGGCGGCACAGGGTGTGGACAGGGACGCCTTTGAGCGCTTGCGTGACGCCTTTTTGGCCAAGGCGACCACGTCTACCCCTACGCCTCCACCAACCCCGGGCCCTTCGGGGTCCATAGTCACGGCTCCCTCGTCCCCGGGTGGTATGTCACCGGTGGACACAGATGATGTGGAGGAATCTGTGCGCTCTTGGCGCCCTTCGGACTCCGCCGCGGACTTGCCCCAGGACAGCTCGGGCATGCTAGACCCGGATGAAATAATGCATCCGCGGTCGGCTGCCTGGACCCCGGGGGAGAAGGTGGCGAACTTCGTCGCAGGGCGCCTCCGCAAACCTCTGGCGAACGAGGAGAGGAGTTGTCTACGGGGAGAGTGCCCTAGGCCTACGTTGGAGGGCAAGGTGGCCCTTACCCCAGAATTAGACCCGAAGATGGCCACCTTCCTTGCGAAATTCGTTAAAGATCCTCGCAAGGGAATTGATCGGTCCTGGCGTTCCTGCCAGGATAAACTTTTGGATGCCATAGGCCCGATCACGAAAATATTAGACATGGCTGAGGAGGCCAAAGTGTCAGGGACGGCCATTTCTCCAGACGTGCTGTCTAATTGGGCTCAGAGAGTGGTAGTTTTCCTGGGCAATGCAAATTGCGCCCTCTCGACCGAACGTCGTAGGTCCCTCCTAATTAAGTTGGACCCGAAGCTGGGCGACTTGGCCTCTTCTGAGGCGGGGGCGGTAGCCCAAGGGGGACTCTTTGGGGACCCTTTCATTAAAGAGTTGGGGAAATTCGTTTCCACCTTTACGTCCCTGGACAGGGCCCAGTCAAGCATTAAAAAGGTTTTCCAACAGCGTTTCTCCCGGGGGGCTGGTCGCGGTGGGGGCCGCGCGACCGGCCGTGGCGGTCAGCAGCAGGCTGGCAACAGGAATCAAGGCTCCGGGCGAGGTCAATTTAACGCCTCCTCCAACTACAACACCTTCTACCCCACCAGGGGCCAGCGCTTCCGAGGCAGAGGTGGTTTCAAGAACTCCTCTGGAAACAGTTCAAACGGTGAGTGTCATCCCGGCGGCTCAGGTCCGCATTGGGGGGCGGTTGGCTTTGTTTCTGGAGGCCTGGGCCGCGATCACATCGGACTCATGGGTCTTGCAGACCGTCCAAGGTTTTCGCATAGACTTTTACGATCGGCCCTACCAGCGAAGGCCTCCACATCCTATCGTTTTTTCTCACGCCGATGCGCAGTTGGTCGACAAAGAGGTCTCCGACTTACTGAACAAGGGAGCCATTTGTCTTTCGACGCAACACCCTGCCGGTTTTATGAGCAATCTGTTCCTTGTGGAAAAGACGGATGAGGGCAAACGACCGGTAATCAACCTCAAGGAGTTCAATGGATGGTTGGTCTACCGGCATTTCAAGATGGAGGGTATCCATCTGTTGCGGGACGTGCTACTTCCAGGCGATTGGATGGTCCGGCTGGACCTCAAAGACACGTATCTGGTGGTGTCCATTTACCCTCCGCACCGTTGTTTTCTTCAATTCCGGTGGAGAGACCAGGTTTTCGAGTTTACCGCCCTTCCATTCGGGCTTTCCTCAGCGCCTTGGTGCTTCACCAAGCTACTCCACCCGGTGGTGGAACACTTGCGGAGCTAAGGGGTGCTGATGATTGTCTATTTGGACGACATCCTGTTGATGGCGCAGTGTCCCAAGAAGCTTTTGCTTCAACTTCAGCAGACAGTGTCCCTTCTCCAGGGGCTGGGGTTTGTCGTGAACGAGGAAAAGTCGGTTCTCTCTCCTTCTCAGTCTGTGGTGTTTCTGGGTTTTACTGTAGACTCGGTGCAGTGCACACTGAGTTTACCACCCAGAAAGATAGGGAAGATCCGTCACATTTTGCGCCAGACGATCTTGAGGTTTCACACATCCCTCCGGCAGATTGCCTGGGTGGTGGGGCTGCTTTCTTCATCCATCCAGGCAATCTTCCCAGGTCCCCTACACTGTTGGCGGGGTCCTTCGCGGTGCGCTGTTGGACCAAAGAATCAGTTCGTTCCTGTGTCCTGCTTCGGATGGACAACATATCTGCTGTCCGCTACGTCAACCATCTGGGTGGACCTCGCTCCAAAGCCCTCGCGGATCTAGCAAAGGATTTCTGGGATTATTGCCTGGCACACCACGTCTCAGTGACGGCGGAATACTTGCCGGACCGGGCCAATCAAGTAGCGGATTGGCACTCCCGGCACTTGAGGGACTCCAGTCAGTGGAAGCTGGACCCACAGGTCTTCGGGTGGCTGGACAGTGTTTGGGGCCAGTTCTCGGTGGACCTCTTTGCATCCCGCCTGGACCATCAGTTGACGCGGTTCTTCAGCTGGAGGCCGGACCCGCTCGCGGAAGCCATGGATGCTTTCCTTCAGGACTGGGGTCCAGAGAGGTCGTACGCTTTCCCTCCGTTTTCAATGATTCTGAGGGCGGCAGCCAAGCTTCGCCGCCAGCGAGCGGAGGTGATCATGGTGACCCCCTGGTGGAGATCTCAAGTGTGGTTTCCAGTTCTGGAACTTTCTTGGGATTCTCCAATCCTACTCCCCCGGTTTCCGCATCTTCTTCTCAACGCGGACGGGTGATGCAGAGCTCTCTCCACCTCATGGCGTGGAGGCTTTCGGGCGACGCTGGTCGCTCCCAGGCCTTTCGGGACCGGCTGAAGCTTTCCTCTCCAAGGCCTGAGCCGGTAGCACGGCGAAGCGATACCGCTCGGCCTGGAATAAGTGGTCTCTTTGGTGTCTTCAACGGGGTCTGGATCCCATGGTCGCAGGCGTCATGCCAGTTCTAAATTATTTGGCTGACTCAGCTTCGGCCGGCCTGGCATATCGCACGGTCAATGCGATGCGTTCGGCGATCTCAGCAGGCCACAACCCGGTGGAAGGTGCACCGATTGGGGCACATCCTTTTGTCTGTAGGCTTTTGAGGGGCATTCGCCTTTCCTTGACCCCGGAACCGCGATATTCGGTTCTCTGGGACGTTAACCTTGTGTTGAATCTTTGTTTGTCTTGGCAGCAGAATAGGTATTTGTCCTTGAAAGAGCTCTCAGCTAAATTAGCGATGCTTTTGTGCCTGGTTTCATGCAGGCGAGTTTTGGATGTGCAAGCGCTGGATGTTTCAGTGAGGGTTTTTTCCCCCGATGGGGTCGTCTTCACTTTGGGGCGCCGTACGAAATGTGGATCAAGGACGATTTCCTACCCGTATTTCGTCGACCTCCCCAAACTCTGTGTGGTGCAATGCTTGAAAGCGTATGAGGAAGCGACCCATGAACTTCGCCCTGCGGGCGAGCGACAGCTCCTGATTGCGTTGCGAAAACCGCACAAGGCTGTCTCGTCACCCACCATTGCCAGATGGGTACGGTGGATAATGCAAAAAGCAGGTATTGATACGAAGCAGTTTGGTGCTCATTCGGCCAGAGGGGCCATGGCTTCAAAAGCCTTTTCGTTGGGAGCCCGCTTGGAGGACCTCATGCGCGCGGCGGACTGGTCCTCAGATTCCACCTTTAAAAGGTTCTACTTTAAACCGGTGGTGGATATCGCACAATTGGTGGTAAGTAAGCTTTGAACTAGCATAATCTGAAGCCTCCGGTCCTGACATAGAATCGAAATTTGACTAGCATTGTAACAGTAAATTTCAATTCTATTAAGGACACGGAGGCGAGGATTATCCCTCCCGGGCCTTCGGTGGAGGCAGTTCCCCCCCCGTTCTACAGTAAGTAGTCAGTTTTCCGCTACTGTGCAGCTGTAACCTTCACTGTTCTAACAGTCATAATTTTTTCCTGATAGTGTCCATAGGGATTCTTGTCCTTGCACCACTGATGCTTTGTGTATTTTTCTTGCCAGGAAATGATGGTGCGAAACAAGACCAGTGATACTATGGCGTGACTCGCGCGAAGAAAGAGGAAGTAGTCACAGAGAGGATGTCCTTTCTAGCCTGTATGGACATTGAGGAAGGACTAAGCTGTGGACTGCCTGGCTTGCTGTCATGGGACTTGTAGTTTCTAATGAAAATTTTTTGTTAATGTTCTAGCCCTTTTACCTTTGTTTGGAGGTTTAGGGCTTGTGTTATTGCTTTTTGGCTGCAGTGTGTTGGGTAAATAAAACAGCGAAGAAGTAAAACAGTGAAGAAGGAAAAAGCATAATCCTCGCCTCCGTGTCCTTAATAGAATTGAAACTTACCGTTACAATGCTAGGCAAATTTCGATTCCACCTTTACCTGCTTCAGATGAGTCTTTATGTTTCTAAAAGAAAAATAAGGCTTTTGCAGCAGAAACAAATATAAATGTGTAAAGTTTATAATTACATCATCTGCGTGTGCTACTGTGTAACATAAAAGATTTCAAACTTGTCTAAACTCATATTTTAGGCGTGGCCAAGATGGCGACCTGAAAAGAGGCTGGCTCGTGTGGCTCCTCGGCCCTGAACCCCATTCAGCCTTAATAATTGTCTGCAAACCCACTGGACACGCCGGCAAGTGGCCTCCTCGTACCGAGTGCTCTGCTGACCTTCTGCTGGTTGATGGAGGACTACGGGAGAGCACTAATTAGGCAACCAATCGCCTGGGGCCGAGATCGGACGGAGAGAGGAAGAGCAATGGCGGCCATGCGCCGAGGAGGCGGCCGCTGTCCTTGGGCTGCGGCGACCCCATCACACACCAAGGGCAAGGCGTGGCTCGACCTGGGTGACAGCCGAGACCCAGGGTTGGATGGTGGGTCTCGGCGCGCAATTCACTGATACTGGCAGCAGAGACGACGTTCACCCGTGAGCGCCCAGCGGCAGGCGCGAAAACTGAGACCCCGGCTTCAGGCCGGAGGCGAGGCGCGGACCAGATACCGGAGCGGCGAGGAAGGAGCTGTCGCCGATCCCTGGCCAGGGGTCTCCCCGCGGAGTAACAGCAGAACCGAGGAACGACCAGCGGGAGAACCGGGGCCTGGAGCTAGGAAGGGAGTCCCGGTAAGCAGAGTAATCGGACCATTGGCGAAAGCAGAGGCCATCGGTGGGCGCCCGGCGGCAGGCGCGAAAATTGAGGTCCTGGTCTGGGGCCTACAACATTTGAAAAAGTGCAGTCCTGCGACAGCCCTGGGGATAGCGGCGGCCGAGGCGCCGAAAGAAGCGGACATGGAGAACCGGGCTGACGGAAAGTAAAACACAGCGCATCTGGTGCCTCGGGGAAACCTCCCCAGCCGGTGTTGGGGTCACTGGCTGCCACAGGGTTTACGCTGCTTCAGGAGAGGTCCAGCACCGGAGGGGTGAAGAGAGGCGCAGAGAGATCGTGAGTGCCTGGCCGCCTTGCTGAGGCAGCGTATCCGGGCCGAAGGCCGTAGCGTCAAGGCGGCAGGCAAGAGAGAGGACGGCCGCTGGGTTCAGGCAGAGGACACAGCAGGGACCCTGTCACAGGTCACACGTGGAGCAACGTGGGACATCAGAGCTACCTGGAAATCAAAGAGTGGAGGTGGGTGCAGCGCGAACCGGGAGGGGAAGTCGGTGGAGGCCCAGGAACACTTCGTAGGGGCCACGGTATTAGAGGGCCCGGCCTAAAGCCTATGGGAAGCAGCTTGGTGGACAGCACAGCGCCACTGACATTTCTGAGGGCACATTCAAGACATTCAAGCAGGCCCCCACGTCCAACACCGACTCAGCGGTACACGTGAGCCAGCGCAGATAACCTACCCTTGTACGATACTCTGGACCCGGGCTCTAGAGCCTACAGCGCTGCAGTTGCAGGAAGACTTCAGTGACAGCAAGCGGCATAAGAAGCCCGGTTTCCTATGAGGGACACTCCGGGACGGTGGTGAGGCTGCCCCTCGGTGACAGGGCCCTCCATTGCAGTCCCACAGGATACGACAGAAGCGCGGACGACGTGGTGGCCCACCCTGCCGCTTGGGGAGCTGCCACTGGTCACCACAGATTAGTCCCAGAGGAGTTGGAGGACGTGATGGCCAGCATGAGGCGTAAGGGGACCGCACAATCCCAGACATGCTCACTAAGGGTGCCGCCAAAGGAGACAAGAGCCAATCCTCTCCAGTATCAGCAAGCGGCACGAGACAGGACGATAGCGAGGCGCCCATCACCAAGTCCTTCCTTGAATCCCTATTCAACTCCCTCAGAGAGGATTTTCAAACTTTAACGCAAGACCTGGCCGGGGAGCAACGCGAACTCCGCCGTGATGTGGATGGCCTAGGAGAAAGAATAGCGACGGTGGAGGAGGCGGACCAGGTGCGGAGCGAGGAGGTGGAACTTCTCAGGCAGGAGGTCATCCGTCTCCAGGAGCAGCAGGTAGACCTTCAAGCACACACGGAAGATCTTGAGAACTGCTCCTGGAGGAACAACATCCGCGTCCGGGGTGTGCCATCTAAAGCGGAAGGTAACAGAGTGTCCACATATTTGCAGGGACTATTCAGAGACATTTTAGGGGAAACTGCAGACTTTGAGATCCGCATAGACAGAGCCCATAGAGTTGGCCCGGCGCGGCGTGCATCGGCTCCCCCGCCAGATATCCTAGCTTTCCTGCCTGATTTTTCACTTAAGGAAAGGATCCTACAAGAAGCTCGGAGGAAACAATCCCTCCAATTCCAGGGTCACCCGGTGGCCTTGTACCACGACCTTTCCGCCATCACCCTGCAGAAGCGGAGAGCATTTAGGGTAGCCACGACATTGCTGCGGGACAATGGGATCCCATATTCCTGGGACACCCCTTCCGGCTCATCTTCAAATGGAAAGGGACTTTGCACCAACTCCGCTCCCTTTGCGACACCTGCACACTTCTGGGAATCGACCTTGGGGAGGACGAGAAAGAGGACACCACGTCGCCGCGGGCCACGCAAGACAGACCCATGCGGAGGTCTGGAGGAGAATGGCAACGAGTAGGGCGTGGGCGGTCCCCTAAGGCAGAAATGAAACCAGACCCGACGACGGTGGCCCTGGAACAGGCAGCGGCCATACAAGAAGAATCCAAGGACACGACAAACACGCATTGAAGCAGCATCAAAATGGGGATTGCATTTATCGCTCTATGCCCACACGGGCGGGGGCCCAGCGGGGTCGCCACTGCCACACTACCCTCTGGACGGTTTTCACCACAGGTCCGAACTGGTTCTGAAAGACCTGGGACTATGGTTTGCATTTTGGGGTTTCTAGTTGGGGTTAGGGTGGGAGGGGAGGGGGGTTGGGGGTGGAGATTAGAGATTGGGAGGGAGTAGGGAAGGTGGGTGTTCAGTTGCTAACTGCAGGAAGGGAAAGGGCAGGGGGGAGGGTGGGTTGTCCAGTGCTCTGTTCCAGTCACTCTCGTCTAGGTCACACTCCAACGTCTCGCACCCCTCCGGGCGCGGGGTCTAGCAGGTCTGATTCCAGTGTTAACCATGCCACCTACAACCCTTAGGATCCTAACCCTTAATGTACGGGGCTTAAATAACCCTGTTAAGCGGCGTGCTATTTTGTCCCTATTAGAGAACGCTCTGGCGGACATCTGCTTATTGCAGGAAACCCACCTGATGGCCCGCAACTGTCATAGACTCCGTTTCCGCAAGTTCCCAACTCAATTCTTCTCCCTGGCCCCAATAACACTGCAGGGGTGGTGATCTTGGTGGCATGGTCATTTAAAGGGGAAGTTCTACATAAATGCGCATAACAGAGAGGGAGACTGTTAGCGTACCGCTTTGCTTTGGGGGGACTCCCGTTTACAATTGGGTCCATATACAGTCCTAACGAAGGCCAGGAACACTTTCTACACTCAGCCCATATTGACGTCACGGACACGCCTGATAGACACATCATACTGGGGGGAGATCTCAACATGGTGTTTGACACAGTCCTGGATAGGTCTGCACAACGCGCACCCCAAACCAGAGTGTTCTCCTCAAGCTGTACAGACCAGTTAGCAGAGCTGGATCTTCACGATCTCTGGCGCCACACACACCCACACAACAGGGAAAACTATTCCAATGCACACAAAACTTACGCCAGGCTAGACCATCTCTTGGTCACTAGCCCGGTCTGCACCACGACGGAAATAGGGGTGCTCTCGCTCTCGGACCTTGCACCAGTCACCACCACCCTCACCCTACCACCTGCCTCGTATCCCCCCAGGGTCTGGCATCTTCGAGAAACTTTATTGCACAGGAAAGATGTGGTGAAACACATTCAAGACACTATCCAAGACTACCTGCTACACAACGCTAACAATGACACGACGCGGGCTACACAATGAGCGGCCATGAAGGCGGCTATCCGAGGTGAATTTTTGGCTCTCTCCTCCGCGGAGAACAGAGACAGACAACGCAAGCGGGATGAGCTCACGCAACGGGTGCAGGAGCTGGAGCGAACTGGGGCACCTAGGATACGGAAACTACTCAAAGTAGCCAGACATCTCCTGACAGCACTGGATATGGACCGGGCGGAATACGCAGCCCTGCGGCTGCGACATGCCTATTACACTGGAGGGGACAGATGCGGCCTATTATTGGCAAGTAGGCTCCGAGTCGAGCGCCAACAACAGATACTGAAAGAACTCTCCCGCCCCGACGAGTCCATGGTCACGGACGACGCCGAGATTGCGGAAACTTTTCGCGGATTTTATGCGACTCTTTACACCGGTGAGACCCTAGACGGCCAGGCAGTGGCCGAATATCTGGACTCTGTCACACTTCCCTCTCTAGCACCTTCACAGTCGGAATACCTTGACAGAGATATCCGCATTGAGGAAGTGATCTCGGCCATTGCCAAACTTAAGCAAGGGAAGGCCCTGGGGCCTGATAGCTTCACAGCCCTTTTTACAAAACATTCTGCACAATATTAGCACTGATTCTCACCCATCTCTTTAACACCTTTTCGGAACCCGGCGCCATTCCCCCTGACCTTCTGCGTGCGTCATTCCCAAACCTGGAAAGGATAGGACCAAATGCGGATCGTACAGACCCATATCACTACTTAACGTGGACCTTAAATTATACACAAGCATTCTGCCGGCCCGACTAGGCCCCCACCTGCCGGGTTTTATAGACCCAGATCAGGCGGGTTTCATCCCAGACCGCCAGACGGTGGATCACACCAAGAGGGTTCCCCAACTCATAGAAAAAACCTCCTGAGTCCCTGGAGAATGTATGACGCTGGCGGTTGACGCCGAAAAGGCATTCGACCGGGTTCACTGGCCGTACCTGGAGATGGTCCGGACGAAGGTCGGCATCGGGGAGAAGTTCCACACCTTCATTTTTTATTGTTATAAACTCCTACGGCAGTGGTTCGAGTAAATGGCTATAGCTCGCCGAGCTTCGGCATCGAGAGAGGCAGAAGGCAGGGATGCCCGCTGTCACCTCTGCTCTTTGCTCTGTATATGGAGCTGTTCGCTCAGAGGATCCGCCAAAACAAGACGGCAACGGGGATAAAGTTTGGAGGCTATACACACACCATTAGTCTCTACGCAAATGACGTCTTGCTTTCGCTTGACAACCCGTGGACGGCCCTGCCTGCGTGCATGGCGGAGATGGATACCTTTGCGGCGGTGGCCGGGTTTAAAATGAATACAGACAAATCGATGGCCCTCGATCTACCCTAACGCTCTCCACAAAGGCCTACTTACAGACCCTCTTTTTCCTCCAGTGATCAGCGGACACGGTGCCATATCTAGGGATTCAGTTGACCCCCACACTCACAACTATGACGACAGCCAACTACGGTACGCTTCAAGGGAAGATACGCGAGGAGCTATGACGATGGAAACGCCTCCCCCTCTCTTGGCTGAGCAGAATCGCGGCGGTCAAAATGACAGTTTTTCCCCAAATCCTCTACCTCTTTAGAGCGCTACCACTACAGCCACCTGCAGGTTGGATTCGGCAAACACAGACTGACCTCGCCCGCTTTATTTGGCAGGGTCGGAAGCCGAGAATGAAGAGGACATTGTCTACTTTAGCTCTTGAGGCAGGAGGACTGGGAATACCGGACTTGCACAAATACTTCCAGGCAGCGCAACTTCGCAATCTGGTGGAATGGAGCAAGTGGGAGTCAGAAAAACACTGGCTATTCCAGGATCAAGCAGTGGCAGGGCGCCCGCTCCAAGATAACCCCTTTCTTTGCAAGGCCTTTCGACCGGCTAATCTTTACGCCTCATTTATCACGCGGGTCCCACTAAAGGTATGGGATGCAACTAACATCGTACATGAACTTACCACCTTTCCCTCGCCGCTTACGCCCTTGGTCGATAATCCAGACTTCACTCTGGGCATGGCCAAGGGAGCCTACACCCACTGGCGACCGGCAGGATGTCGATGCCTCTGTCACATCTATGGCCCAGACGGTGTTCTCCCTTTTCCACTCTTCAAGCTGGAATATAACTTCCCCGAGACAGAGCGGATGCGATACCTACAGGTCTGCCATTGGACACTCTAGCCGCAAGTGCGGGAGACGGCAGATAGGAAACTTCAGCCGTACAAAAGATGGCTACTATCCCGCACCTCTGACACCAAACTAATTTCTGATCTCTACAAATTCCTACAACCACAAACAGCACATCTTTATAATCCGGGCAGGGAACGTTGGGAGCGGGAGCTGGGCAGGACTCTGAGCCACAAGGAATGGGACCAGATCTCCTACAGGGCACGCCATTCGGCATATCACACCGGGCTTACAGAGACGCTAACTAAGATATCTACAAACTGGTACTACACCCCGGAACGGATACATGAGATGGACCGCAGCAAAGACAAAAATTGCTGGAGGGGGTGCGGACATACAGGCACACTTTTACACCTCTTGTGGGATTATCCCCTTCTGCATTCGTACTGGATGCAGGTGATAGACGACATTGACACACACTTTCTAATGAAATTATGTTGTTTCCCCGCCTACACCATACTAGGACTCCCTAACCCCTTGACATACCCTCTGCGCTCGCCTAGGGGACGCCAGATGGCCATCGCCCTAGGCTCTGCAGTACAGAACATCCTGGTGCACTGGCGCACCACTACGGTCCCTTCCACTACGGGTTGGTTGCATAGAATGTGGTGTGTGTTGGGGATGGAGAAGTTGTCACTTACCTTAGCCGGGGATATAGATCTGTATGATGAACTCTGGCAGCTGTTCCACTCACTGTTGGTTAATGAATTCAGAGAACTTACCTGCCCGAGATATCTCTGCTTGCTATGACTCACAGGACCCAAAGAGGAGGCCTCCTAAAGGGCTGCAGATGACGAATACATCAGGACCTAGCGAGAGGAGGCGGGAGGAGACGGATTTGAGCACTGGACGGGTGGGCGGGGGGAGGGGAGGGAAAGGGAAGTTTGAGGGGTGGGAGGCGGGGTTTCCAACTGGACGGAATTTCGTAGCAACCTTTGTATGTCTGTGCCGTCACGGGTTGGATTGGTATTGGACTGCTATGCTCACCCTATTTTGGGTTCTCTTTGCCTTTCAAATGTTTCTTGCTATTATTAGATGTAAAGCATTTGCAATGACTAACTTGGTTTCGAGGTGCAGATTTCAAATAAAAAGATTTGAACTTAAACTCATATTTTGGAACAGAAAGAAAATGCATGATCAAGTGCTTCAGACTAATCATGCAACTCAAGGCCTACGATATTTATTATGGTTTGCCAGAAAAGCATGCATTTTAATAACCCATATAGGCCTGATTTTGCAGAAATTGTAATCAATAGATTTCCCTTGTTGTTAAAAGTGGGATTTCTGGTTGACTAGGGCATGCGCCTAAGCCAGGCAGAAACCACCACTCTAGTCAGGGCAAGGGAGTTACACGCTGAAGATAACCCCTGCTCACCCCCTTTGTAGTTTGGCACGAGCAGTCAGGCTTATCCAAGAGGCATTGTGTAAAGCGTTTGTGCAACACACTAGGCACACTACAAAAGAAACTCCACACCAGGTTATATAAAATAGCCTTTGTATTATAAACACATTAGATCATAATCACACAATGTACACTGTGTCAACTGGCACTAGACAATATTTACAGGAGACTATATACAAGAAAGGGCCTATCGGGCCACTGTCAGAACCATCACAAGCACATGTAGTAAATGTAAAACACCACCAGTAACTACTGGGGAAATACTGTACTCAGCATTATCACTAGCATAAACACATGATGCATAGACCTCATAACCATAAACTCATTTATAGACCTCATAAGCATAAACTCATTATGCATAAATATCCTAAGCATAAACACATTAAATCATGGACATCACAGTAGGCATAGACACATTAGGAATAACCCACATTAGGAATAAACACATTATGCCTAAAACATGAGTACTGCCCCCCAGTAGTTGTCAAAGGAGGGAGGGTGATCAATTGATTAGTCGGGCACGGTTTACCACTAAGGGAAGTGGAAGGTCCAGTGTCAGCTAGTGCCCTCAACAAGTATAGCTAAACAATGTGGGGTGCTGAACTGTTCCTTTAGAAAAAGGACTGTGTGTATCTGGCGTGGCCGGAGGTGAAGATGTGACACCTTTGGGCATCCATTTTGTTGGATATGTTTGCCTCACACACCCATATGGGTGTCATGCTTCATCATTGGCGTTGCTCCTCGTCGGGGAGGCGGTGCAATCCCCGACGGGCTCACCTCTGAGAGGGGCTCTTTGGTGGAGATCTTATAAATCCAAATGCCTTATGGTGAAGTGCGGGTGTGCGAGTGGTAGCCTGGGAAGTGATTTAAAATGTAGTAGAGGGTACCGGAAACTACTTTATTCTGGGGGTCCCCTACTGCAATTAAAAGCGTGAATCTAACTCACTAAGTGCCAACCAGTTAGGTATAGTGGCCCTAGATGAGGTTAGGAAATGAATTGGTCAACATGTTTCTCGCGTGGGCAGTTGCCCGCGATTCATCAGGACCTATGATGGTTAAAAATAAGATCTACAATCAATCAACAACATGCTAGTGTCATGTGTCTAATACCAAAAGTGTGGATGTTTGTTACCTCTGTGGCTTACTCCTATGCCTAAATAGGGAATAAGAATACAGGGTTAATAGCATTAAGTAATCGCCAGAAAACATACATGGTCCTGGACCATATTTACACACAGTGTCATGCTAGTGATAGTGGATTTCTACTAGCTCCAGAAAAACGTGACCGTGTTGTAGCAACGTGCAGTGTAACCGTCACACCAACACTTTGTACGTGAAAAGGTGCTTCTTATTAAAAACAACAGTATAAAAACAGTATGAAAAACAGCAGCAGTCTCACAGGAGAAACACTTTACTTCATCTTAGGTAAAGCGATGGTGTTATTGTACTCACTCAATGTGCATAGTGACACTACAAACACAAGCCTGACTCACCTAATGGTCAGGGATTAAATGCCACATGAACGTTCGGCGGGTTGGTACATCGGAGTGGAACCGTCAGATATGGCTGGGGGAGGAGGAGACGTGTATACCGTCGGATAGATGCTTAAATTAGGATTACACGAGCCCTTTACAAGATCGGAAAACGATCATGCGGAAATGGCTTCACAGAATTACTGAGATCCCAATGTGTACATCGAGAGTTATCCTCACCTCACACTTCCCGTGTCCTCGTGGTTTCACCTACCCATCGCCGCCGAGCTCGGATAGATGCCGGAGCTTGGCGGCGGTTGCCATTTCTAAACGTAAGCGTCAGGACTCGGCGCCTATCCCCGCCCTCTACGTTAGGTCAGGTGGTTTGCCTGGCTATTGTGGCAGCCATTGTAGAATGAGTTGTTAAAGATTAGCTTAACCAAGGATAAGGCTGTGCTGGGTATAGAAGGCTGAGATGGAATGGGTGTAGCATCCTCGTATTAGCGTGAAGGTGTAATTTAATGTTCCGTTTTTTAAAGCATCAAAGTAAACCCATTACGTAAATGGCAAATAAAATGCAATGTAGTGATTGCGAGTTTGGATATAAATTAGAGAGTGAGCGGGTCGGGAATGGTTGCATACACAAAGTGCAGATCTCAGTTACTTGTATTCAGTTCAGTATAGGTGCATGTATATGGGGAAATCTAGCAACTGATTATGTGGCAATTTTATAAAGAGTGCCATGGAATGTCCTCATTCAGGCCTCGATTATCTGAAGATAATCCGTGGACCCACCTTTGTTCTTTACGAAACAAGGCTTGTTTTGGGCAATTGGCGCTAGATTCTAATACAAGCCATTTAAGTGAGTCTGAGGTGTGATTAGACTCAACGTAATGTTTGCACATCTTGGTGTGTGTCTTTCTACAGCGAAAGTTGCTGCGGTGTTCAATAATGCGGGTTTTAATCGGACGTGTCGTCATTCCGATATATTGTAATCCGCATGGGCAGGTCAGCATGTAGATACAGTGTGAGGTGTTACAATCGGCGTGTCCCCTGAGTTCTCAGTTAAAGGTGTCAGTGAGTTGTACTGTCTTGTGTATGGCTGTATAAGCACATACCACACAGGAGACGCATGGATAATGACCCTTCACAGGAGGTAAATGCCAAAGTGTCTGCTGAATCCCCTTCTTGGTTACTTTGGGTCTCGTGCTAATCAAAATGTCTTTGACATTCTGGGATCTTTTAAACGCAAACCTTGGTTGTTCAAAGCTTAGGTTGCCTGTATTCAAAATATCCCAGTGACGTTTGATCACACTTTTGATTTTATTTGACACAGGGGTAAATGTTGTGACGCAGGTTATTGGTTGGTTCTCGACCGGTACCACCTCCTGTTGTTCGAGCAGAGCCTCTCGGTGGTTATTTCTAGCTCGTTTTTGTGCTTTAGAGACATCTCTCTTGAGATAACCTCTGTCCAGTAAGTTCCTGGATAGGATTGTTGATTCTTTCTTGTAATCAGTTAAATTACTGCAATTTCGCCGGATCCGGAGAAATTGTCCAAAGGGAAGATTGCTACGTAAAGCTTTAGGGTGGTGGCTAGTGTAATGGAGCAGGCTATTGCGGTCGGTAGGCTTTCTGTACATTGTGGTACTGAGTGATCCCTCTTGCAATTTTATTGTCAAATCAAGAAAGGCAATTTCCGTTGGTGATGCAGACATCGTAAAGTTAAGATAAGGGTTGAGAGTGTTCACCCACTGAAAAAAGGCCTCATGCGAGGTCGGTGGTCCAGTCCACACGATCAGGATATCATCTATAAATCGCCTCCACATCATGATGTTATTGAGGAAGGGATTGGACTGATGTTGTATGTGTCAGTCTTCAAATTCAGCCATGTATAGGCATGCCACTGACGGGGCACTTAGTGAGTTAGATTCACGCTTTTAATTGCAGTAGGGGACCCCCAGAATAAAGTAGTTTCCGGTACCCTCTACTACATTTTAAATCACTTCCCAGGCTACACACTATACCACTCGCACACCCGCACTTCACCATAAGGCAGTTGGATTTAAAAGATCTCCGCCAAAGAGCCCCTCTCAGAGGTGAGCTCGCCGGGGATTGCACCGCCTCCCCGACGAGGAGCAACGCCAATGATGAAGCATGACACCCATATGGGTGTGTGAGGCAAATATATGCAACAAAATGGATGCCCAAAGGTGTCACATCTTTACCTGCGGCCACGCCAGATACACACAGTCCTTTTTCTAAAGGAACAGTTCAGCACCCCACATTGTTTAGCTATACTGCACCCCAGTACCACAGATAAAGTGCACACAGCACCTTAGCATAAATCACATTAGGGACTTGCGACCTCCCAACATACAACTGACCCCCTGGCCGACTGGCCTTCCTTGGGGCTCAAATGCCCTATGTCCAGAAAGTCAGGGTTCGCAATGAGGCCTCTCAAATGGCCCCCTGGCTGTCTCGGCAGCGAAAACACAGTGCGCGAATGCGCTGGGGCGTGGAGTGCAACTCACCCCCTCCTTAATGAAAGAAATTACCTCCAAACGTTGCAGCTGCCCACGCTCTTTCAGGGCAGCTGGGATTGGCAAAAAGAAGAACTGGCACCACTTTGCCTCCTGGGTCCCCACTGGGACTCGCCGGCCGACTTACTGACTGGCCCAGCCCACAACCAGGCAACGTGCCTGCCTTCAGGGTCGCCGCACTCGATCGCAGCAACTTCTTCAGCGATTTTCAGAGTGCGGGGTGGGCTCCCGCTATTAGGGGCATAAAACAGTGGGTGGGCTCCTGCTCAAAAAGGCATCAATGCGGGTGGGCTCCCGCTTTCCTTCCGCAATGCGGGGAATCCCCATGTTGGGATTCCCTCTGAAGGTGTCGCAGCTCAAAGTTGCAAAGGGACCAGCACTCTCCCAGTCCTGGGAGAGATATTTTAGCGCACACAGAGCGCTCATGTCCAAAGTTCCAGGGGGAAAAGGCTAGGGCGAGGCAGGCCAGCACACAGGGCCCTCCAGCAGGGAGGCATTCCCTCGTGGCGGTTCCTCAAGGGGCTCAGCAGCAGCAAGTCACCTGGAAGCACAAAAGCACAACACAACACATGGGGTCACAGCCCCAATATTTATACAGCACTTTCTTTGTTCTGCCCAGGCAGAGGGCTTGGGGGAACAAGCAAGAACTGGTGGTTCTGGGGAGCTTTGCAGCACTTTGTTGACAAGGCTCCTCTTCCCCCTTTGTCAGGTGAGGGCTCGTCATCAGACACACCACAGGGGGACGGAGCCAGCATTCACATAAGCAGGCACAGACCTATTTAGGGCCAGGGGAAAACTATTCCCACTACTCCAAATGCAGATGCCGTATTCAGCCTAGCACTCACTCACCCTGCCCCTCCTGGAGCCACACACACCTCACTAGCCCCTGCCACTCCAAAACCAGACATGCAATACACATCAGGCAGGCAGATACATAGCACACAGAAAGGCCAACTTCTAAAAGTGGCATTTCTAAAAAAGTTATAATAAATTTGCGCACACCATTGAATAGCATTTATCACTATTCCAAACATACCATAATTGACCATGCTGCTCTTCTCGTATCAGGGATTAACACTGAAACACTTATCAGAGAATCCACAATGCATTCCTATGGGAGGGCAGCCTCACAGCAGTGAGAAACCAAAATGGCTGTTTGTCACTACCAGGACATGTCACACTTAAGGTACATGTCCTACTTTTCACCTACAATGCATCCCGCCCATAGGGATAACTAGGGCCTACCTTAGAGGTGACTGACATGTAGTAAAAGGGGGGGGGGGGGGGGGGGGGGGGAGTCACAGACATGGCACACACTTTAGGTGCCACGCCACAGCAGCAGTAACACTTCGCGCACAGGCCCTGCAATGGCAGAGGCCTGAGACAGGTTTGAAAGGCTACTTTGGTGGGTGGCGCAATCAGCGCTGCAAGCCCACCAGTAGCATTTAATACACCAGCCCCGGGTATATGAGATACCACTTTACAAGGGACTGACAGGTAAATTAAATATGCCAAATAGGTGTAGACGGATCTTACCATGTTTTAACACAGAGAGCGCACACACTTTCCACTGGACAGCAGTGCTAAAGTGCCCAGAGTCCTAGAACCACCAACACCATGTCAGAAAAAAGGCTAGGAGAAAGGCAAAAAGTTCAGGGATGACCCTGCAAAACTGGCCAAGTCCAACACTTGTCAACTGAAATCCAACCGGATGTTTAAATGAGGGAATTGCGTTCATGTTTTACCAAAATTCAACTGCATCCTGTTCTGTTAAACATGTCCAAGTATAACACCCAAGGGTTCATTTGAGATGCTTATTCACTTGAAGCTATTTCCCATGAACAGCGTTTTGAAGATCTCTGCTCCACATTCTTAACAGGGCCACAAAACAAAACAAAAGAGTCAAAATTCTCATCAGATTTGAACACTTATACAGGTTAAAATTGTTTCCATATGCAGAGCACTGTAATACTGTCATGTCCTTGTTTATTTACTTTAATGCCTATTTACTTTAAAGGTTCCTCGCGCCGCGTTGCAAGTTTGCTTTCTTACCTTGTAGATGTGCAACACGCGTTGTTTTTCGCAATGTGTTGCAAGCCTGTTGTTCTTTGCTTCTTAGTGCATAGTTGTCATGTTTTTTCATATTTTCAGTGTACTTATGGTTGAAATTCAAGGACTAAATGAGTGAGACTTAGAGTGACACTTTCTCACAAGCAAAATAAAGCAATGAAGACCAAGGAAACACATAAATAATAGATATAACACCTACTTGAGAAAGGAAAAACTCTAAGAAGATGTTGAAACTGCGTTAAAGCACCAGAAATAGAAGGGCGCTAACGGAGTGTCTTGTAATCCAATCGTACTGTAAAACAAATGTATAACCATGATATTAAACATTAAACAAGTTATTCAGAGGCAGTACTTTATTAAAGTTCTGTGCACATCCCTGAGTGACTGTCAGCAGAGCGCAGCTCAGCCTGCTGTGGCACCAGCCTGAGAAGAGCAGTGAGCTACAGGCTCAGTCAGGCTGTGAATTAAATTATATTTTAAAGAACTAAGTTTGGTCAGTGCTAATAAATATAAAAACAGTAATTACTGAGTCACTAGTGTCAGCTGAGTAGAGCGCTGCCCAGCCCATTGCGGCACTTGCAGCTACAGGCTCAGTCAGGTTGTAAATTAAATAATATTTTCAAGAACTAATTTCATTGCTATTTAAAATATTAAAATCCTCATCATCAAATAATCTTTATTCGATCATTTCCCAGGTAATCATAAAAGACGTACATGATTTAAAACACTCACTTTCACTGAGTCACCGTAAGCTGAGCATCAGTGCAACGTGGGGAGAGCAATGAACTACAGGAAACAGGCTGAGGCTGACGCTATAAATTAAATAATATTTTCAAGAATATATTACAGACCGGACTGTGAGCGCCACCTGCAGCGACTGATCTCCGGCAGCCAGTCCGGTCACGCAGTATGACGAGAGGCACAGGCAGCGGTGCGATCAGCGTCTGCCAAACTAAAGAAACATAACTGCTGCCTGGAGTGCCTGCTCACCACGCCGTGGAAACTGGCAGCCCACTTCACAAGTAACTTTAGTTCCTGTCTCGATGGACACTCATTGGTGCAGTCACTTGGTGCCATGTCATGTGAATGCCTCTGCAGGGAATACTGCAGTCAGTGAGTGCAGATGAGTCCCAAGACTTAGCTGGTGCGACCGGACACACGCTGTAACCTGGCAGATTAATATAAACTTTTAATTGAACACCAGTGCAGCAGAGCACAGTGTGCACTCTGCCAGAGCAGGGTGCTATCTGCGAGGCTTCCTCAATGAGTGCCCTCCTATCACTGCAAGTATGCGGTATAAATGCAAACTTTGCATTTCAGTTTGGTGATGCGGACCACCTCACTAAAATGCGTTAGACTAACCCATGATGCGTGGTACTTAGCAGGTCTGATAGCGTAATCACAGGATTCCTAGTTGAGTGTTCCAATGCGGTTGATAGTTACAACTTGGAACCCAGTATGCTGCAATGTGTATTATTTGGCTTGTAGGTTTTCTGAAATTAAAAGAACCATAAAGATTTGTTTGATCTGGCACTGCCTGTGGAATTAATATTACATTTTAATGTTACATATTTGGGAGTGAGTTTCAAGAAATCAATATTGCGTACAGCTGTGTCAGCTTCTCGAATTTTTAGAAGTTTTTAGCAGTGTTAGAGCCCAGGAACACTGTTCCTATGTAGCAGGATTTCTTATTGTGTTATCTTCTGTGTTGGAGGTTTGGGTTTACAGGCAAGTGATTGAATGCTTGTTGGAGCACTTATTTTAGGAGACAATGGTCCCTACCAAGAACAAATATATATTAACAATGGTACACAGAACTACATTGTGACCAGTGTTAGTATTATCTAAATGGAAAAATGTGTTTATTGAACAAGTAATCTAAAAGAAAAAAAGTATAAATAAAGTGCAGTGGGTAAAAACAGGGTTGAAAATCACCACATTGTCAGACCTCAGGCATCTGCACCCATGGTGACTTCAACAAGATACATATTTACAACAGTCACAATGTAAAAAACATCTTGTGCTCCACATGAATCCTAATAAGCCAATCAGAGTCAAGATGTGGTTGTCAACGAAGTTCGATGCCAGCTAGAGTGGAGAGATAATCATCAGGACAGCAAGCAATATGCCTGATAAATAGCCTATATAGAGCCAAATATTTCAGAAGGGAGAGCGGGGATTGGGGGAGGGTTTGGATAAAGGAAAAAAGGGGGGGGCGAAGGGACACAAAAAGAGATGAGGGTTAGGGAGGGTTCGGGATGAACAATTCACATATACCAAGGTGAGACATACAGAAGGACAGATCCGAGTCGCTGGGTGAGGTGGCGATGATAGTAAACTCCACGGCGTTAGCAGTGAAAATTATTAGTTAGCATATGCCAGAGTGCTAATAGAGGGAATCGAGTAGTGCGCATAACCGGATTATCTATAGTGAAAACGGATCACAACAGTGCATTTAGAAATGTGGTCTAGGAATTGATTGACCCTAAAAGAAAGGACTGCATGACCGTGAATGGTGGTGATCCAAATCTAAAAAATGTAAGTGGAATAAAGGTGTAGGGTGAAGAATAGTTCATATTGCAATGCACTTACAAGGGGGGACCGTCACCCCTGCCTGAAGATGGATGGTCGATGGAAGAGAGGTCAAGTACCTATAGTAAACCACGGAACAGGATATCGAACAAAACCTAGAGGGAGACATAGTCATGGTTAAAATCAGTATATTGAAAATGGTAGGGTGATCGAGGTGAAAGTGTGACGATGAAAACACTCACAATGGGGTAACTGTAACCCCTACACGAAGGTCAGTGGTCAGGGAATGGAGAGGTAAGTACCGTCCCCTCACAGCAGGTAGCAGAGCACGATAACCGGGAAGCCTAGAAGAATACATACACACTTAACTACCATCCTGTGTACTCCGTAAATTGGAACCACTCATGTCATGCATCTAGCGGAGCTTACCTGTTTTAGCGAGATGGGGGTGTAGTGTGAGGATACTGGAACGCGTGTTCTGGTGCAAAGGTCCGGAAGTGCGCTGTTGGAAACTCGGAGAGCGGTATTATTTGAATAAAAACCGTGTGTGACGTGACGCGCACACATGTCAAAAGGCGAGATGTGCGGAGAGATGGCCGTCTCATTGGATGCAACATGGTTGCAGCATTGCCTTTTTGGAATTATTCCCTCTTATTGTTGCTTTGTTAGTTTGGGGTGAAGAATTTCGGGATAGGTGTGTGCTAAATCTCATCAATAATCAGAAGGCAAAAGACTTACGGGTGTTACGCCTTTTGTGTGTTTTCATGTTGCAGAGTCTCAATTTGATTATTGTTTTCAGAGCTAGACACATTCCGAGCATTAACAATTCTATGTCAGGACCGGAGGCTTCAGATTATGCTTATTCTTCCTTCGCTTTATTTCATTATAAAAACACAGCAGCTCAGGAAAAAATGTTCAACACTATGCTCAAAGGAACAAAGAGCATATAAAACAACTTCGTAAGACTCAAGAAAACTACAAGTCCCATGAGTTTAGCCCTGGTCATCCAAACGTAGTCCTTCCACTATGTCCGCTATCATGTAGCAAGCCAGTCCTTCCTTGAACTTCCTCCTCTTTCTTCGCTGCTCACGCAGCCAGTTAAGTGCTCTTTCTGTTTTTCTGGTTGTTCGATTTAATTCTTGATAATTAGAGTGTGTGATGCGCTAGCGCTTGTTGGGGGCTTAACGCAGCGGTGTTTGCCTTTCAGAGCCCCGACCGCGGGAGCGCTTTCTCGCTCCTTTCACGGTTTTTGCCCGAGTGTTGGTGCGGTGCGGAAGACGCCCGCCAGAGGGCGCTCGAACGTCTCGCTGGCTCCTCGGCGCTCTCCTCACACTGGGAGAAGCGCGGAGGAGTCAGTCTGTCAGCGTCGGAGCCTTGCCCTCGCCACCCCTTCACGCCCGGTAAAACCGGGTCTGTATTACTGCCCTGAACTTAATTGACGCCCTTTTATGGGTCCGTATAGCGGCTTTTGACCGCGTGAAACGCCGGAAGGCGAGTTGTGCACTGCATTTGACTGTGTGTGGTAAACGCGCTGTGGGGGTGGTTTAGACCCAGTCCAGTGTGAGGGTCTGCGCGTTTAGGGGTCACAGTGCAACCCCGATTGCCAGGTACCTAGGCCCATAAATTAATTGCAGCCCTTGGGACTGCCCATATTTTGCTCACAGACACCCGGTGGGGTAGGCAGCTCTGTCATCCTCCCTAGTTTGGTTCACAAGGCTAGGATGGAAGAGGATGGCTATTTTGAGGAGTCTCACTCATATCTCCAAGATGATGAATTTTATCAGGCGGTTGACAATTCAATCTACTGCTGCGTGACTGAGATAGTGGGGCCCATGGAGGACCGCCTTTCAGCACGTATTGTAGAGTGCCAAAAGTTAGCGTCTGCCCATTTACAAGGTTCTAACAGACACATTGTCTCGCTTTAATTGGCGAAATTCCGCAGTCTGACGCCTGGGGCCGACAACTCCAAAACTATGATCCCGTAGAGCATCTGGTTGCTGGGGGACTGAGGATCATCGATTTGGTGGAGAAATCTATAGCTCCTGCCACCAGACGGAGTTATCAGCAGGCCTGGAGTGAATTTTTAAGCTGCGCAGAATCTCATAACTTTGATGGGCACTCAGTTGGTAACAGTAGTTTTATTTTACTGTTTCTGTTGCACTTGATTAACAAGGGCCTGTCGCACACAACCATTTCTGGGAAATTGACTGGGCTTGGACAATTGTGGTGGGGCCAGGACTTTGGGGGGGGATGTGTTGTTAAGGTGTATGTTGAAAGGTTTTAGTAGAGAGCGCTCTTATTCTTTGCCGTTACGGGAGCCATTTACTTTTGCTCTTTCACAACAGTTGTTGTTGCAACTGCCATTTTGCTGTTACGATTCTTCGGAGGTTTCCCGTTTTAGGCTTTGCATGATCTGGTTGTTCTTTGGTGCTTTCAGGGTCCCCAAGTTATTGGGACTAGAGACCAGATGGGCATTCAGATCAGTGAGGTTCAAGTACATGGAGACAATTTGGGGTTTTGGTTGAAGAGGTCAAAAACTGATCAATTGGCGAAAGGCACATGGGTCCAACTAAGCAGTAGTGGAGTGCCGGATTGCTGCCCCTTTGGGGAGTGTGAGTCCTTTGTAAATTATGCTGGTTTTCTGCCTGGGGCAGTATTCTCTCATAGGAATGGGTCTAAAATCTCCAGTGCTCATTTATTGGTGGTTTTACGGAAAACTTTGATTAAACTGGGGAAAGACCCATTATTGTTTGGGACATACTCTTTCCGTATAGTGGCGGCTACTGAAGCGGCCAGGTTGGGTTTGGGTTAGGAGGATATCAAGAGGATTGGTAGATGGAAATCTGCTTGTTTCACTCGCTATGTCAGGAAATAATAATATAATATTTTTATTGCACTATTGCTGTTGGTTAATTTTGTTTTTCTCAGTCTAGGTTACATAAAAGACACATTGTCAACAAAAATGCGTACATGGATTGTAGGTCACTCCTTGATTAAATGAGCAGCCAACTTTGCAGAACAACAGATTTACGGCAGAGCACTTGGTCTTCCCAGCAAAGGTCACAACGTTTTCTGGAAAGGGAAAGGTGGTACGAGGTGGGAGGGCTTGTTTCCGTTGTTATCAGAGATATCAGCTGCAAGAGGATTTCCTGACATGTTAAGCATATGGCCGGGATGCCCGCCACCCCCTCCCAACACCAATCCCCAATGGATGGGAGAAGTCCGACACAGGTTTGAACTTTTGGAAGGCGGGGGGGAGTTACCCCCCCCCGGCCTTATTTATTAAAATATGAAACAAAATTTAAAACATGAAATAAAAGTTTCATGAATTACGTACAATTTTACATTTATTACATTTCGATGAAGACATGTTCTTTTGCTAACCTTAACAGATCTCTAATACAAAGGTTTCCTAGCCGAGTCTAGCATCCTGAAAATGCATACATTCTAAATTAAAATTGTACATCCTAGCATTAAGGGCCAACGGCAAGGTCTTAACCAGTGTCAGATCCCTACTACCAAAATCTCACCCTCGCGGTGTGAGTGGCGCATGCGCAGAGGACTCTACCCTCATTGCCAACTGTAACTTCCCTTGTTGTGGTGGGGGCCCCCTTTCCACTCGACGCCATCTTAATGGTCGTCCGAGTTCCCGTGTGAGGTATCTGTAGGAAGGACAGCGTGGACTCCCCCCCCCCCCATCCCCACACGCTCTATCCGCTGTCGCGGATATCCGGCCCCCGGGAAATTCGTAGGAGGGGCATCTAGCCGCCTCCCCCCTGGGAGGGGCCTATGGCCGTCTCCCCCTAGGCGACCCATCCTTAGTGGGTGCCGCCTCCCCGTGGAAGGGGCCAATGGCCGCCTCCCCCCGGGCACTCCCATCCATTCTGGGTGGCGCCCCCCTCTAGGGACCTTGAAATTACTGCTCACCGATCATGACCTTACCGCCCGACCAAAAAATAAATACGACAGTTGTTTACCTACTAAGGAAAGAAAAAATTCTGACATAGCCTTGATGTGTCATCAACTGCTCTCTCCTACAAAGGAAAACATTATCCTAAAGGCAGAAGTCACATCATTATCTGAAACATTCCTTTACCTCACAAAAGGAAAAAAGGCCTATACATTTCTCTCTAAGCAAAAATGTATTTAAACAAACATTGCCATAAGGGGCTGGTGAGTGGGTCAAAATTGCTGCTTGTTCCGTCGAGGGCTCACGAGCAACGAGTGGGTGCAGCCTTCAGAGCACAGGAACAAGAGGACGCTTCTTCGGATTCCCGCTCTATTTATCCTTCTGCGGGAGGGCGGGTACCCTCCTCCGGTACGCCTGCTGGGCGTGGTCTTCCGTGCGGGTGTCTAGGACAACCCCTCTTGGGCGGGAAAAGGCGCGCCCCGGCTACGCCACTTCGGGCATACCAACCGAGCCACGCCCCCCACCCAAAATGGTTTCCCGGGGGGATCGGGGCACCCAACCATACGTTCGGGGGGACCGAGTGGTCGCCCCTTTCCATATGGCCGGGATGCCCACCACCCCCTCCCAACACATATCCCCAATGGATGGGAGAAGTCGGACACAGGTTTGAACTTTTGGAAGGCGGGGGGGGGGGGTTACCCCCCCCCGGACGTATTTATTAAAATATGAAACAAAATTTAAAACATTATATAAAGGTTTCATGAATTATGTACAATTTTACATTTATTACATTTCGATGAAGACATGTTCTTTGGCTAACCTTAACAGATCTCTAATACAAAGGTTTCCTAGCCGAGTCTAGCATCCTGAAAATGCATACATTCTAAATTAAAATTGTACATCCTAGCATTAAGGGCCAACGGCAAGGTCTTAATCGGTGTCAGATCCCTACTACCAAAATCTCGCCCTCGCGGTGTGAGTTGCGCATGCGCAGAGGACTCTACCCTCATTGCCAACTGTAACTTCCCTTGTCGTGGTGGGGGCCCCCTTTCCACTCGACGCCATCTTAAAGGTCGTCCGAGTTCCCGTGCGAGGTATCTGTAGGAAGGACAGCGTGGACTCCCCCCATCCCCACACTCTCTATCCGCCGTCGCAGATATCCGGCCCCCGGGAAATTCGTAGGAGGGGCATCTAGCCGCCTCCCCCCTGGGAGGGGCCTATGGCCGTCTCCCCCTAGGCGACCCATCCTTAGTGGGTGCCGCCTTCCCGTGGAAGGGGCCAATGGCCGCCTCCCCCGGGCGCTCCCATCCATTCTGGGTGGCACCCCCCTCTAGGGACCTTGAAATTACTGCTCACCGATCATGACCTTACCGCCACAGGCCGGATAGTTGACCGCCTATCCGGCCCCCCCTACTCCTCCTAAAGGTCATGCTTCCTCAAACCCCTTAGCCATGCTATGAAGTCTCCTATGAGTAAGTCATTCCCCTCCCCGGACAAGTGAACCCCATCATTCAGATACATGTGATCACCCCGAATACACCCGTGAGGAATGCTATGCAACTGCGAAGAGCGAAACAATTTACCAATTTTATTGTTAACCCTTTTCACTGAATGGTTCAGCGCTGACACCGAAAGGCCCCCCCGCCATACCTTCCTGGGGATCATGTGGGACCAGGCAATCGTGCACCCCGGGACTTTTTTAGCCAACCAGCTAACCGCCGACAGGATATGTTCTAATAACACTCGTCTACCCAGTGTCACCAAGTCATTGCCCCCCAGGTGTACTATGACTACAGATGGCGGTGACCTTTGCCGCCCTAAAAGACCCTCAAAAAACGATTCGAATTGGTCAAAACAGAGCCCGCCCTTCCCATGGAAGGTCACTCTGTACCTGTATTCCCCAGCTGCGTGAGTCGCGTCACCTGCCTTGAATACGTCCCCGGCGCGCCTCACATATGAGTGGCCCATGACCCATACCACTCTCTCTCCAGTCGGTGATCCTTGACCGCTGGTCTCCTGGTGTTGGGTCGACTTCAAATTCCGCCCCGCGTGACAGGCTCGCAGAACTGTAATTCAAACAAAAGACAAGAAGCGTGAGTGCATGTCAATTGATCTTTACAACATGTGCAATCGCACATAACTTTTGAAGCAATTCGAGGACCAACGTCCCAGCTGTTTTACTTCCTCCGCACTCTGACCACAGGCTGTAGCCTCAGTAGCAGCCCCTATCCTAAAGGAGTGGGTCCCAAAATCGCACGGGTCCATGCCCGCGGCAGCGATTGACAGTGCTAGCACCCTCTGAAACTGAAATCTCGTCAGTGGGGTGCCATCCTTGTGCCTAAGCAAACTCCCCCCCCCATGTAGCCGTCCTTAGTGCCAGATATTCCTCTAAACACTTTATCGGGCACGTGGCGGACCCTCGCGCGCGCTGCACGATAACACTATTTCCCATAGCTCCCTGGTCAGTCTTGGACCTGGCTATCGAGATCACCATCGAATCACCCCTTATTTGGACGTGATCCCTGCACAAGCCTCCCTCCATATCTTTCTTGTTCCTTGCGACGAGTTCGCTCACCCGCATAGCCCCATGGAATGCCAAGGCAAAAGCTGCCCGGAACAGAACTGCTTCGAAAGGGGAGGAGCACGTCACATCCAGCTTTGCTACAAGTAGAGACAACCTGTCTAAGCCAATCGGGCGCCTCGCATCTTGCTTGCGACCCTCGAGGCGTTGCCAGCCGCGGAGGGCCTTCTTAACCAAAAAGGAACCCGTCGGGTCTTTTATGCCATGCACCTGCGCCATGAATGAAATGGCCGCCCTATGCCTATTGGCCGTTGCCGCTGATCGGCCTTCTCTGTGCAGCGCTACCAGGAACCCCAGGAAGGATTCCTCCTGACCCCAGCTCTGTCTCCCTGTTGGACCCAAAATTGTGCAGTAGGAACGAAACGCTCCTTCGTATGCCTTCCTTGTCCTGGGGGCTAAACTGGCTGCCACGAGGTCTTGTAATCCGGGGCACCGATTAGCCATAGTGCTTCGGGGAACGGTGCCGCCACTAGGTCGGCTGAGGGCAGATATCCCCTGAAAGCCTGCATATGTGAACGAGAGAGTGCGTCAGCAGCATGATTCAGTACGCCTGGCACATGTTTTGCCCTGAACTGTACATTCAATCTCATGCAAAGTAGTACAATTTCCTTCAACAATCTCAAGATCCACTTGCAGCGGGCTGCCTGCTGGTTAATGCACTCAACCACAGTCATATTATCAGACCAAAACACCACTGAGCGGTCCCTGAAATGGTCTGGCCATGCCATCAGCGCAACCCAAATGGGGAACAGTTCCAAGAACCCAATGTTACCTGTCAGACCGCTGGAGTGCCACCACGTCGGCCATACTTGCACCGACCATCGGTTACCAAAGATGGCGCCAAATCCCACGCTCCCAGCTGAGTCTGTCCACAGACCTAGTTCCTCTGAAGACGCTGGCGGCTTGTTCCACACAACTCGACAGTTGAAGTCCGCCAGAAATGCCAACCAAATGCGCATATCCTGGTGTCCCTCCTTGAGACCTACCATAGCTTGTGCAATAGAGCGTGAGAAGGGGCGGGCCATTGGTACCACCCTCAAGGCAAAGTTAAGCTGACCCACTGTTTGCTGTAACTGGTGCAGGGTCACCTTCTCCTTGCCAGGCATTGTGTCAAGGAAGCCCTAAACTTGGCCACTTTTCCGATCGGTAAACGGAAACATCCCTCCACAGAATCGGGCTCAATTCCCAGAAACTCCAGTGAAGTAGATGGTCCGACCGTCTTACCTGGTGCCAATGGGACTCCAAACTCCCGCATGAGGATGCAGAAGTCCTGCAGCGCCTGCGCACATTTCGTATCGCCGGCTGCTCCCAAGAACAGGAAGTCATCCAGATAGTGCATAACATGCCTATGACCTGTGGCCTCGGTGAATGCCCACTCCAAAAAACAGCTGAAAATTTCAAAATAAGCACAAGAAATAGAGCAACCCATAGGCATGCATTTATCCATGTAATAACTCCCCTGAAAAGCAAAACCTAGCAATCGCTGATCTCGCGGGTGTACCGGGAGCAACCGGAATGCCGATTCGATGTCTGATTTCGCCATCAGCGCTCCGGGGCCCAGGTGATTTAACATGGCCACGGCATCGTCGAACGATGCGTACCGCACTGAACAAATATCCGGGTCGATGGCTTCGTTCACCGAAGAACCTTTTGGGGCAGACAAGTTGTGAATGAGTAAACTCCCCCGGGTCTTTCTTTGGGACCACCCCTAGCGGATAACACACGAAATCCGCCACTGGCGGGCGATGAAAAGGGGCTGCCACCCGCCCCAAGCTGACTTCTTTGGAAATCTTTCTTGCAACTACGCTTGGGTTGTGTTGGACAGATAACTGATTTTTACAAAAGGAGTCCCCCCGAAAATCCCCCGCCGGGATGTTGAAGCCATATAGGAATCCATTCCTCAACACACCGGCGGATACATGATCCGGGTATTTGTTCAACCAGGGAGTCAGAGCCATGATATCGACAGGTGTAAGCAATCGGTTACCAAGCATCACCTCACTCTTGCTTAGACCCCCCTTTTCCTCCCGTTCCGCTGTTCTTAGATCTACAGCTACTCTCTGGGTGTGAGGAGTTCCCACAGCCCGCACACGCATGCCGGAACCCACATGTACCCTGGGGCCTGTTACAGTTGCCTCTATTGAAGCCCCAACAAACCCCCCGCTTGCCGCCATTCCCGCCGGTCTTAGGCGGATAATCCCCACCGGCGCCCGCTCGAAAGGGCACCGCGGGTTTTTGGCGGACTGACCCTGACCCGCTCCCGCCCGGCGAGGACGTACCTGCTGCCCCAGGCAAGAGCTGCTTGTGCCATGACACCGAGTCGAGGCAATCCCAGGTCAAAGTCGCATCAAACTCTTTCGTGTTTCGGAATTTCATATCATATCCTTTCCACTCATCCCCCTCATACATGGTATAAAAATCCATAATCCTATTCTGATAACAGGTCAGCTCGGTCATGACTTCTGGTTTGCGTTCCCCTATGACTGCCGTAAATATCGAAAAGGCCTTGACCCAATTTGCTACAGTCTCATCGACCCTAAATTCCGCCATCTTGGCCCGCCATACACTGGGGTGCCATAAATCCTTCTGGGATTTTGCATATTCCATCTCGCGATGGTCAGTCAACAAGGAAAACATATTCACATATTTCTCTCCCCATATCAGTTCCGTGGCAGCAGGGAGGTGCTGGGCAACCCTTTCCCGCCTTGAAGGTAATGAACCCTCCTCTGCCATTGGCAATGTGTTCTTACCAGGTTCGACCGTCGTGTCTGCCGCCTTTTCCCGGCTAACTGCAGGTCCTCCCGGCGCCACCTGTGGAGGAACAAGAGGAACATTCGCCGTTGCGGCCTCTCTCGACTGCCGTAACTGCTCGATTATTAGCCTAGCTTCCTCGGCCGGGTCTCCCGCGGCCACTGCCCCCCCCCCCCCCCCCCCCCGTTTTCTTTTTGAGCCAGGACAGCACTGCCGCTAACTGGATGGCCAGTTCCGGGGGCATCTCCTCGTCATTAACAGGGGTAATTACAACCGGGATTGGTAAACCTATATCTGGGTTTGGCACCAGGCTGACCACTGGTGTAATGCGGGCGACTGGGGGTACCGAACCGGATCTTCCCCAGAAACCGCCCTCCTCTTCACACGCTTCCCCCTACCCTCAGGGACTACTCCCGGCAAGGCCGGGCCTATTACCTTTTTTGGGCGGCCTGACCTGTTCTGGGCCGCTAACTGTTTCTTAACTTCGGCCAGACCCCGGCCGATTGAGTCAACTTTTCCGAGCTTTCGGTCCATGCTCGCCATTCGGTTCGACAAATGGCGCAATACCTTCTCCATCTCGGAGCCCTTTCATGCTTTCTTGCCGGCCATGGCTTCGAGTACTCTTGCTCTAGTTGATCAACGAGGTCCTGTATCCTTCGTACTCCAAATAACTGAAAGAGAAACAACAAGATTACAAGTTCTCAAAATTGCTGCTTGTTCCGTCGAGGGCTCACGAGCAACGAGTGGGTGCAGCCTTCAGAGCACAGGAACAAGAGGATGCTTCTTCGGATTCCCGCTCTATTTATCCTTCTGAGGGAGGGCGGGTACCCTCCGCCGGTACGCCTGTTGGGCGTGGTCTTCCGTGCGGGTGTCTAGGACAACCCCTCTTGGGCGGGAAAAGGCGCGCCCCGGCTACGCCACTTCGGGCATACCAGCCGAGCCACGCCCCCCGCCCAAAATGGTTTCCCGGGGGGATCGGGGCACCCAACCATACGTTCGGGGGGACCGAGTGGTCGCCCCTTTCCATTCACCTAGGCGAAAATGACTTTGTGCCTTTGTCGGGCTCATCTCTTATTAAACGGATGAAATTGGACTTGGCAGTAATAAAGAACATGGGAGGGTACGTCTTTGGTATGGACTGAATTTATTTACAGGCAACATTGGAGGGGGGCTGGCAATCACGCTGCAATCAAAAAGGCTCGCAGGAAGCTCAATCGGACGATGAAGGTTTTTTGTCAGTTTATGGGTATTACGGTTTTGTCCCATGATAATATCACAGGTACAGAAGATCATCTGTTCTGGGAGGATGGGGTTCACTTATCTCAGATGGGCCAAGCATACTACCTTTTGGAGATAAGAGATCTTCTGCCGAATTTTGGAAACGAAAACCTTTGGTGCAATATAAGTGTTTAATGATTTTCTACTGTAACACACATGAGGGGCGGGGCCAGGAAAACTCTTTGGTTCTCCTGGGTGGCACTTTTTGGGGGGTTTGGAAAGTCTCGAGCAGGCTTATCCACCCCTCTAGGGTGGGGGAAGGGGTAGGAAAAGGTCAATAAGACAAATGAGGGGGAAGGAATGATGGGTTTGTACATTACATGAGGGGTATTTCTAATGTCTTTTTTTAAATAGTTGGTTTTATTATGATAAGATGTTTTGGGTGATTTTGAATTGCAAATGGGTGTTTTCTTGAGATTGCAATGCTTGTTTTAAGGGAAAATATGCTGTTTACCTGTCTTAATAAAGTGACCTTTTCTGCTAAGATATTAACGGTAAGTCGGTTGTTCTTATTGTGTGACAGAGTTATGACACCTGGGGTGTTTTCAGGGATAGTCTAAGCAATTAAAGAATGTGCTATTTGTGCCGAAAAATACGTTGCCAAAACAGGCAAGAATATAAATCGGAAGAACCGATTAGGGTCGCTTGGGCATTGTGCTTAAACCTGGTACTGCTAATCCTTTAATGGTTGTGGAGAGTACCATTTATGATTTCGAAGACTTACTGTACAAACATGCTTCTGTTTTTAAGAATGTGTTGGTTGCATGAAGGTTTTTGAGCACAATATTGTTTTGAAGTAGAGTGTGGTGGCAACTGCACGTGAATTTAAGGATACACCCATGAGCGTAAGAGAAGAGCTAAATAAATTGCTCACAGATATGTGTAATCAGGCGATTATTGAGTCTGTGAATGCATCTGAATGGAGTTTTGGTAAAGAAGAAAGTGGGCTATATTATTTTGTGTGCGGCTCTTTAAACGGAAATAATATGGTGGAGCGTCATCCATTGCCTAAGGCACAGGCAATGCTGGCATTGTTGGAGAAGTAAAAGTCCTTTACCACAATAGCTGAGATCAGATGTCACCTAGTATGTTAAAATAAGGAATCACAAATGTTAACAACCTCTATTATGCCTTAAGCTGCCTTTAAATATCTTTAATTGATATTTGGGCTCTGTTCAGCGGTTAACATTTACCAGAAGTTGATGCTTTGTCCTTTTATAGATGTTTTAGATGTTATAGTATTTCAAGATGACATATTGATGTATGGTGCAACGTGTGAGCAGCACAATGTAATCTTGGATAGAATTCTATCAATTCTTAGAGAAAATGGAATGACTAAGTAGAGACAAATGGAAACTTCAGAGTCAGTTATTTACCTAGGGCACGGGGTATCAAAATGAAAGAAGAATTGGCTGGAGCAATTTTAGAAGCAACGTCCCCACAGGATAAAAATCCTCTCAGGCTTTTCTTTGCCTTTAGTATTATTCGAGAGTTGTCAAAGAATATGGGATTCTTACGTAACCTCTTAAGAACTTGTTGAAGAAAAAAAGAGAAATGTACTTCGCCTATTACTGAACAAAATGTTCTTGACCAAATTAAGCTTTTGCTTGCAAAAATGCTTGCTTTAAAGACATATGGTAGTGGTCATGTGTGCTTCCATTGTGGGAGCAGAACCCTGAACCCTAAAACCTTACACACCCCAAAATATTACCTTCAGAGATTCTGCTCTTCAAAGCACTGATCTAGTATTAAAGAACACCCTCCTTAACGTTGGACTCAACCTAAGTTTAGCAGACTAATAAAATAGTAACTGGGTTCACTCAATACTCAATAGATAAATTCAAGGTCAATGAAAAGTTAAAGGGTTTTATTTCAAATTCTAAACATAGTGTATATATATATATATATATATATATATATATATATATATATATATATATATATATATATATATATATATATATATATATATATATATATATATATATATATATATATATATATATATATATATATTTTTTTTTTTTTTCCATCGAGGCAGACACCAGCAGCCGGGAGCCTCTTTACGATGCAGGGGCCTCTTGCAGCGCGAATCTGGAGTGCGCGCTAATTAATGACAGGATTACCTCTGCAGCAGCAAGAAGGTGAGGCCACACAGGGGAGTCAGAAGTGGATTTTCCCTTTTTATTTCATTTCAAATAGAACCAAGTCCTTGCGAATGCATTTCAACTCCGTTTGGAGCCTTCCTCAGCGCGACGTGGTTCAGGCAGTGTCCGGATGAAATGACCAGTAGGTGTGTCTGGTCCAGAGCTGCCAGGTGAATAAACACTCCGCCTCCCAACAAGCACAGAATGTTATTGGCTGTAGGACACAACGTGGTAGGACGCCCAGTGCGTCAGGACTACCTTTCCCAGAATGCAGTGCGCTAGTCCAGCACTGCATCGACGATGTTCAGTATTCACGGAGTGTTTCAGAAACAGTCTTTACAGGAACCACCTCCGCTCCCCTTAACTGCACCAACCGCTCAGTTGCGACAGTTCTATGCGGCAGGGGCGGGATCAATGATCCGGTGCCCGACGTGAAGTGCAATACTCCAGCACTACTGTGTCATTGTGCCGTTTCTAAGTGGTGGGCTCCCGGAATCCCAAAACATTAGGATACCACATTTTCCACCGAGGCAGACACCAGCAGCCGGGAGCCTCTTTACGATGCAGGGCGCTCTTGCAGCGCGAATCTGGCGTGCGCGCTAATTAATGACAGGATTACCTCTGCAGCAGCAAGAAGGTGAGGCCACACAGGGGAGTCAGAAGTGGATTTTCCCTTTTTATTTCATTTCAAATAGAACCAAGTCCTTGCAAATGCATTTCAACTCCGTTTGGAGCCTTCCTCAGCGCGACGTGGTTCAGGCAGTGTCCGGATGAAATGACCAGTAGGTGTGTCTGGTCCAGAGCTGCCAGGTGAATAAACACTCCGCCTCCCAACAAGCACAGAATGTTATTGGCTGTAGGACACAACGTGGTAGGACGCCCAGGTCACATCTCGAAACCCTGACCTACGACGGAGTTTCTTTTTCCATATACCCGGACTTCACCCCGATAGTCCAAGAGGAAAGGCGCAAATTCATAGCGGTTAAAAAGAAACTCAGCGCAGCACAAATTGATTACGCCTTGCTATACCTGGCCCGGCTCAGGGTGACCCACCAGGGGAAATAGCGCTTCTTCACAAATCCGCAGCAGGTGGAGGATTACCTACGCACGCTGAAGAAAACGTAACAGACCGAACGGACGGGGCCCTGCAAGCCGAGACAACCCACGAGAGACTGATGAAGGATCCTGAGAAGCCCCCTGCTACAGGCTAGATGCAGTATTACGGACCCTTGCTTAAAACTGAAGGCACTCCAAAGGTGGTGATGAGGCTGGGGACACTAGATGAACAAATAGCCGAATGGTACAGAGAGTTCCGGTGGTAATGGAATCCAGGCCCCACTTCCTCTCCTTAGACGTAGCCCATTGGTCACCCTAATCGGAGGGCTGAGGGGGGAGGTGGATGTGTGACCAGCTAGAGCTGTCCCTCAAAGGTGTACCCCTGTCTTAGACATTGTTGAATTAATGACAGATATGTTCTTGTTGGGAATTTGGGGAGAGGGTTGGTAGACTATACTGGCAAGTTGGGGCTGCTTCAGTGGGTGGAGGGAGGGAGGGGGGATGTGCGGGGTGGGACTGTTTGGATGTACGTTTGAGTTGGATTGGTTGCCACTACGTAATATTGTTTTCCTCCAGGAGGAGAGAGAGAGAGGGAGGGAGAGTATGGGATACTACAGGGGAACGATGCGGATTGGAGACACACATTAGGGTTCCGTGTTAGGATGGTACATACCATGGAAATGCTGCTGATTCACAGATGAATTGGCGAGAAGGTCACTACATTGGGGTTAGGTTCACAACTGATCTTTTGTATGCCCGTTATTTGACATGGCCGTAACTGACCTACACCTCCTCACATGGAACGTGAGAGGCCTAGGCGACCCGCGTAAGAGATGACAAATATTGTCTTATCTGGACAGACACGCCATTCACATAGCGTTTCTGCAGGAGACACATTTCAGACCCCAACCAAATACCACTTTTGCTGGTAGGTGGGCGGAACATAGACAGTTACAGAGACTGTTGGATGAGACCCGGCAGGATTACAGGACTAAGTTAGAACAGAAGTGCAAAGCACAATGGTTTGCAAAATCAATGCAGAATTTTGAGTATGGGGAAAAATCGGGCGCGCTCCTGGCTTGGAAGGCTAGAGTGGATCGGTCTAGGAACCACATAAATAAATTAATTGTAAATAGTATTGATGTATGCTAATGACCGACAACTGTGACGATGTATGTACCTACCGTGTTCATTACCCTAACAACAAACTCAATAAATAAAGTAAAAAAATAAAAAAAATGGGAACGCTCGAAGGGAGGGTAGGAACGGGGTGGTTACAACCGAGGCTAACTTGTCTCCATCCTGTTTTTTAGACAGCCAAAAGCACCTTCCTGAGTGAGGGCAAAGGCTGGTGCAGCAAAAACTTTATAATAGGATTTTAGTGAAGGTGTAATCTTCACTCTTGATGGGGAGACCTTTTTTCCTCAGCCTCAACCTCTGCTCCTGGGACTCGAGACTACTGTAGAGATCTCCGCTCTTTCCCCCTTCTCCCCCCCTTTCCTCTTTTTTTGACCCTGGGGTGACCTAGGTCTAATACTACTATTCGTACAATTCGTGGAGGGGGAGGGGTCTTGAATTATCGCCTCTGGGAAAGGGATAGATTATATGTCCCTTGTGCGAAGCGTGTACCTGCACACTTTCCCTCCGGAGAGGTCAAATCTTTTTTGCTTGTTTCTGCTCCTCTCCATTGGGTGTTGACCCTCACCTCCCAATTCCACTACTCTCAGGATGTTACCTAGGCTTTCTACACTAGCCACAGGGAGTTCATGTGACAAAATGCGATTAAGTGGGACCGGGGGCAGATGTACCAAACCTGCAGCTCCAACTGTCTACTGAGCCATCTTGCCACCTTCTGCTAGTTCACTCCTAGACTCAGTCCATGCCACTCTACCTCCTACCAGAGAGGCCTGTACTCTAGGGCTGTGATCCCAGGCTTGGCCCAGCACGCCTTTCCCTGCAGTCTCCAGTGCGGTCTCCGGTGCTGGCTCTCCCTCTGATAGCACGGACCTGAAAATTCGCGAAATGGCTGCGACGCCAATCCTGAGCCACACCGTCCCACTGCGGGGCTTGGAGCACACCAAATTCCTCCTGCGGGTCTGGTGTCATCAGCAGACCGGCTTACGTTAAGCCAAAAAAGAAGGTATTATGAGGGGGGGGGAGCAGAGACGGAGCGTGGGCGAGGGAGGTCTAAGGGGTCCCCAGAGTTACGTTACCAGGTCAGAGGGACTCATCGACCTGCGGCCGCTCAGCTTACGGCCGCCATGTTCCCCGTTGCCGGTTCCCACAATCCGAGGTGGGGGGCAATGGGAGAAAATGTTAAAAAAAGAATCCTCTATCACGTCAGAAAGTTTCCTTCATGTTTATCATAATAACTATAGTCTTAGCTAGGACGACACCTGGATGGATGACTCTTTTTAATGGGAGTTGGGTATTTAAAACACTCCTCTCATGGAATGTTAATGGCCTCAGATGTATGCATAGACAGATATTAGCTATGAAATATTTAGAGCAGAGCCCAGCTCAAATATGCCTGATCCAGGAGACTCATCTCGATATCTCAGAGCGCCGTATCACCTTCTCGCGGTACCCCTGGATAGAATCCTTGTGCACATCAGAGCAGACAGTTCACTGCAAGGGGTTGCTATCCTGATTAAATGAGGGGCAGGCTGTGTAATAAAATTGATTAAAACAGATAAAACTGGGAGATTGGTTATAGCCCTTGAAGACTTTGGAGGAACAGAGTTAGCCCGCATATCATTCTATGGTCCAAATATTGACAATACTACACATTTATGCAACCTACAATGGAGCTTGATGGAAGTTACTGTCCCTATAATAATAGGGGGAGATTTTAACGTCCTGCTTGACCCGCTGCTTGATAGATTGAATCGGAGTCAGCATGTAGGGGCTCCTAGATTTCGCCAGGCCCTAAATAATAAGATGCATGACTTGGAACTTTCAGATGTATGGAGAGCTAAGAAGGACAATACCCATGGATTCACTTTTCAAAGTAAGAAGTAAAGATATTTTTCAAGAATAGACTATTTGTTGACTGACAGATCTATCATGGACGCCATAACATCTATTAATATCTATCAAAGTCATATTTCAGATCATTCCGCAGTCGCCATCTCCTTGGTAGAAAGCAGCCAATCATTGAGACCTAGATGGACACTTAAAAGAGCGATGCTGAAGGGTCCAGGAATAGCTGAAGCGCTTAAGCGTACAGGTCTCAATTATTTTGCCGTTAATATTGAGTCTGCGTCTTTAGAGATTGTATGGGACACTTTTAAGGCCTTTCTGAGGGGCACTTTGCACAGTCTCATATGCGCCAAGAATAGAGCAGAATCTCAAATCTTAAATAAAAAAAAAAGAGGAAGATAAAGTATGCCTATTAGAGGTAGAGCTCTCCCGGATGAATCAAGGGACGGCTGAAGCAAAGTCACAGTTACAGAGACTATTGGATGAGACCCATCAGGGTTACAGGATTAAGTTAGAACAGAAGTGCAAAGCACAATGGTTTGCAAAATCAATGCAGAATTTTGAATATGGGGAAAAATCAGGCGCGCTCCTGGCTTGAAAGGCTAGAGTGGATGCGTCTAGGAACCACATAAATAAATTAATAGTAAATAAAAATGGGGATACATCTAATAAACTGGAGGATATGCACACCTGTTTAGTCACCCTATTTTTTGAGCTAGATAAGGAAGAAAACTCCCCGAATCCTGAGGCACTTAAAGCCTGGTTAAGGGAAACATCCTTATCTACTTTAACATGACACAGCCGTGAATTGCGTGACGCCCCAATATCTAGAGATGAGATTCGTCTGAGTCTTGGTAAGAGCAAGAGCAATAAAGCGGCAGGCACAGAGGCACTCCCAAACAAGGTGCATAAACATCTAATTGAGTAGTTAGTCCAGATCATGGAGACTCTGTTTAATTTGGTCTTTCAACCAGGGGATCAAGTTCCTAGGTCCTGGAAGGAGGCAATGATTGTACTTATTTTGAAACCCACAAAAGATCGTTTGAGAGAAGACTCTTATAGACCAATCTCCCTGTTGAATGCAGAATATAAAATCTTTATGAGCATTCTGATAGGAAGACTGGCCAAGCTCGTACCACAACTGATCCATCTAGACCAGAAGGGTTTTATCCCTATGAGATATATTCAAGAATAGACCCAGCAACACATAGGCACTATGGATGTTGCCTCTGAACAAGTCGAGCCCTTGACGTGGCCAAAGCGTTTAATAGAGTGTGCTGGGAATACCTGTGGGAAATATAGAGAACAATGGGTTTTGGATCTACTTTTCTATATACTCTAGAAATGTGCTACGAGGGTGCCTCAGCTAGGATTTTGCTAAAAGGGACCTTGACATCAAGGTTTAATATATTGAGAGGGACCAGAGAGGGTTGCCCCCACTCAATCCTATTATTTGATTTATATATATAGAGCCACTAGCCAAGGTGATAAGATCGGATACCTCTGCAATTCCCTTTAGATCTCATCAGTAGAGCAGCAAGGTCGCTCTTTATGCGGACGGCCTGTTGTTATATACTGCCGATCCGGCCGTAGCAATGCCAAGGGTTGAACATCTGTTAGAAGAGTTCGGATCACTATAGTCAATCCATCCAAAACCGAGGTGATGTGCTGGGACATACAAGACTGGGAGGGGAAAGTTAGCCAAGATTTTAAATATTCGGGTATTATAATTGTTAAGGAAATAGATAAGATCCCACAGATCAATTTAAATGGGTTGCAAGAGAAATTGACAGATTGTTAGCAAGGTGGAAAAATCTCGCTCCAACCATCTATGGAAGGGTCAATCTAATTTAAATTGTTACACTCCCCAAATTAACCTAGTAGTTTAACACCATCCCCCTCGGTTTTCCCAAGTTAGGTATCAATAATTTCCAGGGGATGATCGTAAGCTTCATATGGGCCTATAAGGGCGCAGGGCTGGCATAGAACAAACTCAGGCGTAGGCTCATTAAAGGAGGCTTGGCTCTCCCAGATATCAATTGGTATTGCGCAGCCTTCCAATTTAAAATCATCCGGAAGCTGCTAGGGAAGGCTGACTACTCAACCTGGGGGAGGCTTTTGGGTGAAAAGAAGGAAGGTGGGGATGTTTTTTGTACAAATCTGGTGCCCAGAGGTGCTTCAAAAAAGTAAGTTTAAAAATATTGAAGTCTGCCCTCCATTTATGGTATAAGGTTAGGAGTAGGTGGGGTCTAGGCTACTATTCGGACTGTCGCCCAATCTGGAAATCTTCGGGGACTCCTGTTATGTTTGAAAGACAGCTTGAGCATACCAATCAGAAGGGCAGGCATTACAAAATGGTCATACCTGATATCATCGGGGGCGTCCACCCGTGGGAGGTTCTGAGAGCAAAGATTGGGAACGATTTTTCCAGGTTTAAGTATATTCAATTATCCTCATGGTTTATGTCTGAAAAGAAAGAAGCTGTGGTGATTGGGAGTTGGAGCTATTGCTACAGGACGCTAATCTTAAGAACAAAGAAGTCTCTAAGAGGTATGAGAAACTCTTGGAGGTGGATTAGAAGGAGTGCTCACTGCAACATTTAGTCTGGAATGGGGCTCCCCTTGGGTGTGATATAGAGGCAGTTTGGGAACTCTCTCTGAAGCGCCTATACAAATTTGTAAAACCAGCTAACCTGAAAAAGAATCATTTCTTCACCATAAATCACCTATGGTGGACACCGGGCAAGATTGCAAAGTTTGCCCCTTCCCCTGCCCCCAAGTAGTGACTGTATAAGAGCCAACGATTTGCATATCTTCTTTGAATGTCCAAAGCTGAGAAACTAGAGGGGCGGAATTGAGAATGCTTTTAGGGCAATCTTTGGCAGAGAGATTGCCCTGAGCACGGCTCCTGTTCTATTTGGAAAATATGTTACAATCAGCAAGAGGCTGAAGAATCCACATAGAGGGCTCTTCTTCTACCTGATTCTGATAGCCCGGAGGGGAATCTGTATAAAATGGATGGATCCCCTGCCCCCAAAGGTGGAAGATTGGGTCATGGCAGCCAATGAAATTGCCTGTTTAAACCAAACAGCGGTGGCAGAGAACAATCGTAGGGCCAGATAAAGGTAAGTATATTTTACAGATTCATAAATACAGAATTTTACCGATTCGGTATTTATCAATCGGTAAAATAGAAGGGGGGAGATTTAGGTAGAATCGGTAATTGAATTACCGATTCTGTAAGAATCGGTATTTACCGAATCGGTAATTACCGATTCGGTAATGCCCATTGATTCCTATGGGTATTGAAGCCCATAGGAATCAATGGGCATTACCGAATCGGTATTTACCGATTCGGTAAATACCGAATGTTGCAAGGGTGCAGGGGGTGTCACTTTGACACCCTCTAGCACCCCGGATTCAGGCACGTGTGACACGTGGCACACAGACATGCCCTAAGGGCATGTCTGTCTGTCACATGGCATAGGTGTGCATGCACACCTGGAATCGGTATTTTACCACCCAATTGGATTGGGTGGTAAAATACTGATTCGGTAAGGCCTGTGGGACTCAGAAAAGTCCCACCTACATCTGAAAATTACCGAATCGGTAAAAATACCGAATCGTATTTTACTGATTCGGTAAATTTACCGATTCGGTAAATTTACCGAATTGGTAAAATAGGGCCCCTACATGCCAAATACTAAATACCGGTCGGTAACGGCCGAAATCGGCTGTTACTGACCGGTATTTCGGCTCCTACATCTGGCCCTTAATAGTTTCGGATGATTTTAAACTTTGCAGGCTTTTGTATAGAGACCTGAACCCCTGCAGCATGAAGCAATCATTTTGGTTAATCTCCATCTGCCCTCTATCGTCCCATGGCAGAAGTCAAAACAGATAATAAATGCCGACTGTTCATCTTCTGGTGGGACTAGTTAGTCTTGGTGCGTTAGCTGATGCAAAATGAAGTTACCAAGCTAAATCCAAATAGCTTGAGTTTATTAAGTTGTCTGCGAACGCTTAGGTTTTTTTAAACCAGAAAATGATGTGCCCGTTGTATCTGATGGTTCATTTCTCAATCAGCCTGCGTAGAAAACCCCCTTCTGGAACAATTGCACTACTTAAGTTCTAGGGCCATCTCCTAATGTTCCTTCTGGAATACTCTAAATTTGCAGGTTATTCCAGCTAAAGCGTTTGCCCATATCTTAATTCACATTCAACATAAAGAGATGCATTTCTGTTCTAAAAGCTGCTACATGACCTGGGAAATCACATCTAACCTACTTGTCTAATATTTAATCTCCATTCAGCCACTAACCCCACTTATTTGCAATCCTTCTAGGTGAGATTGGCCACGTTAACAGATGCATAGACCTTACTGTATTAGTGATGGTGAGAACGAAGTAGTTCATAAATGGTAGATAGTTAATTTCTGAAAGGATCCTTCAACCTTCTACATAGGCCAGAGGTCTTCAAACTTTCGGATGCTGAGACCCCAGGTCACAATATTTTAGGCGTAAGGACCCCCTCCTGACAAAAATTTCTAGAACTTGGTACTCATCACCGACAACTATTGACAACCATAAACGCCCCCAATTCCCACAGCAAATCATTTTTACAGTGAGGAAATAATATTAAAAAGTATTAAGCAAACTAAAATCAAACAGGAATTAGCTGGCATCCAGATGCTACTCAAATCAGAACTGCCTACTCACCGTCAAGGGCATCTCCTAGACCCCATTTTTGCCAACTGGGATGCCTTAACCATAGACCCTCCCACTCCAATCATATGGTCCGACCACCTTCTCGTAACTTTCAGGGCGTCAGTACCAGACAATGGACTACTCAAGGATCCCACCTACGCTTACAAACGCAGGAAATGGGGTAAATTCTCCACAGAGGCCTTCAATAAAATCATTACACTAGAAGCTCCCCGTGGAGACAATGATATAGAATCCGCCTGCTTAAATCTTAAGAAGCTGATCGTAAGGGCGCTGGACCATACAGCACCATGGACTTATAAGGCACCGGTCAGATGGACTAAATCTGCCCCTTGGTTCAATGGTGAACTCCGAGATCAAAAAGCTAAATGCAAAAATTACGAGAGAAAATGGAGGCTACATTATCATGAGGCAGACAGAATTGAAAACAAGATCAGGCTCAAAATATACCACGCACTCATTCGAAAAACTAAGAAATCCTACCTCTGTACCAGAATCAAAGATGCTGACAACTCTATGAAGGAAATGTTTTTAGTTTACAGGGAACTCTCTGATCTCACTTCACTAGCCACCCCCATGACTGGATCAGTCAAAACGTGCGACCTAATAGCCGAGTTCTTTGCTAACAAAGTGGTTAAAATTTACGCTAGTTTCCCAGACAAGGCCAGAACAGGCAGGCAACCATCTTCATATACCGGAGGACAAATGCCTCTCAGCATTTATAGTTCCGCCCAAAGAAACCCTATGCAGTATAGCCAACAGCATCAAATCTGGTTCACCTAGCGATCCAGCAACCCCTAAAAGACTCTATGACAGCATCACCATCCTGGAGCCCCATATTAGTCACCTCTTGGCTCTCTCTTTCAGGACAGGACAAGTCCCCATCATATGGAAAAAAGCTACTGTCCTGCCTCTAAGAAAAAAAACCAATATCAGTATTGATATACTGGACAACCTCAGACCCATCTCCCTTCTCCCCTACTTCGCTAAAATTGCGGAGAAAGCTGTGAATATGCAGCTATCAGCATTTGCAGAAGCTAGTGGACTCCTCCACCCTTCTCAGTCGGGTTTTCGAGCCCATCACTCGACCGAGTCTGCCCTGTTGTCCTCGACAGAAGCCCTACGAGGATATGCTGACAAGGGCCAGACGGCGGCACTAATTCTCCTTGACCTTAGTGCCGCCTTCGACACTGTAGCCCACCACACACTGCTACAGTGCCTGAAAAATGGAGGAGTGAGAGGGAAAGCCTGGGACTGGATGAAATCCTTTCTAACCGACCGAACCTTCCAGGTCGCCCAGGGACAGTTCAAGTCTAAGGAAATAGTACTCAATCAGGGAGTGCCACAGGGCTCCAGTCTCAACCCCACTCTTTTTAATCTATATGTAGCCCCCGTAGGAGGAATCATAGAGACGTTTGGGATTGAGACAGTGTCGTATGCGGACGACACGCAATTGACTGCAACCCTAACACAACCTGAGAAGCAAAGCGCCTCCAACTATGCAGCTTGCATGCAGAAGGTAGCACTCTGGATGGCAGATAATTGCCTTTGTTTAAATGGCAACAAAACGGAGGTACTGATCATAGGCAAAGCCCCATCAGTATGGACATCGGCGTGGTGGCTAGAAGAGCTGGGTGATCTTCCCACACCTAGCCATTTAGTAAAAAACCTAGGGGTCTGGCTAGACAAAAACCTCACGCTCGACCACCAGACCAAACAGGTAGCAGGAACCTGTTTTGAGATACTACGAGTCCTCAGGAAAACGCTCGACCATATGCCTGTATCGGTGCGCCAGACCATAGTCCACAGCCTAATAACATCTAGACTAGACTATGGGAACGTTCTGTATCTTGGAGCCAACGAAAAAAGCCTTTCCAGACTCCAACGAATACAAAACCCAGCGGCCCGCCTGATCCTACAACAACCGAGGAGAGCCCCATCTAAAATAGCTTTGAAAACCCTCCACTGGCTCCCGATCAGGGAACGGGTGACTTTTAAGGCCTTATGTACAGGTCATCGCATTCTGCATGACAAAGGTCCTAGATACCTCTGCGGTCTCCTGAAATGGTATGAACCCACACGACAACTGAGGTCATGTGGGACGGGACAGGTGCATGTCCCGAGGGTCCAGACAGCCAAAATGGGCGGAAAATCCTTCAGAGTCCAAACGGCTAAGAAATGGAATCAACTGCCAATGGAACTGCGCATCGAACCTTCAGAAACTAAATTCAGGAAAGACCTGAAAACAATACTCTTCCCCAACAACTAAAATCGAATGAAGCATCTGTAACGAACAACGTCTATTAGCATTTACAGCGCGGGGACACACTTGCTAGTGTAACCAGGCGCTTTACAAAATACTAATAAATAAATAAAAGGTCACTGAACATGGGGGCGTAGTCAAAGTGTACCTAAAAACAAAAGGCCTCATTTATGAGGAATTGGCGTAGGGAAGCCTAGCTAATCATTTTGCTGTGCTGCCCTATGCCAATGTGAAAGGGCAGGAATGCACCTTATTTATGAAATATGATGCATTCCTATTCTTTCCCCCTGCGGTGGTGCAAAAATTGCTGCCTAGTGCTAGCATAGGCAGGATTGTTTTTGTGCAGGAGAAGGCACCTTCCTGCAGAAAAACAATCTCAAGTAGGGCTTTCCTCGTTCTATGTGTGCAGCAAAATGCAGCACATATGGAAAGAGGAAATAACGTGTAGAAATGAAAACATTTCTCCTCATTAACGCCTGCTGTCGGAAGGAGTAAGGTTTTACACCGGTCATAAATTTACATGGTTTTGCAAATCAAAAGCAGAGTCAAAATCCATGGGTGTTGCATTGGAACACCATCGCAAGGCAAATGGAAAGCCTACTTGCAGGGCCGAACTGGCTGTAGTGGACACCAGGAGTTTTCCCAGTGGGCTGGCAGGGTGGGGGCGGTTTTCAAGCAGTGGGGGCTGCTTTTGTTACTTGGGGGCGGTTTTGCAGCAGTGCTGTAATATCGGCCCCAGTAACAAAAGTAGCAGCACTGCTAACAGCAGCAGTGCTGCTTCTCACCAGCAAACCCCCCCAACCATCCCATCCCCTCAGGCGATCCAGCAGAAATGCCACGGCTGGTTTGTGTTCCCAGTCCAGCCCAGCCTACTTGACATAGAGTAAGGCAACGCAGCGACTTGCGCTTCTTTGTCTTACTCCATATCTATGATGCCATGCAAAGCCATGCAGGGTGACACTGCGCCTATATATATATATATATATATATATATATATATATATATATATATATATATATATATATATATATTGAGGCTATTGTGCTGCTGGAGCATCAAAAAAAGCGACGCTCCAGCTGCACAAGCCTCTCAAATCAGCCTCAAAATATTTTGTTAGTTCTTTAGGTCTTTCACCATCGGGTAGCTACATAGAAAATAGTGGGTAGCTTAAATCAAAAATACATTTGAAAAAGTTGTTCAGTGGGAAATGCACTGCAGTACATGATGAAACCTGTATCAGTTAATGCATTGCAGAGGTCTGTGTGTAACCACAGAGGCACAGAACTAAATTTGGTTGATGCAGTGGAGAATATTGGGTTGTGTATTTTTAGTGCTACAATGTCACAGTTTGTGACAGAAAGCACTATGAATATTATTGTATCCTTGCATTACACGTATTAAAAGATAGACTGCTACAAACTGTGCAAATAGTTTTAAGATAAAATGGAGCTTACAAAATGTAGATTTTAGTAATATATGACCATAAGTAATGCATTATTAAAAGCATGCACTTTACAGCCCAGTTAACTTTGTACTACCACTCAAAAAAACGAAATCGTTGCCATCACAATGTTTGGAATGATTCTAGCAATTAAGTACATTTGCAGATTAACTCATAGCGCAGGATGTGCATTTCATTCAGGAAAGCAGGCACCCTAGCACGAAGGTCTCACCAGCCTCTTCATTTCACAGCACAGAATCCTCAATTGACTTCAGTTGATGTATTTTAATGATAGGAATGAAGCGTCCCTGGTGGTTGTCATTTTCCAAAAGGAAGAGCATATGTTTTTGATTCCAGGCAGAAATGAGGCCAGGAAATGAGCGACCCACTTCCCAAGACTCCAAGGCCCCCCTGTGGGTCGCGCCCCACAGATTGGAGACCTCCGTCATAGGCACATAGCAAGGGGGACCTCTCCCCTTTGACGCTGTTTGTGTGGAGGAATGAATAATGGTTACTTTGTCAGTAATTATTAAATGCATCTGCTAAGTGAACCCACTGCACATTCTTTTTGCTATTTTCACTTCTGGCTGAAGGCTGGACTATATTTCTTTCATCCATAGCCTCACCTAAGGAAACAGCAGTCAGTCATTGCATCAGAATCAATATCTGGCCGTTCCAGCTCAGAGAGTCTGCCTCTACCTATTCTTCAGAGAATCTGACAATAAGGTTGTCAGACTTGGCATCTTTTGGCGTGTTTCCCCTGAGTTTTTGCTTTCTGACCTTCCGGTTTTGACTCTGTATTTGCTGGCGTAGCGTTTCTGCGCAGTTTTCGCACTACTGATCAGTGGTAAAGTGCAAGTGCTCCTGTGGTAAATTGCGTTTTGGATTGGTGTTTCCTTGATTGGATATTGATTTACTTTCATCCCTTAGTAAATTGCACCGAGTGTGCCAGGGCCTGTGAATCAAATGCTACTCATGGGCCTGCAGCACTGATTGTGCCACCCACGTAAGTAGCCCTGAAAAGTTAACTCCGACCCACCATTGGGGAGTCTGGGCGCAGTTTGTAACTGCCATGTCGAATTCGCCAGAGCACACTTGCCAGTCCCTCACCTTCCTTTTTCTTACATGTCAGCTACCCCTAAAGTAGGCCCACGGTACCCCTGTGGGCCGGGTGCTGTGTATGTGAAAAGTAGGACATGCCCTGGTGTGTGGGGCATGTCCTGATAGTGAATGATGGCCAATCTCGTTTTTCTCGCTAAGGCTACCTGTTCCCCATAGGACAGAAGGTGGAGTTTGTTTATAACACCTTATAAACATAACCAGCCCGGGGAACTAGGTAGGAAAATCAAGTTTAGTATGCCTGAACTCAGAATCTAAAGATGCATCTTTTAGTGAAGGTGATTTTTACATTCTGTGTTTGAAAATACCACTTTTAGTAAGTAGGTATTTTCTTGCTCAGTCATCCTGTGTGTCTCTGATGGAATGTGGATTGCCTGTCTGGGTTTTGGATAACAGAAGGCTGGGGAGCAGGAGTGGCTACAGATAGTCTAGGTGGGTCAGTAAAGGGCTGAGTAGACCTGGGCTGCAATTGGGGAAGGGAGAGGAGATTTCCTCGCACCTCAAAGGGTCTGGTCTGCCTCTGACAATGCCGTCTCCACCTCCTGCCAGGAAGTCATACCAGAAAAGGCAGAACTGGTTCCGGCTAGGCACAGACGCTCTCTGCCTAAGACTGTGGTTCCCAAAGTGTGCGCCGCGGCACCGCAGCGCAGGATGTGGGTCATGGAAAATGCAGCTGCAATTCCTCCCCCCTCCTTTGTGCTGCCAGGTCACGTGATCCTCGCACTCTGCATCTCAATGAGTGATTGATGGAGAAAGCCTTTAATTCTCACATGTGGCAGACATTGCCCCAGGGCACGCATCTCCGGTGTTTTCTTTTTCTTCTCGCTCATATCTGGACTGTTTCTCTGAGCCCGGTGCAGCAGCCTGTCCTGTTTCTCTGAGCCCCTATGTAGCTGACTGTCCTGCTTCTGGGATCCTGTGGAGCAGCCTGTTCTTTTCTGGGACCCCGGTGGAGCAGCCTGACCTTTTCTGTGAGCCCGATTGTGCTGCCTGTCCTGTTTCTCTGCCCCCAGTGCAGTTCTTTCTGTGAGTCCAGTGAAGCTGCTTGTCCTGTTTCTGTGCCCAGTGGAGCTGCCTGTCCTGTTTCTGTGAGACCAGTTAAGCTGACTGTCCGGATCTCTGAATACGTCCAGTGCATGGCTTCCTGTCTTGTCACTCTGAGTCTCTGAGGCTGCTGTTGCCCTATTTTTCAGCAAGGAGAGCCTGTCCTGTCTGAATGCGCCGTGTCCAAAGTAGGCAGATTGTCCCACTGCCATGTACCCACTTGCACTCTACCTATGGTTGAGGTGCAGCGCCCTGCCCCCTGGCACCGACAGTCTCCTCTGGGTCGCCCGGTTTCCTGCATGAACAAGTGGCAGTCTTTCCCAGACTGTCCCCAGCTCAGGGCCTGTCCCCTGTGTGTCCAAGCCCAGTCTCCACGCTGAGAGAGGGCGTCCTAATGCTCCCTGCCCCTTCCCGAGCTGCCTGCTGCACCCATGGGCCTCCATTGCCATCTGCTGGTCATGTAGCTGTATTATACAGCTGCCACTTGCACCCTGCATGCTGTGCTTGGGGAGAGAGGAAAGTTGGGGGCACTGTGAGGTCCCTGGTGTAACTGTGAGTGGCTGAAGGTTGTGTGCATGTGAGCGGGGCACAGACGTGTGAGCAATGCATGAACAGTTACGTTTTGAGTTTTTGCTGAAGTTCCTACAGGGGAGCTTTTCATAGATAAGTTTCAGGGGTACAAAAACACAGGAGTAGCCAACGTGCCCCCTTTATTAAGCGGCTTGTGCAAGACAACAAACATAGCAGGAACTAATGTCACACTATTTGTACACTGTTTATATATTAAGGCGGGGTGAAACATTTCCCTACTTTTCACATCTGAAAGATGGGGGGACATGAAGCAAAGTAAGCGCGTTCCATTTTAATTACACAAAACAAGACAAGTACAGAACCAGTTTGTTCCATTTCGTTATAAAAAACAACATCAGACAGGCGGGTGTCACCCCATGTGATGGTGTCACCCGGTGCGGTCCTTACCCCTCGCACCACCCAGTGACGCTGTATCTGATGATTGCTTATTGCGCTCATCAGCCCCAGAACCTTACCTGCTCCTGCTGCCCCAGTGGCGAGCTGCTCATTACTGGACTAGGGGACTCTGTAATTACTGCTAATGGGCCCAGATGAGTGGTCACTCCTAAGGCTTAGGGGTCCTTTAGCCTTCCTTACAGGAGGCGACTCTGAACTATTGCAGAATCAGCCGACCTTTGACCCTTGGTAGGTGACCTCGAACAGATTCTCGAAGTGCTTCTTTTTATGTCCTCTAGAGCTCGGCCCAGATGCAGCCGCACTCTGCCAGCTTCTGTCTTTGTCTCACTCCTCGTTGAGGGGTCGTCACTCGTGACTGCTGCATGTTGGAGAGCGTTGGGTGGGTGCAGGGTCAGGGGCCTGGTGGAGACCGTTGGGTGGGTGGGTACAGGGTCAGAGGCCTGGTGGAGAGCATTGGGTGTGTGGGTGCAGGGTTATGCGACTGGTGGAGAGCGTTGGGTGGGTGGTGCAGGGTCAGGGGCCTGGTGGAGAGCGTTGGGTGGGAGGATGCAGGGTTAGGTTCCTGGTGTAAAGTGTTGGGTGGGTGGGTGCAGGGTCAGGAGCCTGGTGGAGAGCGTTGGGGGGTGGGTACAGGGTCAGGGGCCTGGTGGAGACCGATGGGTGGGTGGGTACTGGGTCAGGGGCCTGGTGGAGGGTGTTGGGTGGGTACTGGGTCAGGGGCCTGGTGGAGGGTGTTGGGTGGGTACAGGGTCAGGGGCCTGGTGGAGGGTGTTGGGTGGGTGAGTGGGTACAGGGTCAGGGGCCTGGTGGAGGGTGTTGGGTGGGTGGGTGGGTGGGTGGGTACAGGGTCAGGGGCCTGGTGGAGGGTGTTGGGTGGGTGGGTGGGTACAGGGTCAGGGGCCTGGTGGAGAGGGTTGGGAGGGTAGGTGTAGGGTCAGGGGCCTGGTGGAGACCGATGGGTGGGTGGGTACAGGGTCAGGGGCCTGGTGGGTGGGTGGGTACAGGGTCAGGGGCCTGGGGGAGGGTGGGTGGGTGGGTACAGGGTCAGGGGCCTGGGGGAGGGTGGGTGGGTGGGTACAGGGTCAGGGGCCTGGTGGAGACCGTTGGGTAGGTGCAGGGTCAGGGGCCTGGTGGAGAGGGTTGGGTGGGTAGGTGTAGGGTCAGGGGCCTGGTGGAGACCGTTGGGTGGCTGGGTGCAGGGTCAGAGGCCTGGTGGAGAGCTTTGGGTGGGTGCAGGGTTAGGGGCCTGGTGGAGACCGTTGGGTGGGTGGCTGCAGGGTCAGGTGGCTGGGGGCAGGGGCCCGGTGGAAAGCGTTGTGTGGGTGGGTGCGGGGTCAGAGGCCTGGTGGAGAGCGTTGGGTGGGAGGGTGCAGGGTCAGGAGCCTGGTGGAGAGCGTTGGGGGGTGGGTACAGGGCCAGGGGCCTGGTGGAGACCGATGGGTGGGTACAGGGTCAGGGGCCTGGTGGAGGGTGTTGGGTGGGTGGGTGGGTACAGGGTCAGGGGCCTGGTGGAGGGTGTTGGGTGGGTGGGTGGGTACAGGGTCAGGGGCCTGGTGGAGGGTGTTGGGTGGGTGGGTGGGTACAGGGTCAGGGGCCTGGTGGAGACCGTTGGGTAGGTGCATGGTCAGGGGCCTGGTGGAGAGGGCTGGGTGGGTAGGTGTAGGGTCAGGGGCCTGGTGGAGACCGTTGGGTGGCTGGGTGCAGGGTCAGAGGCCTGGTGGAGAGCTTTGGGTGGGTGCAGGGTCAGAGGCCTGGTGGAGAGCGTTGGGTGGCTGGGTGCAGGGTCAGAGGCCTGGTGGAGAGCGTTGGGTGGGTGCAGGATCAGAGGCCTGGTGGAGAGCGTTGGGTCGGTGGGTGTGGGGTCAGGGGCCTGGTGGAGAGCATTGGGTTGGTAGGTGAAGGGTGAGGGGCCTGGTGGAGAGTTGTGTGTGGGTGCAGGCTCAGGGGTCTGGTGGGGAGCGTTGGGTGGGTGGGTGCAGGGTCAAGAGCCTGGTGGAAAGTGTTGGGTGGGTGGGTGCAAGGTCAGGTGCCTGGTGAAGGGTGTTGGGTGGATGGGTACAGGGTCAGGGGCCTGGTGGAGAGCGTTGGGTGGGTGCAGGATCAGAGGCCTGGTGGAGAGCGTTGGGTCGGTGGGGTCAGGGGCCTGGTGGAGAGCATTGGGTTGGTAGGTGAAGGGTGAGGGGCCTGGTGGAGAGTGTTGTGTGGGTGCAGGCTCAGGGGTCTGGTGGAGAGCGTTGGGTGGGTGGGTGCAGGGTCAAGTGCCTGGTGGAAAGTGTTGGGTGGGTGGGTGCAAGGTCAGGGGCCTGGTGAAGGGTGTTGGGTGGATGGGTACAGGGTCAGGGGCCTGGTGGAGACCGATGGGTGGGTACAGGGTCAGGGGCCTGGTGGAGGGTGTTGGGTGGGTGGGTGGGTACAGGGTCAGGGGCCTGGTGGAGGGTGTTGGGTGGGTGGGTGGGTACAGGGTCAGGGGCCTGGTGGAGGGTGTTGGGTGGGTGGGTGGGTACAGGGTCAGGGGCCTGGTGGAGACCGTTGGGTAGGTGCATGGTCAGGGGCCTGGTGGAGAGGGCTGGGTGGGTAGGTGTAGGGTCAGGGGCCTGGTGGAGACCGTTGGGTGGCTGGGTGCAGGGTCAGAGGCCTGGTGGAGAGCTTTGGGTGGGTGCAGGGTCAGAGGCCTGGTGGAGAGCGTTGGGTGGCTGGGTGCAGGGTCAGAGGCCTGGTGGAGAGCGTTGGGTGGGTGCAGGATCAGAGGCCTGGTGGAGAGCGTTGGGTCGGTGGGTGTGGGGTCAGGGGCCTGGTGGAGAGCATTGGGTTGGTAGGTGAAGGGTGAGGGGCCTGGTGGAGAGTTGTGTGTGGGTGCAGGCTCAGGGGTCTGGTGGGGAGCGTTGGGTGGGTGGGTGCAGGGTCAAGAGCCTGGTGGAAAGTGTTGGGTGGGTGGGTGCAAGGTCAGGTGCCTGGTGAAGGGTGTTGGGTGGATGGGTACAGGGTCAGGGGCCTGGTGGAGAGCGTTGGGTGGGTGCAGGATCAGAGGCCTGGTGGAGAGCGTTGGGTCGGTGGGGTCAGGGGCCTGGTGGAGAGCATTGGGTTGGTAGGTGAAGGGTGAGGGGCCTGGTGGAGAGTGTTGTGTGGGTGCAGGCTCAGGGGTCTGGTGGAGAGCGTTGGGTGGGTGGGTGCAGGGTCAAGTGCCTGGTGGAAAGTGTTGGGTGGGTGGGTGCAAGGTCAGGGGCCTGGTGAAGGGTGTTGGGTGGATGGGTACAGGGTCAGGTGCCTGGTGGAGAATGTTGGGTGGGTGCAGGGTCAGGGGCCTGGTGGGGTGGGTGCAGGGTCAGGGGCCTGGTGGAGACCGTTGGGTGGGTGGGTACTGGGTCAGGGGCCTGGTGGAGAGCATTGGGTGGGTGCAGGGTCAGGGGCCTGGTGGAGAGCTTTGGGTGAGTGCAGGGTCAGGGGCCTGGTGGAGAGCTTTGGGTGCGTGCAGGGTCAGGGGCCTGGTGGAGAGCGTTGGGTGGGTGGGTGGGTGGGTACAGAGGGCAGAAGGGTGCAAGGCAGAGGGGAGATGGGTGCAAGGGAGAGGGGAGAAGGGTGCAAGGCAGAGGGGAGAAGGGTGCAAGGCAGAGGGGAGAAGGGTGCAAGGCAGAGGGGAGAAGGGTGCAAGCCAGAGAGGAGAAGGGTGCAAGCCAGAGAGGAGAATGGTGCAAGCCAGAGAGGAGAATGGTGCAAGGCAGTGGGGAGAATGGTGCAAGGCAGTGGGGAGAAGGATGCAAGGCAGAGGGGAGAAGGGCGCAAGGCCGAGGGGAGAAGGGCGCAAGGCCGAGGGGAGAAGGGCGCAAGGCCGAGGGGAGAAGGGCGCAAGGCAGAGGGGAGAAGGGCGCAAGGCAGAGGGGAGAAGGGCGCAAGGCAGAGGGGAGAAGGGCGCAAGGTAGAAAAGGGTGAAAGGCGAAGGTGGAGTAGGGTATGAGGGGGAGAATGGTGCAAGGGGGGGGAGAATGGTGCTGGGGGCGGGGGAGAAGGGTGCAAGGGGGAGGGCGAGAAGGGTGTAAGGCAGAGGGGAGAAGGGTGCAAGGGGGATGGTAATGAAGTTAAAAATTTGCATGGTGGAGACCGTTGGGTGGGTGGGTGCAGGGTCAGAGGCCTGGTGGAGAGCGTTGGGTGGGTACAGGGTCAGAGGCCTGCTGGAGAGCATTGGGTGGGTGGGTGCGGGGTAAGGGGCCTGGTGGAGAGCGTTGGGTGGGTAGGTGCAGGGTGAGGGGCCTGGTGGAGAGCGTTGTGTGGGTGCAGGGTCAGGGGCCTGGTGGAGAGCCTTGGGTGGGTACAGGGTCAGAGGCCTGGTGGAGAGCGCTGGGCGGGTGGGTGCAGGGTCAGGGGCCTGGTGAAGAGCATTGGGTGGGTGCAGGGTCAGAGGCCTGGTGGAGAGCTTTGGGTGAGTGCAGGGTCAGGGTCCTGGTGGAGAGCGTTGGGTGGGTGGGTACAGAGGGGAGAAGGGTGCAAGGCAGAGCGGAGAAGGGTGCAATGGAGAGGGGAGAAGGGTGCAAGGGAGAGGGGAGAAGGGTGCAAGGCAGAGGGGAGAAGGGTGCAAGGCAGAGGGGAGAAGGGTGCAAGGCAGAGCGAAGAAGGGTGCAAGGCAGAGGGGAGAATGGTGCAAGGCAGATGAGAGAAGGGTGCAAGGCAGATGAGAGAAGGGTGCAAGGCAGATGAGAGAAGGGTGCAAGGCAGATGAGAGAAGGGTGCAAGGCAGATGAGAGAAGAATGCAAGGCAGATGAGAGAAGAATGCAAGGCAGATGAGAGAAGAATGCAAGGCAGATGAGAGAAGAATGCAAGGCAGATGAGAGAAGAATGCAAGGCAGATGAGAGAAGGCAGATGAGAGAAGGGTGCAAGGCAGATGAGAGAAGGGTGCAAGGCAGATGAGAGAAGAATGCAAGGCAGATGAGAGAAGGCAGAGGGGAGAAGGGCGCAAGGCAGAGGGGAGAAGGGCGCAAGGCAGAGGGGAGAAGGGCGCAAGGCAGAGGGGAGAAGGGCGCAAGGTAGAAAAGGGTGAAAGGCGAAGGTGGAGTAGGGTATAAGAGGGAGGGGGAGAATGGTGCAAGGGGGAGGGGGAGAATGGTGCAAGGGGGCGGGGGAGAAGGGTGCAAGGGGGCGGGGGAGAAGGGTGCAAGGGGGCGGGGGAGAAGGGTGCAAGGGGGAGGGCGAGAAGGGTGTAAGGCAGACGGGAGAAGGGTGCAAGGGGGATGGTGATGAAGTTAAAAATTTGCCTCCCCCCTCCCCCGGAATCATTTCTGCGGATGCCCATGATCAGAGCCCACCTCACATAAACTTCTTGTAACGCCACAGAGCTCTTTGAGGTTCTCTAGCCTGATTACTTTTAGTTGGAGTGCTTTATACTACTCTATGATGGTGTTGTATGCATTGAGATGCACTTTATAAGATTTTTGTGATTGCAAATAAAGTTTTATGATAGTGATGGCTACTCTCTGAATCCTTCATCACATCTAGGCTTGATTCTTCATGTAGGCCAGTGGTTCCCAAAGGGTGCGCCGCGGCACCCCGGTAAAAAAATGGTGGGGAGCCACTGCCAATTAAGTCAAGGGAGCCACGAGTCAAAAAAGTTTGGGAACCACTGGCCTAAGAGATCAAAGGATTTTGGGATATAAATATTGGGACCCCGACTCCTGAACTCTTTTGGACCAAGAAGACTGGCAAGAAGATGACCCGGAGAAGCTGTGAGGAGGAACTACCACTTTGCCGTGTGTTAAGCAGTGTTGGCCTCAATGACTGCTTCTGTCTTGGGCAGTGAAAGGACTGGACTGAACTTTCTGCAATCTACTTTCTGAGTTTCTCAAAGGGCTTGAGGTAGAGCTTGCCCCCCATTTAAGAAGTCTCAGGAACCACAAAGACTTCAAGCTCTTCTGCCCTCAGCACTGGGGACTATGTGTTTTGTGCTGCAACAGAAGAAAAGCAACTTGACCATGTCTACAACGCCACTGCCGACTCTGTGTCCTGAAAGCACCGCCGCAACGCGACCCTGGTCTCACCGGCGCCACCTGATGCCGCCACCAAGCTGCTGCTCGCACAGCGACCTATGGGCAACACACTCCGCACCGCCTCGCTTCACGAGGACGCCTTGCTATACCGGACGCCGATCCAAGCCGAATTTGATGCTGCTGCTTGCACCGTTGTTCGAGAGCACCGCTCGTGAAGTCACATGACGCACCGTCCTCATCCTGCACCGCAGCCTTGGCCTACCGATGCCATCGACTCCAGTTCGTCAGCCAATGCCAGAGCTTCAGCAATGACGGCGACGCTGCTTGCACTGTGACCTGCCAGCACCGCTACGAACATTGCCTTCATCACGACCTGGTCTCACCTGGTCTCACCGACGCCGCCATCTTACGCAGCCACAGAGCCGCTGCTCACACTGCGACCTTGTTTGCTCACGATGCTGCGATAGCCCCCGGACGGAGCTATCAACATCAAGGAACTGTTTTTCAAGCATATTTTGATAATTGTATTTTTTTAAGTCCTGTATGGTGGATTTCTATCGTTTTGGTCTAGTCTTAAATATATAAAAATATTGTTATTTTTCTAAACTGGCGTGGTGTCCTTTTGTAGCGTGTACACTGTATTATTGTTGGTTCTGTGCAAATGCTTTACACATTGCCTCTAAGATCAGCCTAACTGCTCGTGCCAAGCTACCAAGGGGGTGAGCAGGGGTTATTTTAGGAGTGTAACTCCCTTATCCTGACTAGGAAGAAGGGTCCCTATTTGGACAAAGGTACAAGACCTTGCCAACTAGAGACCCCCATTTCTAACAAAGGTTTTGCGTGGCTCCTGTGATTTCTGTACATCTGCCTAAAAAGTAAGTTGAGAAGCTGGATCAAGAATTATTTTCACAAGCTTAATACAAAGTTGAAGATGTCTAACTGCTCCTCCTATGGTCGTTTCCGACACTGCTCTGAGCAGAAGTGGATCGTAGTCTGTGCCAGACCGGAGGCATTGTCTCAGTAGTGATGACTGCAAATTAAGCTAGGGGACCTCAACTAGACCAGAAATATCTTTATAATCTGTGAGGATTCCGCACTGCAATCTATATCGCTCTTCGTTTAATCTGTTATACAGAAAGCTCAGTCTATAGGAGGAAGCTACTGCAGTTACCCTTTCTTCTTGCGCATCCAGGAATATCTTGGAACATGCAAACAATGCATACAGCGCTTCTCCACTCTTTTTCTGCTGCCAGGTGCTAAAGGACCACAGTGAATCTAGTCATCTACACCTTGTTGGTCCATCCAAGTGAATAAACATTGCATAATTCTGGTGTGATGGTTTACTAACACTACCAGACTACAAGGTAATCTGGGTGCCATCTTGGATGGACAGAGCCTCGATCCCATGCCCAGTTGTCAACACTACTTAGAAGACATCATTTATAGTGACCCCACCAAAAATTCAAACAGCCCATATTTCTTTGGACCAGGGGTCTCCAACCTTTCTGTAATAGGAGCTACTTATGTTCACTGCAAATCATTTCAAACTATTAACATTATTAGTGTTGTAATAGTTAGCACATCAGATAAGAGTACATTAGTCGTCTCCCTATGCATGCTTACAAGCAATAATCACATCAGTGCATGTGGCAGGGTTGCCAGCATTAATGTAAAAAAAGATTTGCCAATTTGGAATTCCTTTACATCGGTAAAATAACAACCATTACTGCAATGGCACCAAGGTAATAATGTTAGTAATACATCTCCCAATGACCCAAATATCAGTTTATGAGTTCTGAAAATGCACACCTTTTAATCTCAAATACACACTTTTTCATTGCGGTTTGTATATATCAATTCAGCCTACCAAAAAAAACCATATCCTTTATTAGGCTTGCTGCATACAGGAGAACTACTTACAGGTAGCTGGAGAGCTATCAGTTGCTCACAAGCTACTCATTGAAGAAGTCTGCTTTGGACCAAGGACCAAGGACTGCACCCTTAACAGGAAGGTGAGCAAGACCCAATGTGGAGAGGACTTTCAACTCCATGCCCAGTTTTGGGGCACACTTTTTATTTTTCGTTTGTGGAGCAGTAGTATCACCTTGGTCTACAATACCTGCAAAGACACGTAACAGCAAAAAGAGACGAGCAGATAAAAGGTCTGGTTTGCTTGCACCCCACATAGACCAAGAGGCAGGCTGAGGTCATTTGGTGGGTCCTCGCCCCAAGCAACTACCATCCTGTATAAATTGAGAGGGGAAAAGAGCAGAGGTTAACCCCGCTGCAGCCACCACGAGAGTCATCTAGCGACATCTTGTAGTGGCATACACAAAAGTAGAATATTGCGGGTGCACTCATCTGGTGTGAACGAGGCTGTGCGTTTAAAGGGGGAAGCAAAATGGTGAAAAATAAAGACCTGGGAATAAGGTGGCAGAAATTTGAAGGAGCAGATGTCAAGATAATTTAAACAGAACGAGGAGCATTTTTCAATGCTCTGTGGTAAAACTTAAACATGCCTTTTGAGACAGTGCGGCAGAAAACTATTAAAATGTACACATTCAGCTGGAGGGTTCACAATGGGAAAGAGAATGGCCACCAGAATGTATTTGAGGCAATTACATAGCTTTTGCCTATTCTGGGACAAACATCGGACAATGAAAATGATAGGTAACACTTATTTTGTGTTACAATGTGTAATTTTTAGATCCACAGAAAAAAGGTGTGATAATAAGAGACCGCAACAGTCAAGATAACACACTGAAAAAGAAGAGATTGCGTTGTACTGTTTTCAGTGCATATTCTAGCACTATTGCCAGGAAAAAAGAGTTGCACAAGAGGTTCTTGAACAGCATATTATTCAAGTGGTTGAATTATGGCGAGCGTGGCTGTATCACCCGTTTTCTTACAATCTCCAGGTGAGTCATTAATTCAATGAAAAGAACGGAAGAAAACATTTTCTAATTATTTAATAGCTTTGGATAAGCTGGATTTCAGTTCTGGAAGGGTAAAAGGAATATTACTTAATGTGTTGGGGGTAACTTCAAAGATCATTTGATTTTCGAGAGTAAAGTTTGGAAGTGGGTAAAGAAACAATGTACATTTTGGGAGATGTTACAGAGGTTGGAATTGCATTATCAAAAATTGGCATTGCAGTAAATTAAAGACAAGACCTAAAAGGCATAAAAGGCCTGAGCAAATTATGTACTATACATGGCGGCAATGTTAGAAGAGTTAACTCCAACCTATAATTTTGGAGCAGTGTTGGAACAGTTATTTTTAAATCAATTTCATAAGCATTAGCTCAGGATAGTAAAATACATGCAAAGTTGCTGCTAAGTAGACATCCTACATTGTCGAGCACAATCACTTCACAACCTGGGGTTTCGTTACAGAACATGTTAAAAGAGAGAAGAAATAATCTGCGGAGGTTAATCTGGTAAATAAGCATAATGAGGGGAAGATTAACCAAGATATGGGTGGTAACTGAGTAAGAAAGGGGGACAAATATGGTGAAAAAGGAACAACGGAATGTTTTCAGTTAGTAATAGCTTGCATATGGCTTACAAGTCATGTCTGGCAGTGGTCAAAAAGTGTGCTAAGCTTCACTTCAAAGGTGTGGGAGGAGTGCTGCTACGGCCTGGGGGAAGCTGGAGGGGGAGGAGAAATGCAAGTTTATGGCCCAAAAGCGCGTGCCTGTGGCCACGTGAACTTAATGAAAACCGCAGCAAAAAGCCCGTGGTTTCACGAGGATTTTGAGCACTTGAATTCTCGCTCCCTCAATGCGCTTGCGCGCATTGTAGGTCACGAGACCTAAAAACATATTTTTTACTTGACTCTCACTGCAAGTGCATCCACTGTCTCATGCTCCAGTACAGGTTTGGGTTTGCCCTCCTTTCAAATGTCTTTACATTTAATTTACTGCTTTCCAGACACAGCCTTCATGTAGAGAAGCCCTCAAAGCAGAGTGATCTTTACCCTGGAGCACTTGTAACAGGGTCACCAAGAGGTGTGAGATTTCTGCACCAAAAGTGTCATCTGATCAAGTAAGACAAAAGGCTTGACCTCACCTAAAGTGTCATGTTCAACCTGTACAACAGAATCTGCAGGTCAACCCTTACCCCTAAAATGCACAAAGGGTGGTGTTTCAGAAGAACTAATCCGTAGCCCTTTGAAAACAAAGCATCACTGAATTTGTAAAGGGGGTCCTGTCACCATCCTCCTCACACCAGTGTCTGTATTGCCATCTTGCAGCCTCAGGAATGTCGGCATTACACTACCGTTGTCTGAAAAGTGCCTTGCCCTCCATCTTGTGCAAATACAAACCAAAGTCATACAATTGGATCCCACTCTGCTTTGTAATTTATACTGTGATCTAAACTTGAGGATGAACATCATAACATATCCCCTCCAGCATTTACAGAATCTCCTTTTAAATGTGTTCATTATTTGCCCATGTATTTTCTCACATTGGTATGAGATGATGCGACTTTGTTATTGCTCTACAAATGTTTCCAGACATTACATTTGGCTTTAAACCCTTGAGCTGATCAACTGACCTTGCTGGTGCGGTGGCTAGCAATAACCTTGCAGGGGGCAGACTGCCCGAACTGTGTGCCTATCGGAATACCTAATATGGCACAACCTTCGCATTTAATTAATGCAGTTTGTTTCTACAGTCTTGCATCCTCAAACTGCTTTCTACGACATAATGCACCCTCTGTAGTCCTAAAATCTGATATGAAAAACTGACCTGTAATTAAAATATCTGATTTTTGCCTCTCTTTTTTGATTTTCATATGTGCACTAATGACCACTACTAACTCCTAAAGTGCTCTATGCCTCTAGTAAGCGCTATATACGTGCAAGTATAACTATTTTAGAAAATGTTGAATGTGGACGCACTGTGCAAGCCTAACCTTCGCGTCGCAAAAGTTTTAATTGTTGAGTCGCTTGTAACTTTTTTTGCTTGGTACTTCATGCTTTTAGTTTTAATCCTTTTTCACTTTGTTTTTTTTTTTTAACTTTATTTTCCATTTCCAAAAACAAATATCTCACAATTACATATGGTATATGTTGCCACTCCACAATGTAATACGCCTCTTAGTTCCATGTGAATAACAATGCAATACTTGGTCTTTACAATGAACATCACCCTCCAACCTACTTCCTCTCCGCTACGAGAAACACGTAAATACATAGACTTGCGGGATTCATGATACAGTATGATATCTTTTACAGTAAATACATGTTTAACAACAATTCAACCTACGACCGTGGGGGCCACCCCATCTGGGGGTTGCTGAGTCGCATGTAACTTAGCAGCACAAAAGGCTTTCGATGCCATAAGTTTGATGCACCTGTACCCTGCAGGACCCCGATTGGACAAAGTGCATGACACACACCATTCCTAGGAGTGGGGTCCAAAACCCACGCTTTGTTTTGTGAATACTGGGCTGACTAGTATAGAATAGAGACAATTCCTCCTGGTTAAAGAGGGTTAGACGAAACATACTTGATAAAAACCTACTCGGCGCTGACTTAAGCATGCACGAAAGACACTGCAAACGTTTTCGGCAGCTTCGAACTCATTTGACGCTCACATTGACAAACATGGACTGTCAATAAAATTGACACTTACATCTCAGCTAAACGTAAATAATGAATAGCAACTTAGGACACTGACAATCATTCCATGACCGTACGAAAAGATGCCGACGTTACAAATGCTCTTAGTACGCATGCCAACATTCGGGGATAGCGAGAATATAGCGAATACACAAATTAGTGGGAATCGTATTCCTCCATTAACTTGCATTAGAGTAGAGCACGTTATAAGCGAAAGACACCGAAAATGTAATTTTCTTGATTAAAAATCCAGAGTTAGCGTCGGTATTTATGGCCATCCCAATTAAAGCGCATATACATGCAAACAAGTTATACTTTTGTTGGGGGGGGGGGGGCACCAAACTGCGCAGCAGAACCACCGGGAAGACAGTTTCCTGGGGACTGTAGGATCTCTAGCCTGGCAGGTGCCAAAAACGACATACGGTCCAACTAGAAAAGCCACCCCTTCCAGGTCGTGTGATAAGAGATCACAGATTATCACCTCACTGCCTGCAGGGGCTTTGCGGTCGCCTGAGATATACTGCCGTGTTAAAACCTTGATTGGAGACTTGACCTTCTTCCAGCCCCGAATAAGACCGTGGCCATCTGTGGCATTATTGTTGCGTTGCGTGCTGTCCCCACCGTCTTGCCACACTAGCAAGGTCCCCACCCACAGCGCCACTCGCGGCCGGAGGACCGCTCTACAGCATCACTAGGTGCAGAAGCACAGGAATCACGCTGCTGAGAGCGTGACGCAACGAATCCGAACACGCGAAGTGTAGCGAGGAAAGCCGAGCGCGATCGGCAGCACCAATGGGGACTCCACAACAATAAGGCAGCCGGCAGCCCGGCCATGGCAGCGGCGGAGGCGGCCGCGCCGACACAGATGGAGACCGGTGAGTACATCGCTTCCCAGGTGGCAAACTCCCATCGTTTAGGTTGTCCTCGCCCTCTCCTCGATGTTGACTACTCGTTTTCTCGTCCTTTATTTACAGAGCTCTATTTTTTGATGGCCAGGTTTCTGCAGTCCGGCCCCTGCCAGAGAACAGCGCAGGTGAGTACCCTGCCCCAAAGCACGGTTGTGGGTTCGAGGAGTTGGACATTGGGTTATTCTGACTATTCCGTGTCTCTTTGTCGTAGATGCTGGTGGAAGAGCTGGAGGAGCACCAGGTAAGCGCTGTCCGTGTGCACTCTCTGAGCTCTTGTCCTGTGTGCAGCTGTCACGTTGCGAGCGCGTCTCCCGCTGCCGGTTTATTTTTTTTTAAATGTCTTTTGTTATGGGGCGGAGTCAAGGCGGGTGTGCGGCATGTAAGGCGATATTCTTCTAACAGACAATTTCTCTCATACAGCTCATCCCGGCGAGGCTGGACTGGGAGGGAAAGGAACATCAAAGCAGTTTTCAGGAGATGGTAAGTTTCGGGGAAAGTTGAACAAGTTTGGATCCGGCGGGCGGATGCGACTTTGTAACGGGTCAGGTGCCTGGCTGACGCGTTTTGGCATACTACCCGTTTTGCCCCGGTTGACGAATGCTGCGGGGTGCCCCCAGCGCCGTGGACAAGTGATGGTTTGGTCCCCCCAATGCCGCACACAGAGCGAACGCCTATTGTGGGCAAAAGCTCAAGTTATCCCAGGCTAGCGCGCAGGATTTTTTTTTTAATCCCGTAAACCAATCAGCAATCGGGTTCCAATGAGGAGGCGTTTAATGAAAATGAAACCCGCGGCGCGATTGGTTCCGAGCGACAAGCCAGGAACTTGCAGGATGTTTCTCACCTTTTGCAAAACATCAAATTAACAATAATAATATCAGGGTGGGGCTGCGTAGAGACAGATCCTCACTGTCAGGAGTTGGCTTCCTAGATTAAACAGTTTATTCTCTCCGATAACGATAGCGTAACCGTTTTTTCTTTATCTTTTACATCTCAAAGCTCCAATTACATGTATAACGCGAACGCCTTGATATAGCTGAAGGCTGCACGATATTTGTTGCAGAGGCACGGCCACCTCATATTTGTAATTGTTCAAACACAAATAGTTACTTGCTAAACTTACCTTTGCAGAAACTACAATCGGTATTAACCACTCAAGTCACTCTCGTTAATGTCTAACAAACAAGAGGAACGTTGTTAATGCGCCCTATAGAACATATAGGTATCGTCGCTATTTTGGCTGGATGATGATGTAGCCACTTCCTTGTAGAACGATTCCAAGCGGGATCTGAAAGTGTTGTAGTATGTGCTTATTTAATTATTTCATTGTAATTCCATATTAACTGTGTAGTGTTGTAATGTGTATTCCCCTTTAAGCACGTAGTGTACTCATTTGAATTGTAGGTTCCATTTGAATTGTAGGTTCTAGGTTCTAATATGTACTTGTGGATTCACTGGCAGGCAGTTCCTGCAGACAGCTGATGTACTAAGACATGTTCATTTGTAAGGAATAAACTCAACTGCATTTATGTGAATATCTTCTTCCTGGAATCTATTGCTTCTACAAGTGTCATTGTCTCCTCTCCCCCCCCCCCCCCCCCCCCGAAATTTAGGTCTAAAGATTTAGATCTATTCCCCCCCCCCCCCCCCCCCCCCCCCCCACCCCGGAACGAGGGGGAAGGAAGGAACCGGGGAACCATTCTAAAATCATCACTCGTCTTACATGTGCGGGGTCTTCCTTAGGCAAACGAGCGTGTTTGAATTTCATTTGCACTGCTTTCCTGTTTACCAAATGTGTCGAGGGTCTGTTTTACTAATTTTTCAACGAAAATACTAAAGTTAACATTCTGAATCTAGTTACCATGTCGGGAAACGCGCACAAAGATGGATAATTCTCACGAGAGGCTCCGACAGTAGAGCCGGGTACACAGTGCACATTTAGTAATATTAGTGCTTCCATTCCTGTTCGATGGCCAGAATAGAATGGCGCAATCCGACCTTTTTAACAAAGTGTAGTGCGTTGTGTGTAGAAAATCAATTACCAGTTTGATCTCTAACCGATATCTGTGCTCTACCCGCGTTAACACCTGTTCAGTCGCATTTTGACGTCAGTTGGCCAAAACCGGGGCCACACATTTTGATTCTATTCGTGACCACAGTCATATCATGACATTTGATCGTCAAGACTCAAGCCTCACACTTTACATACCTTTGTGCAGAATTATTTATTATCGTTAATAGCTGTTACTTTAGTTTTTTTGAAGAAATGGAAAAACAATTGTTTGGCTTATCGGATTTCGTTTTATTTGTACTTTGGAGAAAGCTAATGATTCAAGTTTTCCTATTTGTTTATGTTTAAGACGAGCTATAATTGCCTGCTTGCTGTCAGTGGATATTTCTAGATACATACTATCCAGCAATACAATATTTTTTGATAGTTATGAATCTGCATTTCTTACATTGAAATTGACCTCCTAGTTAAGTTGTCTGGCTCCTTTACCATGCATTTTGATATATGTTAATAGTCTGCTATTTCTCGGTTTCCATGAAGACATTGTTAGTGCTGTTGGGTACTTAACCACGTTCATATTTAGATTATTAAACAGGTAGGAGATGAGACAAAGTGATTGCTGCTAATATTTGTATAGTAACTTTGAAATCTAGTGCTGTTCACAGAGATGTAATTTTGAAATGGCATTTGGTTTACACAGAAAGTTTACTGACTTCATAACATTAGATCATTCCCTTGATGTTTACACATTGTTAAATTCAATTTATTTATACTATTTTTTTATTGTATTTTGTGTGGAAATTGTATTGTTAAACTTAGATTATAGAGGTCTGTTGGAGCATCCTTGAAGAGCTAAAATTCCTTGTAAAAACTGTCAGTCTGGTGTTATTTTCTGTGCACGTTTTTGTTTCCTCATTTTAGAGATTTTACATACGTGAATAACAATATTTATGAAAAATGAATGTTCAAAAGTGAGTTATTTTGACTTGGCATGGCTAAACATGCTAGTCTAACTTAGAATGATCACTTATAACAGAAAAAAATACATATAACCAGTTTTGGTGTCTAGAGGATGAAGGTTTCTTAGCATTTTCGGTAGCCATTGATCAGTTCTACAGGGTGGCAACTTCCTCCATAGGAGTGCTAAATCAACTTTGTCACATGCCTCTTTCAAATCAATAGAACAGCATAAATGACAATTTCTCTAGGTATGCTATTACTTCTTTAGCTGCCTAATTCAATGTGCATTGCACACCATTGTCTATCGAAAAACGATCTTTTCCATTTCAAGAGAATGTAAACGTTTTCTGTGCAGTATGCTTCTAATAATGACAAATGCCTCGATGCTCACTTGTCACCCCCTCTTATTTTGGTTCTGTTTAATTTCTTTGCTCTGTGATAATCTTGGTTAGTCCTCTAGCACCAAAATCACTGTCTGGGGTTTCTATTAGTGCATCATTTATTTTACTTACCGCAAATAAAACAAAAAGCTGTAGGCTGTTTGGGCGCTCCATTATAATTTGCTCGTGCCCAATTGTTTTGTCATTACCCTGAACCAAGACACCCATAACTGAAACCTGTCTGACTCCGAACCTATTTCCATATTCACTTTTATAGCACATCACTGAACCCATTCCTTTCCTAGCTGACTGACATGTAAGTGTGGTGAAATTACCAACATTTGCAAATGTAAATCTTACCTCATAGATCTCTTTTGTATACTGAGTATATCCAACCTAGTAAGACATTCTATTAAGTCTGTATCTTTCAGAATAGATTTAAGGGAGGCCTGCTGCATTCCATACCTCAGTGTTTATCCCTTCACACTTGACGTAAGCCACACTAGGTGAATGTAGTTTATTGCTACAGTGCACAGTTAGCAGGAGGCTATCATAGCTTCGTTGGTGTACTTGCAAATTTAGTTTCTATATATGGTGGAGTTCAGTGTGTTTGATGCAAGTATGCTGATAGCTTTTACGTATCCTTTAATTATGAGTTCAGAAAATAGTTGTTACATTCTAGTACTATTCAACATATGGATATAAAAGGTTAGTCTTCAAATTAATAATTTTAAATCTAGGGTTTGCCATAATAATTGGTGTATTGGACGTTGTGAAATTGTAGTTATGTCTTTTTTGCAACATATGTTTGACATTAGGGCAAATATTCCAATGATTTCTTACCCAGAAATCTTGACAGTTGTACTAAAATGATCTATTGCAGTGTCTCCCTTACGATTTTATGCATTTTATTGTATGGCTCTAATTTATATGCCTTATTTAAACCGTGTGGATCCATTGAATATATATTTAGGTGGTTTGACTTGAATATACTGTGTTATTTTGGGCCAAAATTCCTAGTTCCAGTTGAGGTACCATCAGATTGTTACTTGTAAGTTTGCTTCTTTTTCACTCTCAATTTCATTTTTCCTGCATGCAATAGAAAAGGCCAGTGCTGCTGAGCTAATCATTGTTGCTGTGGAAAATCCTTTATGGGAATCACACGTTTTAAGTAGATCTTCAATGGAAAACTACTGAGCTTCAGACCTCCCTTTAAAGCTTCCGTTGGTGCTAATATTCTGCCCTTGGGTCTGATCTCTCTTATTTGTTTTAGTTTCCTTCCCGTTTTAGCTTTGCTTTTTGATATAAATCTTAACGTCTTTAAGTCTTTGGATAGCTTTCATCATTTATGAAATTATAACACATTTTGGTTTGCATGAGAGAATTGTGGTACTTATTCTGGCATAGTATGCTATTGCTCTTTATCTAATTTATAATCTGTGAAATTCTTAAACTATATCATAATAGCAAGATGACATTAGGAACGTTTGTTTGTTTTTATTTTTTTCATGTTTGGAACTGTTGCTAAAAAAAGCTCTGCACACAATTTCTGAAACTGTAGGTTATATGGACAGGCTAAAAACACTGAACCGGCCATTCCACAATCAGATACTCTATATAGAAGTTGTTCTTTTATATGCATAAACTCAACTTAACAGAGGAGGAGTTGTGAGTGACATGATATGGACAACATGTTACATATTCACTTTGTAAACCAAGGTTGTTTACAACTTAACAGGTGTTTTATTTCACATGATGAAAGTGCATCTGGTTGTGACTGCATTAAGAGGCTGTACGAACAGTAAAAGTTGAAGATTTTAAAACTAAATCTATCTCCATTTTGTTTGTCATTTTAGGTGCGAGCCAATGCGCACATTCCTGCAAACTATCTTCTAAGAATCTGTGAGAGGATTGGTCCCCTTCTAGAGAAGGAGATCCCACAGAGCGTTCCCGGAGTGCAGATTTTACTGGGAGTTGGACGGCAGTCTTTATTGAGATCTACAAAAGGTAATTTGTGAAAATGGTGCAGAAAAGCAAATTCGAGAATACAAGGATTACTATTTGTGATGCAGATAGTATTGTTCTGTGTTATTAATAGTGCAAGGTGACAGGCAGTGTGGTTGCGTTTGTGACATCTGTGCTGAGTACATTGGTCTTTTATCTAATCCTCATCCTGTCAGTAGTGTATTTGGCCCATATCTTGCAAGTGTATTGGCCAAACAACATTTCTCTTCGATGCTGTTTCTCAAGTATGGCTTCTACAGACACCCTTATTGTGATACTTCTTAGGTAGTCTTATTTCACTGACTGCTGTGTTGGAGGATGACTGAAAGTTGGGGTAAACATGACTTTCAAAAATAGGCACAAAAGAGTTGAACGCAGTCTAATGCCTGCCTCTTTAAAAATGTTCTGTATGCTCTGGCTTTCCAAGAGGGGGGTTAACATTCACTCTGATCAGCTGTAATGTAATGTCTTTTATGGGCCGGTGGCCCCAATGTATATATTCAATAGTATATATAAATAAGTGCCATTTTCTTTTTGATCTGTTAGCCTTTGAGTTGGCTTGCTAAGTGGCATATTCTTTGTGTAATAGGTCTGTATGTGGATGCATCTCCTAGTAACGTGAAACACAAAAAAAATAATTACACCGTTTTAGTCATGGCTCAAAAAGGGACCAGAGAATGACTGACATGGTGCAAGGTGAATGTTTATTTATTAAAGTTGTTTACTCTGAAATTAGACAGTCGTTTTTCCTTTCCTGTTGTGTTCTAGGTAAAAAAAACTGTTAAACTGACGATGCAGCCCACTCCTTGTCCCCTTGAATTTCTTCGTTATTGCCAGGCTTTCGTGGAATTCGGTTTCACCTAGCAAAGCGTTCCCAGTGAAACTTTATGTTGTTCGCTTTTATGGGCAACAAGAGGCAGAAGCAACTGATGTAATTCTTTTTATGGCAGTATGTTTAAGTCTTATAATGCAAACATAGCTACAAAGCAGAAAAGCAAAGTACATACTTATAGTTTTAATGTGAGTAAAAAAGAAAAACGTGGAAGGAGTCCGCCAATAGTACCAATCATTTGTCAATACTAATGTTACTTGCTGGATTTTTCCCTATAAGAAGTATATTCTCTGTTATTGTGAGCTGATTTTAGTGAGTATAATGGTTGGCGCTGCTGTAAAGCTTGCAAGGACGCATTTAAAGACATCTAGATTTCCATTGCTGTGGTTTGTGATATACACTGTTTTTAACTTAGGTTTGGAATAGAGGTGTAGATAATTTGACCTTGCTTTGAGTGAGTTTGTTACAGCCTATTACCAAACTTTGGTACACCTTTCGAATTATTTTCAAATACACCCACTTTCGTTGATAATAAAGTTAAAGGAACCTGCAGTGCAAACTTGTAGATCTCTTTCAAAGTTGCTTTTCTGCCTAACTGTCTTTCATAAGTATTTTTCAGTAAACAAGAAAGGTACACGGTGAAGTGGTCTGTTAACTGGGTGATTTTTTTAAATTTTATATTATTGTAGACAGAATTAAAGTGGCGTTGAGAATTAGAAAACAAATTAATTTAAAATATTTTCATTTAGAAAATACATGCTTTTAAATAATAATGTTCAATATGTCGTTGGTGGGATCTTAACATCTGATAAGGTAAATGCAGACAATTCAATTAATAGACTTTTCTTAATTATAACGGGCATGAGTTTCTTACTTGTGCCATTTGTCTTGTATGTTCTTTCATATAGACGAGCACTTGTGCTTGGAGTACTTGAAGTTCTATTGTAGCTTATGTGTAAACAGAAGCCATGTTTTAGGCAACCATCTATGACTGTCTGTAAGTCAGTCAAAACTTGAAAAATCACTCTGAATTTTACTAGCACAGTTGTTTTTGAGTAACTACAGATATGTACACACAGTTTTCATTCTAAAAACCTCACAATTGGTGCACCTCTTAATTTACAACTACTTATTTCGTTATCTAGTAGGTTACATTAGCTAAAATGTAAGGTTTTACTTTTTATAAGAATTTCAACTTTATATCGAGGATGATTGAGCAGTAACTTAAAATGCTGCAACTTTCTTTTAATATAATTTTCCTCTACTCCAGGGGAAAAAGGACTCTTTAAAAAAAAAAAGTGTATAACTTCAGAGAAGTATGTAGCCTTGTGAATACACTCTGGTGTGATGTGCAGAGTTCTTCTCTAAGAGCGGACAAAGCCACTATGCTCTATGTCCAATTGCTGCTGTGATTTCTTGCTGATTGATAGCTGTGACTGCTTCAAAGTGTGCTTTTCTGTTGATCCTTGTTCTCAGCGCGATTGCGAATCGGGGTCTTATTGCTTGAGTGATGATGGTCCTGTTGTAGGGCCGGTGTATATCATTGTAGAATACACATTTATGTATATATTTTGCTCCAACCAGATTGCTTTTTTTGTTGGTCCTTCTAGGGTTCCAGTTTTATTTATCTGTGGGGCATCTCCTGAATAGTTGTAGGGACTTGTGTGATTGGCCAATCTGCAGTCTGTGAGATGTCAATCACCATGTGTCTACTGCTGAATATAGATTTCCTCTGTTGCAGTCCTTGCAGTGTGAGTGAATGCAGGAGCCTTCCTTGATGAAGCCCGAGCTTGTGTGCTGCGGATTGGGCAAGGGTTTAGCAGCAGGAACTCCGTGGTTAAGAAGGCCTCTTAATTGCAGCATAGTGGCTGGGGTTATTGTGTATGCATGTGAGTTTTTGTGTGAATGTCTAGTGTGGTGCCTCCTCTTCCTTAGTCCATCCATGGTGGCCAATTGACCCAAGCACATTATGCCCCCCATGGTTCATGGCAATCCGTTTCCCTAAGATACAGAGGTCATCTCTTGACTTGATAGGGCCAACCCAGCAAATAACAGTTATCGCTTGAAGCATTTTCTGAGCACTTTTTACATGATATTGTCATCCCTCGCTGGCATATTGCTTGTCCTAGAAAAATAATGTCCATAATGATGATTATTTTGTGGCATGTTAGCATTTTTGACATGATGGTGCAACTATCACTACTGAGCAATGGTGTTCTGAACCAAATTGGGACCAGGGTTACAAGAAAGAGAAACAAATAAGAACGTACATAGAGACGTTGCTAGCAATATCTTTAATTCTTCAAAGGTGGTGTACATTTAAAATTCCGACCTTTCAACATTTTCATTCAAAGTTAAACGAGTAAAGCATTAGGAAAAAAATATGCATTACGCTCGGGTCGTATAGGAAGTTTTATAACGTATGGGAATTGTTTGATTAATGGGAAATGTGTTTTAACGAGCGATTCTTTTTTTTCTAATGTTTGAAATTTTGAATGTATAAAATAGTTTTTTTATAGATCTCGTATTCTATATATTTTCAGTGTCACATAGGGATCAAGTAGGATGATTCTGAAATTTTATATTGGTGAAAATCAGCGGGATTATGTGAATTGTTATACTGGCACAAAAACCTTATATTTCATTATTCATTAAGTATTTTATTATATGCTTTAATGTATCAGTGAACTATTCCCAAATTAAAAAAAGAAAACAAGATGTGAAATGAGAAGGGAAGAAGACGTATGGAGGGGTGTTTTGAAGTTTATGAGTGGATAAGGGTGGCAAGTGGAGAGCGATGTGGTAGACAAAATGCTGTGCACGGAGAAGGGGCTTCAATTGATTGTAGAAAAGGAGGAAGGAGATTTCTTTTGGTTTCGAATTGTGCTATGTTGCATGTCCTGAAACTGTGGGTGCGTCTGGCCTAGAGGGAGTCAGGGTAGATGCATTAGGTGAGAGGCATTCTTGTTGAGAAGCGGGATCAGAGCATCAGTGCTTATGTCTTCTGTAATGTATACAGTCACAAAGTAGTCTCCTTAGGATGTGGTATTCGGGAATCGGTGGAGGGTGGCTAGGTCATCCAGGTGCACTGAAATTAGGTATTGAGTTGATGTTGCTGTATGTTTCAGAATTGACAGTGTTCGCTGATTTTGTTGATCCTAATTTCTAAGAACGTCTTTATGGCACTGCATTTCTCTGTGGAGTGAGCATTGCACTTTCAACTTTGACCTGGTTCAAATATTAGATCTTATTAAAGAGGCCCTTGCTTTTCTTGTGGATTGTCGATTGTGTGGTTTATGAAATAGTTGGTTTTAACTGCAGGAGTAGTTACCCTCTGGTGGAACTAAGGTATTTCAGAAAGTTGTAGAATGTTTTGTCATTTAGATCTGTGCCATTTCTTACCTTGTTGTCACGCGTTACTTTATTTAGGCAACATCTTGGTTGTCTGAAGGGGAGGAGGGTTTTCTTTCTATGACCTAGAAGTTTGATTGGTGCATTGGCATCAGCTGTCGCTAAGAGGATGTGATTAAGCTTCTGAAGGAGAATCTTGATGCTTCAGCTGGGCTTGGAAGTGGTGGCTAGCATTCAAGATGCTTTCATAAGTATGTTTGTTATTGATTGATCTTTTCAGGAATTCAAATGTTTTCCATTTTCCGCGTGTGGGACGTGGCTGAGGTCAAAGGTAAATGATGTGAGTTGGTCATTTTGGAGCAGTTGGAGTTGAGTGTTCAATTTGAACTGGAAGCCAGATGTAGGGTGGTTACTATTTACCCAAACAGTGGAAGTGTGTTGTTCGCATTCTTGTGGCTGGAGACCCAGAAGCGAAGGATAATGAAGACTGGCCTTACTTTAGAAATTCATTGTGGTCCTTGCTAACAAAGGCCTGCTGATTAGTTCTTTCAGAGTCACTTGGTAAATTTTAGAATTGAGAGGTAGGATTGTAGTTTCTTTATTTCAAGGTCAGGCAGATTCTAGGCAGGAATGATCTCTTTGTCTGTCCTTGATTACTGCTTCAGGAAGGCTGATGACAGATGCACAGATCTCACACTTAAATGGTCTTTCTTTTGGATACTCCTGCTTGGAGCCGTCTTCATTGTTACCTGATGTGAAAGCGACCATCTTGTCCAACATAAACTGCAGCACCAGACCAGGAGTGACAGGAGGATGGGTCTGAGAAGAAAGCTGAAAGGAAAGAGAGGAGCAGGAAAGGAAAGGAAAGATAAAAGGCAAGAAAAAGATAGGGAATTAGAGAGAGAGAGAGAGGGAGGAGAATAACCTTCCAGAAAGTGAAGCTCAAGTTCACATCAGGCAGGTCTCTTCACTCAGCCTCTGCCAAACTGGTGGCACTGCCTTTTTTTTATTATCACTTGTCTTGGGGTGACATAGGCTTTGTGCTGGGAGCTGCTACAGCTTGGAATATGCTTGTATTAGACACTAAAGCAATGCCTAATCTGCAGGCCGTCCGGAAGGCCTTTAAAACTTGGTTCTTCTCTGCACAATAACCATCGCATCTTGGGGCATCATCCTTTCTGTATCTCAGCTAATGCCAAGACACCTTTTCTGTAATCGAGCACTCTATAAAAACAAAAACTTAAAATAATAAGAAGGCAATTGACCACTACATCTGGGAAAGAGTATTTCATCAACAACTCTGCAGAGGTACCTGCGAAATGTCCAAAAGAGCTTGTGGGCATAAATTTGAAACCAGGAATGTTTTGGAATGGGTTGTGAGTTTAGAGATACCTTGTAGAGCAGGACACTTGACATAAAGAAGACCCAAGGTAGGTTGGACCCTCTTTTCTACTGAACAGGGATGCTCAGAAAGCAGTTTTGTAGAACCAGTCCCACTTGTCAGTTGACAATTGAAATTCATGGGGTTAAATGCATGAAATTGGCATCAGGCCAGATGACATGTAACTTGATAATTTCGTGGTGACATTTCTATTGTCTGCATTTCCCCTTTTGAGAGAGCTACCCACTTCGTTAGGCATTAGCTCATTCAGAGATCCTGCGGGAAAGGAAGCACTCTTCATAATGCACTGTGCAGCTGTTGCTGGTCCAACCGTATGCCCTCCCAATGCTTTATTGTATTCTGCCCTGAGGCATTTGAAAAATTAACTGTTTATTTTTATTGGATAGGAGTTTGGGTGCTCGAATGGTATTACACTACTAGACTGTTGGTACTGTTTATGCGTTAAGTCATGTTAATCGATCTTTTTTACTGTCATTGAACTTAGCACTCGAATGGTTTCAAGCATATGGTACTGCACATATCTTTTAGGAAGTAAGATTCCGACTGAACCATATATGTTTTAAAACGTTTATGCATTTGTATTTTTTAAAAACCTTTTTGTCTTTCTTTTTTAGGTTTCGGCTACCGTCGCACTGTGAAGCAGTGGGAGGAGCCGAAATCTTTTGTGTATAGTATGGGGGCCTGAACAAGCCCCTCTTCTCCATTGGCTGGCCTCGTAAATGCTGGCCAGCCATTGGAGGAGAGGAGCATCACTCAGTTCAGGGCCCGCCTTGACGCGATTCGGGGGCGTTTTGCTCTCTTTTTTTAAGCCCCGCCCCTCATCTCATTAACCAAGAAGGATTAGTTCGGCTCAGACCTAAACCAAATAAAAGCCCGAACTCCCCACAAAAAAGAGCCCAAAACAACCCCCGCCCACCTAACTTAATAGACTTACAAATAACTACTTGTTTTAATAGACTTGCAAATAACCACTCGTTTGATTACTGAAAATTCAAATTGGAAATAGTTACTGGTTGTTAATTGCGTTGCTGGTCACAGATTAACGCGCCCAGAATACCGTGTTGTTCCCGGCAGATTTATACCGGGTCAAATATACGCGATATTAGTGCAGTTACTTAGCGCTGCGCAGGCATCAGTAGGAGTTTCCCGCGCTAGAACACTTGTTCATTTTCCGGTCATGGTGCTGGATAACCCGTGTCCTTTCGCCAACCCTTTCCAGTTCGAGATAACTTTCGAGTGTATGGAGGACCTACCTGACGGTGAGTGACTCCCTGGTGAGCCCATAATGTGCCCACTTTCTAGAAATGACACGCATGCATCATCTGATGGTAAGTGACCACCTTTTTCTTAAATACCACACAGCTTTTAACAGGAAGGATTCATTAACGGTAAGTGATCCACCTGAAAAATGCCTCCCCTAGACCTGCTTGACGGTGAGTTATCTCCTCCTGGGTGCCTGACAGCGCCACCTTTCCCGTTCATATTTTCGATAAAACTGCCAGTTTTAACACGGAAGAATTGGATGGGGAACTTCGCAATCCTTCATGGCGTATATAAAATGTTTGACCTGCCTATTAAGTACCGTGATTAGTAATTAATTTCAGGCCTGAGTCTCACGATGGTGAGCGAGCTCTAGTCCTCTATGACGAGAGAGAGAAACGGATAGTCGTCATTGGAGTGTACTTAGACGGGCTACCTGCAGATCCGTACCTGCCTCCTAGTGAAATATAATCGGTGACATTGTGCATCGTTGAGTCGGACGAGAATCGTTCATGGGGGGAAAATAGTTTGAAGCAGTCCTTCACTAAGAGATCCTGATTAGTTGGGGGTCTTGGTAGCCCATTCAGCTCTGAAGGCTTCCCCCGCCCAATCAACGACTTAATCTACCGGCCCTGTCAAGAATGGTGGGACACCCTGCCTCCCCATGGTCCGTGATCCACGATGGTGTGCTTGTTGTGCTTATTCCTGGTAAGTGAATCTATATGTCGGAATCGAGAGCAGGAGGTAGATTTGCTTCAACAACAGTGCGAACACCCCCTCCTGTTTCCCCACACCCCATGCCAAAATATAGAGCTGCATATGTGCCCACAGCACTTGAATACGGGGTGCAACTTGCTAAAATACTATTTTCTTGGAGGCTATAGTCCTCCGTACCTTGGAGCCAGACTTCATTTTCCATGCTGCATTGTAAGCTGCAATCAGCTGTCCCAACGCCGCACATTATCTTCGGTCGAGCCTACAAGACAGCACCAGCTGTCTGAAAAAGACCTATTGTCAGATTACCAAGAATTTTGAAAGCCCACCCGTTGCCCATCACCGGTTGACTTTATGTTCACACTCGTTTGCCTTCGTTTCGATAGCTTGCATTGTCCTTTCCCCTAAGCGTAACTTGTGCGTGTCCTTCACTGCTAGCTTTTAGGGAGCTACTTAAAAAAATATATTTTATTAAGAACCCCGTGATAGCGCATGTTTTTTGGTTCTCACTCGTGCTTGTCTCTGCTCTGTATTTTGCTCTTCCATCTGTATGTATGCACCCATCATGCCATGCTGTTGCTCTGTCGCTTGTATTTCTTTCCCCTGCGCATTGTGTTGCTCTCCATTGTGCTCCGTGTTGCTCCTCCTCCCGTGTGTGCTTCAGTTCCTTTCACCCAAGTGCTGTGATATAAATGAGTGTGTGTGTGTGTAAGTTCATTTGCTCACTATTTATTTTTGTTTTAATCTCAAGACCATTTTCGGATTGGTAAATTAAAAAAGAAAAGGCGCTCGTATATTTGTAGAGTCGCACTTGCGCGATCGTGCCTGTGAAGACTAGGCATGAGTGCAGTCAGGGGCTGTTCACACCAATATGGCATTGTTCTTGATACTTCATTCACTGGGCTGATTGACTTTGGCAGGTTGGACACGTCCATCCCACAGCTGTTTCTGAAATTGGAGCCTATGATAAGTGCATTTCACATATCGGGAGCAAATGGCTCCCCTGTGCTGTTGGAAAGGATGCATGAATTAGTGGTATTGATTGAATTTTGTTAGTGATACTGGCTGCATAGCCATATTGTTAAAAATATACGTAGCTTTGTATCGATCTACTACAAGTGTTTTTCTCACCACATGCCATTGGCTGTGTCCTGCTTCATTCCACTCTAGAAAGTGCTTCCATTGGGATGCACGAGGCATCAGAAAAGTGCAAATACGGAAAAGTATATTAAATCATTGTTTTCAAGTTACCTCTATCTCCTGTGTGCGCTATATGCAGAAAGCCATCCTTTGTTTTGTTCCAGTATTGGCAAATCCAGTAGGACTGCCTTTAATGTGCTGAATAGCATTTGTGTATGCAACGCATGCAATCTGTGTTTGTTCGGGCCTGTATTTGCTCATTTAAGCCAGACCTATTGATGTTGACAGTACTTATTTTTAGTTGCTTCTGCCACACTTACGTTCACAACTCATCCTGTACTAAGATGGTTTTAGGTTTGCACTGCTCCAACAATTTACCTTCTGCTTCATTGCTGATCTGCTTTCTCCTTGGGCTTGATGTAGTGGTTACAGTATAAAGCTGTTCTGCTGGCACAATAATAGTTTTCTTTGAGTCGTATAAATTAATCGTATGGAATGTCGCCTTAGTAAATATAGATCACTTTACTCCACTCAACGTACCTTCACACAAACAAGGGCAAGTGAGATGGAAACATTAAAATAATCGGTATGGGGGTTTATATGTCTCATCTTTAATCTGCCGCAGTGCAGAGTGACTAGGGAGTGCAGAGTGACCAGGGAGTGCAGAGTGACCAGGGAGTGCAGAGTGACCAGGGAGTGCAGAGTGACCAGGGAGTGCAGAGTGACCAGGGAGTGCAGAGTGACCAGGGAGTGCAGAGTGACCAGGGAGTGCAGAGTGACCAGGGAGTGCAGAGTGACTAGGGAGTGCTAGAGAGTGCAGAGTGACCAGGGAGTGCGCCGGGAGTGCAGAGTGACCAGGGAGTGCAGAGTGACCAGGGAGTGCAGAGTGACCAGGGAGTGCAGAGTGACTAGGGAGTGCTAGAGAGTGCAGAGTGACCAGGGAGTGCAGAGTGACCAGGGAGTGCAGAGTGACCAGGGAGTGCAGAGTGACCAGGGAGTGCAGAGTGACCAGGGAGTGCAGAGTGACCAGGGAGTGCAGAGTGACCAGGGAGTGCAGAGTGACCAGGGAGTGCAGAGTGACCAGGGAGTGCAGAGTGACCAGGGAGTGCTAGAGAGTGCAGAGTGACCAGGGAGTGCGCCGGGAGTGCAGAGTGACCAGGGAGTGCAGAGTGACCAGGGAGTGCAGAGTGACCAGGGAGTGCAGAGTGACCAGGGAGTGCAGAGTGACCAGGGAGTGCAGAGTGACCAGGGAGTGCTAGAGAGTGCAGAGTGACCAGGGAGTGCAGTGACCAGGGAGTGCAGAGTGACCAGGGAGTGCAGAGTGACCAGGGAGTGCAGAGTGACCAGGGAGTGCAGAGTGACTAGGGAGTGCTAGAGAGTGCAGAGTGACCAGGGAGTGCAGAGTGACTAGGGAGTGCAGAGTGACTAGGGAGTGCAGAGTGACTAGGGAGTGCAGAGTGACTAGGGAGTGCAGAGTGACTAGGGAGTGCAGAGTGACCAGGGAGTGCAGAGTGACCAGGGAGTGCAGAGTGACCAGGGAGTGCAGAGTGACCAGGGAGTGCAGAGTGACCAGGGAGTGCAGAGTGACCAGGGAGTGCAGAGTGACCAGGGAGTGCAGAGTGACCAGGGAGTGCAGAGTGACCAGGGAGTGCAGAGTGACCAGGGAGTGCAGAGTGACCAGGGAGTGCAGAGTGACCAGGGAGTGCAGAGTGACCAGGGAGTGCAGAGTGACTAGGGAGTGCTAGAGAGTGCAGAGTGACCAGGGAGTGCACCGGGAGTGCAGAGTGACCAGGGAGTGCAGAGTGACCAGGGAGTGCAGAGTGACCAGGGAGTGCAGAGTGACCAGGGAGTGCAGAGTGACCAGGGAGTGCAGAGTGACTAGGGAGTGCTAGAGAGTGCAGAGTGACCAGGGAGTGCAGAGTGACCAGGGAGTGCAGAGTGACCAGGGAGTGCAGAGTGACCAGGGAGTGCAGAGTGACCAGGGAGTGCAGAGTGACTAGGGAGTGCTAGAGAGTGCAGAGTGACCAGGGAGTGCAGAGTGACCAGGGAGTGCAGAGTGACCAGGGAGTGCAGAGTGACCAGGGAGTGCAGAGTGACCAGGGAGTGCAGAGTGACCAGGGAGTGCAGAGTGACCAGGGAGTGCAGAGTGACTAGGGAGTGCTAGAGAGTGCAGAGTGACCAGGGAGTGCACCGGGAGTGCAGAGTGACCAGGGAGTGCAGAGTGACCAGGGAGTGCAGAGTGACCAGGGAGTGCAGAGTGACCAGGGAGTGCAGAGTGACCAGGGAGTGCAGAGTGACTAGGGAGTGCTAGAGAGTGCAGAGTGACCAGGGAGTGCAGAGTGACCAGGGAGTGCAGAGTGACCAGGGAGTGCAGAGTGACCAGGGAGTGCAGAGTGACTAGGGAGTGCTAGAGAGTGCAGAGTGACCAGGGAGTGCAGAGTGACCAGGGAGTGCAGAGTGACCAGGGAGTGCAGAGTGACCAGGGAGTGCAGAGTGACCAGGGAGTGCAGAGTGACCAGGGAGTGCAGAGTGACCAGGGAGTGCAGAGTGACCAGGGAGTGCAGAGTGACTAGGGAGTGCTAGAGAGTGCAGAGTGACCAGGGAGTGCACCGGGAGTGCAGAGTGACCAGGGAGTGCAGAGTGACCAGGGAGTGCAGAGTGACCAGGGAGTGCAGAGTGACCAGGGAGTGCAGAGTGACCAGGGAGTGCAGAGTGACTAGGGAGTGCTAGAGAGTGCAGAGTGACCAGGGAGTGCAGAGTGACCAGGGAGTGCAGAGTGACCAGGGAGTGCAGAGTGACTAGGGAGTGCTAGAGAGTGCAGAGTGACCAGGGAGTGCAGAGTGACCAGGGAGTGCAGAGTGACCAGGGAGTGCAGAGTGACCAGGGAGTGCAGAGTGACCAGGGAGTGCAGAGTGACTAGGGAGTGCTAGAGAGTGCAGAGTGACCAGGGAGTGCAGTGACCAGGGAGTGCAGAGTGACTAGGGAGTGCTAGAGAGTGCAGAGTGACCAGGGAGTGCAGAGTGACCAGGGAGTGCAGAGTGACCAGGGAGTGCAGAGTGACCAGGGAGTGCAGAGTGACCAGGGAGTGCAGAGTGACCAGGGAGTGCAGAGTGACCAGGGAGTGCAGAGTGACCAGGGAGTGCAGAGTGACCAGGGAGTGCAAGAGAGTGCAGAGTGACCAGGGAGTGCAGAGTGACCAGGGAGTGCAGAGTGACCAGGGAGTGCAGAGTGACCAGGGAGTGCAGAGTGACCAGGGAGTGCAGAGTGACCAGGGAGTGCAGAGTGACCAGGGAGTGCAGAGTGACCAGGGAGTGCAGAGTGACCAGGAAGTGCAGAGTGACCAGGAAGTGCAGAGTGACCAGGAAGTGGAGAGTGACTGGAGAGTGACTGGAGAGTGCAGAGTGACTGGAGAGTGCAGAGTGACTGGAGAGTGCAGAGTGACTGGAGAGTGCAGAGTGACTGGAGAGTGCAGAGTGACTGGAGAGTGCAGAGTGTGCAGAGTGACTGGAGAGTGCAGAGTGACTGGAGAGTGCAGAGTGACTGGAGAGTGCAGAGTGACTGGAGAGTGCAGAGTGACTGGAGAGTGACTGGAGAGTGACTGGAGAGTGACTGGAGAGTGACTGGAGAGTGACTGGAGAGTGACTGGAGAGTGACTGGAGAGTGACTGGAGAGTGACTGGAGAGTGCAGAGTGACTGGAGAGTGCAGAGTGACTGGAGAGTGCAGAGTGACTGGAGAGTGACTAGAGAGTGCAGAGTGACTGGAGAGTGACTGGAGAGTGCAGAGTGACTGGAGAGTGCAGAGTGACTGGAGAGTGCAGAGTGACTGGAGAGTGCAGAGTGACTGGAGAGTGACTGGAGAGTGACTGGAGAGTGACTGGAGAGTGACTGGAGAGTGACTGGAGAGTGACTGGAGAGTGCAGAGTGACTGGAGAGTGCAGAGTGACTGGAGAGTGCAGAGTGACTGGAGAGTGCAGAGTGACTGGAGAGTGCAGAGTGACTGGAGAGTGCAGAGTGACTGGAGAGTGCAGAGTGACTGGAGAGTGACTAGAGAGTGCAGAGTGACTGGAGAGTGACTGGAGAGTGCAGAGTGACTGGAGAGTGCAGAGTGACTGGAGAGTGCAGAGTGACTGGAGAGTGCAGAGTGACTGGAGAGTGACTAGAGAGTGCAGAGTGACTGGAGAGTGCAGAGTGACTGGAGAGTGACTGGAGAGTGCAGAGTGACTGGAGAGTGCAGAGTGACTGGAGAGTGACTGGAGAGTGCAGAGTGACTGGAGAGTGCAGAGTGACTGGAGAGTGCAGAGTGACTGGAGAGTGCAGAGTGACTGGAGAGTGACTAGAGAGTGCAGAGTGACTGGAGAGTGCAGAGTGACTGGAGAGTGACTGGAGAGTGCAGAGTGACTGGAGAGTGCAGAGTGACTGGAGAGTGACTGGAGAGTGCAGAGTGACTGGAGAGTGCAGAGTGACTGGAGAGTGCAGAGTGACTGGAGAGTGCAGAGTGACTGGAGAGTGCAGAGTGACTGGAGAGTGCAGAGTGACTAGAGAGTGCAGAGTGACTGGAGAGTGACTGGAGAGTGCAAAGTGACTGGAGAGTGCAGAGTGACTGGAGAGTGCAGAGTGACTGGAGAGTGACTGGAGAGTGCAGAGTGACTGGAGAGTGCAGAGCGACTGCTGAGATTAAGCTAATGGCAATGTAAATGACAATGCCATTTATTTATCTGTTTTCAAAACCAACACATAAATACAAATTTTGTCATTTACAATGCCAATAGCTCTAACTTTTCCAAAGGCGAAACCATTGCATTGTAAATGCTTGTTTTTACATCTGATGAATTTGTTGATTGCACTGAAATGATATGTAGCTCCAATTGTCATTATATTGTTTGTTAATTGTATAGTGTATGTATGTGTTACTTGCACTTGTTATACATTAGATGATTGATTTTAATCAGAATGGTATGGATTATAGTGCCTAGACGGTTATCAGATTGTTTCTTCCTTTATGGTATGTAATACCTATTGTCTATATGGTCATCAGATTAATAGTTCCTTTCAGTGCATGAATGTTATTGTGCTGCTCAGTTGATTGCACTGTATGTTTTGTAAAGAAGTGAGATTTCTCTATTTAATTGTTTTTAAATCATAAGTTTAATTATTGTAAGGCTGACAGCTGAAACAAATTAACTTGAAGTTGAGAATTGAGTGATAAGTCTGGAGGTACGTCCAAGGCACCATTAGTGTCACTGCCAGTAGTGGGTGTCCCATTCAAACAGGCTGGCGGGCATTTACATTCTTGATACGTTTGGCCCCTGTGACCTAGAAATGTATAACAAGTATATCTTTGTTGTGGTGGAGTATGCAACCGGGAATCCAGAGTTTGTCCTACCATGTCTCTCTGCTGCAAAATTGCATAGCAAGACGTTTGGTTCAGTCCGTTAGGGCTTCAGTTTTGGGCACCCAGTGTATGACCCACTCTCCTTAGTCAGAGAAGGAACTATATACTCCACCTTCCCCCGAAGGATGTGGTTGACCATGTGATTTGTTTTGGGAAGTTGATGGCACTATCCATGAGCCAGGCGCAGGAAAAAGATCTGACAAGAGCCTATAGTATGATCAGAAAGCAATGCTGAGTAGGTACCAGGATGGCCAGGAGGTGCTGGTACGGAATGCCTTGTAATCCAGGAACTTTGGGGGATAAGTGATGTGGTCCACACAAGGAAATACCGAAGGTATCCAAAGTAAACTACTTGATGGAAAGAAATGCCTCACTGGGGCCAAAGAGTGTGCTTTATCAGAACCGACTGAAGCTACAGCTTCAGACGAGTTTACAGTGAACATCATAAATAATGTCTGAGGAGGCGGAGTAGGACCGTGAATCACTTCATAAACTACTGCACATTTATCTGTTGAAGGGAAACTCATTCTTGAGCAGCAAAGAGGGCTAAGGGAAGTACTGAGATGATTTTCCCATGTCGTTTCGGTCACTCCAGTGTTGTTGTTGGTCTTTGTGCCCAGATTAGATTCAGGAGATAGCTTACACTTGGAATAAATTGATTAGTGCTAATGATAGGAGGGTGAACCTGGCCCTACCTTCTTTCTCCCCCTTTTTTGATGTTGCACTTGGAATAGCCAGGTTTACAGAATGTCTGACGAAGTCTAAAGCTACATCAAACTGGAGGTAGCTTAAATGTTAGATTTAGCAATGATTGAGCGTGTCCATAGAACCTACACCAGTCTAATGTTATTGGCCCCTAAGCAAAGATCCACACACCTACGCTTTTTTGTGAACTACTCGTCCATCAAAGAGGCGACTAAGATTGATGCATACCTGAATCCAAGAGCTGATAGGTTACTAGACCCAGTGGGTGCTCCTTGCTTCTTTAGTACCTTTGATCTGACCAGTGGCTATTGGCATATCACATACCCACCTAGTACCAAGGAGAAGACTGCATTCTCTATGCCAGAGTGGGACTTATGAGTTTAGAGTCATGCCTTTTGGAATTGAGAATCTACCTACCACTTTTCAGTGTCCAGTGAACTTTGAGGGCTGGAGGAGTTTCCTGAGGCTATCTGTATCTGTTCTTGGATCATCTGGAGCACCAACAACTGGCGTTGGTCAGGATACAGTTGCTGAAACAGACCATCAAGGAAACCGGGTGACAGAAGGTGCAGTCTGCCTTGGGCTCAGACATGAGTCCCTTGCTCCCTTTGCCACTGGATTCAAGCAAGCCGAGCTGAAGACGGCTGGAATGCCAGAAACCGGTCCTCGGAAGCTTGTTTCCGGTTCAGGGAAGACATGGCTTGGCAGTTCGGGCGGGACTGTTCCCATGAGGCACAGGGTCAGACTGATTTGCATATAGCCATGTCTGAACTGGGGTGGCAGAGTGGGCTAAAGAACGGTGATGGATTAAAACTAGATCTTTTGACTGGGTGTGAGTGTTTGCAAAACAATTTCCTATGCACACAACATATCAATTCAGGTACAATCGTATTTTGAACATCCATCAATTAGGTTTAGTCCTAGAAAATAATATTTCACTTCTTCTGTTTGAACAATTGTTGTCGTTTATTGCCCAAAAGACCTTACGCCAGCCGACACGTGTTTCGTCAGAGTGCAGATTGCTCTGACTCTTCAGGGCTTTCTTGAAATGATGGCGTATATTGTAATTCCACTTGACCAGTGATAATTCCAACCCGGTGAGGGTATCTTGTGCGTCCAATAGTTGTAGCTAATCTTCCCATGTATCTATACAAAGTCCATGTTAATGCAAAGGGTAGCCGTAACTAGAGGCGCATGGGCAGAATACAATTGATCGGTAAGATCCACTCGTCAATTTTATTACTGAATGCTCCAATGTAGGCGAGAGGGTCAAATGAAAACGTGTTTACGTGTCCCAATAAACAGTCCGTATGTCCCTGGACCTTATTGTGCGCCCAGCCGCGATTCAACAATGCCACTGTGAAGGTAGAACGCCGGATTCGCGTCTGGGCGCACAATAAGGTCCAGGGACATACGGACTGTTTATTGGGAAGATTAGCTACAACTATTGAACGCACAAGATTCCCTCACCGGGTTGGAATTATCACCGGTCAAGTGGAATTACAATATACGCCATCATTTCAAGAAAGCCCTGAAGAGTCAGAGCAATCTGCACTCTGACGAAACACGTGTCGGCTGGCGTAAGGTCTTTTGGGCAATAAACGACAACAATTGCTCAAACAGAAGAAGTGAAATATTATTTTCTAGGACTAAACCTAATTGATGGCTGTTCAAAATACGATTGTACCTGAATTGATATGTTGTGTGCATAGGAAATTGTTTTGCATATAGTCTAGGTGTTGTTCACGACCCCTTGTAAAGGGTTCAGAGGGTTTCCCTTTTCCTGTGGCACCATTGTTAACGTTGTCTCTAACCTAACAAGTTGTCAGAAACTTATGTAGAGCGCAAGTAGTCCCTGTCTATATATAAAACCCATTGCATTTGAGAATATATGGGTGTGAGTGTTTGATTCAGATGCTCCGTCCATCACCACCCCCATTTGTAGCGTCTTCTTCCTATTGAGCAGGCAGATTCAGAAAAGGATGTGGGTCTATTTGGAGATGAGGTATAAGAGAAAGCACTGCGAGATCCCCCCCCCCCCCAACCTCCAGGGGTTGCAATATGAACTGGGCTCTGGTTAATTCAACTGCACATAATCCATTCCCAAATTAACCGTTTCTAGACCCTTCCCTCCTCTACCACTCCTTGCATCATCTCATACTTCTTTTACTGTTCAGATCTGAAAACAAGCCTTTCTAAACCCTTCTCTCTGATTCTTTCCCCTCCAGCTCCCCTTTACTCTTCCCAAACCCCCTCCTACTGCTATGAACGAAAAAATTCTAGGTCCTACCTCTTCTATCCCTCCACTATTCCGATTCAATCCAAATAACAGACTGACTTATCCACCGCTCAAATGAATTACATAGTTCACTATACTAATTCCCCACTAATCCTGTTTGGGTTCCGGAGTAGCGTGTTACCTGCCAAAAAGCGCGTTCACACCTAATCAGGGGTAACCAGCACTATATACATGCAGACCCTTCCCTCTTCCTTCCCTCCACTATCCTTTTCAATCCAAATAACAGACTAACATGCCCACCACTCAAATTAATTTCGCATTCCCCCAGACTAAAACACCACTAATCCTTATTGGGTTTTTGGTTTCAGAGAAGTCTGCTGCTCGCTTAGAAGCTGTTCAATGCCTCCTCTGGGATGGCAAGCACTATACACAAATGCAAACTTTTTTCTTTCTACATCCCACTACTATCCTTCTTAATCCAAATAACAAACTGACATATCCACTGCTCAAATTGAATACATATTTCACTATACACATTTCACTGCCAATCCTTTTCCAGAGTACCATGCTTCTCGCCGAAAAAGCGATTCAACGCTTTGTCCGGGGAAGTAATCGCTATATAAATGCAAATTGAATACAATACATAGATCATACTCCACCAAAAAACACTAGAGATCATGCAAAGGGTGAGCTTGGACAAATGTAGTAGTGTTGCAGGTGACAGCATAATCATAGGGTTGTTTTTTGGTGTGCTGACCTCCACCTGGAGGTAAAACCACTGGTATTAAGTAGTGCCCAGAGTCCCCTATTTATTGTATCCAGATAGCACATGAACCACTGTTCCCTTCTTTTCCTCATTGCGTGTCTATTGCCCTCCTCTCCTGTTTATAGTCATCATCTCTACAATATACCACCTAAACTCATTCCAGTGATGATTGGTCTTTGAGTAGTGGTCTGTAAGGGGGGCATTTTCTTTTTTGTTTTTAACGCAGACCTATGTTCGAGTAGCAGAGTGCGTAGCTCTGTACCAGTCTCGCCCACGTAGCCTAAGCCACATGGGCAGACCAGCAGGTAAACCACACTTTTGCTTCGGCAATTGTTCATTGTTTTGGCACATAGGGTTTATCTTTGAAATTCAAACTTTTAACCTCTATACAGTTAGGGCAAATTGAACAGGTTCCACACTTGTAGTTTCCCACAGCCTTTTGGTTTTGCAAGGTTGTTTGATTTTTCCCTGTCCACTTCTTTATAGGTTTTTACTAGAGCGTATTTTCATAGTTTGGTTTCGCCTGAAAGAAAAGAGGGGTTTGGATGTTGCTATTTCCAACCCACTGTTAATAATCTTCCAGTTGCGATTTATAATGTTCTTAATTTTATTACTCATTCCAGAGTATTGTCTTACAAAAACAATTCTTTCAGAAGCTATGTTCTTTTTGACTAAATTAATATTCAAGAGGCAGACCCCGTGTTGAGTCAAGTAAGCTGTAACCGCTGCCTGGCTGTGTGCTGGAATAGCGACTGGTTGTGCCATGTAAAAGTCAAGAGTCAATAAAATGGTAGAGCAAATGGATCGAAATACCTTTTAAACTTCAAGCTTGAATAACCTACAGAAATAGGTGTGCCCTACCAATGCAGGAGGCTAAGCCCATCACCACGGACGCCTCCGGTGAGAGTGTATCGTGTACCAGCACAAGCGCTACTCGGGAGTCTCAGGAATAAGTACCAGACCAAACGTTGGCTGTGCCATGTTGCAAAGATTCTGCACAAACACAGAACTATTCATAGGATTATGGTACCTTAGTGCATAGGGACTGAGTCATCCTACCACCTTAGTACCCATGAGCCCAGGACTGACTAGATATAGTGCTTCACTTGCTCTCCTACTTACCCACAGAGAAACAAATGATTAGACACCCCAGAACACAACACTCCAGACTCTCTAAGGAATCGCGGTTGCAAGACACACCCTTATGCTCCCACTCTTGTATTTGTTCATAATAGGATCTGACAGAAACATGAATATGTTTGAAATATTTATTTTAACTAACGTGCTCTAATGTGCAGTATACGTACCTTAATAAGCAAGAAAATGCATAACACAAATATGGTAAGCATAGCAATTAGTCCATATATCATGAAAGGAGCTGTCATTATGACAAGACAGTATAGCCTAACCTCCCTTCCCTTGTTTAGAAGCAGAATGATTATATATTAGAAGATCTCTGGGCGTTATCTGTAGACCCCGTACCTCAGTCTATAGATGGTAGATCTATATCATAGGTTTTGTCCTGCTCTTCTCCCTGCAAAGATCCCTCTCCAAGTGTATGCTATCTATTTGTATATTCAGATAAGACTAAAGTACGTATTCCCAAACAACAGTTGCATCTGTATGTTTTGTCAAGTTACTTGGGCCTGACCAGATAAGAATAGCAAGGGGCATTGTTGATTGACCTTGCTCACAATGTTCAGACTAAATCCCAGGAACCTGCAGAGTGTGAACACAGTGATAGGTTCTCATGTGAAAACTGCAAAAGAGGCATGTGCAAAATAAACTTGTGTAGTAACGTGAGCAAAGCATCAGACTATCTGCAGCAAGCTTATGCTAACTTAGAGAAGACTACGATGTCCCCATTGGTCATGCGACACTAGCGGTTGTGGCCAGGGTGGGGATTTCATGCACACATTATGGCTCTGTGTCTAATTGAAACATTACTGGGAGGCGGTAAGAGACTGTCTTAAAGCTGTTACAGTAGTACAGATAGCTGATACGGTCAAGACACTCACACTTCACTTTTGTTGGTAGGATTGTCTGGCGAAATATGCCAAGCTACTAATAGTGCCAGGTTTGATGATCGCCAAAAGAAACATTGTGCGGAGATAGGGGTTGAATAATCCGTCCGCAATACTCACCTGGAAGAGTGATATGGATTGACTGGTGCATGTTTGTGATGGTAGTGGATGTCCTAGAAAACGGTAAAAAGTCTGGAAAACACTAGCAGTAATATAGGGGAAATTGCTTGTGTAGTGGCTGTCCGTTTCCCAGGAAGGGAATGATCAGGAAAGACCCTAGTCAGCACAATTGATGGATAATCTAGGAATTTATTGGATTAGTACACTAATTGAATTGAGCAACGGCAATAAGTCTTGATGGGGGTGACTTTTATATGTTTTTGTTGTGAAAACATAATGATTTTTTTTTTTTAATGTTCGGGATGCTAGCATTGACAATATTATTAAACAAATGGAAACGCGTTTTCTGGAAGGAGTTTGGTAAAGTGGAATGTCATTCACACCATACAAAGTTGAAAGATGTTTGTTTTGTTAGACATAAAATAAGAAATGTTCCTTCGTCAGTGAGGAATGAATTGGCAGTTTTTCTCTAAGAAATGATCAAGGAATGGTTCATTGAGCAAGTGAATACCCCTGAACGAGTTTCTCCAATTGTTTAAGTTATGAAGTCTAGCTCATTGAAGCAGACCTCGAAACAATCTGAATATTGTTACCAAACCTTCAGATCTGGTGATTTGAATAATCTACTCGACCAAACTGTAATGTGCTTGTCTCAAATTTCGTAATCCTAGGAAAATATTTTATTTCATAGTCACCTTTTCATTCATTAATACATATGAGAGCACCTTCAAACATGTGAGTTTAGGATTTCAGTTGTACAAAAAAACTCTTGTTTCATTTAATAGACTAAACGTTTGCTCTATGTATAATACAAATCTAGCCCACATAAAGGGTACACATGTTCCCTGATCTAGGACTAGCTAATTCCAATGTAATCAAGGCGAGAACAAGAATGTTTCGCAGTTCATATTAAAAAAACTTACTGTTAATAAATATATTACTAAAGCATATTTTGGTAGCCCACTGTCATTTTGAGACATACTTTTTCCATTGGAAATGCCACAAACCTTCCCACCGACATGCAGTTTTATTGATAATGCTAGATGGTGTACAATCGATAAAGTGTGAATCTGGTTTCAGCAAATATTTATCATTCGCATATCCCCAAGTAAAGTATTCTGAATTGTTTTGATTCTATTAAAATCTCTGTTTCCATCTCGCTTCAGAATTACAAAAAAAGTGCTATCCTAACTACTGAAATATATTTTAAATATTTGTACAGTTCATGCGCATGCTATTTAATGATGTGTGCCAAGGATAATTGTCAGACAGTTCACCTTACAAAAGCCTCTAACTCTACAGTCAGTAAAAGAAAAGTATGCACCTATGTCCAGGACAAAATAAGCAGCATTAGCAAAACCTCGGTCTTTGAACGCACAGCAAATGTAACGAGATAAAAACCTGTTTTAAAGGCATTTTTATTGCTCCTTATTTTTCTGAATGAGCAGAACACCTGTTCTATGTCCGCTTCAGCTCTCTTGCCAGATCGTACCAGCGGGTCCTAAAAATAGCCACACTTGATAAAATCAGATTTGCTGTTGCGAGTAGATTTGTCAAAGACTGATTGATGTCTCATGCAAATTTCCATGCTTTTAAATACCAAATTATTAATAATTGTCATCCATTGGCTGAGATCAATGAATTTATAGCTACAGAGAATGGTGCGTCAGTGGGGACAATAAGACGTTCATGCCCTATGCACTACCTAATTGGTGCGGAGGATGTGACTGTCTTGTCACTAGAAGGGATTTCCAGTTATCTCTAAAATCTTTAGTTGGGAATAAGAGCTTCCCTCGAAGCCCAAGATGGCTGTGCTTTTTTTGTTTTTGTTCAAAACTGTGCCTTGTGGCATGGCATTGCATGCTGCCATCACGGATACTGAAAGTGAAAACCACCAGGGCTTTTAGGAGGGCAGAAAGGCCACATGACTCGCAATTTTATAATTATAAGAGAAAAATTTAAAGTAAAGCCACAACAGTGGTTTGGATTGGGGGATGTACCCCCTATTCCCCCTTGTCCCCCAATTGTCCCCCAAGGGTGGAAGAAAGCCCGCTGGGTGTATGGGATAGGCCTGGTATTGGGGCTATATCTCCCTCATATAAAGCCCCAACATTCTTTCTGCCTCTTTCTGCCCTAGAGTGCAATACAGCAGCCATACCTGTGGCAAGCAAGAGGACATTTGGATTCTGTGGGTGTAGTTTTAACATATGACTCCGCAAAGAGAGTGCTGGAACTTTTCAAGCACTCACCCCCAGTCACAGGTCTGATTTTAATCCATCATTATTTTGCTCGCCATGTCACCCCAGTTTGGACTCCGCCATATGCAAATCAGTCTTGACCCAGCTCCTCATGGGAACAGTCCATCCCGAACTACCAAGCTAGGTCCTCCCTGGACCGGAATCAAGCATTGTATTCCATTTCCACATTAGTTGTCTTTGAGTATTTAATATCTATTTCATTAAGCAGATATAACATATATTCTCAATCCACTTTGAGCTAAGCTTGATTCTTCCTCTGGCACCTTAATGATATTTTAATAATATGAGTGCGAGCAAAAAAGCAAGAGGCACACTGGCGCTATTTTAAACCGTCTCTAAAGTTCACGTAGCTCATTATTCATATGCATGCTTTCAGAAACTTTGAGGGCTCATCATATCATAAACTGCCTGCAGTGCCCCAAAGCACTCCATCATTACCTGCACAGCAGTTCAAATCTATTATTTAACCATAAGCTATCCGGAACGTTTTTAATGTCATCACACCATTGCCTGTGCACAATACTTCCAAAATGCTTTCTAGCTTGGCAGAAGTTTTCAAGTCCTTTGCCATTGATTATTCCTTATTCTGTGTTGACGTGCTTAACACTTGGCTACCCAGCAATATATGCAATATGTCCATGACCTCTTCTATCCCCTATGAAAGTATTTATTTTGTCCTGCCTGGTACATAAATGTTTTCTCAAATTAGCTGAGAACAGTATTAACTTGTTTATCTCTTACATGTCGAATTTTATATCTTTGTTATAGGGATACATAGGATTTAACAGAAGATTTGTAAGATTTACACTTTGCAGAACCAATTCTTCATAACTAATTACAACTATCAACATAAAGACATTTTCCAGCATTGGGGATCTACTGAATGTATGCTCTTCTTAGGTTTGTGTACTTCGAATACAATGGAAACCCTATCATGGCCAGATAATAAGTTAGATGCAAATTAGCTGCCGTTTTTGAAGATGTTTAATATGCTCTACACACCATCTTTTACCTCGGATGCTCTGAAGAAAACAATAGAATTTTGGATGCATGTTGGTGAATGTGAAGCAATAAGCATTATTTTAAACTGAATGTTTTGGTTATTACATAATAGTGATGGGTATTTGGGATGAAGTACCCTCAACCATGCATTCAAGTTACTGGGTCACAGAAGAGTATGTATAAAATATAGGAAATAATCTGTGTGACTTGTAATGTCTTTTTAGTGTATGGTTTGCAGTATTTAATTTCTATTAAATACGATTGCCCCACACTGCCACCTCCATTAAACCCTTGACTTGTGCACCTTCCGGTGAAAGGTCTTCTGATTGGAAGTGTGTGGCATACTTGTGGAACTTATGCTGCAAGCATAGCGTTCTAACAAAATCTTTTGTGAAAGTAATGCAAGTCACCATTAGAGCACAGTATATGGTTTAGAGTGTGAGGTAATATGCAGATAGATAAATGCCATCCTGTAATAAACAGTACAATAAACATCTTCTTGCCGACCTAAGGCTGGATTTTCAGTGTATGAAAAAGAAAGGGAGTTTAACAGCTGCTCTTCCTTTTTATTGCTTCATTGTAAGAGCGGATCAGCTGCAGTTGTTGATCCTCTCAGGAGACTGCCTTTCAATACGTTTTGAGTACTGTGGTTTTGCTAATTGGAACCTGAAGGAAAGAGGTTGTCTCCCCCAAAATCATGGTCTTCCAGAAGTGGTACTAAGTAGCATATGTCTAGATAATACAAGTGTTCTCTATTGATGCATCTCAACCTTCTCTCCGTATCCTGTCATTAGGCTATTCAGGTTAAGGCTCAGGCGTAGCTTCAGTAGTGCTTTGTAATTCACCAGAGGATTTCTTCCCATTTGTTTCAACAGATACTCATTCCCACTGTACGATCAGTTGTGTGCCCAAGAGATCTTTTGAGGCACTGGGAAGGAGGAGTTTTTTAGGTGGTGGAACCGCTAATCATCGCCTTGTGTCAGTGTTAACATATATTCAATTTTTATTGTCAGAGCACATAACAAAGTCCATATTGAATACAGCCATTTAAAACATAAAATACAAAGTCTTAAAAAAGAGAATCATCAACATTTGAAAGTCAGCCAGTTAAAATTGTTATGCAAAGATGTCAATTATAATTCAGAGGACATACTGCCCGTAGTCCCAGATTAAAGTCTTATAAGCCATGCAGTTTTGTAAAGACCTGGAAACAGCAAAAACTATAGTCGTGGCAGTTTTACATATTCCTACTGCATTAGTACGGCTTGATATCCCCACGAATGACATAAAGCTGCAATACATTTGTTTCTGGGGCGTTAATAAGCTACGCAAAAGAACAACAAATGTTTCTCCTGTTCTTCAGTATAAAAGCATAGAGGGCAAAACCGTTTTGACTCTGTAGCAGGTAGCCACTTTTTAATTTCTTTTGGTCGCTATCGTAAGAACTCCCTATCTACACTTCAAGTAAATAAATCTTTAAAACGGGGTGAATAAAGTCTGAAAATGTCTCAAAATGAAATACACTTTTATGGAGCAGGAAAGCTTGTGATTGGCTACTAAAGGGGACACGTGATTCACTTCTTTCTAGGAAGCAACCCCAAAATCTGTTCTTTACAATAGTGGACTGTACCCAGACAAATGGAGGAAGGATTCTGCCAAAAGTCTCTCCAACCAAGGACAATCGAACACCTCTTGACATGGGTTAGCTAGGGAATCCTGTGGGCCTTAGATCAGTTTAAAACATCACTAAATGCATCGCTATATGGCATCAGCTCTTCGGTACTCCAAATGAGAAGCCAGTACAAAATTGGCCTTAAATTAACATGCTCTAAAATAGGTTTCCAATCAAGACCTAAAGCTAGGTCGAGAAGTAGGGTACTTCGCCCTAGGTTCGATAATGATCTCATAATATTATTTTCCTCAACTCTAAGATTTGGCACATCACAGTAATCCTATACTTCTGCTCCATATAGGGCTTGTGCTTTGTTAATTTCGAAGGCCGTAGAAATTGGATAAGGTGTCCTTTTAGCAAATCGGAGGCCCTGAGCTTTAGGTAATTTGTGATCTGCCACAAGTTGGAATCAGCCTATTTCCAAGATAATAATATTATTTTATCCTCTTGAGGATATTCTCTCTCAACCTAATATTCCCTCTGAAGTTCTGGCATTGGTTCAAGGCTGTCAATTTTGTTTTCTGGGCATTGGGCTCTAACCCGTTCACAGCACAAAACATAGAAAACCTTTGATACGAGTTTGTAGACCGGTGGGAAAATTTTAAATTAAAAGGGTGTCTATAGCAAAAAGTAGCACTGTAATCTTTTGGGCAGTTCATGTTGGATAATTGTTCTCATAATCTGCCAAAAAGTCAACCAACCATTAATGAAAATCACAAATAGTATGTTAGCCAAACCGCCACCCTGGTGTACTTCTTTGCTGACCCTAATTTTATTAGTGAGTTCTCCATTAGTGCCCCATCCCATCTTTGCATTATTGTCTTCATGGAGATATATCATTATCTTTAAGAGGGCAGATGGGACTCGCATAGTGACCGGCATCTCCCATAATCAGTTTTAGGGACCTAGTCAAAGGCAGCTCTTAGGTCAGAGGTCTTCAAACTTTTGGATGCAGAGACCCCCCCCTGTCGACATTTTCAGGTGTGAGGACCCCCTCATGACAAAAATTTCCAAACCTATAGGCAGAATCTGCACATGCATCAAACTCAAGCTCTGGTCCAGGCAGCACAGCAAGTTTTGGTGGGTGCCTCGGTGGAGCTGTATGGTGGGTGCCTCGATGGAGCTGTGTGGTGGGTGCATCGGTGGAGCTGTGTGGTGGATGCCTTGGTGGAGCTGTATGGTGGGTGCCTCGGTGGAGCTGTATGGTGGGTGCCTCGGTGGAGCGGTGTGGTGGGTGCATCGGTAGAGCTGTGTGGTGGGTGCATCGGTAGAGCTGTGTGGTGGGTGCATCGGTAGAGCTGTGTGGTGGGTGCATCGGTGGAGCTGTGTTGGTGGAGCTGTGTGGTTGGTGCATTGGTGGAGCTGTGTGGTGTGTGCATTAGTGGAGCTGTGTGGTGGGTGCATTGGTGGAGCTGTGTGGTGGGTGCATTGGTGGAGCTGTGTGGTGGGTGCCTCGGTGGAGCTGTGTGGTGGGTGCATCGGTGGAGCTGTGTGGTGGGTGCATCGGTGGAGCTGTGTGGTGGGTGCATCAGTGGAGCTGTGTGGTGGGTGCATCGGTGGGGCTGTGTAGGTGGAGCTGTGTGGTGGGTGCATTGGTGGAGCTGTGTGGTGGGTGCATTGGTGGAGCTGTGTGGTGGGTGCATCGGTGGAGCTGTGTCTGTGGAGCTGTGTGGTGGGTGCATCGGTGGAGCTGGGTGGTGGGTGCATCGGTGGGGCTGTCTCGGTTGAGCTGTGTGGTTGCTGCATCGGTGGAGCTGTGTGGTGGGTGCATCGGTGGAGCTGTGTCGGTGGAGCTGGGTGGTGGGTGCATCGGTGGAGCTGTGTGGTGGGTGCATCGGTGGAACTGTGTGGTGGGTGCCTCGGTAATGCTGTGTGGTGGGTGCCTCGGTGGAGCTGTGTGGTGGGTGCCTCAGTGGAGCTGTGTGGTGGGTGCCTCGGCAGAGCTGTGTGGTGGTTGCATTGGTGGAGCTTAGTTGGAGCATCGGTGGAGCTGTGTGGTGGGTGCATCAGTGGAGCTGTGTGGTGGGTGCCTCGGCATAGCTGTGTGGTGGGTGCATCCGCGGAGCTGTGTGGTGGGTGCTTCGGTGGAGCTGTGTGGTGGGTGCATCTGTGGAGCTGTGTGGTGGGTGCACCTGTGGAGCTGTGTGGTGGGTGCATCGGTGGAGCTGTGTGGTGGGTGCCTTGGTGGATCTGTATGGTGGGTGCCTCGGTGGAGCTGTGTGGTGGGTGCATCGATGGAGCTGTGTGGTGGGTGCATCTGTGGAGCTGTGTGGTGGGTGCATCGGTGGAGCTGTGTCGGTGGAGCTGTGTGGTGGGTGCATCCCTGGAGCTGGGTGGTGGGTGCATCGGTGGAGCTGTGTCAGTGGAGCTGTGTGGTTGCTGCATCGGTGGAGCTGTGTGGTGGGTGCATCGGTGGAGCTGTGTGGTGGGTGCATCGGTGGAGCTGTGCGGTGGGTGCTTCGGTGGAGCTGTGTGGTGGGTGCTTCGGTGGAGCTGTGTGGTGGGTGCTTCGGTGGAGCTGTGTGGTGGGTGCTTCGGTGGAGCTGTGTGGTGGGTGCTTCGGTGGAGCTGTGTGGTGGGTGCTTCGGTGGAGCTGTGTGGTGGGTGCATCGGTGGAGCTGTGTGATGGGTGCATCGGTGGAGCTGTGTGGTGGGTGCATCTGTGGAGCTGTGTGGTGGGTGCATCTGTAGAGCTGTGTGGTGGGTGCCTCGGTGGAGCTGTGTGGTGGGTGCCTCGGTGGAGCTGTGTGGTGGGTGCCTCGGTGGAGCTGTATGGTGGGTGCCTCGGTGGAGCTTTGTGTTGGATGCCTCAGTGAAGCTGTGTCGGTGGAGCTGTGTCGGTGGAGCTGTGTCTGTGGAGCTGTGTGGTGGGTGCATCGGTGGAGCTAGGTGGTGGGTGCATCGGTGGAGCTGTGTCGGTGGAGCTGTGTGGTGGGTGCCTCGGTGGAGCTAGGTGGGTGCATCGGTGGAGCTGTGTCGGTGGAGCTGTGTGGTGGGTGCATTGGTGGAGCTGTGTCGGTGGAGCTGTGTGGTGGGTGCATCGGTGGAGCTGTGTGGTGGGCGCCTTGGTGGAGTTCTGTGGTGGGTGCATCGGTGAAGCTGTGTGTTGGGTGCATCGGTGGAGCTTAGTGGGTGCATTGGTGGAGCTGTGTGGTGGGTGCATTGGTGGAGCTTAATTGGAGCATCGGTGGAGCTGTGTGGTGGGTGCATCGGTGGAGCTGTGTGGTGGGTGCCTTGGTGGAGCTGTGTGGTGGGTGCCTCGGTGGAGCTGTGTGGTGGGTGCCTCGGTGGAGCTGTGTGGTGGGTGCCTCGGTGGAGCTGTGTGGTGGGTGCCTCGGTGGAGCTATGTGGTGGGTGCATCGGTGGAGCTGTGTGGTGGGTGCATTGGTGGAGCTGTGTCGGTGGAGCTGTGTGGTGGGTGCATCGGTGGAGCTGGGTGGTGGGTGCATCGGTGGAGCTTTGTCAGTGGAGCTGTGTGGTGGGTGCATCGGTGGAGCTGTGTGGTGGGTGCATCGGTGGAGCTGTGTGGTGGGTGCATCGGTGGAGCTGTGTTGTGGGTGCCTCGTTGGAGCTGTGTGGTGGGTGCATCGGTGGAGCTGTGTGGTGGGTGTATCGGTGGAGCTGTGTAGGTGTGTGGTGGGTGCATCGGTGGAGCTGTCTGCTGGGTGCATCAGTGGAGCTGTGTGGTGGGTGCATCGGTGGAGCTGTGTCGGTGGAGCTGTGTGGTGGGTGCATCGGTAGAGCTGTGTGGTGGGTGCATCGGTAGAGCTGTGTGGTGGGTGCATCGGTGGAGCTGTGTGGTGGGTGCATCGGTGGAGCTGGGTGGTGGGTGCATCGGTGGAGCTGTGTTGGCGGAGCTGTGTGGTTGGTGCATTGGTGGAGCTGTGTGGTGGGTGCATTGGTGGAGCTGTGTGGTGGGTGCATTGGTGGAGCTGTGTGGTGGGTGCATCGGTGGAGCTGTGTCTGTGGAGCTGTGTGATGGGTGCATCGGTGGAGCTGTGTGGTGGGTGCATCTGTGGAGCTGTGTGGTGGGTGCATCTGTAGAGCTGTGTGGTGGGTGCCTCGGTGGAGCTGTGTGGTGGGTGCCTCGGTGGAGCTGTGTGGTGGGTGCCTCGGTGGAGCTGTATGGTGGGTGCCTTGGTGGAGCTTTGTGTTGGATGCCTCAGTGAAGCTGTGTCGGTGGAGCTGTGTCGGTGGAGCTGTGTCTGTGGAGCTGTGTGGTGGGTGCATCGGTGGAGCTAGGTGGTGGGTGCATCGGTGGAGCTGTGTCGGTGGAGCTGTGTGGTGGGTGCCTCGGTGGAGCTAGGTGGGTGCATCGGTGGAGCTGTGTCGGTGGAGCTGTGTGGTGGGTGCATTGGTGGAGCTGTGTCGGTGGAGCTGTGTGGTGGGTGCATCGGTGGAGCTGTGTGGTGGGCGCCTTGGTGGAGTTCTGTGGTGGGTGCATCGGTGAAGCTGTGTGTTGGGTGCATCGGTGGAGCTTAGTGGGTGCATTGGTGGAGCTGTGTGGTGGGTGCATTGGTGGAGCTTAATTGGAGCATCGGTGGAGCTGTGTGGTGGGTGCATCGGTGGAGCTGTGTGGTGGGTGCCTTGGTGGAGCTGTGTGGTGGGTGCCTCGGTGGAGCTGTGTGGTGGGTGCCTCGGTGGAGCTGTGTGGTGGGTGCCTCGGTGGAGCTGTGTGGTGGGTGCCTCGGTGGAGCTATGTGGTGGGTGCATCGGTGGAGCTGTGTGGTGGGTGCATCGGTGGAGCTGGGTGGTGGGTGCATCGGTGGAGCTTTGTCAGTGGAGCTGTGTGGTGGGTGCATCGGTGGAGCTGTGTGGTGGGTGCATCGGTGGAGCTGTGTGGTGGGTGCCTCGTTGGAGCTGTGTGGTGGGTGCATCGGTGGAGCTGTGTAGGTGTGTGGTGGGTGCATCGGTGGAGCTGTCTGCTGGGTGCATCAGTGGAGCTGTGTGGTGGGTGCATCGGTGGAGCTGTGTCGGTGGAGCTGTGTGGTGGGTGCATCGGTAGAGCTGTGTGGTGGGTGCATTGGTAGAGCTGTGTGGTGGGTGCATCGGTGGAGCTGTGTGGTGGGTGCATCGGTGGAGCTGGGTGGTGGGTGCATCGGTGGAGCTGTGTTGGTGGAGCTGTGTGGTTGGTGCATTGGTGGAGCTGTGTGGTGGGTGCATTGGTGGAGCTGTGTGGTGGGTGCATTGGTGGAGCTGTGTGGTGGGTGCATCGGTGGAGCTGTGTCTGTGGAGCTGTGTGGTGGGTGCATCGGTGGAGCTGGGTGGTGGGTGCATCGGTGGGGCTGTGTCGGTTGAGCTGTGTGATTGCTGCATCGGTGGAGCTGTGTGGTGGGTGCATCGGTGGAGCTGTGTGGTGGGTGCATCGGTGGAGCTGTGTCGGTGGAGCTGGGTGGTGGGTGCATCGGTGGAGCTGTGTGGTGGGTGCATCGGTGGAACTGTGTGGTGGGTGCCTCGGTAGTGCTGTGTGGTGGGTGCCTCGGTGGAGCTGTGTGGTGGGTGCCTCAGTGGAGCTGTGTGGTGGGTGCCTCGGCAGAGCTGTGTGGTGGTTGCATTGGTGGAGCTTAGTTGGAGCATCGGTGGAGCTGTGTGGTGGGTGCCTCAGTGGAGCTGTGTGGTGGGTGCATCGGTGGAGCTGTGTGGTGGGTGCATCGGTGGAGCTGTGTGGTGGGTGCATCGGTGGAGCTGTGTGGTGGGTGCCTCGGTGGAGCTCTGTGGTGGGTGCATCGGTGAAGCTGTGTGGTGGGTGCATCGGTGGAGCTTTAAAAATTGTGAGTCTGGGGGGGCGTGGCCAAGATGGCGTCGGAGTAGGACGCTTCTCCGAGCCTCTCCGGCGCCGATCCAGCATAGCGTCTAATAGCAGGGTCCTGGGCGGGCGGACCGGCTCCAAAAGGGGGGCGGAGGTCACCGACGCATAGAGGAGTGGTCCAGTGCCGTCGGTGGAGCGGAGCGGCGTTTGCAGCGGCCGCAGGCGCAGCGGCACTTTGAGGCCTAGAAGCGCCAGCCTCGCGTGGTTCAGAGGCCGGCTCAGGAGATTGGCAGCGCCTGCTGTTGTGGGGGAAGGGCCCGCTTTCGATCTCCCATGCGCCGGACGAGGGAGGAGGAGCGCGACTTGCCGGTGGAGAGGCAGCCCTAGGCACCGGTGTACTCCGGGGAAAGTCAGCGGTGCCGGCCTGAGGCGTGGAGGGAGACCCAGAGGCGACGGAGCAGAGAAACGCCGGCGGTGATCACCCGGAGGGGTGGTCGGAGGCGCCTGGGTGCTCGCGGAGGCTGCGCCCGCCGCAGGCCGTTGGGGTGAGTCGGATCGGCTGGTGGGGGCCCCGCACTGGACACAGGAGGAGGCGAGAAGAGCCGGTGTCGGGGGAGAGGGCCCGGCGGGGGGGCTGAGCCGAGCACTGACTTTGCCCGCATCATGGACGTAGCCTGAGTGATAGCTACGGTAGCCTTGACCGCCCAGCCTAAGCTTGCAGATCAACGTGGGTGATACTGGCGCCGACCATTGGGGAGCATAAAGGCACGAGGAGGCTGGGCTCCTACACTACCATGTGGGCCGCATGAGCAGACCGGAAACTCCTCGGGAGTGCAGACTGCGGCCTGGAAGGTGCGGCGAAGGGGCACTGCGAACGCGGATCCCGGCATTGGCGGAGAGCTGAGGCTTGGGGCCAGGGGTGGAGTGAGCTGCTGTCGCTGGGACATTGCATTGATCGCTGACTGAGTGCACCCCGGCAGGGAACGTCGCGGTGCCATTTTGTCTGGCCTCCCCTGGTGGGACTGGTTGGCTACTGCCTGTTGGTATCACTCGCCTGCACCTGGGTTGGAAGAAGCGGCATTGACTTTACACGCTCTGCTTTCCTGGGCACTGGTATCAGGGGATGGGCGCTCCTTGACCCTTCTGGTGCGGAATATTCGCTAAAGAACTACCACCCGGATATATCGGCAAGCGGTGAGGCCTTGAGGGCTTCCTGGACGGAGAGGAGGAGATCGTTTGGGCTGATCAGTGGGGGACATTGCCCATCTGCGGACCCGGTGATCCCATAGCGACCTGCTCTCTTGAGTTTTTGGGGAGTGAGGGTCGCCCTGGCTGAGTGTTGCCCCCGGTCCGCCACGATGTCCAATACGCTACGCAAGGGGCATCCAGGGAAGGATGGAGCATCTAAGTCCTCACAGCAGCCGGCATCTCCAGGGGCCAGTGGCTCGTCGAAGCAATCGGACGACGAGGCACCTGCAACCAAGGCTTTTATGTCTGAGCTTTTTGCCTCCATCAAGGAGGATATTTCTGAACTCCGCGCACAATTGGCGTCGGACCTCCGGGAAGTACGGAGAGATGTGGATGGACTTGGCGAGAGGGTGGCGACCCTAGAGGACCATGATTTGAGTGTGGCTAATGATGTGCACCAGCTGCAGCAAGATATCATCTGTCTCACGGAACAGAACTTGGATTTGCAGACCCACGCGGAGGACTTGGAAAACCGGTCCCGAAGGAACAACATCCGCATCCGCGCAGTGCCGTGGGATGGTGAGGCGGGGGACCTGCGTGGCTACGTTCAGGAGCTGTTTTTGCAGATTTTAGACAAGGAGGATGTGCGGGAAATTAAGATGGACAGAGTACATAGAGTGGGGTTGCCCAGGCGAGGAGGGGGCCCCCTCCTGACATCCTCGTCTGTGTGCATGATTTCCAAGTGAAAGAACGCATCCTCCGTAAAGCCAGGGCCATCACATCACTGCAGTTCAGGGACCACCGTCCACAGCTCTACCAGGATTTAGCAGCTTCTACGCTGCAGAAGAGAAGGGAGTTCCGTCCAGTGACCTCCTTCCTGCGGGAACGCAACATCACCTACTCCTGGGGTCACCCCTTCCGGATCATCTTCCGATGGCAGAATCGGCTGGCACATATTCGCTCTCTCCAAGTGGCGAAGGACCTCTTGGGTTTGAACGATGTCACGCCCTCTCAGGGAGCGAGCACATCTCCATCGCGGAGGCGCCATCGCTCTTCCTCCTGGCGCAAAGTAGGCGCATCTCCGGACCGGCGGCGGCCGGATCGCAACACTAGCCTGCAGGAAAGGGGAAATGCGGTGGCTTCGGTGGCCTCGACGACTTTGGCAAATTCCCAACAAAGCTCCGGAGCGGCATGACACCTGCCCTGAGGGTGGATCGGCGCTGGAGGGGCATCGACCCTTCGGTCTGGGGGTATGGATGTACTTTTGGAGGAGACACCCCGGACCGTGGCCGTGGGGGTCACCGAGTTGGTCCCCCTACCCTGATTCCAGTCTGGAGGGTCTTTTACGAACTTTGGACTACTGGATTTCAAATTTAGTGTTTTGAGTTTTTTCTTCCTGTTGTTTCTTTCTTTGCAGGGGCGGTCAGGGGTTGGGGGGTTTGGGGCGAAGGGTGCGGGGGGGCTCCATGGTGGTGACGAGGGGGGTCTGTTGAATGGTTGGCTGGTGTTGTGTGCAAATGTTCTAGGTGGGCGTGGTCTGGGAGGGGTTGTTGTCAAGACTGTTACAGGCTGGTGGAGGGCTGGGGGATGCATGGGGGGAGGCGCTCCCGAGTGCGGGGGAGGGGAATCAAGAGATGGCTGCTGAGAGTCCCAGGGTTTTACTGTACTATGCCGGTTAGCATAGGGACTTGGAATGTCAAGGGTATGAACTCCCCGCAAAAGAGGCAGAAGGTATGGAAGTATGTGATTGACCACCAGCTGGATATTGTGGGGTTACAAGAAACTCATTTGGCACAGAAGGATGAGTTGCGCCTGCGGCATAGGGCATATCCCATTATATATAGATCCCTGCTGCCACGAAACATAGAGGGGTGGCCCTCATCTTCCGCGCTGCACTTCATTTCCAACCTGTAGAGGTGCGCAATGATAAGGAAGGCCGATGGTTGATGGTAAAGGGGCTCGTTCAGGGGCGGCTGTGCACCTTTGTGGTAGTGTATCTCCCCAACTCTGGTCAAAATACATTTTTACAAAGCTTGTTACAAAAAATTGGGGATTTTGCGGAGGGGAACCTGTTTCTACTGGGGGACTTTAATTTGGTGTGGGATAAGGAGATGGACAGCTCTGGGGGTCACAGGGCTGGCACGGGGGTGTTTTCTACTTCATCGCAGCAGGTGGTGGGGGAGCTGGGGCTGATTGATGGGTGGCGGTTTTTTCATCCTACCTCAAGGGACTACACATTTCTCTCCCATGTACACCACTCCTACTCCCGATTAGATCACATTTTCCTCGGCCAAGCTCTGCGCGGAGATGTCGTGGATGCCACCATCCTTCCAATATCAGTCTCGGATCACAGCTTGCTGGTGCTTAACCTCCGTTGGTCGTCGTCTGGTGCAGGTCAGCGGAAGTGGTACTTCCCGGCCTCGGTGATCAGGGTCGATACCTCCAATAAGGCGTTGCGAATTGCCATTAAGGAATTCTTTGAGCTTAATCCCCCGTCAGGTACATCGGTCTCGAACACTTGGGATGCCTTTAAGGCATCCATCAGGGGCACGTGTCTAGGACTCAATGCGCAACTCAACAGACTGCGACGGAAGGACCGCGAGGCCTTCGAGGCTGAGGTGGTTGACCTGGAGCAGGCCCACAAGCTTAACCCCTCGAGAGTGACCCTCCGACCATTGACGGCGGTGAGGGGGTGCTGAGGGCTCACTACACCAACAGGGCCGAACTCACGCTCTTGAGACTGGGGCGACAATCCTACTCCTGTGGGAACAAGGTGGGGATGCATCTGGCCCGTCAATTGCGCGATAGGAGGGAACGAGAATATATAGGAGGAATTAGAGATGCCGCGGGTGTACTGCAGCATCAGGATGGAACGAAGGCGGACATTTTTGGCTGCTACTATGCTGACCTTTACACAGGGGACAGTCTTGGAGCGGAAGCCCAAAGGGAGTATTTGCGTCGCCTGCCCCTACCCCAGATATCTAAAGAGTGGAATGAGTTGCTGGAGGCGCCAATCACTAGGGAGGAGGTCCTTGAAGCCATTAAAAATTTGAAGTTACACAAGGCACTGGGGCCGGATGGTTATACCGCTGTCTTTTACAAATCGTACGCTGCCGAGATATGTGATTTCCTAGTGTCTCTTTTTAACGCTATGGCAATGTCCGGGTCTTCTACGGGTTCTCTGGCGGAGGCAGTGATCACGGTCCTGCCGAAGCCGGGGAAGGACCTCGCGCACTGTGCCTCCTTCCGCCCCATAGCGTTACTCAACATTGACGCTAAATTATACTCAGCAATCCTGGGGCGCAGGATACAAGATCTGATGCCGGCGATCATACACCCTGATCAATCCGGATTCATCAAGGTGCTCCAGACTCACGACCACACTCGCAGAGTGGTTCATTTAATTGAAAAGGCGGACAGCATCCCGGCAGTGCTTGTGGGTCTGGACGCGGAAAAGGCCTTTGACCGGGTGGATTGGGGCTTCCTGTTTAACACGCTATCGGCCTTTGGGTTTTCGGAAAAATTTATCACCATGGTGAGGGCGAACTTTTGCAGCCCCAGATCGCGAGTGGTGGTGAATGGCCAGATGTCAGCGTTTTTCCCGCACTCGAGGGGCACCAGGCAGGGCTGCCCCCTCTCCCCCTTATTGTTCGCGCTCAGCATTGAACCTCTAGCGATGGCGGTGAGAGAACATGAGGGGGTCCGAGGCTTACCGTTCACAGGTGAGCAACATAAGATCACGCTATTCGCGGACGACGTCCTATTTTCTGTAGCGGACCCGGAACATTCATTGCCCTGCATTAGGGAGCTCTTGCTAGAATATGAAGAAGTGGCTGGCTTCAAGGTGAACTATAGCAAATCATATATTTTGAATCTGACTCTCTCGCAGGCGGAAGTGGACCACGTACGGCCACTGACACCTCTAGCCTGGGCCGCTGGTTCAATTGTTTACCTGGGAGTCCACTTGACCCCGACGGTGGGCAAATTGTTCTCGGCCAACTTCCCACCCCTTCTGGCGGAGACTCGAGCTGAATTGGAGAGATGGAAACCCAAGTTCTTGTCATGGTTGGGCAGGATACATGCAATTAAGATGGTTCTTCTTCCTAAATATCTGTACTTATTCCAGGCTATACCCATTCCGCTAGACAGCAATTACTTTCGGCAACTTAAGACACAGATGCTGCGATTTAATTGGCTGGGGGCCCGAGCTCGTCTATCCTTTGCAGTTCTACGCTGGCCTAGATCAGAGGGCGGGGTGGGGCTTCCGGATCTGCAGCTTTACTACAAGGCAGCCCAACTGAGGGTTCTGGTGGAATGGTCGCAGCAACTATCAGAAAAACATTGGCTGCACATGGACCGGAGCGTGGCTGGCCGGTCGATATGGGACCTGGCCTGGAAGCCGAAGAGGGACCGACCCTTGAATGCTCATATCAGTACCCCCACGGGTACCACATTGAAGGTCTGGGATACCTTGGCCGCGGATGAGCGGTGGACAACATTCCCCTCGCCATTTACACCCTTATACTTCAATCCAGCCTTTCCGCCGGCGCTCAGAGAGGGGGCTTTTGATGCATGGAGGGAAGGTGGCTGTAGGGCATTGACCCACCTGTTTCATGGACAGGACCCCCTCACTTTTGCTAACTGTGTGCGGGACTATCGGGTCCCTCAATCCGATCGGTACCGTCATGTACAGTTGTTGCACTGGGCCACATCGCCGGGAATACTGGAGGCAGCTACGAGACCTCCTACGCCGTTCGAAGCCTTTTTGCTGCGGACGTCTGCCATGAAGGGCGTTATCTCCTTCCTCTATCAATTGTTGCTTAAATCGGAAATGTCGCCTATGCCACGCTATATGGGACAGTGGGAAGAGCTGGTGGGGAGAGATATCACCAATAATGAATGATCGGCGCTTTGGCGGGACATGACCCAATGTAATCACTCGCTCCATCTGAGAGAAGCACATATTAAGACTCTCACGCAATGGTACTTATGCCCAACCAGGCTCCACCGCATATACCCAGCGACTTCTGATAAATGCTGGAGGGGATGTGGACTCCTGGGGGACTTTCGCCATATCTGGTGGGACTGCCCAGTGATCCGGCCTTATTGGGAGGAAATTCTCTCACATATCAAGGATATCCTCCAATATCCTATAGAGGATTCCATAGCCTCTGTACTGTTGGGCCTGCGTGATCCTGGCCTTGAACATCAAACGCGGGCTGACAAAAAGATTCCGTGGCTTTGCCTGGGGGCGGCCAAACTCACGTTGGCTGCGGCATGGAAGCGGAAGGAGGCACCAGCAATCTCTCTGTGGCACGCACGACTATGGAAGCTTTTGAGCTTGGAAAGAATGGCGGACATCTTCCTCGGTAATTTTAGGAACTTTAAGCTCATATGGGGACCCTTGGTTGCCTTTCTATCTAAGGGTTTGCCATCAGCTGTGTGTCCAGCATCTCTGAGATCTCTACATCTCTTCCAAGTTTAGTGCGGCCCTATGAATGAGTGTGGGTATGTGTGTGTCACCACCATGGGGGGGGAGGGGGGAATGGGAGTTACACCTTTCTAGTTTTTGGGTTACTGAGGTGCACGATACTGTCTGCAGGTACGTCTGACTTAGCTACACAGGCTCGTGGGCCTGATCGCTTTGGAACTTAATTTATCTGCATTGTATGGCACCGATGGTAGGTTGCCTGAGCTACTGATTTACTACTCCCTGATTGTATCCAGTGCTGTCGGACTAGACTTGTCTCTGCTCTGTGAGGACGCCATCCTCTTAATTTTGAATTAATCCCCCTGCGTGGGGAAATGTGCGGCACCACAGTGCTCTTTCCTGTGTTTTCTTTTGTTCTATGCAAAATCAAAATTAAAAAAAAAAAAAATAAATTGTGAGTCTCATGCATGAATTGTGTGTTCGCACGTATGCTCCCCCGTGTGCTGCTTGTTCATTTTTTAAACTATTTTTTAACTGCCTGCTTGGACCTAGCAGCTGCAATTTGCTGCTGTGACACTCCTTTGTTAGAACATACTTTTTCACACCTTATGTTTATGTTTTTTTTTTCGGTTTACATCTCCAAGGGTGTTTGCCATTTTGTGGGGGGGTAAATTAACCCCTTAAGTGCGGGGAACGTTCAGCGGTCGTCGCGTGCACTACCTCGCTAGTGCTGCGCACGTTCGCTGAACGTTCCATTCCCGTTAGCGCAATCGAACGTCCGCACTGGGGCGGAATTTTCGGCGCGCTTAACGGGTTAAGACAACCAAAATGTCTGCACTAGCACATGCTTATTGAGGCATGCGTAGTGTAAATCAATGCACGTTTATTTATTCATTCTTTTTTTTCCCAATGCTGTTTAACATTGGCAATAACTATTTTCCCCAGAAACAAGTGGCAAAGCTAAAAAGCAAGATCAATTGACTTTAGCAAAGCTTGTAAATTCTTTTGAAAGAGCATCTTGAAAAAGGCTATGAGCAGCTGTGTGCCACTAAGTGGAAACCCTGTGATGCGCAGCCCGTTAATGAGCTGCACACACTCGCCCACAAAGAGGTTTGTTAGCAGAGGGTACTTTACATAATGTTCCATGCATTTGATAAAGATCCAGCGAACTGAGTCCTATCCCCCCACCAATAACCAATTACACTCTCAGTCATCCAATGGCAGAAGAAATAGTTCATACACTCACCCCACCCACATGGTTGGGCGGAGTCACACGTGAAATGTATCTGAGCGCAGATCAGTCTTATTTAGATTTCCTGCACGATGGTTGCATAGTGTTTTTGTACTTTCTTATTTTATTTGCAAGAAACCAACATTGAAAGTGTGCAAGATGAGAGCCATAGCGTAAAGCAGCCTGGTATGAGAATGTCATTGGCAGAATATTGTCTGAAATAAAAAATTCCATCCTGAATATTGTCTACAAAGATATCGGCGATAGCAGATAATAGAAAATCCAGACCCAGTGCAACACCAGGACAATATGTATAACAGATAATATATTTCTATACGATATTCTGACATGTGATGGGGAAGATGAGGAGAGATGGGGGAAATGGTGGGAAACAACTTTGGCTGCTGCACAACATGGCTTTCAAACTGCGGGCTGCAGTCCCTAAGGAGCCATGGAGCTATTTAAGGGGGAGTGTGGCGCAAACCGAAAGTAAAATTAATAATAATGAGACAATGAGGATACAGCCACACTCTCCTCACTCCTGAGGGCCTGCTTCCTGCCCTAAAGCACAGCACACATTAGGGAAGCATAATGCAGAATTCTCTGTCCTGCACTTAAACCATGTTATGTATGTTATGTCATGTCATGTTATGTTGGTGGGGAGGGGGGGGGGCGGGGAGAGGCTAGAAGGGAAGAATAGGGGAGAGTAAGGGTGACGAGAGACGCACGGGGAGCAGCAGCCTTTGATGTGCCGGCCGGCCATGGGCAGTGACTAATTAGGGGAGGACAAATGCCAGAGCGCACGCTGGGGTAAGCTTGTAGGAGGAGGCTGGTGGCTTTGATGCTGTGCACGTGCTTTTTCACGGGCACAGCATCAAATCGCAGGTTTAGTTAAGCTCTGGATAAGTCCCCAATATGTTCGACATCTGCAATGCTTGCGCATTGGCAGAGGTCGAGCCCTAAAAAACACTGGCAATCCCTTGTGAATGCACTGGCGTGTCTGTTTTCCAAACATTTCGAAATTCTGCCACTAATGAGTCACTTTTACAGACATGTGTCAAAATATTCCTGCATAAATGCGCAAATGATATCGCAATTTGCCTATAAAATCAAGGTACACATTCTATATTATAATTAATTAATTTAGAATGCATAAAAAACCTTTAGCCTTTGAGCACTTTACATAAACACTTTCTATACATGAAAGCAGTACATGTTAAATTCATAAAACATATAATAAATATGCATTAAAAACATGAAAATAGTAGTTAATGTAAAAACTGTGGCTATGCAAATTGCTAAAATTGTTTGTAAACAATATACCTATGTATCAATTACAGTATCAATCGCTGCTCCAGGCTCCGATTGGTATCGTAGCGCTATACTCCCAGACCGCTCTTTGCAACTTAAGCCATATCACATTACTCGCATTGCTCCTGCTCATTATTGTGCCTGATTGATAATTGCATTTATATCGTAGCGCTGATTGCGTTTATATCGTAGCGCTGTGTTGCTGAAGTGCGCAGTCATAGACATTCGGTTGTGCTTTGCTGCCTTTGCCTGGATTACACATTTGTACCTGATTCGGCCGGTACCACTGGCCATTTCATAGCCATTATCTAAGTTTTGCCCCAATCGCGTCCTGTTAGGCTTTCGGCTTGCTGCCATTTTGTTGTTTGTTGTTGTGCCTCCCTGCCCGGCTCTCCACCCCGCTCCTGCCTCCCCGCTGCTCCTCCCTCGCTCCGCCCCCCACTATCCACTTATGACAGGCGCAATTGCGCGCAGCGTTCACGCGCAGCGAACGCGCGCCGAAGGTGCGCAAAAGGTAAATCCGTCTACCCTCGTCCGCGCCTGGACCGTGCCCAGCGCCAGACCCCCTGGCCCCCGCAAAATCCTCTCCACCCGCATAACGTACGACGCCGCAACCCTCTCAGCACTCAACCCCGGCCGACTCCCAAACTGCTACCAAGCCTCCCCAGGACACACCCATGGACCCTTCACCTGCCACTCCTGCAAGTTCGACTGCATCAGGACCCACACCAAACCCAAAAACTCCAAACAGAGCTCCGACACTAACCACCTGAAGTGCATCCTACTCAACACCCGCTCGGTCCATAAACACGCCATTGAACTCTGGAACCTACTCGACACCACATCACCGGACGTCGCCTTTCTTACAGAAACCTGGATGAACGCCTCTTCAGCGCCCGACATCGCCATAGCCATCCCGGACGGTTACAAGATCATCCGAAAGGACCGCATCAACCAAACAGGAGGAGGCATCGCCATCGTCCATAAGAACACCATCCGCATCACGACCAGTTCAGATGACAACCTCACAACCGCCGAACACCTTCACTTCCAGATTCACACCAACCCGAAGACCACTCTCAGAGGCACCCTCATCTATAGACCACCCGGAACCCGCACACAATTCAGCGGAGACATCACTGACTTCATCACCCCTCACGCCCTCCCCTCCGAAGACTACATTCTACTGGGAGACCTCAACTTCCACCTGGAATAGAACAACGACTACAACACCACCACCCTTCCAGACAACCTCGCCAATCTCGGACTCAAACAACTTGTCGACACCCCCACCCACCTTGCCGGGCACACGCTCGACCCAATCTTCACCTCCAGCAAGCACATCTCCTTTAATCACACCACATCTCTCCATTGGACTGACCACAGCTGCGTTCACTTCAACTACAAAAAGACCACGACCCACAACCACCCACAACCTATTACCCGGAGAAACTGGAATAAAATTACCACCGAACAGCTCTTTACATCGCTTCACCAAAACCCTCCTGCAAAATCATCAAACCCAAACCAAGCAGCCACCAACCTCACACAATGGATCACCCACAGCGCTGACGAATTAGCACCCCTGAAAAACCATCAAATCAAACAAGGCAGCAAAAAAGCCCCCTCGTTTAATGATGACCGTACGAAATCCAAGAAGATCTGTCGCACCCTCGAGAAAGCCTGGCGTAAAAACCCAACCACTGGCAACCTGACCACCTTCAAGAACGCCACCCGCAAGCACCACCAACTGATCTGATCCACCAAGAAATCAGCATTCAAGAATCGACTCGACAACAACGCCCACAACCGCAAAGAACTATTCAACATCGTCAAAGAGTTTACCAACCCCTCCGCCGGCACCAACGACATCACTCCATCCCAAGACCTCTGCGACTCTCTTGCCTCGTTCTTCCACAACAAAATCGCCGACATACATAACAGCTTTGGAGACCAGCCCACCCCACCAACCTCCGAACCAAAACCCCCCTCCAACAACCTTTACGCCTGGAACCCAATTACCCCTGAAGACACCATCCGCCTGATGAACACCATTCACTCAGGATCGCCAACCGACCCATGTCCCCACCACATTTTCAACAAAGCAGACTCCATTATCACACCCCATCTCCGAGACGTCCTCAACTGCTCCCTTAACTCCGCCACATTCCCGGAAAGCTGGAAACACGCAGAACTCGGCGCCCTCTTTAAGAAGACTACAGCGGACCCCACCGAACTTAAAAACTACCGCCCCATCTCGCTCCTCCCTTTCCCTGCCAAAGTCATTGAGAAAGCCGTCAACAGTCAACTCGCCGCCTTCCTCGAATCCAACAAATCCCTCGACCCTTCACAGTCCGGCTTCCGAGCCAAACACAGCACCGAGACCGCCCTCATCGCAGCAACAGACGACATTCGAACTCTACTGGACACCGGAGAAATTGCTGCCCTCATCCTGTAGTGTAGTTCCTATTTTCCCAATAGGCCCTGCGCATTAGAATAACATAAACAGCAGTGTAAACGTAGGAGTGCGGTCTTCTAGGTCTCTACTGACTGTTAGACTTAATTTAGGTTTGCGCCAGCTAGCTCAGAGGTCACTGGAAACTTTCTTGACTGAATAGGAAGTGATCAGCTTCCCTGGCTCAGACAAGAAGGGATTCAGCTTCCGACAACCGCATAAACATGACAACTTTGCTCCTCAGAATAAGAGTCATTCTCAGAGTCGTGTGAAACAATAGACAGCTATTTCACTCAGTCAGTTGTGCAGAATTACTTTCACCAGTATGCAGAGAATAGAGAGACGGGCGTTTTCAATAAAAGATAATATTTATTGAGCAGTCTTCCTTCTCATGCAAGAGAAATTAATTGCCACAATTGCAAGACTTGTTATTATGAAAAGTGCGTACAGTAAAAAGAGTATTGCGAAATAATACTGTAAAAGCATAGTTAAAATGAATAAAATATATACATTCATATATACATTTGGATAACGTCCTCAACTGGTGCTTCTAACTACGCCTACCCCGGTGTACCTGACCTAAGCCTAATACATGGGAGGGAGTAAGTAACAGTTTAAGTTAAGTTGGTTTTGCCAAGGGTTTGCTTCAAGAATTCTCTCTAAGGGTCTAGTCAGCACCGTACCTCTGGAATTGAATGTTGGAGGTCTGGTATCTCCTCTCAGGACTCGATATTCCAGTTACCCGCAAGGGTAGGCTGGAAACGCCAGAGCTGGATTTTCTCGGCAGGAGAGAAAGACAGCGTCTTTCTCAGCGTGTCAAGGAGGAGGAGGGCAGCGTCTGTGGGCTTCTCGCATCTGCTGGGCTCTGCAAGGGACCGCTGTTCTTCTCCAGTATTCACTACCACCATCGTGTTTGCTTAAGGCAACGTTGGTATTATTTATACCTGAAAGGTGCTGAGTTTGACTTAAGTTTTTTGACATAAGACGTCAATAAAGATGTCACTAAGAACTGGTCGTTCTTACAGTGCTCGCAAGAGTTCTATTACTAATCAAAACAAAGCAAGCGGGGCTTTCCCAGGTTGCTGGGGGTTTGAGCTGTCGAAAGAACTCGGTGTGTTATCTAGGAATCTAAGAAAGTGGCTTCTGCTGTGTCATGTACTGTAATGAGCTGCAGAGACAAGTTACTGAAATATGGCTCTGATCGTTTATGCCATTATAGGGATATGTATTGATTATAGCCGTATAGGGGCATAAGGTCACAATATTGATCGGGGGCCTAGATAGAACACAACAATCCTACTCGACCTCTCCGCAGCCTTCGACACGGTCTGTCATAGCACCCTCATACAGCGCCTCAGCAACGTCAGAATACATGGAAAAGCATTAGACTGGATAATCTCGTTCCTCGCCGGAAGAACCCAGAGAGTCTGCCTCCCCCCTTTCAGATCAGA